>NW_027363282.1:612959-1225918 GCF_046119375.1 Phyllobates terribilis
TTTGTAACTCTCCTGGGGTACCCTCACACATATTATTCCCTCATTCAGTGGATATTTTCACAAATAAGTGAAATTTTCAAAAATCCAAAATATTGGCTGAAAACGACTAAATATCAAGGACTCATTGGGCGAATCGCTCTGGAACTGAAATCGGAATGCTCACTGACATTTGACCTATCTGAAAGTCTGATAAACGCCGTAAAAATGACTAAGTCCCAAAAAAAAATGTTTTCAACTTTTTTCAATTTTACCCCCGTGGGATATATAATCTACCCACACACATTTGGAACTCTCCTGGGGTACCCTCACACATATTATTAACTCATTTAGTGGATATTTTCACAAAAAAGTGAAATTTTCAAAAATCCAGAAAATTGGCTGAAAACTACTAAATATCAAGGACTCATTGGGCGAATCGCTCTGGATTTGAAATCGGAACGCTCACTGACATTTGACCTATCTGAAAGTCTGATAAACGCCGTAAAAATGACTAAGTCCCAAAAAAAAATGTTTTCAACTTTTTTCACTTTTACCCCCGTGGGATATATATTCTACCCAAACACATTTGGAACTCTCCTGGGGTACCCTCACACATATTATTCCCTCATTTAGTGGATATTTTCACAAAAAAGTGAAATTTTCAAAAATCCAGAAAATTGGCTGAAAACGACGAAATATTAAGGAATCATTGGGTGAATCGCTCTGGAACTGAAATCGGAACGCTCACTAACTTTTGACCTATCTGAAAGTCTGATAAACGCCGGAAAAATGACTAAGTCCAAAAAGAAATTTTTTTCAACTTTTTTCAATTTTACCCCCGTGGGATATATATTCTACCCACACACATTTGTAACTCTCCTTGGGTACCCTCACACATATTAATCCCTCATTTAGTGGATGTTTTCACAAAAAAGTGAAATTTTCAAAAATCCTAAATATTGGCTGAAAAGAACTAAATATCAAGGACTCATTGGTCGAATCGCTCTGGAACTGAAATCGGAACGCTCACTGACATTTGCCCTATCTGAAAGCCTGATAAACGCCGGAAAAATGACTAAGTCCCAAAAAAAAATGTTTTCAACTTTTTTCACTTTTACCCCCGTGGGATATATATTCTACCCACACACATTTGGAACTCTCCTGGGGTACCCTCACACATATTATTCCCTCATTTAGTGGATATTTTCACAAAAAAGTGAAATTTTCAAAAATCCAAAATATTGGCTGAAAACGACGAAATATCAAGGACTCATTGGGCGAATCTCTCTGAAACTGAAATCGGAATGCTCACTGACTTTTGCCCTATCTGAAAGTCTGCTAAACGCTGGAAAAATTACTAAGTCCAAAAAAAAAAATTTTTCAACTTTTTTCAATTTTACCCCCGTGGGATATATATTCTACCCACACACATTTGGAACTCTCCTGGGGTACCCTCACACATATTATTCCCTCATTTAGTGGATATTTTCACAAAAAAAGTGTAATTTTCAAAAATCCTAAATATTGGCTGAAAACAACTAAATATCAAGGACTCATTGCTCGAATCGCTCTGGAACTGAAATCCGAACGCTCAATGACATTTGCCCTATCTGAAAGCCTGATAAATGCCGGAAAAATGACTAAGTCCAAAAAGAATTTTTTTTCAACTTTTTTCAATTTTACCCCCGTGGGATATATATTCTACCCACACACATTTGTAACTCTCCCGGGGTACCCTCACACATATTATTCCCTCATTTAGTGGATATTTTCACAAAAAAGTGACATTTTCAAAAATCCAGAAAATTGGCTGAAAACGACGAAATATCAAGGACTCATTGGGTGAATCGCTCTGGAATTGAAATCGGAACTCTCACTGACATTTGCCCTATCTGAAAGCCTGATAAATGCCGGAAAAATGACTAAGTCCAAAAAGAATTTTTTTTCAACTTTTTTCAATTTTACCCCCGTGGGATATATATTCTACCCACACACATTTCGAACTCTCCTGGGGTACCCTCACACATATTATTCCCTCATTTAGTGGATATTTTCACAAAAAAGTGAAATTTTCAAAAATCCAGAAAATTGGCTGAAAACGCCGAAATATCAAGGAATCATTGGGCGAATCGCTCTGGAACTGAAATCGGAACGCTCACTAACTTTTGGCCTATCTGAAAGTCTGATAAATGCCGGAAAAATGACTAAGTCTAAAAAGAAATTTTTTTCAACTTTTTTCAATTTTACCCCCGTGGGATATATATTCTACCCACACATATTTGTAACTCTCCTGGGTTACCCTCACACATATTATTCCCTCATTTAGTGGATATTTTCACAAAAAACTGAAATTTTCAAAAATCCTAAATATTGGCTGAAAACAACTAAATATCAAGGACTCATTGGGCGAATCGCTGTGGAACTGAAATCGGAATGCTCACTGACTTTTGCCCTATCTGAAAGTCTGATAAACGCTGGAAAAATTACTAAGCCCAAAAAAAAATATTTTTCAACTTTTTTCAATTTTACCCCCGTGAGATATATATTCTGCCCACACACATTTGGAACTCTCCTGGGGTACCCACACACATATTATTCCCTCATTTAGTAGATATTTTCACAAAAAAAGTGACATTTTCAAAAATCCTAAATATTGGCTGAAAACAACTAAATATCAAGGACTCATTGGGCGAATCGCTCTGGAACTGAAATCGGAATGCTCACTGACATTTGCCCTTTCGGAAAGTCTGATAAACGCTGGAAAAATGACAGTCCAAAAAAAAAATTTTTTAAACTTTTTCCAATTTTACCCCCGTGGGATATATATTCTACCCACACACATTTGGAACTCTCCTGGGGTACCCTCACACATATTATTCCCTCATTTAGTGGATATTTTCACAAAAAAGTGATATTTTCAAAAATCCAAAATATTGGCTGAAAACGACAAAATATCAAGGACTCATTGGGCGAATCGCACTGGAACTGAAATCGGAACGCTCACTGACATTTGACCTATCTGAAAGTCTGATAAACGCCGTAAAAATGACTAAGTCCAAAAAAAAATTTTTTAAAACTTTTTTCAATTTTACCCCCGTGGGATATATATTCTACCCACACACATTTGGAACTCTCCTGGGGTACCCTCACACATATTATTCCCTCATTTAGTGGATATTTTCACAAAAAAGTGATATTTTCAAAAATCCAAAATATTGGCTGAAAACGACAAAATATCAAGGACTCATTGGGCGAATCGCACTGGAACTGAAATCGGAACGCTCACTGACATTTGACCTATCTGAAAGTCTGATAAACGCCGTAAAAATGACTAAGTCCAAAAAATAATTTTTTAAAACTTTTTTCAATTTTACCCCCGTGGGATATATATTCTACCCACACACATTTGGAACTCTCCTGGGGTAACCTCACACATATTATTCCCTCATTTAGTGGATATTTTCTCAAAAAAGTGACATTTTCAAAAATCCAGAAAATTGGCTGAAAACGACTAAATATCAAGGACTCATTGGGCAAATCGCTCTGGAACTGAAATCGGAACGCTCACTGACATTTGACCTATCTGAAAGTCTGATAAACGCCGTAAAAATGACTAAGTCTCCAAAAAAAAATTTTTCAACTTTTTTAAATTTTACCCCCGTGGGATATATATTCTACCCACACACATTTGGAACTCTCCTGGGGTACCCTCACACACATTATTCCCTCATTTAGTGGATATTTTCACAGAAAAAGTGAAATTTTCAAAAATCCAGAAAATTGGCTGAAAACGACGAAATATCAAGGACTCATTGGGCGAATCGCTCTGGAACTGAAATCGGAACGCTCACTGACATTTGACCTATCTGAAAGTCTGATAAACGCTGTAAAAATGACTAAGTCCTCAAAAAAAAAGTTTTCAACTTTTTTCAATTTTACCCCCGTGGGATATATATTCTACCCACACACATTTGTAACTCTCCTGGGGTACCCTCACACATATTATTCCCTCATTTAGTGGATATTTTCACAAAAAAGTGAAATTTTCAAAAATCCTAAATATTGGCTGAAAACAACTAAATATCAAGGACTCATTGGTCGAATCGCTCTGGAACTGAAATCAGAACGCTCACTGACATTTGCCCTATCTGAAAGCCTGATAAACGCCGGAAAAATGAGTAAGTCCAAAAAAAATTATTTTTCAACTTTATTCAATTTTACCCCCGTGGGATATATATTCTACCCACACACATTTGGAACTCTCCTGGGGTACCCTCACACATATTATTCCCTCATTTAGTGGATATTTTCACAAAAAAGTGAAATTTTCAAAAATCCTAAATATTGGCTGAAAACAAATAAATATCAAGGACTCATTGGGCGAATCGCTCTGGAACTGAAATCGGAACGCTCACTGACATTTGACCTATCTGAAAGTCTGATAAACGCTGTAAAAATGACTAAGTCCCCAAAAAAAAATTTTTCAACTTTTTTCAATTTTACCCCCGTGGGATATATATTCTACCCACACACATTTGGAACTCTCCTGGGGTACCCTCACACATATTATTCCCTCATTTAGTGGATATTTTCACAAAAAAGTGAAATTTTCAAAAATCCAGAAAATTGGCTGAAAACGACGAAATATCAAGGAATCATTGGGCGAATCGCTCTGGAACTGAAATCGGAACGCTCACTAACTTTTGACCTATCTGAAGGTCTGATAAACGCCGGAAAAATGACTAAGTCGAAAAAAAAATTTTTTTCAACTTTTCAATTTTACCCCCGTGGGATATATATTCTACCCACACACATTTGTACCTCTCCTGGGGTACCCTCACACATATTATTCCCTCATTTAGTGGATATTTTCACAAAAAAGTGAAATTTTCAAAAATCCTAAATATTGGCTGAAAACAACTAAATATCAAGGACTCATTGGTCGAATCGCTCTGGAACTTAAATCGGAACGCTCACTGACATTTGCCCTATCTGAAAGCCTGATAAACGCCGGAAAAATGAGTAAGTCTAAAAAAATTTTTTCAACTTTTTTCAATTTTACCCCCGTGGGATATATATTCTACCCACACACATTTGGAACTCTCCTGGGGTAACCTCACACATATTATTCCCTCATTTAGTGGATATTTTCTCAAAAAAGTGACATTTTCAAAAATCCAGAAAATTGGCTGAAAACGACGAAATATCAAGGAATCATTGGGCGAATCGCTCTGGAACTGAAATCGGAACGCTCACTAACTTTTGACCTATCTGAAAGTCTGATAAACGCCGGAAAAATGACTTAATCCAAAAAGAAATTTTTTTCAACTTTTTTCAATTTTACCCCCGTGGGATATATATTCTACACACATTTGTAACTCTCTTGGGGTAACCTCACACATATTATTCCCTCATTTAGTGGATATTTTCACAAAAAAGTGAAATTTTCAAAAATCCTAAATATTGGCTGAAAACAACTAAATATCAAGGACTCATTGGTCTAATCGCTCTGGAACTGAAATCGGAACGCTCACTGACATTTGACCTATCTGAAAGTCTGATAAACGCTGTAAAAATGACTAAGTCCCCAAAAAAAAATTTTTCAACTTTTTTCAATTTTACCCCCGTGGGATATATATTCTACCCACACACATTTGGAACTCTCCTGGGGTACCCTCACACATATTATTCCCTCATTTAGTGGATATTTTCACAAAAAAGTGAAATTTTCAAAAATCCAGAAAATTGGCTGAAAACGACGACATATCAAGGACTCATTGGGCGAATCGCTCTGGAACTGAAATCGGAACGCTCACTGACATTTGTCCTATCTGAAAGTCTGATAAACGCTGTAAAAATGACTAAGTCCCCAAAAAAAAAGTTTTGAACTTTTTTCAATTTTACCCCCGTGGGATATATATTCTACCCACACACATTTGTAACTCTCCTGGGGTACCCTCACACATATTATTCCCTCATTTAGTGGATATTTTCACAAAAAAGTGAAATTTTCAAAAATCCTAAATATTGGCTGAAAACAACTAAATATCAAGGACTCATTGCTCGAATCGCTCTGGAACTGAAATCGGAACGCTCACTGACATTTGCCCTATCTGAAAGCCTGATAAACGCCGGAAAAATGAGTAAGTCCAAAAAAATTTTTTCAACATTTTTCAATTTTACCCCCGTGGGATATATATTCTACCCACACACATTTGGAACTCTCCTGGGGTATCCTCACACATATTATTCCCTCATTTAGTGGATATTTTCTCAAAAAAGTGACATTTTCAAAAATCCAGAAAATTGGCTGAAAACGACGAAATATCAAGGAATCATTGGGCGAATCGCTCTGGAACTGAAATCGGAACGCTCACTAACTTTTGACCTATCTGAAAGTCTGATAAACGCCGGAAAAATGACTTAATCCAAAAAGAATTTTTTTTCAACTTTTTTCAATTTTACCCCCGTGGGATATATATTCTACACACATTTGTAACTCTCATGGGGTAACCTCACACATATTATTCCCTCATTTAGTGGATATTTTCACAAAAAAGTGACATTTTCAAAAATCCAAAATATTGGCTGAAAACGACGAAATATCAAGGACTCATTGGGCGAATCGCTCTGGAACTGAAATCGGAATGCTCACTGACTTTTGCCCTATCTGAAAGTCTGATAAACGCTGGAAAAATTACTAAGTCAAAAAAAAAATTTTCAACTTTTTTCAATATATCCCCGTGGGATATAAATTCTACCCACACACATTTGGAACTCTCCTGGGGTACCCTCACACATATTATTCCCTCATTTAATGGATATTTTCACAAAAAAGTGAAATTTTCAAAAATCCAGAAAATTGGCTGAAAACGACAAAATATCAAGGAAACATTGGGCGATTCGCTCTGGAACTGAAACCGGAACGCTCACTAACTTTTGACCTATCTGAAAGTCTGATAAACGCTGGAAAAATTACTAAGTCCAAAAAAAATTTTTTTTCAACTTTTTTCAATTTTACCCCCGTGGGATATATATTCTACCCACACACATTTGGAACTCTCCTGGGGTACCCTCACACATATCATTCCCTCATTTAGTGGATATTTTCACAAAAAAGTGACATTTTCAAAAATCCAAAATATTGGCTGAAAACGACTAAATATCAAGGACTCATTGGGCGAATCGCTCTGGATCTGAAATCGTAACGCTCACTGACATTTCCCCTATCTGAAAGTCTGATAAACGGCGGAAAAATGACTAAGTCCAAAAAAAAATGTTTTCAACTTTTTTCAATTTTACCCCCGTGGGATATATATTCTACCCACACACATTTGTAACTCTCCTGGGGTACCCTCACACATATTATTTCCTCAATTAGTGGATATTTTCACAAAAAAGTGAAATTTTCAAAAATCCAGAAAATTGGCTGAAAACGACTAAATATCAAATACTCATTGGGCGAATTGTTCTGGAATTGAAATCGGAACGCTCACTGACATTTTCCCTATCTAAAAAGTCTGATAAACGCCGGAAAAATGACTAAGTCCAAAAAAAAATGTTTTCAACTTTTTTCAATTTTACCCCCGTGGGATATATATTCTAACCTCACACATATTATTCCCTCATTTAGTGGATATTTTCACAAAAAAGTGAAATTTTCAAAAATCCAGAAAATTGGCTGAAAACGACTAAATATCAAGAACTCATTGGGCGAATCGCTCTGGAACTGAAATCGGAACGCTCACTGACATTTCCCCTATCTGAAAGTCTGATAAACGCCGGAAAAATTACTAAGTCCCAAAAATAATTTTTTTAAACTTTTTTCAATTTTACCCCCGTGGGATATATATTCTACCCACACACATTTGGAACTCTCCTGGGGTACCCTCACACATATTATTCCCTCATTTAGTGGATATTTTCACAAAAAAGTGACATTTTCAAAAATCCAGAAAATTGGCTGAAAACGAATAAATATCAAGGACTCATTGGGCGAATCGCTCTGGAACTGAAATCGGAACGCTCACTGACATTTGACCTATCTGAAAGTCTGATAAACGCCGGAAAAATGACTAAGTCGAAAAAAAAATATTTTTAAACTTTTTTCAATTTTACCCCCGTGGGATATATATTCTACCCACACACATTTGGAACTCTCCTGGGGTACCCTCACACATATTATTCCCTCATTTAGTGGATGTTTTCACAAAAAAGTGAAATTTTCAAAAATCCTAAATATTGGCTGAAAACAACTAAATATCAAGGACTCATTGGGCGAATCGCTCTGGAACTGAAATCAGAACGCTCACTGACATTTGCCCTATCTGAAAGCCTGATAAACGCCGGAAAAATGACTAAGTCCAAAAATAATTTTTTTTCAAGTTTTTTCAATTTTACCCCCGTGGGATATATATTCTACCCACACACAATTGTAACTCTCCTGGGGTACCCTCACACATATTATTCCCTCATTTAGTAAATATTTTCACAAAAAAGTGACATTTTCAAAAATCCAAAATATTGGCTGAAAACGACTAAATATCAAGGACTCATTGGGCGAATCGCTCTGGAACTGAAATCGGAATTCTCACTGACATTTGACCTATCTGAAAGTCTGATAAACGCCGGAAGAATGACTAAGTCCAAAAAAAAAATTTTTTCAACTTTTTTCAATTTTACCCCCGTGGGATATATATTCTACCGACACACATTTGGAACTCTCCTGGGGTACCCTCACACATATTATTCCCTCATTTAGTGGATATTTTCACATAAAAGTGAAATTTTCAAAAATCCAAAATATTGGCTGAAAACGACGAAATATCAAGGACTCATTGGGCGAATCGCTCTGGAACTGAAATCGGAATGCTCACTGACTTTTGCCCTATCTGAAAGTCTGATAAACGCTGGAAAAATTACTAAGTCAAAAAAAAATTTTTCAACTTTTTTCAATATATCCCCGTGGGATATGTATTCTACCCACACACATTTGGAACTCTCCTGGGGTACCCTCACACATATTATTCCCTCATTTAGTGGATATTTTCACAAAAAAGTGAAATTTTCAAAAATCCAGAAAATTGGCTGAAAACGATGAAATATCAAGGAATCATTGGGCGAATCGCTCTGGAACTGAAATCGGAACGCTCACTAACTTTTGACCTATCTGAAAGTCTGATAAACGCTGGAAAAATTACTAAGTCGAAAAAAAAATTTTTTTCAACTTTTTTCAATTTTACCCCCGTGGGATATATATTCTACCCACACACATTTGGAACTCTCCTGGGGTATCCTCACACATATTATTCCCTCATTTAGTGGATATTTTCACAAAAAAGTGACATTTTCAAAAATCCAAAATATTGGCTGAAAACGACTAAATATCAAGGACTCATTGGGCGAATCGCTCAGGATCTGAAATCGTAACGCTCACTGACATTTCCCCTATCTAAAAGTCTGATAAACGCCGGAAAAATGACTAAGTCCAAAAAAAAAATGTTTTCAACTTTTTTCAATTTTACCCCTGTGGGATATATATTCTACCCACACACATTTGGTACTCTCCTGGGGTACCCTCACACATATTATTTCCACATTTAGTGGATATTTTCACAAAAAAGTGAAATTTTCAAAAATCCAGAAAATTGGCTGAAAACGACTAAATATCAAGGACCCATTGGGCGAATCGCTCTGGAACTGAAATCGGAACGCTCATTGACATTTCCCCTATCTGAAAGTCTGACAAACGCCGGAAAAATGACTAAGTCCAAAAAAAAATGTTTTCAACTTTTTTCAATTTTACCCCCGTGGGATATATATTCTACCCACACACATATTATTCCCTCATTTAGTGGATATTTTCACAAAAAAGTGAAATTTTCAAAAATCCAGAAAATTGACTGAAAACGACTAAATATCAAGGACTCATTGGGTGAATCGCTCTGGAACTGAAATCGGAACGCTCACTGATATATCCCCTATCTGAAAGTCTGATAAACGCCGGAAAAATGACTAAGTCCATAAAAAACATGTTTTCAACTTTTTTCAATTTTACCCCCGTGGGTATATATTCTACCCACACACATTTGGAACTCTCCTGGGGTACCCTCACACATATTATTCCCTCATTTAGTGGATATTTTCACAAAAAAGTGAAATTTTCAAAAATCCAGAAAATTGGCTGAAAACAACTAAATAACAAGAACTCATTGGGCGAATCGCTTTGGAACTGAAATCGGAACGCTCACTGACATTTCCCCTATCTGAAAGTCTGATAAACGCCGGAAAAATGACTAAGTCCAAAAAAAAATGTTTTTTCAACTTTTTTCAATTTTAACCCCGTGGGATATATATTCTACCCTCACACATATTATTCCCCCATTTAGTGGATATTTTCACAAAAAAGTGAAATTTTGAAAAATCCAGAAAATTGGTTGAAAACGACTAAATATCAAGGACTCATTGGGCGAATTGCTCTGGAATTGAAATCGGAATGCTCACTGACATTTCCCCTATCTGAAAGTCTGATAAACGCCGGAAAAATGACAAAGTCCGAAAAAAAAATTTTCAACTTTTTTCAATTTTACCCCCGTGGGATATATATTCTACCCACACACATTTGGAAATCTCCTGGGGTACCCTCACACATATTATTCTCTCATTTAGTGGATATTTTCACAAAAAAGTGACATTTTCAAAAATCCAAAATATTGACTGAAAACGACTAAATATCAAGGACTCATTGGGCGAATCGCTCTGGATCTGAAATCGTAACGCTCACTGACAATTCCCCTATCTGAACGTCTGATAAACGCCAGACAAATGACTAAGTCCATAAAAAAAATGTTTTCAACTTTTTTCAATTTTACCCCCGTGGGATATATATTCTACCCACACACATTTGGAACTCTCCTGGGGTACCCTCACACATATTATTCCCTCATTTAGTGGATATTTTCACAAAAAAGTGAAATTTTCAAAAATCCAAAATATTAGCTGAAAACTACTAAATATCAAGGACTCATTGGGCGAATCGCTCTGGAACTGAAATCGGAACGCTCACTGACATTTCCCCTATCTGAAAGTCTGATAAACGTCGGAAAAATGACTAAGTCCAAAAAAAAATGTTTTTTCAACTTTTTTCAATTTTACCCCCGTGGGATATATATTCTACCCTCACACATATTATTCCCTCATTTAGTGGATATTTTCACAAAAAAGTGAAATTTTCAAAAATCCAAAATATTAGCTGAAAACGACTAAATATCAAGGACTCATTGGGCGAATCGCTCTGGAACTGAAATTGGAAAGCTCACTGACATTTCCCCTATCTGAAAGTCTGATAAACGCCGGAAAAATGACTAAGTCCCAAAAATATTTTTTTTCTACTTTTTTCAATTTTACCCCCGTGGGATATATATTCTACCCACACACATTTGGAACTCTCCTGGGGTACCCTCACACATATTATTCCCTCATTTAGTGGATATTTTCACAAAAAAGTGAAATTTTCAAAAATCCAGAAAATTGGCCGAAAACGACTAAATATCAAGGAATCATTGGGCGAATTGCTCTGGACTTGAAATCGGAACGCTCACTGACATTTCCCATATCTGAAAGTCTGATATGCGCCGGAAAAATGAATAAGTCCAAAAAAAAATGTTTTTTCAACTTTTTTCAATTTTACCCCCGTGGGATATATATTCTACCCTCACACATATTATTCCCTCATTTAGTGGATATTTTCACAAAAAAGTGAAATTTTCAAAAATCCAGAAAATTGGCTGAAAACGACTAAATATCAAGGAATCATTGGGCGAATCGCTCTGGAATTGAAATCGGAACGCTCACTGACATTTCCCCTATCTGAAAGTCTGATAAACGCCGGAGAAATGACTAAGTCCATAAAAAAAATGTTTTCAACTTCTTTCAATTTTACCCCCGTGGGATATATATTCTACCCACACACATTTGGAACTCTCCTGGGGTACCCTCACACATATTATTCCCTCATTTAGTGGATATTTTCACAAAAAAGTGAAATTTTCAAAAATCCAGAAAATTGGCTGAAAACAACTAAATAACAAGAACCCATTGGGCGAATCGCTCTGGAACTGAAATCGGAACGCTCACAGACATTTCCCCTATCTGAAAGTCTGATAAACGCCGGAAAAATGACTAAGTCCAAAAAAAAATTTTTTTCAACTTTTTTCAATTTTACCCCCGTGGGATATATATTCTACCCACACACATTTGGAACTCTCCTGGGTTACCCTCACACATATTATTCCCTCAATAAGTGGATATTTTCACAAAAAAGTGAAATTTTCAAAAATCCAAAATATTAGCTGAAAACGACTAAATATCAAGGACTCATTGGGCGAATCGCTCTGGAACTGTAATTGGAAAGCTCACTGACATTTCCCCTATCTGAAAGTCTGATAAACGCCGGAAAAATGACTAAGTAAAAAAAAAAATGTTTTCAACTTTTTTCAATTTTACCCCCGTGGGATATATATTCTACCCACACACATTTGGAACTCTCCTGGGGTACCCTCACACATATTATTCCCTCATTTAGTGGATATTTTCACAAAAAAGTGAAATTTTCAAAAATCCAAAATATTGGCTGAAAATGACTAAATATCAAAGACTCATTGGGCAAATCGCTCTGGAACTGAAATCGGAACGCTCACTGACATTTCCCCTATCTGAAAGTCTGATAAACGCCGGAAAAATGACTAAGTCCAGAAAAAAATTTTTTTAAACTTTTTTGAATTTTACCCCCGTGGGATTTATATTCTACCCACACACATTTGGAACTCTCCTGGGGTACCCTCACAGATATTATTCCCTCATTTAGTGGATATTTTCACAAAAAAGTGAAATTTTCAAAAATCCAGAAAATTGGCTGAAAGCGACTAAATATCAAGGACTCATTGGGCAAATCGCTCTGGAACTGAAATCGGAACGCTCACTGACATTTCCCCTATTTGAAAGTCTGATAAACGCCAGAAAAATGACTAAGTCCAAAAAAAAATTTTTTTGCAACTTTTTTCAATTTTACCCCCGTGGGATATATATTCTACCCACACACATTTGGAACTCTCCTGGGGTACCCTCACAGATATTATTCCCTCATTTTGTGGATATTTTCACAAAAAACTGAAATTTTCAAAAATCCAGAAAATTGGCTGAAAGCGACTAAATATCAAGGACTCATTGGGCAAATCGCTCTGGAACTGTAATCGGAACGCTCACTGACATTTCCCCTATCTGAAAGTCTGATAAACGCCGGAAAAATGACTAAGTCCAGAAAAAAAATTTTTTAAACTTTTTTCAATTTTACCCCCGTGGGATATATATTCTACCCACACACATTAGGAACTCTCCTGGGGTACCCTCACACACATTATTCCTTATTTAGTGGATATTTTCACAAAAAAGTGAAATTTTCAAAAATCCAGAAAATTGGCTGAAAACAACTAAATATCAAGGACTTATTGGGCGAATCGCTCTGGAACTGAAATCGGAACGCTCATTGACATTTCCCCTATCTGAAAGTCTGATAAACACCGGAAAAATGACTAAGTCCAAAAAAAAAATTTTTTAAACTTTTTTCAATTTTACCCCCGTGGGATATATATTCTACCCACACATTTGGAAATCTCCTGGGGTACCCTCACACATATTATTCTCTCATTTAGTGGATATTTTCACAAAAAAGTGACATTTTCAAAAATCCAAAATATTGGCTGAAAACGACTAAATATCAAAGACTCATTGGGCGAATCGCTCTGGAACTGAAATTGTAAAGTTCGCTGACATTTCCCCTATCTGAAAGTCTGATAAACGCCGGAAAAATGACTAAGTCCAAAAAAAAATGTTTTCAACTTTTTTCAATTTTACCCCCGTGGGATATGTATTCTACCCACACACATTTGGAACTCTCCTGGGGTACCCTCACACATATTACTCCCTCATTTAGTGGATATTTTCACAAAAAAGTGAAATTTTCAAAAATCCAGAAAATTGGCTGAAAGCGACTAAATATCAAGGACTCATTGGGCAAATCGCTCTGGAACTGAAATCGGAACGCTCACTGACATTTCCCCTATCTGAAAGTCTGATAAACGCCAGAAAAATGACTAAGTCCAAAAAAAAATTTTTTTGCAACTTTTTTCAATTTTACCCCCGTGGGATATATATTCTACCCACACACATTTGGAACTCTCCTGGGGTACCCTCACAGATATTATTCCCTCATTTAGTGGATATTTTCACAAAAAACTGAAATTTTCAAAAATCCAGAAAATTGGCTGAAAGCGACTAAATATCAAGGACTCATTGGGCAAATCGCTCTGGAACTGTAATCGGAACGCTCACTGACATTTCCCCTATCTGAAAGTCTGATAAACGCCGGAAAAATGACTAAGTCCAGAAAAAAATTTTTTTCAACTTTTTTCAATTTTACCCCCGTGGGATATATATTCTACCCACACACATTAGGAACTCTCCTGGGGTACCCTCACACACATTATTCCCTCATTTAGTGGATATTTTCACAAAAAAGTGAAATTTTCAAAAATCCAGAAAATTGGCTGAAAACAACTAAATATCAAGGACTTATTGGGCGAATCGCTCTGGAACTGAAATCGGAAAGCTCATTGACATTTCCCCTATCTGAAAGTCTGATAAACACCGGAAAAATGACTAAGTCCAAAAAAAAAATTTTTTAAACTTTTTTCAATTTTACCCCCGTGGGATATATATTCTACCCACACACATTTGGAAATCTCCTGGGGTACCTTCACACATATTATTCTCTCATTTAGTGGATATTTTCACATAAAAGTGAAATTTTCAAAAATCCAAAATATTGGCTGAAAACGACTAAATATCAAGGACTCATTGGGCGAATCGCTCTGGAACTGAAATTGGAAAGCTCGCTGACATTTCCCCTATCTGAAAGTCTGATAAACGCCGGAAAAATGACTAAGTCCAAAAAAAAATGTTTTCAACTTTTTTCAATTTTACCCCCGTGGGATATATATTCTACCCACTCACATTTGGAACTCTCCTGGGGTACCCTCACACATATTATTCCCTCATTTAGTGGATATTTTCACAAAAAAGTGAAATTTTCAAAAATCCAGAAAATTGGCTGAAAACAACTAAATAACAAGAACTCATTGGGCGAATCGCTCTGGAACTGAAATCGGAACGCTCACAGACATTTCCCCTATCTGAAAGTCTGATAAACGCCGGAAAAATGACTAAGTCCAAAAAAAAAATGTTTTCAACTTTTTTCAATTTTACCCCCGTGGGAGATATATTCTACCCTCACACATATTATTCCCTCATGTGGATATTTTCACAAAAAAAGTGAAATTTTCAAAAATTCAGAAAATTGGCTGAAAACGAATAAATATCAAGGAATCATTGGGCGAATCGCTCTAGAATTGAAATCGGAACGCTCACTGACATTTCCCCTATCTGAAAGTCTGATAAACGCCGGAAAAATGACTAAGTCCAAAAAAAAATTTTTTTCAACTTTTTTCAATTTTACCCCCGTGGGATATATATTCTACCCTCACACATATTATTCCCTCATTTAGTGGATATTTTCACAAAAAAGTGAAATTTTCAAAAATCCAGAAAATTGGCTGAAAACGACTAAATATCAAGGACTCATTGGGCGAATCGCTCTGGATCTGAAATCGTAACGCTCACTGACATTTCCCCTATCTGAAAGTCTGATAAACGCCGGAAAAATGACTAAGTCCAAAAAAAATTTTTTTCAACTTTTTTCAATTTTACCCCCGTGGGTTATATATTCTACCCACACACATTTGGAACTCTCCTGGGGTACCCTCACACATATTAGTCCCTCATTTAGTGGATATTTTCACAAAAAAGTGAAATTTTCAAAAATCCAAAATATTGGCTGAAAACGACTAAATATCAAGGACTCATTGGGCGCATCGCTCTGGGACTGAAATCGGAACGCTCACTGACATTTCCCCTATCTGAAAGTCTGATAAACGCCGGAAAAATGACTAAGTCCAAAAAAAAATTTTTTTTAACTTTTTTCAATTTTACCCCCGTGGGATATATATTCTACCCACACACATTTGGAACTCTCCTGGGGTACACTCACACATATTATTCCCTCATTTAGTGGATATTTTCACAAAAAAGTGAAATTTTCAAAAATCCAGAAAATTGGCTGAAAACAACTAAATATCAAGGACTTATTGGGCGAATCACTCTGGAACTGAAATCGGAACGCTCATTGACATTTCCCCTATCTGAAAGTCTGATAAACGCCGGAAAAATGACTAAGTCCAGAAAAAAAATGTTTTCAACTTTTTTCAATTTTACCCCCGTGGGATATATATACTACCCTCACGCATGTTATTACCTCATGTGGATATTTTCACAAAAAAGTGAAATTTTCAAAAATCCAAAATATTAGCTGAAAACGACTAAATATCAAGGACTCATTGGGCGAATCGCTCTGGAACTGAAATCGGAACGCTCACTGACATTTCCCCTATCTGAAAGTCTGATAAACGCCGGAAAAATGACTAAGTCCAAAAAAAAATTTTTTTCAACTTTTTTCAATTTTACCCCCGTGGGATATATATTCTACCCACACACATTTGGAACTCTCCTGGGTTACCCTCACACATATTATTCCCTCATTTAGTGGATATTTTCACAAAAAATTGAAATTTTCAAAAATCCAAAATATTAGCTGAAAACGACTAAATATCAAGGACTCATTGGGCGAATGGCTCTGGAACTGAAATCGGAATGCTCACTGACATTTCCCCTATCTGAAAGTCTGATAAACGCTGGAAAAAATGACTAAGTAAAAAAAAAAATGTTTTCAACTTTTTTCAATTTTACCCCCGTGGGATATATATTCTACCCACACACATTTGGAACTCTCCTGGGGTACACTCACACATATTATTCCCTCATTTAGTGGATATTTTCACAAAAAAGTGAAATTTTCAAAAATCCAGAAAATTGGCTGAAAACAACTAAATATCAAGGACTTATTGGGCGAATCACTCTGGAACTGAAATCGGAACGCTCATTGACATTTTCCCTATCTGAAAGTCTGATAAATGCCGGAAAAATGACTAAGTCCATAAAAAAAATGTTTTCAACTTCTTTCAATTTTACCCCGTGGGATATATATTCTACCCACACACATTTGGAACTCTCCTGGGTTACCCTCACACATATTATTCCCTCATTTAGTGGATATTTTCACAAAAAATTGAAATTTTCAAAAATCCAAAATATTAGCTGAAAACGACTAAATATCAAGGACTCATTGGGCGAATGGCTCTGGAACTGAAATCGGAATGCTCACTGACATTTCCCCTATCTGAAAGTCTGATAAACGCTGGAAAAAATGACTAAGTAAAAAAAAAAATGTTTTCAACTTTTTTCAATTTTACCCCCGTGGGATATATATTCTACCCACACACATTTGGAACTCTCCTGGGGTACCCTCACACATATTATTCCCTCATTTAGTGGATATTTTCACAAAAAAGTGAAATTTTCAAAAATCCAAAATATTGGCTGAAAACGACTAAATATCAAAGACTCATTGGGCGAATCGCTCTGGAATTGAAATTGGAACGCTCACTGACATTTCCCCTATCTGAAAGTCTGATAAATGCCGGAAAAATGACTAAGTCCAAAAAAAAAATGTTTTCAACTTTTTTCAATTTTACGCCCGTGGGATATATATTCTACCCACACACATTTGGAACTCTCCTGGGTACCCTCACACATATTATTCCCTCATTTAGTGGATATTTTCAGAAAAAAGTGAAATTTTCAAAAATCCAAAATATTGGCTGAAAACGACTAAATATCAAGGACTCATTGGGCGAATCGCTCTGGGACTGAAATCGGAATGCTCACTGACATTTCCCCTATCTGAAAGTCTGATAAACGCCAGAAAAATGACTAAGTCCAAAAAAAATTTTTTTTAACTTTTTTCAATTTTACCCCCGTGGGTTATATATTCTACCCACACACATTTGGAACTCTCCTGGGGTACCCTCACACATATTGTTCCCTCATTTAGTGGATATTTTCACAAAAAAGTGAAATTTTCAAAAATCCAAAATATTAGCTGAAAACGACTAAATATCAAGGACTCATTGGGCGAATCGCTCTGGAACTGAAATCGGAACGCTCACTGACATTTCCCCTATCTGAAAGTCTGATAAACGCCGGAAAAATGACTAAGTCCAAAAAAAAATTTTTTTCAACTTTTTTCAATTTTACCCCCGTGGGATATATATTCTACCCACACACATTTGGAACACTCCTGGGGTACACTCACACATATTATTCCCTCATTTAGTGGATATTTTCACAAAAAAGTGAAATTTTCAAAAATCCAGAAAATTGGCTGAAAACAACTAAATATCAAGGACTTATTGGGCGAATCACTCTGGAACTGAAATCGGAACGCTCATTGACATTTCCCCTATCTGAAAGTCTGATAAATGCCGGAAAAATGACTAAGTCCATAAAAAAAATGTTTTCAACTTGTTTCAATTTTACCCCCGTGGGATATATATTCTACCCACACACATTTGGAACTCTCCTGGGTTACCCTCACACATATTATTCCCTCATTTAGTGGATATTTTCACAAAAAATTGAAATTTTCAAAAATCCAAAATATTAGCTGAAAACGACTAAATATCAAGGACTCATTGGGCGAATGGCTCTGGAACTGAAATCGGAATGCTCACTGACATTTCCCCTATCTGAAAGTCTGATAAACGCTGGAAAAAATGACTAAGTAAAAAAAAAAATGTTTTCAACTTTTTTCAATTTTACCCCCGTGGGATATATATTCTACCCACACACATTTGGAACTCTCCTGGGGTACACTCACACATATTATTCCCTCATTTAGTGGATATTTTCACAAAAAAGTGAAATTTTCAAAAATCCAGAAAATTGGCTGAAAACAACTAAATATCAAGGACTTATTGGGCGAATCACTCTGGAACTGAAATCGGAACGCTCATTGACATTTCCCCTATCTGAAAGTCTGATAAATGCCGGAAAAATGACTAAGTCCATAAAAAAAATGTTTTCAACTTCTTTCAATTTTACCCCCGTGGGATATATATTCTACCCACACACATTTGGAACTCTCCTGGGTTACCCTCACACATATTATTCCCTCATTTAGTGGATATTTTCACAAAAAATTGAAATTTTCAAAAATCCAAAATATTAGCTGAAAACGACTAAATATCAAGGACTCATTGGGCGAATGGCTCTGGAACTGAAATCGGAATGCTCACTGACATTTCCCCTATCTGAAAGTCTGATAAACGCTGGAAAAAATGACTAAGTAAAAAAAAAAATGTTTTCAACTTTTTTCAATTTTACCCCCGTGGGATATATATTCTACCCACACACATTTGGAACTCTCCTGGGGTACCCTCACACATATTATTCCCTCATTTAGTGGATATTTTCACAAAAAAGTGAAATTTTCAAAAATCCAAAATATTGGCTGAAAACGACTAAATATCAAAGACTCATTGGGCGAATCGCTCTGGAATTGAAATTGGAACGCTCACTGACATTTCCCCTATCTGAAAGTCTGATAAATGCCGGAAAAATGACTAAGTCCAAAAAAAAAATGTTTTCAACTTTTTTCAATTTTACGCCCGTGGGATATATATTCTACCCACACACATTTGGAACTCTCCTGGGTACCCTCACACATATTATTCCCTCATTTAGTGGATATTTTCAGAAAAAAGTGAAATTTTCAAAAATCCAAAATATTGCCTGAAAACGACTAAATATCAAGGACTCATTGGGCAAATAGCTCTGGGACTGAAATCGGAATGCTCACTGACATTTCCCCTATCTGAAAGTCTGATAAACGCCAGAAAAATGACTAGGTCCAAAAAAAAATTTTTTTCAACTTTTTTCAGTTTTACCCCCGTGGGATATATATTCTACCCACACACATTTGGAACTCTCCTGGGGTACCCTCACACATATTATTCCCTCATTTAGTGGATATTTTCACAAAAAAGTGAAATTTTCAAAAATCCAAAATATTAGCTGAAAACGACTAAATATCAAGGACTCATTTGGCGAATCGCTCTGGAACTGAAATCGGAACGCTCACTGACATTTCCCCTATCTGAAAGTCTGATAAACGCCGGAAAAATGACTAAGTCCAAAAAAAAATTTTTTCTACTTTTTTCAATTTTACCCCCGTTGGATATATATTCTACCCACACACATTTGGAACTCTCCTGGGGTACCCTCACACATATTATTCCCTCAATAAGTGGATATTTTCACAAAAAAGTGAAATTTTCAAAAATCCAAAATATTGGCTGAAAACGACTAAATATCAAGGACTCATTGGGCGAATCGCTCTGGGACTGAAATCGGAATGCTCACTGACATTTCCCCTATCTGAAAGTCTGATAAACGCCAGAAAAATGACTAAGTCCAAAAAAAATTTTTTTTAACTTTTTTCAATTTTACCCCCGTGGGTTATATATTCTACCCACACACATTTGGAACTCTCCTGGGGTACCCTCACACATATTATTCCCTCATTTAGTGGATATTTTCACAAAAAAGTGAAATTTTCAAAAATCCTAAATATTGGCTGAAAACGACTAAATATCAAGGACTCATTGGGCGCATCGCTCTGGGACTGAAATCGGAACGCTCACTGACATTTCCCCTATCTGAAAGTCTGATAAACGCCAGAAAAATGACTAAGTCCAAAAAAAAAATTTTTTTAACTTTTTTCAATTTTACCCCCGTGGGATATATATTCTACCCACACACATTTGGTACTCTCCTGGGGTACCCTCACACATATTGTTCCCTCATTTAGTGGATATTTTCACAAAAAAGTGAAATTTTCAAAAATCCTAAATATTAGCTGAAAACGACTAAATATCAAGGACTCATTGGGCGAATCGCTCTGGAACTGAAATCGGAACGCTCACTGACATTTCCCCTATCTGAAAGTCTGATAAACGCCGGAAAAATGACTAAGTCCAAAAAAAAAATTTTTTCAACTTTTTTCAATTTTACCCCCGTGGTATATATATTCTACCCACACACATTTGGAACTCTCCTGGGGTACACTCACACATATTATTCCCTCATTTAGTGGATATTTTCACAAAAAAGTGAAATTTTCAAAAATCCAGAAAATTGGCTGAAAACAACTAAATATCAAGGACTTATTGGGCGAATCACTCTGGAACTGAAATCGGAACGCTCATTGACATTTCCCCTATCTGAAAGTCTGATAAACGCCGGAAAAATGACTAAGTCCAGAAAAAAAATGTTTTCAACTTTTTTCAATTTTACCCCCGTGGGATATATATACTACCCTCACACATGTTATTCCCTCATGTGGATATTTTCACAAAAAAGTGAAATTTTCAAAAATTCAGAAAATTGGCTGAAAACGACTAAATATCAAGGACTCATTGGGCGAATCGCTCTGGATCTGAAATCGTAACACTCACTGACATTTCCCCTATCTGAAAGTCTGATAAATGCCGGAAAAATGACTAAGTCCATAAAAAAAATGTTTTCAACTTCTTTCAATTTTACCCCCATGGGATATATATTCTACCCACACACATTTGGAACTCTCCTGGGTTACCCTCACACATATTATTCCCTCATTTAGTGGATATTTTCACAAAAAATTGAAATTTTCAAAAATCCAAAATATTAGCTGAAAACGACTAAATATCAAGGACTCATTGGGCGAATCGCTCTGGAACTGAAATCGGAATGCTCACTGACATTTCCCCTATCTGAAAGTCTGATAAACGCTGGAAAAAATGACTAAGTAAAAAAAAAAATGTTTTCAACTTTTTTCAATTTTACCCCCGTGGGATATATATTCTACCCACACACATTTGGAACTCTCCTGGGGTACCCTCACACATATTATTCCCTCATTTAGTGGATATTTTCACAAAAAAGTGAAATTTTCAAAAATCCAAAATATTGGCTGAAAACGACTAAATATCAAAGACTCATTGGGCGAATCGCTCTGGAATTGAAATTGGAACGCTCACTGACATTTCCCCTATATGAAAGTCTGATAAATGCCGGAAAAATGACTAAGTCCAAAAAAAAAATGTTTTCAACTTTTTTCAATTTTACGCCCGTGGGATATATATTCTACCCACACACATTTGGAACTCTCCTGGGTACCCTCACACATATTATTCCCTCATTTAGTGGATATTTTCAGAAAAAAGTGAAATTTTCAAAAATCCAAAATATTGCCTGAAAACGACTAAATATCAAGGACTCATTGGGCAAATAGCTCTGGGACTGAAATCGGAATGCTCACTGACATTTCCCCTATCTGAAAGTCTGATAAACGCCAGAAAAATGACTAGGTCCAAAAAAAAAATTTTTTCAACTTTTTTCAGTTTTACCCCCGTGGGATATATATTCTACCCACACACATTTGGAACTCTCCTGGGGTACCCTCACACATATTATTCCCTCATTTAGTGGATATTTTCACAAAAAAGTGAAATTTTCAAAAATCCAAAATATTAGCTGAAAACGACTAAATATCAAGGACTCATTGGGCGAATCGCTCTGGAACTGAAATCGGAACGCTCACTAACATTTCCCCTATCTGAAAGTCTGATGAACGCCGGAAAAATGACTAAGTCCAAAAAAAATTTTTTTTCAACTTTTTTCAATTTTACCCCCGTGGGATATATATTCTACCCTCACACATATTATTTCCTCAATTAGTGGATATTTTCACAAAAAAAGTGAAATTTTCAAAAATCCAAAATATTGGCTGAAAACGACTAAATATCAAGGACTCATTGGGCGAATCGCTCTGGGACTGAAATCGGGACGCTCACTGACATTTCCCCTATCTGAAAGTCTGATAAACGCCAGAAAAATGACTAAGTTCAAAAAAAAATTTTTTTCAACTTTTTTCAATTTTACCCCCGTGGGATATATATTCTACCCACACACATTTGGAACTCTCCTGGGGTACCCTCACACATATTATTCTCTCATTTAGTGGATATTTTCACAAAAAAGTGAAATTTTCAAAAATCCAAAATATTAGCTGAAAACGACTAAATATCAAGGACGCATTGGGCGAATCGCTCTGGAACTGAAATCGGAACGCTCACTGACATTTCCCCTATCTAAAAGTCTGATAAACGCCGGAAAAATGACTAAGTCCAAAAAAAATTTTTTTTAAACTTTTTTCAATTTTACCCCCGTGGGATATATGTTCTGCCCTCACACATATTATTTCCTCATTTAGTGGATATTTTCACAAAAAAGTGAAATTTTCAAAAATCCAAAATATTGGCTGAAAACGACTAAATATCAAGGACTCATTGGGCGAATCGCTCTGGGACTGAAATCGGAACGCTCACTGACATTTCCCCTATCTGAAAGTCTGATGAACGCCAGAAAAATGACTAAGTCCAAAAAAAATTTTTTTTCAACTTTTTTCAATTTTACCCCCGTGGGATATATATTCTACCCACACACATTTGGAACTCTCCTGGGGTACCCTCACACATATTATTCCCTCATTTAGTGGATATTTTCACAAAAAAGTGAAATTTTCAAAAATCCAAAATATTAGCTGAAAACGACTAAATATCAAGGACTCATTGGGCGAATCGCTATGGAACTGAAATCGTAACGCTCACTGACATTTCCCCTATCTGAAAGTCTGATAAACGCTGGAAAAATGACTAAGTCCAAAAGAAAATTTTTTCTACTTTTTTCAATTTTACCCCCGTGGGATATATATTCTACCCACACACATTTGGAACTCTCCTGGGGTACCCTCACACATATTATTCCCTCATTTAGTGGATATTTTCACAAAAAAGTGAAATTTTCAAAAATCCAAAATATTAGCTGAAAACGACTAAATATCAAGGACTCATTGGGCGAATCGCTCTGGAACTGAAATCGGAACGCTCACTGACATTTCCCCTATCTAAAAGTCTGATAAACGCCGGAAAAATGACTAAGTCCAAAAAAAATTTTTTTTAAACTTTTTTCAATTTTACCCCCGTGGGATATATGTTCTACCCTCACACATATTATTTCCTCATTTAGTGGATATTTTCACAAAAAAGTGAAATTTTCAAAAATCCAAAATATTGGCTGAAAACGACTAAATATCAAGGACTCATTGGGCGAATCGCTCTGGGACTGAAATCGGAACGCTCACTGACATTTCCCCTATCTGAAAGTCTGATAAACGCCAGAAAAATGACTAAGTCCAAAAAAAATTTTTTTTTAACTTTTTTCAATTTTACCCCCGTGGGATATATATTCTACCCACACACATTTGGAACTCTCCTGGGGTACCCTCACACATATTGTTCCCTCATTTAGTGGATATTTTCACAAAAAAGTGAAATTTTCAAAAATCCAAAATATTGGCTGAAAACGACTAAATATCAAGGACTCATTGGGCGAATCGCTCTGGAACTGAAATTGGAACGCTCACTGACATTTCCCCTATCTGAAAGTCTGATAAACGCCGGAAAAATGACTAAGTCCAAAAAAAAATTTTTTTCAACTTTTTTCAATTTTACCCCCGTGGGATATATATTCTACCCACACACATTTGGAACTCTCCTGGGGTACACTCACACATATTATTCCCTCATTTAGTGGATATTTTCACAAAAAAGTGAAATTTTCAAAAATCCAGAAAATTGGCTGAAAACAACTAAATATCAAGGACTTATTGGGCGAATCACTCTGGAACTGAAATCGGAACGCTCATTGACATTTCCCCTATCTGAAAGTCTGATAAACGCCGGAAAAATGACTAAGTCCATAAAAAAAATGTTTTCAACTTTTTTCAATTTTACCCCCGTGGGATATATATACTACCCTCACACATGTTATTCCCTCATGTGGATATTTTCACAAAAAAGTGAAATTTTCAAAAATTCAGAAAATTGGCTGAAAACGACTAAATATCAAGGACTCATTGGGCGAATCGCTCTGGATCTGAAATCGTAACACTCACTGACATTTCCCCTATCTGAAAGTCTGATAAATGCCGGAAAAATGACTAAGTCCATAAAAAAAATGTTTTCAACTTCTTTCAATTTTACCCCCGTGGGATATATATTCTACCCACACACATTTGGAACTCTCCTGGGTTACCCTCACACATATTATTCCCTCATTTAGTGGATATTTTCACAAAAAATTGAAATTTTCAAAAATCCAAAATATTGGCTGAAAACGACTAAATATCAAAGACTCATTGGGCGAATCGCTCTGGAATTGAAATTGGAACGCTCACTGACATTTCCCCTATCTGAAAGTCTGATAAATGCCGGAAAAATGACTAAGTCCAAAAAAAAAATGTTTTCAACTTTTTTCAATTTTACGCCCGTGGGATATATATTCTACCCACACACATTTGGAACTCTCCTGGGTACCCTCACACATATTATTTCCTCATTTAGTGGATATTTTCACAAAAAAAGTGAAATTTTCAAAAATCCAAAATATTGGCTGAAAACAACTAAATTTCAAGGACTCATTGGGCGAATCGCTCTGGGACTGAAATCGGGACGCTCACTGACATTTCCCCTATCTGAAAGTCTGATAAACGCCAGAAAAATGACTAAGTTCAAAAAAAAATTTTTTTCAACTTTTTTCAATTTTACCCCCGTGGGATATATATTCTACCCACACACATTTGGAACTCTCCTGGGGTACCCTCACACATATTATTCCCTCATTTAGTGGATATTTTCACAAAAAAGTGAAATTTTCAAAAATCCAAAATATTAGCTGAAAACGACTAAATATCAAGGACGCATTGGGCGAATCGCTCTGGAACTGAAATCGGAACGCTCACTGACATTTCCCCTATCTAAAAGTCTGATAAACGCCGGAAAAATGACTAAGTCCAAAAAAAATTTTTTTTAAACTTTTTTCAATTTTACCCCCGTGGGATATATGTTCTACCCTCACACATATTATTTCCTCATTTAGTGGATATTTTCACAAAAAAGTGAAATTTTCAAAAATCCAAAATATTGGCTGAAAACGACTAAATATCAAGGACTCATTGGGCGAATCGCTCTGGGACTGAAATCGGAACGCTCACTGACATTTCCCCTATCTGAAAGTCTGATGAACGCCAGAAAAATGACTAAGTCCAAAAAAAATTTTTTTTCAACTTTTTTCAATTTTACCCCCGTGGGATATGTATTCTACCCACACACATTTGGAACTCTCCTGGGGTACCCTCACACATATTATTCCCTCATTTAGTGGATATTTTCACAAAAAAGTGAAATTTTCAAAAATCCAAAATATTAGCTGAAAACGACTAAATATCAAGGACTCATTTGGCGAATCGCTCTGGAACTGAAATCGGAACGCTCACTGACATCTCCCCTATCTGAAAGTCTGATAAACGCCGGAAAAATGACTAAGTCCAAAAAAAATTTTTTTTTAACTTTTTTCAATTTTACCCCCGTGGGATATATATTCTACCCTCACACATATTATTTCCTCATTTAGTGGATATTTTCACAAAAAAGTGAAATTTTCAAAAATCCAAAATATTGGCTGAAAACGACTAAATATCAAGGACTCATAGGGCGAATCGCTCTGGGACTGAAATCGGAACGCTCACTGATATTTCCCCTATCTGAAAGTCTGATAAACGCTAGAAAAATTACTAAGTCCAAAAAAAAATTTTTTTCAACTTTTTTCAATTTTACCCCCGTGGGATATATATTCTACCCACACACATTTGGAACTCTCCTGGGGTACCCTCACACATATTATTCCCTCATTTAGTGGATATTTTCACAAAAAAGTGAAATTTTCAAAAATCCAAAATATTGGCTGAAAACGACTAAATATCATGGACTCATTGGACGAATCGCTCTGGGACTGAAATCGGAACGCTCACTGACATTTCCCCTATCTGAAAGTCTGATAAACGCCAGAAAAATGACTAAGTCCAAAAAAAAATTTTTTTCAACTTTTTTCAATTTTACCCCCGTGGGATATGTATTCTACCCACACACATTTGGAACTCTCCTGGGGTACCCTCACACATATTATTCCCTCATTTAGTGGATATTTTCACAAAAAAGTGAAATTTTCAAAAATCCAAAATATTAGCTGAAAACGACTAAATATCAAGGACTCATTTGGCGAATCGCTCTGGAACTGAAATCGGAACGCTCACTGACATTTCCCCTATCTGAAAGTCTGATAAACGCCGGAAAAATGACTAAGTCCAAAAAAAAATTTTTTCTACTTTTTTCAATTTTACCCCCGTGGGATATATATTCTACCCACACACATTTGGAACTCTCCTGGGGTACCCTCACACATATTATTCCCTCATTTAGTGGATATTTTCACAAAAAAGTGAAATTTTCAAAAATCCAAAATATTAGCTGAAAACGACTAAATATCAAGGACTCATTGGGCGAATCGCTCTGGAACTGAAATCGGAACGCTCACTGACATTTCCCCTATCTGAAAATCTGATAAACGCCGGAAAAATGACTAAGTCCAAAAAAAAATTTTTTTCAACTTTTTTCAATTTTACCCCCGTGGGATATATTTTCTACCCTCACACATATTATTTCCTCATTTAGTGGATATTTTCACAAAAAAGTGAAATTTTCAAAAATCCAAAATATTAGCTGAAAACGACTAAATATCAAGGACTCATTGGGCGAATCGCTCTGGAACTGAAATCGGAACGCTCACTGACATTTCCCCTATCTGAAAATCTGATAAACGCCGGAAAAATGACTAAGTCCAAAAAAAAATTTTTTTCAACTTTTTTCAATTTTACCCCCGTGGGATATATATTCTACCCTCACACATATTATTTCCTCATTTAGTGGATATTTTCACAAAAAAAGTGAAATTTTCAAAAATCCAAAATATTGGCTGAAAACGACTAAATATCAAGGACTCATTGGGCGAATCGCTCGGGGACTGAAATCGGAACGCTCACTGACATTTCCCCTATCTGAAAGTCTGATAAACGCCAGAAAAATGACTAAGTCCAAAAAAAAAATTTTTTCAACTTTTTTCAATTTTACCCCCGTGGGATATGTATTCTACCCACACACATTTGGAACTCTCCTGGGGTACCCTCACACATATTATTCCCTCATTTAGTGGATATTTTCACAAAAAAAGTGAAATTTTCAAAAATCCAAAATATTAGCTGAAAACGACTAAATATCAAGGACTCATTGGGCGAATCGCTCTGGAACTGAAATCGGAACGCTCACTGACATTTCCCCTATCTGAAAGTCTGATAAACGCCGGAAAAATGACTAAGTCCAAAAAAAATTTTTTTTAAACTTTTTTCAATTTTACCCCCGTGGGATATATATTCTACCCTCATACATATTAATTCCTCATTTAGTGGATATTTTCACAAAATAGTGAAATTTTCAAAAATCCAAAATATTGGCTGAAAGCGACTAAATATCAAGGACTCATTGGGCGAATCGCTCTGGGACTGAAATCGGAACGCTCACTGACATTTCCCCTATCTGAAAGTCTGATGAACGCCAGAAAAATGACTAAGTCCAAAAAAAAATTTTTTTCAACTTTTTTCAATTTTACCCCCGTGGGATATATATTCTACCCACACACATTTGAAATTCTCCTGGGGTACCCTCACACATATTATTCCCTCATTTAGTGGATATTTTCACAAAAAAGTGAAAATTTCAAAAATCCAAAATATTGGCTGAAAACGACTAAATATCAAGGATTCATTGGGCGAATCGCTCTGGGACTGAAATCGGAACGCTCACTGACATTTCCCCTATCTGAAAGTCTCATAAACGCCAGAAAAATGACTAAGTCCAAAAAAAAATTTTTTTCAACTTTTTTCAATTTTACCCCCGTGGGATATATATTCTACCCACACACATTTGGAACTCTCCTGGGGTACCATCACACATATTATTCCCTCATTTAGTGGATATTTTCACAAAAAAGTGAAATTTTCAAAAATCCAAAATATTAGCTGAAAACGACTAAATATCAAGGACTCATTGGGCGAATCGCTCTGGAACTGAAATTGGAACACTCACTGACATTTCCCCTATCTGAAAGTCTGATAAACGCCGGAAAAATCACTAAGTCCAAAAAAAATTTTTTTTAAACTTTTTTCAATTTTACCCCCATGGGATATATATTCTACCCTCATACATATTAATTCCTCATTTAGTGGATATTTTCACAAAATAGTGAAATTTTCAAAAATCCAAAATATTGGCTGAAAACGACTAAATATCAAGGACTCATTGGGCGAATCGCTCTGGGACTGAAATCGGAACGCTCACTGACATTTCCCCTATCTGAAAGTCTGATGAACGCCAGAAAAATGACTAAGTCCAAAAAAAAATTTTTTTCAACTTTTTTCAATTTTACCCCCGTGGGATATATATTCTACCCACACACATTTGGAATTCTCCTGGGGTACCCTCACACATATTATTCCCTCATTTAGTGGATATTTTCACAAAAAAGTGAAAATTTCAAAAATCCAAAATATTGGCTGAAAACGACTAAATATCAAGGACTCATTGGGCGAATCGCTCTGGGACTGAAATCGGAACGCTCACTGACATTTCCCCTATCTGAAAGTCTGATGAACGCCAGAAAAATGACTAAGTCCAAAAAAAAATTTTTTTCAACTTTTTTCAATTTTACCCCCGTGGGATATATATTCTACCCACACACATTTGGAATTCTCCTGGGGTACCCTCACACATATTATTCCCTCATTTAGTGGATATTTTCACAAAAAAGTGAAAATTTCAAAAATCCAAAATATTGGCTGAAAACAACTAAATATCAAGGACTCATTGGGCGAATCGCTCTGGGACTGAAATCGGAACGCTCACTGACATTTCCCCTATCTGAAAGTCTGATAAACGCCAGAAAAATGACTAAGTCCAAAAAAAAATTTTTTTCAACTTTTTTCAATTTTACCCCCGTGGGATATATATTCTACCCACACACATTTGGAACTCTCCTGGGGTACCCTCACACATATTATTCCCTCATTTAGTGGATATTTTCACAAAAAAGTGAAATTTTCAAAAATCCAAAATATTAGCTGAAAACGACTAAATATCAAGGACTCATTGGGCGAATCGCTCTGGAACTGAAATTGGAACACTCACTGACATTTTCCCTATCTGAAAGTCTGATAAACGCCGGAAAAATCACTAAGTCCAAAAAAAATTTTTTTTAAACTTTTTTCAATTTTGCCCCCGTGGGATATATATTCTACCCTCACACATATTATTTCCTCATTTAGTGGATATTTTCACAAAAAAGTGAAATTTTCAAAAATCCAAAATATTGGCTGAAAACGACTAAATATCAAGGACTCATTGGGCGAATCGCTCTGGGACTGAAATCGGAACGCTCACTGACATTTCCCCTATCTGAAAGTCTGATGAACGCCAGAAAAATGACTAAGTCCAAAAAAAAATTTTTTTCAACTTTTTTCAGTTTTACCCCCGTGGGATATATATTCTACCCACACACATTTGGAACTCTCCTGGGGTACCCTCACACATATTATTCCCTCATTTAGTGGATATTTTCACAAAAAAGTGAAATTTTCAAAAATCCAAAATATTGGCTGAAAACGACTAAATATCAAGGACTCATTGGGCGAATCGCTCTGGGACTGAAATCGGAACACTCACTGACATCTCCCCTATCTGAAAGTCTGATAAACGCCGGAAAAATGACTAAGTCCAAAAAAAAATTTTTTTTAACTTTTTTCAATTTTACCCCCGTGGGATATATATTCTACCCTCACACATATTATTTCCTCATTTAGTGGATATTTTCACAAAAAAGTGAAATTTTCAAAAATCCAAAATATTGGCTGAAAATGACTAAATATCAAGGACTCATAGGGCGAATCGCTCTGGGACTGAAATCGGAACGCTCACTGACATTTCCCCTATCTGAAAGGCTGATGAACGCCAGAAAAATGACTAAGTCCAAAAAAAATTTTTTTTCAACTTTTTTCAATTTTACCCCCGTGGGATATATATTCTACCCACACACATTTGGAACTCTCCTGGGGTACCCTCACACATATTATTCCCTCATTTAGTGGATATTTTCACAAAAAAGTGAAATTTTCAAAAATCCAAAATATTGGCTGAAAACGACTAAATATCAAGGACTCATTGGGCGAATCGCTCTGGGACTGAAATCGGAACGCTCACTGACATTTCCCCTATCTGAAAGTCTGATAAACGCCGGAAAAATGACTAAGTCCAAAAAAAAATTTTTTCTACTTTTTTCAATTTTACCCCCGTGGGATATATATTCTACCCACACACATTTGGAACTCTCCTGGGGTACCCTCACACATATTATTCCCTCATTTAGTGGATATTTTCACAAAAAAGTGAAATTTTCAAAAATCCAAAATATTAGCTGAAAACGACTAAATATCAAGGACTCATTGGGCGAATCGCTCTGGAACTGAAATCGGAATGCTCACTGACATTTCCCCTATCTGAAAGTCTGATAAATGCCGGAAAAATGACTAAGTCCAAAAAAAAATTTTTTTCAACTTTTTTCAATTTTACCCCCGTGGGATATATATTCTACCCACACACATTTGGAACTCTCCTGGGGTACCCTCACACATATTATTCCCTCATTTAGTGGATATTTTCACAAAAAAGTGAAATTTTCAAAAATCCAAAATATTAGCTGAAAACGACTAAATATCAAGGACTCATTGGGCGAATCGCTCTGGAACTGAAATCGGAACGCTCACTGACATTTCCCCTATCTGAAAGTCTGATAAACGCCGGAAAAATGACTAAGTCCAAAAAAAATTTTTTTCTACTTTTTTCAATTTTACCCCCGTGGGATATATATTCTACCCACACACATTTGGAACTCTCCTGGGGTACCCTCACACATATTATTCCCTCATTTAGTGGATATTTTCACAAAAAAGTGAAATTTTCAAAAATCCAAAATATTAGCTGAAAACGACTAAATATCAAGGACTCATTGGGCGAATCGCTCTGGAACTGAAATCGGAACGCTCACTGACATTTCCCCTATCTGAAAGTCTGATAAACGCCGGAAAAATGACTAAGTCCAAAAAAAAATTTTTTTCAACTTTTTTCAATTTTACCCCCGTGGGATATATATTCTACCCTCACACATATTATTTCCTCATTTAGTGGATATTTTCACAAAAAAAGTGAAATTTTCAAAAATCCAAAATATTGGCTGAAAACGACTAAATATCAAGGACTCATTGGGCGAATCGCTCTGGAACTGAAATCGGAACGCTCACTGACATTTCCCATATCTGAAAGTCTGATAAACGCCGGAAAAATGACTAAGTCCAAAAAAAAATTTTTTTCAACTTTTTTCAATTTTACCCCCGTGGGATATATATTCTACCCACACACATTTGGAACTCTCCTGGGGTACCCTCACACATATTATTCCCTCATTTAGTGGATATTTTCACAAAAAAGTGAAATTTTCAAAAATCCAAAATATTAGCTGAAAACGACTAAATATCAAGGACTCATTGGGCGAATCGCTCTGGAACTGAAATCGGAATGCTCACTGACATTTCCCCTATCTGAAAGTCTGATAAATGCCGGAAAAATGACTAAGTCCAAAAAAAAATTTTTTTCAACTTTTTTCAATTTTACCCCCGTGGGATATATTTTCTACCCACACACATTTGGAACTCTCCTGGGGTACCCTCACACATATTATTCCCTCATTTAGTGGATATTTTCACAAAAAAGTGAAATTTTCAAAAATCCAAAATATTAGCTGAAAACGACTAAATATCAAGGACTCATTGGGCGAATCGCTCTGGAACTGAAATCGGAACGCTCACTGACATTTCCCCTATCTGAAAGTCTGATAAACGCCGGAAAAATGACTAAGTCCAAAAAAAATTTTTTTCTACTTTTTTCAATTTTACCCCCGTGGGATATATATTCTACCCACACACATTTGGAACTCTCCTGGGGTACCCTCACACATATTATTCCCTCATTTAGTGGATATTTTCACAAAAAAGTGAAATTTTCAAAAATCCAAAATATTAGCTGAAAACGACTAAATATCAAGGACTCATTGGGCGAATCGCTCTGGAACTGAAATCGGAATGCTCACTGACATTTCCCCTATCTGAAAGTCTGATAAACGCCGGAAAAATGACTAAGTCCAAAAAAAAATTTTTTTCAACTTTTTTCAATTTTACCCCCGTGGGATATATATTCTACCCTCACACATATTATTTCCTCATTTAGTGGATATTTTCACAAAAAAAGTGAAATTTTCAAAAATCCAAAATATTGGCTGAAAACGACTAAATATCAAGGACTCATTGGGCGAATCGCTCTGGAACTGAAATCGGAACGCTCACTGACATTTCCCATATCTGAAAGTCTGATAAACGCCGGAAAAATGACTAAGTCCAAAAAAAAATTTTTTTCAACTTTTTTCAATTTTACCCCCGTGGGATATATATTCTACCCACACACATTTGGAACTCTCCTGGGGTACCCTCACACATATTATTCCCTCATTTAGTGGATATTTTCACAAAAAAGTGAAATTTTCAAAAATCCAAAATATTAGCTGAAAACGACTAAATATCAAGGACTCATTGGGCGAATCGCTCTGGAACTGAAATCGGAATGCTCACTGACATTTCCCCTATCTGAAAGTCTGATAAATGCCGGAAAAATGACTAAGTCCAAAAAAAAATTTTTTTCAACTTTTTTCAATTTTACCCCCGTGGGATATATATTCTACCCACACACATTTGGAACTCTCCTGGGGTACCCTCACACATATTATTCCCTCATTTAGTGGATATTTTCACAAAAAAGTGAAATTTTCAAAAATCCAAAATATTAGCTGAAAACGACTAAATATCAAGGACTCATTGGGCGAATCGCTCTGGAACTGAAATCGGAACGCTCACTGACATTTCCCCTATCTGAAAGTCTGATAAACGCCGGAAAAATGACTAAGTCCAAAAAAAATTTTTTTCTACTTTTTTCAATTTTACCCCCGTGGGATATATATTCTACCCACACACATTTGGAACTCTCCTGGGGTACCCTCACACATATTATTCCCTCATTTAGTGGATATTTTCACAAAAAAGTGAAATTTTCAAAAATCCAAAATATTAGCTGAAAACGACTAAATATCAAGGACTCATTGGGCGAATCGCTCTGGAACTGAAATCGGAACGCTCACTGACATTTCCCCTATCTGAAAGTCTGATAAACGCCGGAAAAATGACTAAGTCCAAAAAAAAATTTTTTTCAACTTTTTTCAATTTTACCCCCGTGGGATATATATTCTACCCTCACACATATTATTTCCTCATTTAGTGGATATTTTCACAAAAAAAGTGAAATTTTCAAAAATCCAAAATATTGGCTGAAAACGACTAAATATCAAGGACTCATTGGGCGAATCGCTCTGGAACTGAAATCGGAACGCTCACTGACATTTCCCATATCTGAAAGTCTGATAAACGCCGGAAAAATGACTAAGTCCAAAAAAAATTTTTTTCTACTTTTTTCAATTTTACCCCCGTGGGATATATATTCTACCCACACACATTTGGAACTCTCCTGGGGTACCCTCACACATATTATTCCCTCATTTAGTGGATATTTTCACAAAAAAGTGAAATTTTCAAAAATCCAAAATATTGGCTGAAAACGACTAAATATCAAGGAATCATTGGGCGAATCGCTCTGGGACTGAAATCGGAACACTCACTGACATCTCCCCTATCTGAAAGTCTGATAAACGCCGGAAAAATGACTAAGTCCAAAAAAAAATTTTTTTTAACTTTTTTCAATTTTACCCCCGTGGGATATATATTCTACCCTCACACATATTATTTCCTCATTTAGTGGATATTTTCACAAAAAAGTGAAATTTTCAAAAATCCAAAATATTAGCTGAAAACGACTAAATATCAAGGACTCATTGGGCGAATCGCTCTGGAACTGAAATCGGAACGCTCACTGACATTTCCCCTATCTGAAAGTCTGATAAACGCCGGAAAAATGACTAAGTCCAAAAAAAATTTTTTTCTACTTTTTTCAATTTTACCCCCGTGGGATATATATTCTACCCACACACATTTGGAACTCTCCTGGGGTACCCTCACACATATTATTCCCTCATTTAGTGGATATTTTCACAAAAAAGTGAAATTTTCAAAAATCCAAAATATTAGCTGAAAACGACTAAATATCAAGGACTCATTGGGCGAATCGCTCTGGAACTGAAATCGGAACGCTCACTGACATTTCCCCTATCTGAAAGTCTGATAAACGCCGGAAAAATGACTAAGTCCAAAAAAAAATTTTTTTCAACTTTTTTCAATTTTACCCCCGTGGGATATATATTCTACCCTCACACATATTATTTCCTCATTTAGTGGATATTTTCACAAAAAAGTGAAATTTTCAAAAATCCAAAATATTGGCTGAAAATGACTAAATATCAAGGACTCATAGGGCGAATCGCTCTGGGACTGAAATCGGAACGCTCACTGACATTTCCCCTATCTGAAAGTCTGATAAACGCCGGAAAAATGACTAAGTCCAAAAAAAATTTTTTTTAAACTTTTTTCAATTTTACCCCCGTGGGATATATATTCTACCCTCACACATATTATTTTCTCATTTAGTGGATATTTTCACAAAAAAGTGAAATTTTCAAAAATCCAAAATATTGGCTGAAAACGACTAAATATCAAGGACTCATTGGGCGAATCGCTCTGGGACTGAAATCGGAACGCTCACTGACATTTCCCCTATCTGAAAGGCTGATGAACGCCAGAAAAATGACTAAGTCCAAAAAAAATTTTTTTTCAACTTTTTTCAATTTTACCCCCGTGGGATATATATTCTACCCACACACATTTGGAACTCTCCTGGGGTACCCTCACACATATTATTCCCTCATTTAGTGGATATTTTCACAAAAAAGTGAAATTTTCAAAAATCCAAAATATTGGCTGAAAACGACTAAATATCATGGACTCATTGGACGAATCGCTCTGGGACTGAAATCGGAACGCTCACTGACATTTCCCCTATCTGAAAGTCTGATAAACGCCAGAAAAATGACTAAGTCCAAAAAAAAAATTTTTTCAACTATTTTCAATTTTACCCGCGTGGGATATGTATTCTACCCACACACATTTGGAACTCTCCTGGGGTACCCTCACACATATTATTCCCTCATTTAGTGGATATTTTCACAAAAAAGTGAAATTTTCAAAAATCCAAAATATTAGCTGAAAACGACTAAATATCCAAGACTCATTTGGCGAATCGCTCTGGAACTGAAATCGGAACGCTCACTGACATTTCCCCTATCTGAAAGTCTGATAAACGCCGGAAAAATGACTAAGTCCAAAAAAAAATTTTTTCTACTTTTTTCAATTTTACCCCCGTGGGATATATATTCTACCCACACACATTTGGAACTCTCCTGGGGTACCCTCACACATATTATTCCCTCATTTAGTGGATATTTTCACAAAAAAGTGAAATTTTCAAAAATCCAAAATATTAGCTGAAAACACTAAATATCAAGGACTCATTGGGCGAATCGCTCTGGAACTGAAATCGGAACGCTCACTGACATTTCCCCTATCTGAAAGTCTGATAAACGCCGGAAAAATGACTAAGTCCAAAAAAAAAATTTTTTCAACTTTTTTTCAATTTTACCCCCGTGGGATATATATTCTACCCTCACACATATTATTTCCTCATTTAGTGGATATTTTCACAAAAAAGTGAAATTTTCAAAAATCCAAAATATTGGCTGAAAACGACTAAATATCAAGGACACATTGGGCGAATCGCTCTGGGACTGAAATCGGAATGCTCACTGACATTTCCCCTATCTGAAAGTCTGATAAATGCCGGAAAAATGACTAAGTCCAAAAAAAAATTTTTTTCAACTTTTTTCAATTTTACCCCCGTGGGATATATATTCTACCCACACACATTTGGAACTCTCCTGGGGTACCCTCACACATATTATTCCCTCATTTAGTGGATATTTTCACAAAAAAGTGAAATTTTCAAAAATCCAAAATATTAGCTGAAAACGACTAAATATCAAGGACTCATTGGGCGAATCGCTCTGGTACTGAAATCGGAACGCTCACTGACATTTCCCCTATCTGAAAGTCTGATAAACGCCGGAAAAATGACTAAGTCCAAAAAAAAATTTTTTTCAACTTTTTTCAATTTTACCCCCGTGGGATATATATTCTACCCTCACACATATTATTTCCTCATTTAGTGGATATTTTCACAAAAAAAGTGAAATTTTCAAAAATCCAAAATATTGGCTGAAAACGACTAAATATCAAGGACTCATTGGGCGAATCGCTCTGGAACTGAAATCGGAACGCTCACTGACATTTCCCATATCTGAAAGTCTGATAAACGCCGGAAAAATGACTAAGTCCAAAAAAAATTTTTTTCTACTTTTTTCAATTTTACCCCCGTGGGATATATATTCTACCCACACACATTTGGAACTCTCCTGGGGTACCCTCACACATATTATTCCCTCATTTAGTGGATATTTTCACAAAAAAGTGAAATTTTCAAAAATCCAAAATATTAGCTGAAAACGACTAAATATCAAGGACTCATTGGGCGAATCGCTCTGGAACTGAAATCGGAACGCTCACTGACATTTCCCCTATCTGAAAGTCTGATAAACGCCGGAAAAATGACTAAGTCCAAAAAAAAATTTTTTTAAACTTTTTTCAATTTTACCCCCGTGGGATATATATTCTACCCTCACACATATTATTTTCTCATTTAGTGGATATTTTCACAAAAAAGTGAAATTTTCAAAAATTCAAAATATTGGCTGAAAACGAATAAATATCAAGGACTCATTGGGCGAATCGCTCTGGGACTGAAATCGGAACGCTCACTGAAATTTCCCCTATCTGAAAGGCTGATGAACGCCAGAAAAATGACTAAGTCCAAAAAAAATTTTTTTTCAACTTTTTTCAATTTTACCCCCGTGGGATATATATTCTACCCACACACATTTGGAACTCTCCTGGGGTACCCTCACACATATTATTCCCTCATTTAGTGGATATTTTCACAAAAAAGTGAAATTTTCAAAAATCCAAAATATTGGCTGAAAACGACTAAATATCAAGGACTCATTGGGCGAATCGCTCTGGGACTGAAATCGGAATGCTCAATGACATTTCCCATATCTGAAAGTCTGATAAATGGCAGAAAAATGACTAAGTCCAAAAAAAAATTTTTTTCTTCTTTTTTCAATTTTACCCCCGTGGGATATATATTCTACCCATACACATTTGGAACTCTCCTGGGGTACCCTCACACATATTATTCCCTCATTTAGTGGATATTTTCACAAAAAAGTGAAATTTTCAAAAATCCAAAATATTAGCTGAAAACGACTAAATATCAAGGACTCATTGGGCGAATCGCTCTGGAACTGAAATCGGAATGCTCACTGACATTTCCCCTATCTGAAAGTCTGATAAATGCCGGAAAAATGACTAAGTCCAAAAAAAAATTTTTTTCAACTTTTTTCAATTTTACCCCCGTGGGATATATATTCTACCCACACACATTTGGAACTCTCCTGGGGTACCCTCACACATATTATTCCCTCATTTAGTGGATATTTTCACAAAAAAGTGAAATTTTCAAAAATCCAAAATATTAGCTGAAAACGACTAAATATCAAGGACTCATTGGGCGAATCGCTCTGGAACTGAAATCGGAACGCTCACTGACATTTCCCCTATCTGAAAGTCTGATAAACGCCGGAAAAATGACTAAGTCCAAAAAAAATTTTTTTCTACTTTTTTCAATTTTACCCCCGTGGGATATATATTCTACCCACACACATTTGGAACTCTCCTGGGGTACCCTCACACATATTATTCCCTCATTTAGTGGATATTTTCACAAAAAAGTGAAATTTTCAAAAATCCAAAATATTAGCTGAAAACGACTAAATATCAAGGACTCATTGGGCGAATCGCTCTGGAACTGAAATCGGAACGCTCACTGACATTTCCCCTATCTGAAAGTCTGATAAACGCCGGAAAAATGACTAAGTCCAAAAAAAAATTTTTTTCAACTTTTTTCAATTTTACCCCCGTGGGATATATATTCTACCCTCACACATATTATTTCCTCATTTAGTGGATATTTTCACAAAAAAGTGAAATTTTCAAAAATCCAAAATATTGGCTGAAAATGACTAAATATCAAGGACTCATAGGGCGAATCGCTCTGGGACTGAAATCGGAACGCTCACTGACATTTCCCCTATCTGAAAGTCTGATAAACGCCGGAAAAATGACTAAGTCCAAAAAAAATTTTTTTTAAACTTTTTTCAATTTTACCCCCGTGGGATATATATTCTACCCTCACACATATTATTTTCTCATTTAGTGGATATTTTCACAAAAAAGTGAAATTTTCAAAAATCCAAAATATTAGCTGAAAACGACTAAATATCCAAGACACATTTGGCGAATCGCTCTGGAACTGAAATCGGAACGCTCACTGACATTTCCCCTATCTGAAAGTCTGATAAACGCCGGAAAAATGACTAAGTCCAAAAAAAAATTTTTTCTACTTTTTTCAATTTTACCCCCGTGGGATATATATTCTACCCACACACATTTGGAACTCTCCTGGGGTACCCTCACACATATTATTCCCTCATTTAGTGGATATTTTCACAAAAAAGTGAAATTTTCAAAAATCCAAAATATTAGCTGAAAACACTAAATATCAAGGACTCATTGGGCGAATCGCTCTGGAACTGAAATCGGAACGCTCACTGACATTTCCCCTATCTGAAAGTCTGATAAACGCCGGAAAAATGACTAAGTCCAAAAAAAAAATTTTTTCAACTTTTTTTCAATTTTACCCCCGTGGGATATATATTCTACCCTCACACATATTATTTCCTCATTTAGTGGATATTTTCACAAAAAAGTGAAATTTTCAAAAATCCAAAATATTGGCTGAAAACGACTAAATATCAAGGAGACATTGGGCGAATCGCTCTGGGACTGAAATCGGACCGCTCACTGACATTTCCCCTATCTGAATGTCTGATAAACGCCGGAAAAATGACTAAGTCCAAAAAAAAAATTTTTTCAACTTTTTTCAATTTTACCCCCGTGGGATATATATTCTACCCACACACATTTGGAACTCTCCTGGGGTACCCTCACACATATTATTCCCTCATTTAGTGGATATTTTCACAAAAAAGTGAAATTTTCAAAAATCCAAAATATTAGCTGAAAACACTAAATATCAAGGACTCATTGGGCGAATCGCTCTGGAACTGAAATCGGAACGCTCACTGACATTTCCCCTATCTGAAAGTCTGATAAACGCCGGAAAAATGACTAAGTCCAAAAAAAATTTTTTTTAAACTTTTTTCAATTTTACCCCCGTGGGATATATATTCTACCCTCACACATATTATTTTCTCATTTAGTGGATATTTTCACAAAAAAGTGAAATTTTCAAAAATTCAAAATATTGGCTGAAAACGACTAAATATCAAGGACTCATTGGGCGAATCGCTCTGGGACTGAAATCGGAACGCTCACTGAAATTTCCCCTATCTGAAAGGCTGATGAACGCCAGAAAAATGACTAAGTCCAAAAAAAATTTTTTTTCAACTTTTTTCAATTTTACCCCCGTGGGATATATATTCTACCCACACACATTTGGAACTCTCCTGGGGTACCCTCACACATATTATTCCCTCATTTAGTGGATATTTTCACAAAAAAGTGAAATTTTCAAAAATCCAAAATATTGGCTGAAAACGACTAAATATCAAGGACTCATTGGGCGAATCGCTCTGGGACTGAAATCGGAATGCTCAATGACATTTCGAATATCTGAAAGTCTGATAAATGGCAGAAAAATGACTAAGTCCAAAAAAAAATTTTTTTCTTCTTTTTTCAATTTTACCCCCGTGGGATATATATTCTACCCATACACATTTGGAACTCTCCTGGGGTACCCTCACACATATTATTCCCTCATTTAGTGGATATTTTCACAAAAAAGTGAAATTTTCAAAAATCCAAAATATTAGCTGAAAACGACTAAATATCAAGGACTCATTGGGCGAATCGCTCTGGAACTGAAATCGGAACGCTCACTGACATTTCCCCTATCTGAAAGTCTGATAAACGCCGGAAAAATGACTAAGTCCAAAAAAAAATTTTTTTCAACTTTTTTCAATTTTACCCCCATGGGATATATATTCTACCCTCACACATATTATTTCCTCATTTAGTGGATATTTTCACAAAAAAAGTGAAATTTTCAAAAATCCAAAATATTGGCTGAAAACGACTAAATATCAAGGACTCATTGGGCGAATCGCTCTGGAACTGAAATCGGAACGCTCACTGACATTTCCCATATCTGAAAGTCTGATAAACGCCGGAAAAATGACTAAGTCCAAAAAAAATTTTTTTCTACTTTTTTCAATTTTACCCCCGTGGGATATATATTCTACCCACACACATTTGGAACTCTCCTGGGGTACCCTCACACATATTATTCCCTCATTTAGTGGATATTTTCACAAAAAAGTGAAATTTTCAAAAATCCAAAATATTAGCTGAAAACGACTAAATATCAATGACTCATTGGGCGAATCGCTCTGGAACTGAAATCGGAATGCTCACTGACATTTCCCCTATCTGAAAGTCTGATAAATGCCGGAAAAATGACTAAGTCCAAAAAAAAATTTTTTTCAACTTTTTTCAATTTTACCCCCGTGGGATATATATTCTACCCTCACACATATTATTTCCTCATTTAGTGGATATTTTCACAAAAAAAGTGAAATTTTCAAAAATCCAAAATATTGGCTGAAAACGACTAAATATCAAGGACTCATTGGGCGAATCGCTCTGGAACTGAAATCGGAACGCTCACTGACATTTCCCATATCTGAAAGTCTGATAAACGCCGGAAAAATGACTAAGTCCAAAAAAAATTTTTTTCTACTTTTTTCAATTTTACCCCCGTGGGATATATATTCTACCCACACACATTTGGAACTCTCCTGGGGTACCCTCACACATATTATTCCCTCATTTAGTGGATATTTTCACAAAAAAGTGAAATTTTCAAAAATCCAAAATATTAGCTGAAAACGACTAAATATCAAGGACTCATTGGGCGAATCGCTCTGGAACTGAAATCGGAACGCTCACTGACATTTCCCCTATCTGAAAGTCTGATAAACGCCGGAAAAATGACTAAGTCCAAAAAAAAATTTTTTTCAACTTTTTTCAATTTTACCCCCGTGGGATATATATTCTACCCTCACACATATTATTTCCTCATTTAGTGGATATTTTCACAAAAAAGTGAAATTTTCAAAAATCCAAAATATTGGCTGAAAATGACTAAATATCAAGGACTCATAGGGCGAATCGCTCTGGGACTGAAATCGGAACGCTCACTGACATTTCCCCTATCTGAAAGTCTGATAAACGCCGGAAAAATGACTAAGTCCAAAAAAAATTTTTTTTAAACTTTTTTCAATTTTACCCCCGTGGGATATATATTCTACGCTCACACATATTATTTTCTCATTTAGTGGATATTTTCACAAAAAAGTGAAATTTTCAAAAATCCAAAATATTAGCTGAAAACGACTAAATATCCAAGACACATTTGGCGAATCGCTCTGGAACTGAAATCGGAACGCTCACTGACATTTCCCCTATCTGAAAGTCTGATAAACGCCGGAAAAATGACTAAGTCCAAAAAAAAATTTTTTCTACTTTTTTCAATTTTACGCCCGTGGGATATATATTCTACCCACACACATTTGGAACTCTCCTGGGGTACCCTCACACATATTATTCCCTCATTTAGTGGATATTTTCACAAAAAAGTGAAATTTTCAAAAATCCAAAATATTAGCTGAAAACACTAAATATCAAGGACTCATTGGGCGAATCGCTCTGGAACTGAAATCGGAACGCTCACTGACATTTCCCCTATCTGAAAGTCTGATAAACGCCGGAAAAATGACTAAGTCCAAAAAAAAAATTTTTTCAACTTTTTTTCAATTTTACCCCCGTGGGATATATATTCTACCCTCACACATATTATTTCCTCATTTAGTGGATATTTTCACAAAAAAGTGAAATTTTCAAAAATCCAAAATATTGGCTGAAAACGACTAAATATCAAGGAGACATTGGGCGAATCGCTCTGGGACTGAAATCGGAACGCTCACTGACATTTCCCCTATCTGAATGTCTGATAAACGCCGGAAAAATGACTAAGTCCAAAAAAAAAATTTTTTCAACTTTTTTCAATTTTACCCTCGTGGGATATATATTCTACCCACACACATTTGGAACTCTCCTGGGGTACCCTCACACATATTATTCCCTCATTTAGTGGATATTTTCACAAAAAAGTGAAATTTTCAAAAATCCAAAATATTAGCTGAAAACGACTAAATATCAAGGACTCATTGGGCGAATCGCTCTGGAACTGAAATCGGAATGCTCACTGACATTTCCCCTATCTGAAAGTCTGATAAATGCCGGAAAAATGACTAAGTCCAAAAAAAAATTTTTTTCAACTTTTTTCAATTTTACCCCCGTGGGATATATATTCTACCCTCACACATATTATTTCCTCATTTAGTGGATATTTTCACAAAAAAAGTGAAATTTTCAAAAATCCAAAATATTGGCTGAAAACGACTAAATATCAAGGACTCATTGGGCGAATCGCTCTGGAACTGAAATCGGAACGCTCACTGACATTTCCCATATCTGAAAGTCTGACAAACGCCGGAAAAATGACTAAGTCCAAAAAAAATTTTTTTCTACTTTTTTCAATTTTACCCCCGTGGGATATATATTCTACCCACACACATTTGGAACTCTCCTGGGGTACCCTCACACATATTATTCCCTCATTTAGTGGATATTTTCACAAAAAAGTGAAATTTTCAAAAATCCAAAATATTAGCTGAAAACGACTAAATATCAAGGACTCATTGGGCGAATCGCTCTGGAACTGAAATCGGAACGCTCACTGACATTTCCCCTATCTGAAAGTCTGATAAACGCCGGAAAAATGACTAAGTCCAAAAAAAATTTTTTTTAAACTTTTTTCAATTTTACCCCCGTGGGATATATATTCTACCCTCACACATATTATTTTCTCATTTAGTGGATATTTTCACAAAAAAGTGAAATTTTCAAAAATTCAAAATATTGGCTGAAAACGACTAAATATCAAGGACTCATTGGGCGAATCGCTCTGGGACTGAAATCGGAACGCTCACTGAAATTTCCCCTATCTGAAAGGCTGATGAACGCCAGAAAAATGACTAAGTCCAAAAAAAATTTTTTTTCAACTTTTTTCAATTTTACCCCCGTGGGATATATATTCTACCCACACACATTTGGAACTCTCCTGGGGTACCCTCACACATATTATTCCCTCATTTAGTGGATATTTTCACAAAAAAGTGAAATTTTCAAAAATCCAAAATATTGGCTGAAAACGACTAAATATCAAGGACTCATTGGGCGAATCGCTCTGGGACTGAAATCGGAATGCTCAATGACATTTCCCATATCTGAAAGTCTGATAAATGGCAGAAAAATGACTAAGTCCAAAAAAAAATTTTTTTCTTCTTTTTTCAATTTTACCCCCGTGGGATATATATTCTACCCATACACATTTGGAACTCTCCTGGGGTACCCTCACACATATTATTCCCTCATTTAGTGGATATTTTCACAAAAAAGTGAAATTTTCAAAAATCCAAAATATTAGCTGAAAACGACTAAATATCAAGGACTCATTGGGCGAATCGCTCTGGAACTGAAATCGGAACGCTCACTGACATTTCCCCTATCTGAAAGTCTGATAAACGCCGGAAAAATGACTAAGTCCAAAAAAAAATTTTTTTCAACTTTTTTCAATTTTACCCCCGTGGGATATATATTCTACCCTCACACATATTATTTCCTCATTTAGTGGATATTTTCACAAAAAAAGTGAAATTTTCAAAAATCCAAAATATTGGCTGAAAACGACTAAATATCAAGGACTCATTGGGCGAATCGCTCTGGAACTGAAATCGGAACGCTCACTGACATTTCCCATATCTGAAAGTCTGATAAACGCCGGAAAAATGACTAAGTCCAAAAAAAATTTTTTTCTACTTTTTTCAATTTTACCCCCGTGGGATATATATTCTACCCACACACATTTGGAACTCTCCTGGGGTACCCTCACACATATTATTCCCTCATTTAGTGGATATTTTCACAAAAAAGTGAAATTTTCAAAAATCCAAAATATTAGCTGAAAACGACTAAATATCAATGACTCATTGGGCGAATCGCTCTGGAACTGAAATCGGAATGCTCACTGACATTTCCCCTATCTGAAAGTCTGATAAATGCCGGAAAAATGACTAAGTCCAAAAAAAAATTTTTTTCAACTTTTTTCAATTTTACCCCCGTGGGATATATATTCTACCCTCACACATATTATTTCCTCATTTAGTGGATATTTTCACAAAAAAAGTGAAATTTTCAAAAATCCAAAATATTGGCTGAAAACGACTAAATATCAAGGACTCATTGGGCGAATCGCTCTGGAACTGAAATCGGAACGCTCACTGACATTTCCCATATCTGAAAGTCTGATAAACGCCGGAAAAATGACTAAGTCCAAAAAAAATTTTTTTCTACTTTTTTCAATTTTACCCCCGTGGGATATATATTCTACCCACACACATTTGGAACTCTCCTGGGGTACCCTCACACATATTATTCCCTCATTTAGTGGATATTTTCACAAAAAAGTGAAATTTTCAAAAATCCAAAATATTAGCTGAAAACGACTAAATATCAAGGACTCATTGGGCGAATCGCTCTGGAACTGAAATCGGAACGCTCACTGACATTTCCCCTATCTGAAAGTCTGATAAACGCCGGAAAAATGACTAAGTCCAAAAAAAATTTTTTTTAAACTTTTTTCAATTTTACCCCCGTGGGATATATATTCTACCCTCACACATATTATTTTCTCATTTAGTGGATATTTTCACAAAAAAGTGAAATTTTCAAAAATTCAAAATATTGGCTGAAAACGACTAAATATCAAGGACTCATTGGGCGAATCGCTCTGGGACTGAAATCGGAACGCTCACTGAAATTTCCCCTATCTGAAAGGCTGATGAACGCCAGAAAAATGACTAAGTCCAAAAAAAATTTTTTTTCAACTTTTTTCAATTTTACCCCCGTGGGATATATATTCTACCCACACACATTTGGAACTCTCCTGGGGTACCCTCACACATATTATTCCCTCATTTAGTGGATATTTTCACAAAAAAGTGAAATTTTCAAAAATCCAAAATATTGGCTGAAAACGACTAAATATCAAGGACTCATTGGGCGAATCGCTCTGGGACTGAAATCGGAATGCTCAATGACATTTCCCATATCTGAAAGTCTGATAAATGGCAGAAAAATGACTAAGTCCAAAAAAAAATTTTTTTCTTCTTTTTTCAATTTTACCCCCGTGGGATATATATTCTACCCATACACATTTGGAACTCTCCTGGGGTACCCTCACACATATTATTCCCTCATTTAGTGGATATTTTCACAAAAAAGTGAAATTTTCAAAAATCCAAAATATTAGCTGAAAACGACTAAATATCAAGGACTCATTGGGCGAATCGCTCTGGAACTGAAATCGGAATGCTCACTGACATTTCCCCTATCTGAAAGTCTGATAAATGCCGGAAAAATGACTAAGTCCAAAAAAAAATTTTTTTCAACTTTTTTCAATTTTACCCCCGTGGGATATATATTCTACCCACACACATTTGGAACTCTCCTGGGGTACCCTCACACATATTATTCCCTCATTTAGTGGATATTTTCACAAAAAAGTGAAATTTTCAAAAATCCAAAATATTAGCTGAAAACGACTAAATATCAAGGACTCATTGGGCGAATCGCTCTGGAACTGAAATCGGAACGCTCACTGACATTTCCCCTATCTGAAAGTCTGATAAACGCCGGAAAAATGACTAAGTCCAAAAAAAATTTTTTTCTACTTTTTTCAATTTTACCCCCGTGGGATATATATTCTACCCACACACATTTGGAACTCTCCTGGGGTACCCTCACACATATTATTCCCTCATTTAGTGGATATTTTCACAAAAAAGTGAAATTTTCAAAAATCCAAAATATTAGCTGAAAACGACTAAATATCAAGGACTCATTGGGCGAATCGCTCTGGAACTGAAATCGGAACGCTCACTGACATTTCCCCTATCTGAAAGTCTGATAAACGCCGGAAAAATGACTAAGTCCAAAAAAAAATTTTTTTCAACTTTTTTCAATTTTACCCCCGTGGGATATATATTCTACCCTCACACATATTATTTCCTCATTTAGTGGATATTTTCACAAAAAAAGTGAAATTTTCAAAAATCCAAAATATTGGCTGAAAACGACTAAATATCAAGGACTCATTGGGCGAATCGCTCTGGAACTGAAATCGGAACGCTCACTGACATTTCCCATATCTGAAAGTCTGATAAACGCCGGAAAAATGACTAAGTCCAAAAAAAATTTTTTTCTACTTTTTTCAATTTTACCCCCGTGGGATATATATTCTACCCACACACATTTGGAACTCTCCTGGGGTACCCTCACACATATTATTCCCTCATTTAGTGGATATTTTCACAAAAAAGTGAAATTTTCAAAAATCCAAAATATTAGCTGAAAACGACTAAATATCAAGGACTCATTGGGCGAATCGCTCTGGAACTGAAATCGGAACGCTCACTGACATTTCCCCTATCTGAAAGTCTGATAAACGCCGGAAAAATGACTAAGTCCAAAAAAAATTTTTTTTCAACTTTTTTCAATTTTACCCCCGTGGGATATATATTCTACCCACACACATTTGGAACTCTCCTGGGGTACCCTCACACATATTATTCCCTCATTTAGTGGATATTTTCACAAAAAAGTGAAATTTTCAAAAATCCAAAATATTGGCTGAAAACGACTAAATATCAAGGACTCATTGGGCGAATCGCTCTGGGACTGAAATCGGAATGCTCAATGACATTTCCCCTATCTGAAAGTCTGATAAATGGCAGAAAAATGACTAAGTCCAAAAAAAAATTTTTTTCTTCTTTTTTCAATTTTACCCCCGTGGGATATATATTCTACCCACACACATGTGGAACTCTCCTGGGGTACCCTCACACATATTATTCCCTCATTTAGTGGATATTTTCACAAAAAAGTGAAATTTTCAAAAATCCAAAATATTGGCTGAAAACGACTAAATATCATGGACTCATTGGACGAATCGCTCTGGGACTGAAATCGGAACGCTCACTGACATTTCCCCTATCTGAAAGTCTGATAAACGCCAGAAAAATGACTAAGTCCAAAAAAAAATTTTTTTCAACTATTTTCAATTTTACCCCCGTGGGATATGTATTCTACCCACAAACATTTGGAACTCTCCTGGGGTACCCTCACACATATTATTCCCTCATTTAGTGGATATTTTCACAAAAAAGTGAAATTTTCAAAAATCCAAAATATTAGCTGAAAACGACTAAATATCCAAGACTCATTTGGCGAATCGCTCTGGAACTGAAATCGGAACGCTCACTGACATTTCCCCTATCTGAAAGTCTGATAAACGCCGGAAAAATGACTAAGTCCAAAAAAAATTTTTTTCTACTTTTTTCAATTTTACCCCCGTGGGATATATATTCTACCCACACACATTTGGAACTCTCCTGGGGTACCCTCACACATATTATTCCCTCATTTAGTGGATATTTTCACAAAAAAGTGAAATTTTCAAAAATCCAAAATATTAGCTGAAAACACTAAATATCAAGGACTCATTGGGCGAATCGCTCTGGAACTGAAATCGGAACGCTCACTGACATTTCCCCTATCTGAAAGTCTGATAAACGCCGGAAAAATGACTAAGTCCAAAAAAAAATTTTTTTCAACTTTTTTCAATTTTACCCCCGTGGGATATATATTCTACCCTCACACATATTATTTCCTCATTTAGTGGATATTTTCACAAAAAAAGTGAAATTTTCAAAAATCCAAAATATTGGCTGAAAACGACTAAATATCAAGGACTCATTGGGCGAATCGCTCTGGAACTGAAATCGGAACGCTCACTGACATTTCCCATATCTGAAAGTCTGATAAACGCCGGAAAAATGACTAAGTCCAAAAAAAATTTTTTTATACTTTTTTCAATTTTACCCCCGTGGGATATATATTCTACCCACACACATTTGGAACTCTCCTGGGGTACCCTCACACATATTATTCCCTCATTTAGTGGATATTTTCACAAAAAAGTGAAATTTTCAAAAATCCAAAATATTAGCTGAAAACGACTAAATATCAAGGACTCATTGGGCGAATCGCTCTGGAACTGAAATCGGAACGCTCACTGACATTTCCCCTATCTGAAAGTCTGATAAACGCCGGAAAAATGACTAAGTCCAAAAAAAATTTTTTTTCAACTTTTTTCAATTTTACCCCCGTGGGATATATATTCTACCCACACCCATTTGGAACTCTCCTGGGGTACCCTCACACATATTATTCCCTCATTTAGTGGATATTTTCACAAAAAAGTGAAATTTTCAAAAATCCAAAATATTGGCTGAAAACGACTAAATATCAAGGACTCATTGGGCGAATCGCTCTGGGACTGAAATCGGAATGCTCAATGACATTTCCCCTATCTGAAAGTCTGATAAATGGCAGAAAAATGACTAAGTCCAAAAAAAAATTTTTTTCTTCTTTTTTCAATTTTACCCCCGTGGGATATATATTCTACCCACACACATGTGGAACTCTCCTGGGGTACCCTCACACATATTATTCCCTCATTTAGTGGATATTTTCACAAAAAAGTGAAATTTTCAAAAATCCAAAATATTGGCTGAAAACGACTAAATATCATGGACTCATTGGACGAATCGCTCTGGGACTGAAATCGGAACGCTCACTGACATTTCCCCTATCTGAAAGTCTGATAAACGCCAGAAAAATGACTAAGTCCAAAAAAAAATTTTTTTCAACTATTTTCAATTTTACCCCCGTGGGATATGTATTCTACCCACAAACATTTGGAACTCTCCTGGGGTACCCTCACACATATTATTCCCTCATTTAGTGGATATTTTCACAAAAAAGTGAAATTTTCAAAAATCCAAAATATTAGCTGAAAACGACTAAATATCCAAGACTCATTTGGCGAATCGCTCTGGAACTGAAATCGGAACGCTCACTGACATTTCCCCTATCTGAAAGTCTGATAAACGCCGGAAAAATGACTAAGTCCAAAAAAAAATTTTTTCTACTTTTTTCAATTTTACCCCCGTGGGATATATATTCTACCCACACACATTTGGAACTCTCCTGGGGTACCCTCACACATATTATTCCCTCATTTAGTGGATATTTTCACAAAAAAGTGAAATTTTCAAAAATCCAAAATATTAGCTGAAAACACTAAATATCAAGGACTCATTGGGCGAAACGCTCTGGAACTGAAATCGGAACGCTCACTGACATTTCCCCTATCTGAAAGTCTGATAAACGCCGGAAAAATGACTAAGTCCAAAAAAAATTTTTTTTAAACTTTTTTCAATTTTACCCCCGTGGGATATATATTCTACCCTCACACATATTATTTTCTCATTTAGTGGATATTTTCACAAAAAAGTGAAATTTTCAAAAATCCAAAATATTGGCTGAAAACGACTAAATATCAAGGACTCAATGGGCGAATCGCTCTGGGACTGAAATCGGAACGCTCACTGAAATTTCCCCTATCTGAAAGGCTGATGAACGCCAGAAAAATGACTAAGTCCAAAAAAAATTTTTTTTCAACTTTTTTCAATTTTACCCCCGTGGGATATATATTCTACCCACACACATTTGGAACTCTCCTGGGGTACCCTCACACATATTATTCCCTCATTTAGTGGATATTTTCACAAAAAAGTGAAATTTTCAAAAATCCAAAATATTGGCTGAAAACGACTAAATATCAAGGACTCATTGGGCGAATCGCTCTGGGACTGAAATCGGAATGCTCAATGACATTTCCCATATCTGAAAGTCTGATAAATGGCAGAAAAATGACTAAGTCCAAAAAAAAATTTTTTTCTTCTTTTTTCAATTTTACCCCCGTGGGATATATATTCTACCCATACACATTTGGAACTCTCCTGGGGTACCCTCACACATATTATTCCCTCATTTAGTGGATATTTTCACAAAAAAGTGAAATTTTCAAAAATCCAAAATATTAGCTTAAAACGACTAAATATCAAGGACTCATTGGGCGAATCGCTCTGGAACTGAAATCGGAATGCTCACTGACATTTCCCCTATCTGAAAGTCTGATAAACGCCGGAAAAATGACTAAGTCCAAAAAAAAATTTTTTTCAACTTTTTTCAATTTTACCCCCGTGGGATATATATTCTACCCACACACATTTGGAACTCTCCTGGGGTACCCTCACACATATTATTCCCTCATTTAGTGGATATTTTCACAAAAAAGTGAAATTTTCAAAAATCCAAAATATTAGCTGAAAACGACTAAATATCAAGGACTCATTGGGCGAATCGCTCTGGAACTGAAATCGGAACGCTCACTGACATTTCCCATATCTGAAAGTCTGACAAACGCCGGAAAAATGACTAAGTCCAAAAAAAATTTTTTTCTACTTTTTTCAATTTTACCCCCGTGGGATATATATTCTACCCACACACATTTGGAACTCTCCTGGGGTACCCTCACACATATTATTCCCTCATTTAGTGGATATTTTCACAAAAAAAGTGAAATTTTCAAAAATCCAAAATATTGGCTGAAAACGACTAAATATCAAGGATTCATTGGGCGAATCGCTCTGGGACTGAAATCGGAACGCTCACTAACATTTAACCTATCTGAAAGTCTGATAAACGCCAGAAAAATGACTAAGTCCAAAAAAAAAATTTTTTCAACTTTTTTCAATTTTACCCACGTGGGATATGTATTCTACCCACACACATTTGGAACTCTCCTGGGGTACCCTCACACATATTATTCCCTCATTTAGTGGATATTTTCACAAAAAAGTGAAATTTTCAAAAATCCAAAAAATTAGCTGAAAACGACTAAATATCAAGGACTCATTGGGCGAATCGCTCTGGAACTGAAATCGGAACGCTCACTGACATTTCCCCTATCTGAAAGTCTGATAAACGCCGGAAAAATGACTAAGTCCAAAAAAAATTTTTTTTCAACTTTTTTCAATTTTACCCCCGTGGGATATATATTCTACCCACACACATTTGGAACTCTCCTGGGGTACCCTCACACATATTATTCCCTCATTTAGTGGATATTTTCACAAAAAAGTGAAATTTTCAAAAATCCAAAATATTGGCTGAAAACGACTAAATATCAAGGACTCATTGGGCGAATCGCTCTGGGACTGAAATCGGAATGCTCAATGACATTTCCCCTATCTGAAAGTCTGATAAATGGCAGAAAAATGACTAAGTCCAAAAAAAAATTTTTTTCTTCTTTTTTCAATTTTACCCCCGTGGGATATATATTCTACCCACACACATGTGGAACTCTCCTGGGGTACCCTCACACATATTATTCCCTCATTTAGTGGATATTTTCACAAAAAAGTGAAATTTTCAAAAATCCAAAATATTGGCTGAAAACGACTAAATATCATGGACTCATTGGACGAATCGCTCTGGGACTGAAATCGGAACGCTCACTGACATTTCCCCTATCTGAAAGTCTGATAAACGCCAGAAAAATGACTAAGTCCAAAAAAAAATTTTTTTCAACTATTTTCAATTTTACCCCCGTGGGATATGTATTCTACCCACAAACATTTGGAACTCTCCTGGGGTACCCTCACACATATTATTCCCTCATTTAGTGGATATTTTCACAAAAAAGTGAAATTTTCAAAAATCCAAAATATTAGCTGAAAACGACTAAATATCCAAGACTCATTTGGCGAATCGCTCTGGAACTGAAATCGGAACGCTCACTGACATTTCCCCTATCTGAAAGTCTGATAAACGCCGGAAAAATGACTAAGTCCAAAAAAAAATTTTTTCTACTTTTTTCAATTTTACCCCCGTGGGATATATATTCTACCCACACACATTTGGAACTCTCCTGGGGTACCCTCACACATATTATTCCCTCATTTAGTGGATATTTTCACAAAAAAGTGAAATTTTCAAAAATCCAAAATATTAGCTGAAAACACTAAATATCAAGGACTCATTGGGCGAATCGCTCTGGAACTGAAATCGGAACGCTCACTGACATTTCCCCTATCTGAAAGTCTGATAAACGCCGGAAAAATGACTAAGTCCAAAAAAAAAATTTTTTCAACTTTTTTTCAATTTTACCCCCGTGGGATATATATTCTACCCTCACACATATTATTTCCTCATTTAGTGGATATTTTCACAAAAAAGTGAAATTTTCAAAAATCCAAAATATTGGCTGAAAACGACTAAATATCAAGGACACATTGGGCGAATCGCTCTGGGACTGAAATCGGAACGCTCACTGACATTTCCCCTATCTGAATGTCTGATAAACGCCGGAAAAATGACTAAGTCCAAAAAAAAATTTTTTTCAACTTTTTTCAATTTTACCCCCGTGGGATATATATTCTACCCACACACATTTGGAACTCTCCTGGGGTACCCTCACACATATTATTCCCTCATTTAGTGGATATTTTCACAAAAAAGTGAAATTTTCAAAAATCCAAAATATTAGCTGAAAACGACTAAATATCAAGGACTCATTGGGCGAATCGCTCTGGAACTGAAATCGGAATGCTCACTGACATTTCCCCTATCTGAAAGTCTGATAAATGCCGGAAAAATGACTAAGTCCAAAAAAAAATTTTTTTCAACTTTTTTCAATTTTACCCCCGTGGGATATATATTCTACCCACACACATTTGGAACTCTCCTGGGGTACCCTCACACATATTATTCCCTCATTTAGTGGATATTTTCACAAAAAAGTGAAATTTTCAAAAATCCAAAATATTAGCTGAAAACGACTAAATATCAAGGACTCATTGGGCGAATCGCTCTGGTACTGAAATCGGAACGCTCACTGACATTTCCCCTATCTGAAAGTCTGATAAACGCCGGAAAAATGACTAAGTCCAAAAAAAAATTTTTTTCAACTTTTTTCAATTTTACCCCCGTGGGATATATATTCTACCCTCACACATATTATTTCCTCATTTAGTGGATATTTTCACAAAAAAAGTGAAATTTTCAAAAATCCAAAATATTGGCTGAAAACGACTAAATATCAAGGACTCATTGGGCGAATCGCTCTGGAACTGAAATCGGAACGCTCACTGACATTTCCCATATCTGAAAGTCTGATAAACGCCGGAAAAATGACTAAGTCCAAAAAAAATTTTTTTCTACTTTTTTCAATTTTACCCCCGTGGGATATATATTCTACCCACACACATTTGGAACTCTCCTGGGGTACCCTCACACATATTATTCCCTCATTTAGTGGATATTTTCACAAAAAAGTGAAATTTTCAAAAATCCAAAATATTAGCTGAAAACGACTAAATATCAAGGACTCATTGGGCGAATCGCTCTGGAACTGAAATCGGAACGCTCACTGACATTTCCCCTATCTGAAAGTCTGATAAACGCCGGAAAAATGACTAAGTCCAAAAAAAATTTTTTTTAAACTTTTTTCAATTTTACCCCCGTGGGATATATATTCTACCCTCACACATATTATTTTCTCATTTAGTGGATATTTTCACAAAAAAGTGAAATTTTCAAAAATCCAAAATATTGGCTGAAAACGACTAAATATCAAGGACTCATTGGGCGAATCGCTCTGGGACTGAAATCGGAACGCTCACTGAAATTTCCCCTATCTGAAAGGCTGATGAACGCCAGAAAAATGACTAAGTCCAAAAAAAATTTTTTTTCAACTTTTTTCAATTTTACCCCCGTGGGATATATATTCTACCCACACACATTTGGAACTCTCCTGGGGTACCCTCACACATATTATTCCCTCATTTAGTGGATATTTTCACAAAAAAGTGAAATTTTCAAAAATCCAAAATATTGGCTGAAAACGACTAAATATCAAGGACTCATTGGGCGAATCGCTCTGGGACTGAAATCGGAATGCTCAATGACATTTCCCATATCTGAAAGTCTGATAAATGGCAGAAAAATGACTAAGTCCAAAAAAAAATTTTTTTCTTCTTTTTTCAATTTTACCCCCGTGGGATATATATTCTACCCATACACATTTGGAACTCTCCTGGGGTACCCTCACACATATTATTCCCTCATTTAGTGGATATTTTCACAAAAAAGTGAAATTTTCAAAAATCCAAAATATTAGCTTAAAACGACTAAATATCAAGGACTCATTGGGCGAATCGCTCTGGAACTGAAATCGGAATGCTCACTGACATTTCCCCTATCTGAAAGTCTGATAAACGCCGGAAAAATGACTAAGTCCCAAAAAAAATTTTTTTCAACTTTTTTCAATTTTACCCCCGTGGGATATATATTCTACCCACACACATTTGGAACTCTCCTGGGGTACCCTCACACATATTATTCCCTCATTTAGTGGATATTTTCACAAAAAAGTGAAATTTTCAAAAATCCAAAATATTAGCTGAAAACGACTAAATATCAAGGACTCATTGGGCGAATCGCTCTGGAACTGAAATCGGAACGCTCACTGACATTTCCCATATCTGAAAGTCTGATAAACGCCGGAAAAATGACTAAGTCCAAAAAAAATTTTTTTCTACTTTTTTCAATTTTACCCCCGTGGGATATATATTCTACCCACACACATTTGGAACTCTCCTGGGGTACCCTCACACATATTATTCCCTCATTTAGTGGATATTTTCACAAAAAAAGTGAAATTTTCAAAAATCCAAAATATTGGCTGAAAACGACTAAATATCAAGGATTCATTGGGCGAATCGCTCTGGGACTGAAATCGGAACGCTCACTAACATTTAACCTATCTGAAAGTCTGATAAACGCCAGAAAAATGACTAAGTCCAAAAAAAAAATTTTTTCAACTTTTTTCAATTTTACCCACGTGGGATATGTATTCTACCCACACACATTTGGAACTCTCCTGGGGTACCCTCACACATATTATTCCCTCATTTAGTGGATATTTTCACAAAAAAGTGAAATTTTCAAAAATCCAAAATATTGGCTGAAAACGACTAAATATCAAGGACTCATTGGGCGAATCGCTCTGGGACTGAAATCGGAATGCTCAATGACATTTCCCCTATCTGAAAGTCTGATAAATGGCAGAAAAATGACTAAGTCCAAAAAAAAATTTTTTTCTTCTTTTTTCAATTTTACCCCCGTGGGATATATATTCTACCCACACACATTTGGAACTCTCCTGGGGTACCCTCACACATATTATTCCCTCATTTAGTGGATATTTTCACAAAAAAGTGAAATTTTCAAAAATCCAAAATATTGGCTGAAAACGACTAAATATCATGGACTCATTGGACGAATCGCTCTGGGACTGAAATCGGAACGCTCACTGACATTTCCCCTATCTGAAAGTCTGATAAACGCCAGAAAAATGACTAAGTCCAAAAAAAAATTTTTTTCAACTATTTTCAATTTTACCCCCGTGGGATATGTATTCTACCCACAAACATTTGGAACTCTCCTGGGGTACCCTCACACATATTATTCCCTCATTTAGTGGATATTTTCACAAAAAAGTGAAATTTTCAAAAATCCAAAATATTAGCTGAAAACGACTAAATATCCAAGACTCATTTGGCGAATCGCTCTGGAACTGAAATCGGAACGCTCACTGACATTTCCCCTATCTGAAAGTCTGATAAACGCCGGAAAAATGACTAAGTCCAAAAAAAAATTTTTTCTACTTTTTTCAATTTTACCCCCGTGGGATATATATTCTACCCACACACATTTGGAACTCTCCTGGGGTACCCTCACACATATTATTCCCTCATTTAGTGGATATTTTCACAAAAAAGTGAAATTTTCAAAAATCCAAAATATTAGCTGAAAACACTAAATATCAAGGACTCATTGGGCGAATCGCTCTGGAACTGAAATCGGAACGCTCACTGAAATTTCCCCTATCTGAAAGGCTGATGAACGCCAGAAAAATGACTAAGTCCAAAAAAAATTTTTTTTCAACTTTTTTCAATTTTACCCCCGTGGGATATATATTCTACCCACACACATTTGGAACTCTCCTGGGGTACCCTCACACATATTATTCCCTCATTTAGTGGATATTTTCACAAAAAAGTGAAATTTTCAAAAATCCAAAATATTGGCTGAAAACGACTAAATATCAAGGACTCATTGGGCGAATCGCTCTGGGACTGAAATCGGAATGCTCAATGACATTTCCCATATCTGAAAGTCTGATAAATGGCAGAAAAATGACTAAGTCCAAAAAAAAATTTTTTTCTTCTTTTTTCAATTTTACCCCCGTGGGATATATATTCTACCCATACACATTTGGAACTCTCCTGGGGTACCCTCACACATATTATTCCCTCATTTAGTGGATATTTTCACAAAAAAGTGAAATTTTCAAAAATCCAAAATATTAGCTGAAAACGACTAAATATCAAGGACTCATTGGGCGAATCGCTCTGGAACTGAAATCGGAATGCTCACTGACATTTCCCCTATCTGAAAGTCTGATAAATGCCGGAAAAATGACTAAGTCCAAAAAAAAATTTTTTTCAACTTTTTTCAATTTTACCCCCGTGGGATATATATTCTACCCACACACATTTGGAACTCTCCTGGGGTACCCTCACACATATTATTCCCTCATTTAGTGGATATTTTCACAAAAAAGTGAAATTTTCAAAAATCCAAAATATTAGCTGAAAACGACTAAATATCAAGGACTCATTGGGCGAATCGCTCTGGAACTGAAATCGGAACGCTCACTGACATTTCCCGTATCTGAAAGTCTGATAAACGCCGGAAAAATGACTAAGTCCAAAAAAAAATTTTTTTCAACTTTTTTCAATTTTACCCCCGTGGGATATATATTCTACCCTCACACATATTATTTCCTCATTTAGTGGATATTTTCACAAAAAAAGTGAAATTTTCAAAAATCCAAAATATTGGCTGAAAACGACTAAATATCAAGGACTCATTGGGCGAATCGCTCTGGAACTGAAATCGGAACGCTCACTGACATTTCCCATATCTGAAAGTCTGATAAACGCCGGAAAAATGACTAAGTCCAAAAAAAATTTTTTTCTACTTTTTTCAATTTTACCCCCGTGGGATATATATTCTACCCACACACATTTGGAACTCTCCTGGGGTACCCTCACACATATTATTCCCTCATTTAGTGGATATTTTCACAAAAAAGTGAAATTTTCAAAAATCCAAAATATTAGCTGAAAACGACTAAATATCAAGGACTCATTGGGCGAATCGCTCTGGAACTGAAATCGGAACGCTCACTGACATTTCCCCTATCTGAAAGTCTGATAAACGCCGGAAAAATGACTAAGTCCAAAAAAAATTTTTTTTAAACTTTTTTCAATTTTACCCCCGTGGGATATATATTCTACCCTCACACATATTATTTTCTCATTTAGTGGATATTTTCACAAAAAAGTGAAATTTTCAAAAATCCAAAATATTGGCTGAAAACGACTAAATATCAAGGACTCATTGGGCGAATCGCTCTGGGACTGAAATCGGAACGCTCACTGAAATTTCCCCTATCTGAAAGGCTGATGAACGCCATAAAAATGACTAAGTCCAAAAAAAATTTTTTTTCAACTTTTTTCAATTTTACCCCCGTGGGATATATATTCTACCCACACACATTTGGAACTCTCCTGGGGTACCCTCACACATATTATTCCCTCATTTAGTGGATATTTTCACAAAAAAGTGAAATTTTCAAAAATCCAAAATATTGGCTGAAAACGACTAAATATCAAGGACTCATTGGGCGAATCGCTCTGGGACTGAAATCGGAATGCTCAATGACATTTCCCATATCTGAAAGTCTGATAAATGGCAGAAAAATGACTAGGTCCAAAAAAAAATTTTTTTCTTCTTTTTTCAATTTTACCCCCGTGGGATATATATTCTACCCACACACATTTGGAACTCTCCTGGGGTACCCTCACACATATTATTCCCTCATTTAGTGGATATTTTCACAAAAAAGTGAAATTTTCAAAAATCCAAAATATTAGCTGAAAACGACTAAATATCATGGACTCATTGGGCGAATCGCTCTGGAACTGAAATCGGAACGCTCACTGACATTTCCCCTATCTGAAAGTCTGATAAACGCCGGAAAAATGACTAAGTCCAAAAAAAATTTTTTTTCAACTTTTTTCAATTTTACCCCCGTGGGATATATATTCTACCCACACACATTTGGAACTCTCCTGGGGTACCCTCACACATATTATTCCCTCATTTAGTGGATATTTTCACAAAAAAGTGAAATTTTCAAAAATCCAAAATATTAGCTGAAAACGACTAAATATCCAAGACTCATTTGGCGAATCGCTCTGGAACTGAAATCGGAACGCTCACTGACATTTCCCCTATCTGAAAGTCTGATAAACGCCGGAAAAATGACTAAGTCCAAAAAAAAATTTTTTCTACTTTTTTCAATTTTACCCCCGTGGGATATATATTCTACCCACACACATTTGGAACTCTCCTGGGGTACCCTCACACATATTATTCCCTCATTTAGTGGATATTTTCACAAAAAAGTGAAATTTTCAAAAATCCAAAATATTAGCTGAAAACGACTAAATATCAAGGACTCATTGGGCGAATCGCTCTGGAACTGAAATCGGAACGCTCACTGACATTTCCCCTATCTGAAAGTCTGATAAACGCCAGAAAAATGACTAAGTCCAAAAAAAAAATTTTTTCAACTTTTTTCAATTTTACCCACGTGGGATATGTATTCTACCCACACACATTTGGAACTCTCCTGGGGTACCCTCACACATATTATTCCCTCATTTAGTGGATATTTTCACAAAAAAGTGAAATTTTCAAAAATCCAAAATATTAGCTGAAAACGACTAAATATCAAGGACTCATTGGGCGAATCGCTCTGGAACTGAAATCGGAACGCTCACTGACATTTCCCCTATCTGAAAGTCTGATAAACGCCGGAAAAATGACTAAGTCCAAAAAAAATTTTTTTTCAACTTTTTTCAATTTTACCCCCGTGGGATATATATTCTACCCACACACATTTGGAACTCTCCTGGGGTACCCTCACACATATTATTCCCTCATTTAGTGGATATTTTCACAAAAAAGTGAAATTTTCAAAAATCCAAAATATTAGCTGAAAACGACTAAATATCCAAGACTCATTTGGCGAATCGCTCTGGAACTGAAATCGGAATGCTCACTGACATTTCCCCTATCTGAAAGCCTGATAAACGCCGGAAAAATGACTAAGTCCAAAAAAAAATTTTTTCTACTTTTTTCAATTTTACCCCCGTGGGATATATATTCTACCCACACACATTTGGAACTCTCCTGGGGTACCCTCACACATATTATTCCCTCATTTAGTGGATATTTTCACAAAAAAGTGAAATTTTCAAAAATCCAAAATATTAGCTGAAAACGACTAAATATCAAGGACTCATTGGGCGAATCGCTCTGGGACTGAAATCGGAATGCTCAATGACATTTCCCATATCTGAAAGTCTGATAAATGGCAGAAAAATGACTAAGTCCAAAAAAAAATTTTTTTCTTCTTTTTTCAATTTTACCCCCGTGGGATATATATTCTACCCACACACATTTGGAACTCTCCTGGGGTACCCTCACACATATTATTCCCTCATTTAGTGGATATTTTCACAAAAAAGTGAAATTTTCAAAAATCCAAAATATTAGCTGAAAACGACTAAATATCAAGGACTCATTGGGCGAATCGCTCTGGGACTGAAATCGGAATGCTCAATGACATTTCCCATATCTGAAAGTCTGATAAATGGCAGAAAAATGACTAAGTCCAAAAAAAAATTTTTTTCTTCTTTTTTCAATTTTACCCCCGTGGGATATATATTCTACCCACACACATTTGGAACTCTCCTGGGGTACCCTCACACATATTATTCCCTCATTTAGTGGATATTTTCACAAAAAAGTGAAATTTTCAAAAATCCAAAATATTAGCTGAAAACGACTAAATATCAAGGACTCATTGGGCGAATCGCTCTGGAACTGAAATCGGAACGCTCACTGACATTTCCCCTATCTGAAAGTCTGATAAACGCCGGAAAAATGACTAAGTCCAAAAAAAAATTTTTTCTACTTTTTTCAATTTTACCCCCGTGGGATATATATTCTACCCACACACATTTGGAACTCTCCTGGGGTACCCTCACACATATTATTCCCTCATTTAGTGGATATTTTCACAAAAAAGTGAAATTTTCAAAAATCCAAAATATTAGCTGAAAACGACTAAATATCATGGACTCATTGAGCGAATCGCTCTGGAACTGAAATCGGAACGCTCACTGACATTTCCCCTATCTGAAAGTCTGATAAACGCCGGAAAAATGACTAAGTCCAAAAAAAATTTTTTTTCAACTTTTTTCACTTTTACCCCCGTGGGATATATATTCTACCCACACACATTTGGAACTCTCCTGGGGTACCCTCACACATATTATTCCCTCATTTAGTGGATATTTTCACAAAAAAGTGAAATTTTCAAAAATCCAAAATATTAGCTGAAAACGACTAAATATCCAAGACTCATTTGGCGAATCGCTCTGGAACTGAAATCGGAACGCTCACTGACATTTCCCCTATCTGAAAGTCTGATAAACGCCGGAAAAATGACTAAGTCCAAAAAAAAATTTTTTCTACTTTTTTCAATTTTACCCCCGTGGGATATATATTCTACCCACACACATTTGGAACTCTCCTGGGGTACCCTCACACATATTATTCCCTCATTTAGTGGATATTTTCACAAAAAAGTGAAATTTTCAAAAATCCAAAATATTAGCTGAAAACGACTAAATATCAAGGACTCATTGGGCGAATCGCTCTGGAACTGATATCGGAACGCTCACTGACATTTCCCCTATCTGAAAGTCTGATAAACGCCAGAAAAATGACTAAGTCCAAAAAAAAAATTTTTTCAACTTTTTTCAATTTTACCCACGTGGGATATGTATTCTACCCACACACATTTGGAACTCTCCTGGGGTACCCTCACACATATTATTCCCTCATTTAGTGGATATTTTCACAAAAAAGTGAAATTTTCAAAAATCCAAAATATTAGCTGAAAACGACTAAATATCAAGGACTCATTGGGTGAATCGCTCTGGAACTGAAATCGGAACGCTCACTGACATTTCCCCTATCTGAAAGTCTGATAAACGCCGGAAAAATGACTAAGTCCAAAAAAAATTTTTTTTAAACTTTTTTCAATTTTACCCCCGTGGGATATATATTCTACCCTCACACATATTATTTTCTCATTTAGTGGATATTTTCACAAAAAAGTGAAATTTTCAAAAATCCAAAATATTGGCTGAAAACGACTAAATATCAAGGACTCATTGGGCGAATCGCTCTGGAACTGAAATCGGAACGCTCACTGACATTTCCCCTATCTGAAAGTCTGATAAACGCCGGAAAAATGACTAAGTCCAAAAAAAATTTTTTTTCAACTTTTTTCAATTTTACCCCCGTGGGATATATATTCTACCCACACACATTTGGAACTCTCCTGGGGTACCCTCACACATATTATTCCCTCATTTAGTGGATATTTTCACAAAAAAGTGAAATTTTCAAAAATCCAAAATATTGGCTGAAAACGACTAAATATCAAGGACTCATTGGGCGAATCGCTCTGGAACTGAAATCGGAACGCTCACTGACATTTCCCCTATCTGAAAGTCTGATAAACGCCGGAAAAATGACTAAGTCCAAAAAAAATTTTTTTTAAACTTTTTTCAATTTTACCCCCGTGGGATATATATTCTACCCACACACATTTGGAACTCTCCTGGGGTACCCTCACACATATTATTCCCTCATTTAGTGGATATTTTCACAAAAAAGTGAAATTTTCAAAAATCCAAAATATTAGCTGAAAATGACTAAATATCCAAGACTCATTTGGCGAATCGCTCTGGAACTGAAATCGGAATGCTCACTGACATTTCCCCTATCTGAAAGCCTGATAAACGCCGGAAAAATGACTAAGTCCAAAAAAAAATTTTTTCTACTTTTTTCAATTTTACCCCCGTGGGATATATATTCTACCCACACACATTTGGAACTCTCCTGGGGTACCCTCACACATATTATTCCCTCATTTAGTGGATATTTTCACAAAAAAGTGAAATTTTCAAAAATCCAAAATATTAGCTGAAAACGACTAAATATCAAGGACTCATTGGGCGAATCGCTCTGGGACTGAAATCGGAATGCTCAATGACATTTCCCATATCTGAAAGTCTGATAAATGGCAGAAAAATGACTAAGTCCAAAAAAAAATTTTTTTCTTCTTTTTTCAATTTTACCCCCGTGGGATATATATTCTACCCACACACATTTGGAACTCTCCTGGGGTACCCTCACACATATTATTCCCTCATTTAGTGGATATTTTCACAAAAAAGTGAAATTTTCAAAAATCCAAAATATTAGCTGAAAACGACTAAATATCAAGGACTCATTGGGCGAATCGCTCTGGGACTGAAATCGGAATGCTCAATGACATTTCCCATATCTGAAAGTCTGATAAATGGCAGAAAAATGACTAAGTCCAAAAAAAAATTTTTTTCTTCTTTTTTCAATTTTACCCCCGTGGGATATATATTCTACCCACACACATTTGGAACTCTCCTGGGGTACCCTCACACATATTATTCCCTCATTTAGTGGATATTTTCACAAAAAAGTGAAATTTTCAAAAATCCAAAATATTAGCTGAAAACGACTAAATATCAAGGACTCATTGGGCGAATCGCTCTGGAACTGAAATCGGAACGCTCACTGACATTTCCCCTATCTGAAAGTCTGATAAACGCCGGAAAAATGACTAAGTCCAAAAAAAAATTTTTTCTACTTTTTTCAATTTTACCCCCGTGGGATATATATTCTACCCACACACATTTGGAACTCTCCTGGGGTACCCTCACACATATTATTCCCTCATTTAGTGGATATTTTCACAAAAAAGTGAAATTTTCAAAAATCCAAAATATTAGCTGAAAACGACTAAATATCATGGACTCATTGAGCGAATCGCTCTGGAACTGAAATCGGAACGCTCACTGACATTTCCCCTATCTGAAAGTCTGATAAACGCCGGAAAAATGACTAAGTCCAAAAAAAATTTTTTTTCAACTTTTTTCACTTTTACCCCCGTGGGATATATATTCTACCCACACACATTTGGAACTCTCCTGGGGTACCCTCACACATATTATTCCCTCATTTAGTGGATATTTTCACAAAAAAGTGAAATTTTCAAAAATCCAAAATATTAGCTGAAAACGACTAAATATCCAAGACTCATTTGGCGAATCGCTCTGGAACTGAAATCGGAACGCTCACTGACATTTCCCCTATCTGAAAGTCTGATAAACGCCGGAAAAATGACTAAGTCCAAAAAAAAATTTTTTCTACTTTTTTCAATTTTACCCCCGTGGGATATATATTCTACCCACACACATTTGGAACTCTCCTGGGGTACCCTCACACATATTATTCCCTCATTTAGTGGATATTTTCACAAAAAAGTGAAATTTTCAAAAATCCAAAATATTAGCTGAAAACGACTAAATATCAAGGACTCATTGGGCGAATCGCTCTGGAACTGATATCGGAACGCTCACTGACATTTCCCCTATCTGAAAGTCTGATAAACGCCAGAAAAATGACTAAGTCCAAAAAAAAAATTTTTTCAACTTTTTTCAATTTTACCCACGTGGGATATGTATTCTACCCACACACATTTGGAACTCTCCTGGGGTACCCTCACACATATTATTCCCTCATTTAGTGGATATTTTCACAAAAAAGTGAAATTTTCAAAAATCCAAAATATTAGCTGAAAACGACTAAATATCAAGGACTCATTGGGTGAATCGCTCTGGAACTGAAATCGGAACGCTCACTGACATTTCCCCTATCTGAAAGTCTGATAAACGCCGGAAAAATGACTAAGTCCAAAAAAAATTTTTTTTAAACTTTTTTCAATTTTACCCCCGTGGGATATATATTCTACCCTCACACATATTATTTTCTCATTTAGTGGATATTTTCACAAAAAAGTGAAATTTTCAAAAATCCAAAATATTGGCTGAAAACGACTAAATATCAAGGACTCATTGGGCGAATCGCTCTGGAACTGAAATCGGAACGCTCACTGACATTTCCCCTATCTGAAAGTCTGATAAACGCCGGAAAAATGACTAAGTCCAAAAAAAATTTTTTTTCAACTTTTTTCAATTTTACCCCCGTGGGATATATATTCTACCCACACACATTTGGAACTCTCCTGGGGTACCCTCACACATATTATTCCCTCATTTAGTGGATATTTTCACAAAAAAGTGAAATTTTCAAAAATCCAAAATATTGGCTGAAAACGACTAAATATCAAGGACTCATTGGGCGAATCGCTCTGGAACTGAAATCGGAACGCTCACTGACATTTCCCCTATCTGAAAGTCTGATAAACGCCGGAAAAATGACTAAGTCCAAAAAAAATTTTTTTTAAACTTTTTTCAATTTTACCCCCGTGGGATATATATTCTACCCACACACATTTGGAACTCTCCTGGGGTACCCTCACACATATTATTCCCTCATTTAGTGGATATTTTCACAAAAAAGTGAAATTTTCAAAAATCCAAAATATTAGCTGAAAATGACTAAATATCCAAGACTCATTTGGCGAATCGCTCTGGAACTGAAATCGGAACGCTCACTGACATTTCCCCTATCTGAAAGTCTGATAAACGCCGGAAAAATGACTAAGTCCAAAAAAAAAATTTTTTCTACTTTTTTCAATTTTACCCCCGTGGGATATATATTCTACCCACACACATTTGGAACTCTCCTGGGGTACCCTCACACATATTATTCCCTCATTTAGTGGATATTTTCACAAAAAAGTGAAATTTTCAAAAATCCAAAATATTAGCTGAAAACGACTAAATATCAAGGACTCATTGGGCGAATCGCTCTGGAACTGAAATCGGAACGCTCACTGACATTTCCCCTATCTGAAAGTCTGATAAACGCCGGAAAAATGACTAAGTCCAAAAAAAATTTTTTTTAAACTTTTTTCAATTTTACCCCCGTGGGATATATATTCTACCCTCACACATATTATTTTCTCATTTAGTGGATATTTTCACAAAAAAGTGAAATTTTCAAAAATCCAAAATATTGGCTGAAAACGACTAAATATCAAGGACTCATTGGGCGAATCGCTCTGGAACTGAAATCGGAACGCTCACTGACATTTCCCCTATCTGAAAGTCTGATAAACGCCGGAAAAATGACTAAGTCCAAAAAAAATTTTTTTTAAACTTTTTTCAATTTTACCCCCGTGGGATATATATTCTACCCACACACATTTGGAACTCTCCTGGGGTACCCTCACACATATTATTCCCTCATTTAGTGGATATTTTCACAAAAAAGTGAAATTTTCAAAAATCCAAAATATTGGCTGAAAACGACTAAATATCAAGGACTCATTGGGCGAATCGCTCTGGGACTGAAATCGGAATGCTCAATGACATTTCCCATATCTGAAAGTCTGATAAATGGCAGAAAAATGACTAAGTCCAAAAAAAAATTTTTTTCTTCTTTTTTCAATTTTACCCCCGTGGGATATATATTCTACCCACACACATTTGGAACTCTCCTGGGGTACCCTCACACATATTATTCCCTCATTTAGTGGATATTTTCACAAAAAAGTGAAATTTTCAAAAATCCAAAATATTAGCTGAAAATGACTAAATATCCAAGACTCATTTGGCGAATCGCTCTGGAACTGAAATCGGAACGCTCACTGACATTTCCCCTATCTGAAAGTCTGATAAACGCCGGAAAAATGACTAAGTCCAAAAAAAAATTTTTTCTACTTTTTTCAATTTTACCCCCGTGGGATATATATTCTACCCACACACATTTGGAACTCTCCTGGGGTACCCTCACACATATTATTCCCTCATTTAGTGGATATTTTCACAAAAAAGTGAAATTTTCAAAAATCCAAAATATTAGCTGAAAACGACTAAATATCAAGGACTCATTGGGCGAATCGCTCTGGAACTGAAATCGGAATGCTCACTGACATTTCCCCTATCTGAAAGTCTGATAAACGCCAGAAAAATGACTAAGTCCAAAAAAAAAATTTTTTCAACTTTTTTCAATTTTACCCACGTGGGATATGTATTCTACCCACACACATTTGGAACTCTCCTGGGGTACCCTCACACATATTATTCCCTCATTTAGTGGATATTTTCACAAAAAAGTGAAATTTTCAAAAATCCAAAATATTAGCTGAAAACGACTAAATATCAAGGACTCATTGGGCGAATCGCTCTGGAACTGAAATCGGAACGCTCACTGACATTTCCCCTATCTGAAAGTCTGATAAACGCCGGAAAAATGACTAAGTCCAAAAAAAATTTTTTTTAAACTTTTTTCAATTTTACCCCCGTGGGATATATATTCTACCCTCACACATATTATTTTCTCATTTAGTGGATATTTTCACAAAAAAGTGAAATTTTCAAAAATCCAAAATATTGGCTGAAAACGACTAAATATCAAGGACTCATTGGGCGAATCGCTCTGGGACTGAAATCGGAATGCTCACTGACATTTCCCCTATCTGAAAGTCTGATAAACGCCGGAAAAATGACTAAGTCCAAAAAAAAATTTTTTCTACTTTTTTCAATTTTACCCCCGTGGGATATATATTCTACCCACACACATTTGGAACTCTCCTGGGGTACCCTCACACATATTATTCCCTCATTTAGTGGATATTTTCACAAAAAAGTGAAATTTTCAAAAATCCAAAATATTAGCTGAAAACGACTAAATATCATGGACTCATTGGGCGAATCGCTCTGGAACTGAAATCGGAACGCTCACTAACATTTCCCCTATCTGAAAGTCTGATAAACGCCGGAAAAATGACTAAGTCCAAAAAAAATTTTTTTTCAACTTTTTTCAATTTCACCCCCGTGGGATATATATTCTACCCACACACATTTGGAACTCTCCTGGGGTACCCTCACACATATTATTCCCTCATTTAGTGGATATTTTCACAAAAAAGTGAAATTTATAAAATCCAAAATATTGGCTGAAAACGACTAAATATCAAGGACTCATTGGGCGAATCGCTCTGGGACTGAAATCGGAATGCTCAATGACATTTCCCATATCTGAAAGTCTGATAAATGGCAGAAAAATGACTAAGTCCAAAAAAAAAATTTTTCTACTTTTTTCAATTTTACCCCCGTGGGATATATATTCTACCCACACACATTTGGAACTCTCCTGGGGTACCCTCACACATATTATTCCCTCATTTAGTGAATATTTTCACAAAAAAGTGAAATTTTCAAAAATCCAAAATATTAGCTGAAAACGACTAAATATCAAGGACTCATTGGGCGAATCGCTCTGGAACTGAAATCGGAACGCTCACTGACATTTCCCCTATCTGAAAGTCTGATAAACGCCGGAAAAATGACTAAGTCCAAAAAAAAATTTTTTTCAACTTTTTTCAATTTTACCCCCGTGGGATATATATTCTGCCCTCACACATATTATTTCCTCATTTAGTGGATATTTTCACAAAAAAAGTGAAATTTTCAAAAATCCAAAATATTGGCTGAAAACGACTAAATATCAAGGACTCATTGGGCGAATCGCTCTGGGACTGAAATCGGAACGCTCACTGACATTTCCCCTATCTGAAAGGCTGATGAACGCCAGAAAAATGACTAAGTCCAAAAAAAATTTTTTTTCAACTTTTTTCAATTTTACCCCCGTGGGATATATATTCTACCCACACACATTTGGAACTCTCCTGGGGTACCCTCACACATATTATTCCCTCATTTAGTGGATATTTTCACAAAAAAGTGAAATTTTCAAAAATCCAAAATATTGGCTGAAAACGACTAAATATCAAGGACTCATTGGGCGAATCGCTCTGGGACTGAAATCGGAATGCTCAATGACATTTCCCATATCTGAAAGTCTGATAAATGGCAGAAAAATGACTAAGTCCAAAAAAAAATTTTTTTCTTCTTTTTTCAATTTTACCCCCGTGGGATATATATTCTACCCACACACATTTGGAACTCTCCTGGGGTACCCTCACACATATTATTCCCTCATTTAGTGGATATTTTCACAAAAAAGTGAAATTTTCAAAAATCCAAAATATTAGCTGAAAACGACTAAATATCCAAGACTCATTTGGCGAATCGCTCTGGAACTGAAATCGGAACGCTCACTGACATTTCCCCTATCTGAAAGTCTGATAAACGCCGGAAAAATGACTAAGTCCAAAAAAAAATTTTTTCTACTTTTTTCAATTTTACCCACGTGGGATATATATTCTACCCACACACATTTGGAACTCTCCTGGGGTACCCTCACACATATTATTCCCTCATTTAGTGGATATTTTCACAAAAAAGTGAAATTTTCAAAAATCCAAAATATTGGCTGAAAACGACTAAATATCAAGGACTCATTGGGCGAATCGCTCTGGGACTGAAATCGGAATGCTCAATGACATTTCCCATATCTGAAAGTCTGATAAATGGCAGAAAAATGACTAAGTCCAAAAAAAAAATTTTTTCAACTTTTTTCAATTTTACCCACGTGGGATATGTATTCTACCCACACACATTTGGAACTCTCCTGGGGTACCCTCACACATATTATTCCCTCATTTAGTGGATATTTTCACAAAAAAGTGAAATTTTCAAAAATCCAAAATATTAGCTGAAAACGACTAAATATCAAGGACTCATTGGGTGAATCGCTCTGGAACTGAAATCGGAACGCTCACTGACATTTCCCCTATCTGAAAGTCTGATAAACGCCGGAAAAATGACTAAGTCCAAAAAAAATTTTTTTTAAACTTTTTTCAATTTTACCCCCGTGGGATATATATTCTACCCTCACACATATTATTTTCTCATTTAGTGGATATTTTCACAAAAAAGTGAAATTTTCAAAAATCCAAAATATTGGCTGAAAACGACTAAATATCAAGGACTCATTGGGCGAATCGCTCTGGAACTGAAATCGGAATGCTCACTGACATTTCCCCTATCTGAAAGTCTGATAAACGCCGGAAAAATGACTAAGTCCAAAAAAAATTTTTTTTCAACTTTTTTCAATTTTACCCCCGTGGGATATATATTCTACCCACACACATTTGGAACTCTCCTGGGGTACCCTCACACATATTATTCCCTCATTTAGTGGATATTTTCACAAAAAAGTGAAATTTTCAAAAATCCAAAATATTGGCTGAAAACGACTAAATATCAAGGACTCATTGGGCGAATCGCTCTGGAACTGAAATCGGAACGCTCACTGACATTTCCCCTATCTGAAAGTCTGATAAACGCCGGAAAAATGACTAAGTCCAAAAAAAATTTTTTTTAAACTTTTTTCAATTTTACCCCCGTGGGATATATATTCTACCCACACACATTTGGAACTCTCCTGGGGTACCCTCACACATATTATTCCCTCATTTAGTGGATATTTTCACAAAAAAGTGAAATTTTCAAAAATCCAAAATATTAGCTGAAAATGACTAAATATCCAAGACTCATTTGGCGAATCGCTCTGGAACTGAAATCGGAACGCTCACTGACATTTCCCCTATCTGAAAGTCTGATAAACGCCGGAAAAATGACTAAGTCCAAAAAAAAAATTTTTTCTACTTTTTTCAATTTTACCCCCGTGGGATATATATTCTACCCACACACATTTGGAACTCTCCTGGGGTACCCTCACACATATTATTCCCTCATTTAGTGGATATTTTCACAAAAAAGTGAAATTTTCAAAAATCCAAAATATTAGCTGAAAACGACTAAATATCAAGGACTCATTGGGCGAATCGCTCTGGAACTGAAATCGGAATGCTCACTGACATTTCCCCTATCTGAAAGTCTGATAAACGCCGGAAAAATGACTAAGTCCAAAAAAAATTTTTTTTAAACTTTTTTCAATTTTACCCCCGTGGGATATATATTCTACCCTCACACATATTATTTTCTCATTTAGTGGATATTTTCACAAAAAAGTGAAATTTTCAAAAATCCAAAATATTGGCTGAAAACGACTAAATATCAAGGACTCATTGGGCGAATCGCTCTGGAACTGAAATCGGAACGCTCACTGACATTTCCCCTATCTGAAAGTCTGATAAACGCCGGAAAAATGACTAAGTCCAAAAAAAATTTTTTTTAAACTTTTTTCAATTTTACCCCCGTGGGATATATATTCTACCCACACACATTTGGAACTCTCCTGGGGTACCCTCACACATATTATTCCCTCATTTAGTGGATATTTTCACAAAAAAGTGAAATTTTCAAAAATCCAAAATATTGGCTGAAAACGACTAAATATCAAGGACTCATTGGGCGAATCGCTCTGGGACTGAAATCGGAATGCTCAATGACATTTCCCATATCTGAAAGTCTGATAAATGGCAGAAAAATGACTAAGTCCAAAAAAAAATTTTTTTCTTCTTTTTTCAATTTTACCCCCGTGGGATATATATTCTACCCACACACATTTGGAACTCTCCTGGGGTACCCTCACACATATTATTCCCTCATTTAGTGGATATTTTCACAAAAAAGTGAAATTTTCAAAAATCCAAAATATTAGCTGAAAATGACTAAATATCCAAGACTCATTTGGCGAATCGCTCTGGAACTGAAATCGGAACGCTCACTGACATTTCCCCTATCTGAAAGTCTGATAAACGCCGGAAAAATGACTAAGTCCAAAAAAAAATTTTTTCTACTTTTTTCAATTTTACCCCCGTGGGATATATATTCTACCCACACACATTTGGAACTCTCCTGGGGTACCCTCACACATATTATTCCCTCATTTAGTGAATATTTTCACAAAAAAGTGAAATTTTCAAAAATCCAAAATATTAGCTGAAAACGACTAAATATCAAGGACTCATTGGGCGAATCGCTCTGGAACTGAAATCGGAACGCTCACTGACATTTCCCCTATCTGAAAGTCTGATAAACGCCGGAAAAATGACTAAGTCCAAAAAAAAATTTTTTTCAACTTTTTTCAATTTTACCCCCGTGGGATATATATTCTGCCCTCACACATATTATTTCCTCATTTAGTGGATATTTTCACAAAAAAAGTGAAATTTTCAAAAATCCAAAATATTGGCTGAAAACGACTAAATATCAAGGATTCATTGGGCGAATCGCTCTGGGACTGAAATCGGAACGCTCACTAACATTTAAACTATCTGAAAGTCTGATAAACGCCAGAAAAATGACTAAGTCCAAAAAAAAAATTTTTTCAACTTTTTTCAATTTTACCCACGTGGGATATGTATTCTACCCACACACATTTGGAACTCTCCTGGGGTACCCTCACACATATTATTCCCTCATTTAGTGGATATTTTCACAAAAAAGTGAAATTTTCAAAAATCCAAAATATTAGCTGAAAACGATTAAATATCAAGGACTCATTGGGCGAATCGCTCTGGAACTGAAATCGGAACGCTCACTGACATTTCCCCTATCTGAAAGTCTGATAAACGCCGGAAAAATGACTAAGTCCAAAAAAAATTTTTTTTAAACTTTTTTCAATTTTACCCCCGTGGGATATATATTCTACCCTCACACATATTATTTTCTCATTTAGTGGATATTTTCACAAAAAAGTGAAATTTTCAAAAATCCAAAATATTGGCTGAAAACGACTAAATATCAAGGACTCATTGGGCGAATCGCTCTGGGACTGAAATCGGAACGCTCACTGACATTTCCCCTATCTGAAAGTCTGATAAACGCCGGAAAAATGACTAAGTCCAAAAAAAATTTTTTTTCTACTTTTTTCAATTTTACCCCCGTGGGATATATATTCTACCCACACACATTTGGAACTCTCCTGGGGTACCCTCACACATATTATTCCCTCATTTAGTGGATATTTTCACAAAAAAGTGAAATTTTCAAAAATCCAAAATATTAGCTGAAAACGACTAAATATCAAGGACTCATTGGGCGAATCGCTCTGGAACTGAAATCGGAATGCTCACTGACATTTCCCCTATCTGAAAGTCTGATAAACGCCGGAAAAATGACTAAGTCCAAAAAAAATTTTTTTTAAACTTTTTTCAATTTTACCCCCGTGGGATATATATTCTACCCTCACACATATTATTTTCTCATTTAGTGGATATTTTCACAAAAAAGTGAAATTTTCAAAAATCCAAAATATTGGCTGAAAACGACTAAATATCAAGGACTCATTGGGCGAATCGCTCTGGAACTGAAATCGGAACGCTCACTGACATTTCCCCTATCTGAAAGTCTGATAAACGCCGGAAAAATGACTAAGTCCAAAAAAAATTTTTTTTAAACTTTTTTCAATTTTACCCCCGTGGGATATATATTCTACCCACACACATTTGGAACTCTCCTGGGGTACCCTCACACATATTATTCCCTCATTTAGTGGATATTTTCACAAAAAAGTGAAATTTTCAAAAATCCAAAATATTGGCTGAAAACGACTAAATATCAAGGACTCATTGGGCGAATCGCTCTGGGACTGAAATCGGAATGCTCAATGACATTTCCCATATCTGAAAGTCTGATAAATGGCAGAAAAATGACTAAGTCCAAAAAAAAATTTTTTTCTTCTTTTTTCAATTTTACCCCCGTGGGATATATATTCTACCCACACACATTTGGAACTCTCCTGGGGTACCCTCACACATATTATTCCCTCATTTAGTGGATATTTTCACAAAAAAGTGAAATTTTCAAAAATCCAAAATATTAGCTGAAAATGACTAAATATCCAAGACTCATTTGGCGAATCGCTCTGGAACTGAAATCGGAACGCTCACTGACATTTCCCCTATCTGAAAGTCTGATAAACGCCGGAAAAATGACTAAGTCCAAAAAAAAATTTTTTCTACTTTTTTCAATTTTACCCCCGTGGGATATATATTCTACCCACACACATTTGGAACTCTCCTGGGGTACCCTCACACATATTATTCCCTCATTTAGTGAATATTTTCACAAAAAAGTGAAATTTTCAAAAATCCAAAATATTAGCTGAAAACGACTAAATATCAAGGACTCATTGGGCGAATCGCTCTGGAACTGAAATCGGAACGCTCACTGACATTTCCCCTATCTGAAAGTCTGATAAACGCCGGAAAAATGACTAAGTCCAAAAAAAAATTTTTTTCAACTTTTTTCAATTTTACCCCCGTGGGATATATATTCTGCCCTCACACATATTATTTCCTCATTTAGTGGATATTTTCACAAAAAAAGTGAAATTTTCAAAAATCCAAAATATTGGCTGAAAACGACTAAATATCAAGGATTCATTGGGCGAATCGCTCTGGGACTGAAATCGGAACGCTCACTAACATTTAAACTATCTGAAAGTCTGATAAACGCCAGAAAAATGACTAAGTCCAAAAAAAAAATTTTTTCAACTTTTTTCAATTTTACCCACGTGGGATATGTATTCTACCCACACACATTTGGAACTCTCCTGGGGTACCCTCACACATATTATTCCCTCATTTAGTGGATATTTTCACAAAAAAGTGAAATTTTCAAAAATCCAAAATATTAGCTGAAAACGATTAAATATCAAGGACTCATTGGGCGAATCGCTCTGGAACTGAAATCGGAACGCTCACTGACATTTCCCCTATCTGAAAGTCTGATAAACGCCGGAAAAATGACTAAGTCCAAAAAAAATTTTTTTTAAACTTTTTTCAATTTTACCCCCGTGGGATATATATTCTACCCTCACACATATTATTTTCTCATTTAGTGGATATTTTCACAAAAAAGTGAAATTTTCAAAAATCCAAAATATTGGCTGAAAACGACTAAATATCAAGGACTCATTGGGCGAATCGCTCTGGGACTGAAATCGGAACGCTCACTGACATTTCCCCTATCTGAAAGGCTGATGAACGCCAGAAAAATGACTAAGTCCAAAAAAAATTTTTTTTCAACTTTTTTCAATTTTACCCCCGTGGGATATATATTCTACCCACACACATTTGGAACTCTCCTGGGGTACCCTCACACATATTATTCCCTCATTTAGTGGATATTTTCACAAAAAAGTGAAATTTTCAAAAATCCAAAATATTGGCTGAAAACGACTAAATATCAAGGACTCATTGGGCGAATCGCTCTGGGACTGAAATCGGAATGCTCAATGACATTTCCCATATCTGAAAGTCTGATAAATGGCAGAAAAATGACTAAGTCCAAAAAAAAATTTTTTTCTTCTTTTTTCAATTTTACCCCCGTGGGATATATATTCTACCCACACACATTTGGAACTCTCCTGGGGTACCCTCACACATATTATTCCCTCATTTAGTGGATATTTTCACAAAAAAGTGAAATTTTCAAAAATCCAAAATATTAGCTGAAAACGACTAAATATCCAAGACTCATTTGGCGAATCGCTCTGGAACTGAAATCGGAACGCTCACTGACATTTCCCCTATCTGAAAGTCTGATAAACGCCGGAAAAATGACTAAGTCCAAAAAAAAATTTTTTCTACTTTTTTCAATTTTACCCCCGTGGGATATATATTCTACCCACACACATTTGGAACTCTCCTGGGGTACCCTCACACATATTATTCCCTCATTTAGTGGATATTTTCACAAAAAAGTGAAATTTTCAAAAATCCAAAATATTAGCTGAAAACGACTAAATATCAAGGACTCATTGGGCGAATCGCTCTGGAACTGAAATCGGAACGCTCACTGACATTTCCCCTATCTGAAAGTCTGATAAACGCCGGAAAAATGACTAAGTCCAAAAAAAATTTTTTTTCAACTTTTTTCAATTTTACCCCCGTGGGATATATATTCTACCCACACACATTTGGAACTCTCCTGGGGTACCCTCACACATATTATTCCCTCATTTAGTGGATATTTTCACAAAAAAGTGAAATTTTCAAAAATCCAAAATATTGGCTGAAAACGACTAAATATCAAGGACTCATTGGGCGAATCGCTCTGGGACTGAAATCGGAATGCTCAATGACATTTCCCATATCTGAAAGTCTGATAAATGGCAGAAAAATGACTAAGTCCAAAAAAAAATTTTTTTCTTCTTTTTTCAATTTTACCCCCGTGGGATATATATTCTACCCACACACATTTGGAACTCTCCTGGGGTACCCTCACACATATTATTCCCTCATTTAGTGGATATTTTCACAAAAAAGTGAAATTTTCAAAAATCCAAAATATTAGCTGAAAACGACTAAATATCCAAGACTCATTTGGCGAATCGCTCTGGAACTGAAATCGGAACGCTCACTGACATTTCCCCTATCTGAAAGTCTGATAAACGCCGGAAAAATGACTAAGTCCAAAAAAAAATTTTTTCTACTTTTTTTCAATTTTACCCCCGTGGGATATATATTCTACCCACACACATTTGGAACTCTCCTGGGGTACCCTCACACATATTATTCCCTCATTTAGTGGATATTTTCACAAAAAAGTGAAATTTTCAAAAATCCAAAATATTAGCTGAAAACGACTAAATATCCAGGACTCATTGGGCGAATCGCTCTGGAACTGAAATCGGAACGCTCACTGACATTTCCCCTATCTGAAAGTCTGATAAACGCCGGAAAAATGACTAAGTCCAAAAAAAAATTTTTTCTACTTTTTTCAATTTTACCCCCGTGGGATATATATTCTACCCACACACATTTGGAACTCTCCTGGGGTACCCTCACACATATTATTCCCTCATTTAGTGGATATTTTCACAAAAAAGTGAAATTTTCAAAAATCCAAAATATTAGCTGAAAACGACTAAATATCATGGACTCATTGGGCGAATCGCTCTGGAACTGAAATCGGAACGCTCACTGACATTTCCCCTATCTGAAAGTCTGATAAACGCCGGAAAAATGACTAAGTCCAAAAAAAAATTTTTTTCAACTTTTTTCAATTTTACCCCCGTGGGATATATATTCTACCCACACACATTTGGAACTCTCCTGGGGTACCCTCACACATATTATTCCCTCATTTAGTGGATATTTTCACAAAAAAGTGAAATTTTCAAAAATCCAAAATATTAGCTGAAAACGACTAAATATCCAAGACTCATTTGGCGAATCGCTCTGGAACTGAAATCGGAACGCTCACTGACATTTCCCCTATCTGAAAGTCTGATAAACGCCGGAAAAATGACTAAGTCCAAAAAAAAATTTTTTCTACTTTTTTCAATTTTACCCCCGTGGGATATATATTCTACCCACACACATTTGGAACTCTCCTGGGGTACCCTCACACATATTATTCCCTCATTTAGTGGATATTTTCACAAAAAAGTGAAATTTTCAAAAATCCAAAATATTAGCTGAAAACGACTAAATATCAAGGACTCATTGGGCGAATCGCTCTGGAACTGAAATCGGAACGCTCACTGACATTTCCCCTATCTGAAAGTCTGATAAACGCCGGAAAAATGACTAAGTCCAAAAAAAATTTTTTTTAAACTTTTTTCAATTTTACCCCCGTGGGATATATATTCTACCCTCACACATATTATTTTCTCATTTAGTGGATATTTTCACAAAAAAGTGAAATTTTCAAAAATCCAAAATATTGGCTGAAAACGACTAAATATCAAGGACTCATTGGGCGAATCGCTCTGGGACTGAAATCGAAACGCTCACTGACATTTCCCCTATCTGAAAGGCTGATGAACGCCAGAAAAATGACTAAGTCCAAAAAAAATTTTTTTTCAACTTTTTTCAATTTTACCCCCGTGGGATATATATTCTACCCACACACATTTGGAACTCTCCTGGGGTACCCTCACACATATTATTCCCTCATTTAGTGGATATTTTCACAAAAAAGTGAAATTTTCAAAAATCCAAAATATTGGCTGAAAACGACTAAATATCAAGGACTCATTGGGTGAATCGCTCTGGGACTGAAATCGGAATGCTCAATGACATTTCCCATATCTGAAAGTCTGATAAATGGCAGAAAAATGACTAAGTCCAAAAAAAAATTTTTTTCTTCTTTTTTCAATTTTACCCCCGTGGGATATATATTCTACCCACACACATTTGGAACTCTCCTGGGGTACCCTCACACATATTATTCCCTCATTTAGTGGATATTTTCACAAAAAAGTGAAATTTTCAAAAATCCAAAATATTAGCTGAAAACGACTAAATATCAAGGACTCATTGGGCGAATCGCTCTGGAACTGAAATCGGAACGCTCACTGACATTTCCCCTATCTGAAAGTCTGATAAACGCCGGAAAAATGACTAAGTCCAAAAAAAAATTTTTTCTACTTTTTTCAATTTTACCCCCTTGGGATATATATTCTACCCACACACATTTGGAACTCTCCTGGGGTACCCTCACACATATTATTCCCTCATTTAGTGGATATTTTCACAAAAAAGTGAAATTTTCAAAAATCCAAAATATTAGCTGAAAACGACTAAATATCATGGACTCATTGGGCGAATCGCTCTGGAACTGAAATCGGAACGCTCACTGACATTTCCCCTATCTGAAAGTCTGATAAACGCCGGAAAAATGACTAAGTCCAAAAAAAATTTTTTTTCAACTTTTTTCAATTTTACCCCCGTGGGATATATATTCTACCCACACACATTTGGAACTCTCCTGGGGTACCCTCACACATATTATTCCCTCATTTAGTGGATATTTTCACAAAAAAGTGAAATTTTCAAAAATCCAAAATATTGGCTGAAAACGACTAAATATCAAGGACTCATTGGGCGAATCGCTCTGGGACTGAAATCGGAATGCTCAATGACATTTCCCATATCTCAAAGTCTGATAAATGGCAGAAAAATGACTAAGTCCAAAAAAAAATTTTTTTCTTCTTTTTTCAATTTTACCCCCGTGGGATATATATTCTACCCACACACATTTGGAACTCTCCTGGGGTACCCTCACACATATTATTCCCTCATTTAGTGGATATTTTCACAAAAAAGTGAAATTTTCAAAAATCCAAAATATTAGCTGAAAACGACTAAATATCCAAGACTCATTTGGCGAATCGCTCTGGAACTGAAATCGGAACGCTCACTGACATTTCCCCTATCTGAAAGTCTGATAAACGCCGGAAAAATGACTAAGTCCAAAATAAAAATTTTTTCTACTTTTTTCAATTTTACCCCCGTGGGATATATATTCTACCCACACACATTTGGAACTCTCCTGGGGTACCCTCACACATATTATTCCCTCATTTAGTGGATATTTTCACAAAAAAGTGAAATTTTCAAAAATCCAAAATATTAGCTGAAAACGACTAAATATCAAGGACTCATTGGGCGAATCGCTCTGGAACTGAAATCGGAATGCTCACTGACATTTCCCCTATCTGAAAGTCTGATAAACGCCGGAAAAATGACTAAGTCCAAAAAAAAATTTTTTCTACTTTTTTCAATTTTACCCCCGTGGGATATATATTCTACCCACACACATTTGGAACTCTCCTGGGGTACCCTCACACATATTATTCCCTCATTTAGTGGATATTTTCACAAAAAAGTGAAATTTTCAAAAATCCAAAATATTAGCTGAAAACGACTAAATATCATGGACTCATTGGGCGAATCGCTCTGGAACTGAAATCGGAACGCTCACTGACATTTCCCCTATCTGAAAGTCTGATAAACGCCGGAAAAATGACTAAGTCCAAAAAAAAATTTTTTTCAACTTTTTTCAATTTTACCCCCGTGGGATATATATTCTACCCTCACACATATTATTTCCTCATTTAGTGGATATTTTCACAAAAAAGTGAAATTTTCAAAAATCCAAAATATTAGCTGAAAACGACTAAATATCAAGGACTCATTGGGCGAATCGCTCTGAAACTGAAATCGGAATGCTCACTGACATTTCCCCTATCTGAAAGTCTGATAAACGCCGGAAAAATGACTAAGTCAAAAAAAAATTTTTTTCTACTTTTTTCAATTTTACCGCCGTGGGAAATATATTCTACCCACACACATTTGGAACTCTCCTGGGGTACCCTCACACATATTATTCCCTCATTTAGTGGATATTTTCACAAAAAAGTGAAATTTTCAAAAATCCAAAATATTAGCTGAAAACGACTAAATATCAAGGACTCATTGGGCGAATCGCTCTGGAACTGAAATCGGAACGCTCACTGACATTTCCCCTATCTGAAAGTCTGATAAATGCCGGAAAAATGACTAAGTCCAAAAAAAAATTTTTTTCAACTTTTTTCAATTTTACCCCCGTGGGATATATATTCTACCCTCACACATATTATTTCCTCATTTAGTGGATATTTTCACAAAAAAAGTGAAATTTTCAAAAATCCAAAATATTGGCTGAAAACGACTAAATATCAAGGACTCATTGGGCGAATCGCTCTGGGACTGAAATCAGAACGCTCACTAACATTTAACCTATCTGAAAGTCTGATAAACGCCAGAAAAATGACTAAGTCCAAAAAAAAAATTTTTTCAACTTTTTTCAATTTTACCCACGTGGGATATGTATTCTACACACACACATTTGGAACTCTCCTGGGGTACCCTCACACGTATTATTCCCTCATTTAGTGGATATTTTCACAAAAAAGTGAAATTTTCAAAAATACAAAATATTAGCTGAAAACGACTAAATATCAAGGACTCATTGGGCGAATCGCTCTGGAACTGAAATCGGAACGCTCACTGACATTTCCCCTATCTGAAAGTCTGATAAACGCCGGAAAAATGACTAAGTCCAAAAAAAATTTTTTTTAAACTTTTTTCAATTTTACCCCCGTGGGATATATATTCTACCCTCACACATATTATTTCCTCATTTAGTGGATATTTTCACAAAAAAGTGAAATTTTCAAAAATCCAAAATATTGGCTGAAAACGACTAAATATCAAGGACTCATTGGGCGAATCGCTCTGGGACTGAAATCGGAATGCTCACTGATATTTCCCCTATCTGAAAGTCTGATAAACGCCAGAAAAATGAGTAAGTCCAAAAAAAATTTTTTTTAAACTTTTTTCAATTTTACCCCCGTGGGGTATCTATTCTACCCACACACATTTGGAACTCTCCTGGGGTACCCTCACACATATTATTCCCTCATTTAGTGGATATTTTCACAAAAAAGTGAAAATTTCAAAAATCCAAAATATTGGCTGAAAACGACTAAATATCAAGGACTCATTGGGCGAATCGCTCTGGGACTGAAATCGGAACGCTCACTGACATTTCCCCTATCTGAAAGTCTGATGAACGCCAGAAAAATGACTAAGTCCAAAAAAATTTTTTTTTCAACTTTTTTCAATTTTACCCCCGTGGGATATATATTCTTCCCACACACATTTGGAACTCTCCTGGGGTACCCTCACACATATTATTCCGTCATTTAGTGGATATTTTCACAAAAAAGTGAAATTTTCAAAAATCCAAAATATTGGCTGAAAACGACTAAATATCAAGGACTCATTGGGCGAATCGCTCTGGGACTGAAATCGGAACACTCACTGACATTTCCCCTATCTGAAAGTCTGATAAACGCCAGAAAAATGACTAAGTCCAAAAAAAAATTTTTTTCAACTTTTTTCAATTTTACCCCCGTGGGATATATATTCTACCCACACACATTTGGAACTCTCCTGGGGTACCCTCACACACATTATTCCCTCATTTAGTGGATATTTTCACAAAAAAGTGAAATTTTCAAAAATCCAAAATATTAGCTGAAAACGACTAAATATCAAGGACTCATTGGGCGAATCGCTCTGGAACTGAAATCGGAACGCTCACTGACATTTCCCCTATCTGAAAGTCTGATAAACGCCGGAAAAATGACTAAGTTCAAAAAAAAAATTTTTTCAACTTTTTTTCAATTTTACCCCCGTGGGATATATATTCTACCCTCACACATATTATTTCCTCATTTAGTGGATATTTTCACAAAAAAGTGAAATTTTCAAAAATCCAAAATATTGGCTGAAAACGACTAAATATCAAGGACACATTGGGCGAATCGCTCTGGGACTGAAATCGGAACGCTCACTGACATTTCCCCTATCTGAAAGTCTGATAAACGCCGGAAAAATGACTAAGTCCAAAAAAAAATTTTTTTCAACTTTTTTCAATTTTACCCCGTGGGATATATATTCTACCCACACACATTTGGAACTCTCCTGGGGTACCCTCACACATATTATTCCCTCATTTAGTGGATATTTTCACAAAAAAGTGAAATTTTCAAAAATCCAAAATATTAGCTGAAAACGACTAAATATCAAGGACTCATTGGGCGAATCGCTCTGGAACTGAAATCGGAACGCTCACTGACATTTCCCCTATCTGAAAGTCTGATAAATGCCGGAAAAATGACTAAGTCCAAAAAAAAATTTTTTTCAACTTTTTTCAATTTTACCCCCGTGGGATATATATTCTACCCTCACACATATTATTTCCTCATTTAGTGGATATTTTCACAAAAAAAGTGAAATTTTCAAAAATCCAAAATATTGGCTGAAAACGACTAAATATCAAGGACTCATTGGGCGAATCGCTCTGGGACTGAAATCAGAACGCTCACTAACATTTAACCTATCTGAAAGTCTGATAAACGCCAGAAAAATGACTAAGTCCAAAAAAAAAATTTTTTCAACTTTTTTCAATTTTACCCACGTGGGATATGTATTCTACACACACACATTTGGAACTCTCCTGGGGTACCCTCACACGTATTATTCCCTCATTTAGTGGATATTTTCACAAAAAAGTGAAATTTTCAAAAATACAAAATATTAGCTGAAAACGACTAAATATCAAGGACTCATTGGGCGAATCGCTCTGGAACTGAAATCGGAACGCTCACTGACATTTCCCCTATCTGAAAGTCTGATAAACGCCGGAAAAATGACTAAGTCCAAAAAAAATTTTTTTTAAACTTTTTTCAATTTTACCCCCGTGGGATATATATTCTACCCTCACACATATTATTTCCTCATTTAGTGGATATTTTCACAAAAAAGTGAAATTTTCAAAAATCCAAAATATTGGCTGAAAACGACTAAATATCAAGGACTCATTGGGCGAATCGCTCTGGGACTGAAATCGGAATGCTCACTGATATTTCCCCTATCTGAAAGTCTGATAAACGCCAGAAAAATGAGTAAGTCCAAAAAAAATTTTTTTTAAACTTTTTTCAATTTTACCCCCGTGGGATATCTATTCTACCCACACACATTTGGAACTCTCCTGGGGTACCCTCACACATATTATTCCCTCATTTAGTGGATATTTTCACAAAAAAGTGAAAATTTCAAAAATCCAAAATATTGGCTGAAAACGACTAAATATCAAGGACTCATTGGGCGAATCGCTCTGGGACTGAAATCGGAACGCTCACTGACATTTCCCCTATCTGAAAGTCTGATGAACGCCAGAAAAATGACTAAGTCCAAAAAAATTTTTTTTTCAACTTTTTTCAATTTTACCCCCGTGGGATATATATTCTTCCCACACACATTTGGAACTCTCCTGGGGTACCCTCACACATATTATTCCCTCATTTAGTGGATATTTTCACAAAAAAGTGAAATTTTCAAAAATCCAAAATATTGGCTGAAAACGACTAAATATCAAGGACTCATTGGGCGAATCGCTCTGGGACTGAAATCGGAACACTCACTGACATTTCCCCTATCTGAAAGTCTGATAAACGCCAGAAAAATGACTAAGTCCAAAAAAAAATTTTTTTCAACTTTTTTCAATTTTACCCCCGTGGGATATATATTCTACCCACACACATTTGGAACTCTCCTGGGGTACCCTCACACACATTATTCCCTCATTTAGTGGATATTTTCACAAAAAAGTGAAATTTTCAAAAATCCAAAATATTAGCTGAAAACGACTAAATATCAAGGACTCATTGGGCGAATCGCTCTGGAACTGAAATCGGAATGCTCACTGACATTTCCCCTATCTGAAAGTCTGATAAACGCCGGAAAAATGACTAAGTCCAAAAAAAATTTTTTTTAAACTTTTTTCAATTTTACCCCCGTGGGATATATATTCTACCCTCACACATATTAATTCCTCATTTAGTGGATATTTTCACAAAATAGTGAAATTTTCAAAAATCCAAAATATTGGCTGAAAACGACTAAATATCAAGGACTCATTGGGCGAATCGCTCTGGGACTGAAATCGGAACGCTCACTGACATTTCCCCTATCTGAAAGTCTGATAAACGCCGGAAAAATGACTAAGTCCAAAAAAAAATTTTTTTCAACTTTTTTCAATTTTACCCCGTGGGATATATATTCTACCCACACACATTTGGAACTCTCCTGGGGTACCCTCACACATATTATTCCCTCATTTAGTGGATATTTTCACAAAAAAGTGAAATTTTCAAAAATCCAAAATATTAGCTGAAAACGACTAAATATCAAGGACTCATTGGGTGAATCGCTCTGAAACTGAAATCGGAATGCTCACTGACATTTCCCCTATCTGAAAGTCTGATAAACGCCGGAAAAATGACTAAGTCAAAAAAAAATTTTTTTCTACTTTTTTCAATTTTACCCCCGTGGGAAATATATTCTACCCACACACATTTGGAACTCTCCTGGGGTACCCTCACACATATTATTCCCTCATTTAGTGGATATTTTCACAAAAAAGTGAAATTTTCAAAAATCCAAAATATTAGCTGAAAACGACTAAATATCAAGGACTCATTGGGCGAATCGCTCTGGAACTGAAATCGGAACGCTCACTGACATTTCCCCTATCTGAAAGTCTGATAAATGCCGGAAAAATGACTAAGTCCAAAAAAAAATTTTTTTCAACTTTTTTCAATTTTACCCCCGTGGGATATATATTCTACCCTCACACATATTATTTCCTCATTTAGTGGATATTTTCACAAAAAAAGTGAAATTTTCAAAAATCCAAAATATTGGCTGAAAACGACTAAATATCAAGGACTCATTGGGCGAATCGCTCTGGGACTGAAATCGGAACGCTCACTGACATTTCCCCTATCTGAAAGTCTGATAAACGCCAGAAAAATGACTAAGTCCAAAAAAAAATTTTTTTAAACTTTTTTCAATTTTACCCCCGTGGGATATATATTCTACCCACACACATTTGGAACTCTCCTGGGGTACCCTCACACATATTATTCCCTCATTTAGTGGATATTTTCACAAAAAAGTGAAATTTTCAAAAATCCAAAATATTAGCTGAAAACGACTAAATATCAAGGACTCATTGGGCGAATCGCTCTGGAACTGAAATCGGAATGCTCACTGACATTTCCCCTATCTGAAAGTCTGATAAACGCCGGAAAAATGACTAAGTCCAAAAAAAATTTTTTTAAACTTTTTTCAATTTTACCCCCGTGGGATATATATTCTACCCTCACACATATTATTTCCTCATTTAGTGGATATTTTCACAAAATAGTGAAATTTTCAAAAATCCAAAATATTGGCTGAAAACGACTAAATATCAAGGACTCATTGGGCGAATCGCTCTGGGACTGAAATCGGAACGCTCACTGACATTTCCCCTATCTGAAAGTCTGATGAACGCCAGAAAAATGACTAAGTCCAAAAAAATTTTTTTTTCAACTTTTTTCAATTTTACCCCCGTGGGATATATATTCTTCCCACACACATTTGGAACTCTCCTGGGGTACCCTCACACATATTATTCCCTCATTTAGTGGATATTTTCACAAAAAAGTGAAATTTTCAAAAATCCAAAATATTGGCTGAAAACGACTAAATATCAAGGACTCATTGGGCGAATCGCTCTGGGACTGAAATCGGAACACTCACTGACATTTCCCCTATCTGAAAGTCTGATAAACGCCAGAAAAATGACTAAGTCCAAAAAAAAATTTTTTTCAACTTTTTTCAATTTTACCCCCGTGGGATATATATTCTACCCACACACATTTGGAACTCTCCTGGGGTACCCTCACACATATTATTCCCTCATTTAGTGGATATTTTCACAAAAAAGTGAAATTTTCAAAAATCCAAAATATTAGCTGAAAACGACTAAATATCAAGGACTCATTGGGCGAATCGCTCTGGAACTGAAATCGGAACGCTCACTGACATTTCCCCTATCTGAAAGTCTGATAAACGCCGGAAAAATGACTAAGTCCAAAAAAAATTTTTTTTAAACTTTTTTCAATTTTACCCCCGTGGGATATATATTCTACCCTCACACATATTAATTCCTCATTTAGTGGATATTTTCACAAAATAGTGAAATTTTCAAAAATCCAAAATATTGGCTGAAAACGACTAAATATCAAGGACTCATTGGGCGAATCGCTCTGGGACTGAAATCGGAACGCTCACTGACATTTCCCCTATCTGAAAGTCTGATGAACGCCAGAAAAATGACTAAGTCCAAAAAAAATTTTTTTTCAACTTTTTTCAATTTTACCCCCGTGGGATATATATTCTAACCACACACATTTGGAACTCTCCTGGGGTACCCTCACACATATTATTCCCTCATTTAGTGGATATTTTCACAAAAAAGTGAAATTTTCAAAAATCCAAAATATTGGCTGAAAACGACTAAATATCAAGGACTCATTGGGCGAATCGCTCTGGGACTGAAATCGGAATGCTCACTGACATTTCCCCTATCTGAAAGTCTGATAAACGCCAGAAAAATGACTAAGTCCAAAAAAAAATTTTTTTCAACTTTTTTCAATTTTACCCCCGTGGGATATATATTCTACCCACACTCATTTGGAACTCTCCTGGGGTACCCTCACACATATTATTCCCTCATTTAGTGGATATTTTCACAAAAAAGTGAAATTTTCAAAAATCCAAAATATTTCCTGAAAACGACTAAATATCAAGGACGCATTGGGCGAATCGCTCTGGAACTGAAATCGGAATGCTCATTGCCATTTCCCCTATCTGAAAGTCTGATAAACGCCGGAAAAATGACTAAGTCCAAAAAAAAATGTTTTCAACTTTTTTCAATTTTACCCCCGTGGGATATATATTCTACCCACACACATTTGGAACTCTCCTGGGGTACCCTCACACATATTATTTCCTCATTTAGTGGATATTTTCACAAAAAAGTGAAATTTTATAAAATCCAGAAAATTGGCTGAAAATGACTAAATATCAAGGACCCATTGGGCGAATCGCTCTTGAACTGAAATCAGAACGCTCATTGACATTTCCCCTATCTGAAAGTCTGATAAACGCCGGAAAAATGACTAAGTCCAAAAAAAAATGTTTTCAACTTTTTTCAATTTTACCCCCGTGGGATATATATTCTTCCCTCACACATATTCTTTCCTCATTTAGTGGATCATTTCACAAAAAAGTGAAATTTTCAAAAATCCACAAAATTGGCTGAAAACAACTAAATAACAAGAACTCATTGGGCGAATCGCTCTGGAACTGAAATCGGAACGCTCACTGACATTTCCCCTATCTGAAAGTCTGATAAACGCCGGAAAAAATGACTAAGTCCAAAAAAAAATATTTTTCAACTTTTTTCAATTTTTCCCCCGTGGGATATATATTCTACCCACACACATTTGGAAATCTCCTGGGGTACCCTCACACATATTATTCTCTCATTTAGTGGATATTTTCACAAAAAAGTGAAATTTTCAAAAATCCAAAATATTGGCTGAAAACGACTAAATATCAAGGACTCATTGGGCGAATCGCTCTGGAACTGAAATCGGAACGCTCACTGACATTTCCCATATCTGAAAGTCTGATAAACGCCGGAAAAAATGACTAAGTCCAAAAAAAAATATTTTTCAACTTTTTTCAATTTTACCCCCGTGGGATATATATTCTACCCACACAGAATTTTACCTCTCCTGGGTACCCTCACACATATTATTCCCACATTTAGTGGATATTTTCACAAAAAAGTGAAATTTTCAAAAATCCAAAATATTGGCTGAAAACGACTAAATATCAAGGACTCATTGGGCGAATCGCTCTGGGACTGAAATCGGAATGCTCACTGACATTTCCCCTATCTGAAAGTCTGATAAAAGCCAGAAAAATGACTAAGTCCAAAAAAAATTTTTTTTCAACTTTTTTCAATTTTACCCCCGTGGGATATATATTCTTCCCTCACACATATTCTTTCCTCATTTAGTGGATCATTTCACAAAAAAGAGAAATTTTCAAAAATCCAGAAAATTGGCTGAAAACAACTAAATAACAAGAACTCATTGGGCGAATCGCTCTGGAACTGAAATCGGAACGCTCACTGACATTTCCCCTATCTGAAAGTCTGATAAACACCGGAAAAATGACTAAGTCCAAAAAACAATGTTTTTTCAACTTTTTTCAATTTTACCCCCGTGGGATATATATTCTACCCTCACACATATTATTCCCTCATTTAGTGGATATTTTCACAAAAAAGTGAAATTTTCAAAAATCCAGAAAATTGGCTGAAAACGACTAAATATCAAGGACTCATTGGGCGAATCGCTCTGGAACTGAAATCGGAACGCTCACTGACATTTCCCATATTTGAAAGTCTGATAAACGCCGGAAAAAATGACTAAGTCCAAAAAAAAATATTTTTCAACTTTTTTCAATTTTACCCCCGTGGGATATATATTCTACCCACACATATTTGGAAATCTCCTGGGGTACCCTCACACATATTATTCTCTCATTTAGTGGATATTTTCACAAAAAAGTGAAATTTTCAAAAATCCAAAATATTGGCTGAAAACGACTAAATATCAAGGACTCATTGGGCGAATCGCTCTGGAACTGAAGTTGGAAAGCTCACTGACATTTCCCCTATCTGAAAGTCTGATAAACGCCGGAAAATTGACTAAGTCCAAAAAAAAATGTTTTCAACTTTTTTCAATTTTACCCCCGTGGGATATATATTCTACCCACACACATTTGGAACTCTCCTGGGGTACCCTCACACTTATTATTCCCTCATTTAGTGGATATTTTCACAAAAAAGTGAAATTTTCAAAAATCCAGAAAATTGGCTGAAAACAACTAACTATCAAGGACTCATTGGGCGAATCGCTCTGGAACTGAAATCGGAATGCTCACTGACATTTCCCCTATCTGAAAGTCTGATAAACGCAGAAAAAATGAGTAAGTCCAAAAAAAAAATGTTTTCAACTTTTTTCAATTTTACCCCCGTGGGATATATATTCTACCCACACAGATTTTTAGCTCTCCTGGGTACCCTCATACATATTATTCCCTCATTTAGTGGAAATTTTCACAAAAAAGTATAATTTTCAAAAATCCAAAATATTGGCTGAAAACGACTAAATATCAAAGACTCATTGGGCGAATCGCTCTGGAACTGAAATTGGAACGCTCACTGACATTTCCCCTATCTGAAAGTCTGATAAACGCCAGAAAAATGACGAAGTCCAAAAAAAAATTTTTTTGAAACTTTTTTCAATTTTACCCCCGTGGGATATATATTCTACCCACACACATTTGGAAATCTCCTGGGGTACCCTCACACATATTATTCTCTCATTTAGTGGATATTTTCACAAAAAAGTGAAATTTTCAAAAATCCAAAATATTGGCTGAAAACGACTAAATATCAAGGACTCATTGGGCGAATCGCTCTGGGACTGAAATCGGAATGCTCACTGACATTTCCCCTATCTGAAAGTCTGATAAAAGCCAGAAAAATGACTAAGTCCAAAAAAAATTTTTTTTCAACTTTTTTCAATTTTACCCCCGTGGGATATATATTCTACCCACACTCATTTGGAACTCTCCTGGGGTACCCTCACACATATTATTCCCTCATTTAGTGGATATTTTCACAAAAAAGTGAAATTTTCAAAAATCCAAAATATTTCCTGAAAACGACTAAATATCAAGGACCCATTGGGCGAATCGCTCTGGAACTGAAATCGGAATGCTCATTGCCATTTCCCCTATCTGAAAGTCTGATAAACGCCGGAAAAATGACTAAGTCCAAAAAAAAATGTTTTCAACTTTTTTCAATTTTACCCCCGTGGGATATATATTCTACCCACACACATTTGGAACTCTCCTGGGGTACCCTCACACATATTATTTCCTCATTTAGTGGATATTTTCACAAAAAAGTGAAATTTTATAAAATCCAGAAAATTGGCTGAAAATGACTAAATATCAAGGACCCATTGGGCGAATCGCTCTTGAACTGAAATCAGAACGCTCATTGACATTTCCCCTATCTGAAAGTCTGATAAACGCCGGAAAAATGACTAAGTCCAAAAAAAAATGTTTTCAACTTTTTTCAATTTTACCCCCGTGGGATATATATTCTTCCCTCACACATATTCTTTCCTCATTTAGTGGATCATTTCACAAAAAAGTGAAATTTTCAAAAATCCACAAAATTGGCTGAAAACAACTAAATAACAAGAACTCATTGGGCGAATCGCTCTGGAACTGAAATCGGAACGCTCACTGACATTTCCCCTATCTGAAAGTCTGATAAACGCCGGAAAAAATGACTAAGTCCAAAAAAAAATATTTTTCAACTTTTTTCAATTTTTCCCCCGTGGGATATATATTCTACCCACACACATTTGGAAATCTCCTGGGGTACCCTCACACATATTATTCTCTCATTTAGTGGATATTTTCACAAAAAAGTGAAATTTTCAAAAATCCAAAATATTGGCTGAAAACGACTAAATATCAAGGACTCATTGGGCGAATCGCTCTGGAACTGAAATCGGAACGCTCACTGACATTTCCCATATCTGAAAGTCTGATAAACGCCGGAAAAAATGACTAAGTCCAAAAAAAAATATTTTTCAACTTTTTTCAATTTTACCCCCGTGGGATATATATTCTACCCACACAGAATTTTACCTCTCCTGGGTACCCTCACACATATTATTCCCACATTTAGTGGATATTTTCACAAAAAAGTGAAATTTTCAAAAATCCAAAATATTGGCTGAAAACGACTAAATATCAAGGACTCATTGGGCGAATCGCTCTGGGACTGAAATCGGAATGCTCACTGACATTTCCCCTATCTGAAAGTCTGATAAAAGCCAGAAAAATGACTAAGTCCAAAAAAAATTTTTTTTCAACTTTTTTCAATTTTACCCCCGTGGGATATATATTCTTCCCTCACACATATTCTTTCCTCATTTAGTGGATCATTTCACAAAAAAGAGAAATTTTCAAAAATCCAGAAAATTGGCTGAAAACAACTAAATAACAAGAACTCATTGGGCGAATCGCTCTGGAACTGAAATCGGAACGCTCACTGACATTTCCCCTATCTGAAAGTCTGATAAACACCGGAAAAATGACTAAGTCCAAAAAACAATGTTTTTTCAACTTTTTTCAATTTTACCCCCGTGGGATATATATTCTACCCTCACACATATTATTCCCTCATTTAGTGGATATTTTCACAAAAAAGTGAAATTTTCAAAAATCCAGAAAATTGGTTGAAAACGACTAAATATCAAGGACTCATTGGGCGAATCGCTCTGGAACTGAAATCGGAACGCTCACTGACATTTCCCATATTTGAAAGTCTGATAAACGCCGGAAAAAATGACTAAGTCCAAAAAAAAATATTTTTCAACTTTTTTCAATTTTACCCCCGTGGGATATATATTCTACCCACACATATTTGGAAATCTCCTGGGGTACCCTCACACATATTATTCTCTCATTTAGTGGATATTTTCACAAAAAAGTGAAATTTTCAAAAATCCAAAATATTGGCTGAAAACGACTAAATATCAAGGACTCATTGGGCGAATCGCTCTGGAACTGAAGTTGGAAAGCTCACTGACATTTCCCCTATCTGAAAGTCTGATAAACGCCGGAAAATTGACTAAGTCCAAAAAAAAATGTTTTCAACTTTTTTCAATTTTACCCCCGTGGGATATATATTCTACCCACACACATTTGGAACTCTCCTGGGGTACCCTCACACTTATTATTCCCTCATTTAGTGGATATTTTCACAAAAAAGTGAAATTTTCAAAAATCCAGAAAATTGGCTGAAAACAACTAACTATCAAGGACTCATTGGGCGAATCGCTCTGGAACTGAAATCGGAATGCTCACTGACATTTCCCCTATCTGAAAGTCTGATAAACGCAGAAAAAATGAGTAAGTCCAAAAAAAAAATGTTTTCAACTTTTTTCAATTTTACCCCCGTGGGATATATATTCTACCCACACAGATTTTTAGCTCTCCTGGGTACCCTCATACATATTATTCCCTCATTTAGTGGAAATTTTCACAAAAAAGTATAATTTTCAAAAATCCAAAATATTGGCTGAAAACGACTAAATATCAAAGACTCATTGGGCGAATCGCTCTGGAACTGAAATTGGAACGCTCACTGACATTTCCCCTATCTGAAAGTCTGATAAACGCCAGAAAAATGACGAAGTCCAAAAAAAAATTTTTTTGAAACTTTTTTCAATTTTACCCCCGTGGGATATATATTCTACCCACACACATTTGGAAATCTCCTGGGGTACCCTCACACATATTATTCTCTCATTTAGTGGATATTTTCACAAAAAAGTGAAATTTTCAAAAATCCAAAATATTGGCTGAAAACGACTAAATATCAAGGACTCATTGGGCGAATCGCTCTGGGACTGAAATCGGAATGCTCACTGACATTTCCCCTATCTGAAAGTCTGATAAAAGCCAGAAAAATGACTAAGTCCAAAAAAAATTTTTTTTCAACTTTTTTCAATTTTACCCCCGTGGGATATATATTCTACCCACACACATTTGGAACTCTCCTGGGGTACCCTCACACATATTATTCCCTCATTTAGTGGATATTTTCACAAAAAAGTGAAATTTTCAAAAATCCAGAAAATTGGCTGAAAACAACTAAATATCAAGGACTCATTGGGCGAATCGCTCTGGAACTGAAATCGGAATGCTCACTGACATTTCCCCTATCTGAAAGTCTGATAAACGCCGGAAAAATGACTAAGTCCAAAAAAAAATGTTTTCAACTTTTTTCAATTTTACCCCCGTGGGATATATATTCTACCCACACACATTTGGAACTCTCCTGGGGTACCCTCACACATATTATTTCCTCATTTAGTGGATATTTTCACAAAAAAGTGAAATTTTATAAAATCCAGAAAATTGGCTGAAAATGACTAAATATCAAGGACGCATTGGGCGAATCGCTCTTGAACTGAAATCAGAACGCTCATTGACATTTCCCCTATCTGAATGTCTGATAAACGCCGGAAAAATGACTAAGTCCAAAAAAAAATGTTTTCAACTTTTTTCAATTTTACCCCCGTGGGATATATATTCTTCCCTCACACATATTCTTTCCTCATTTAGTGGATCATTTCACAAAAAAGTGAAATTTTCAAAAATCCAGAAAATTGGCTGAAAACAACTAAATAACAACAACTCATTGGGCGAATCGCTCTGGAACTGAAATCGGAACGCTCACTGACATTTCCCCTATCTGAAAGTCTGATAAACACCGGAAAAATGACTAAGTCCAAAAAACAATGTTTTTTCAACTTTTTTCAATTTTACCCCCGTGGGATATATATTCTACCCTCACACATATTATTCCCTCATTTAGTGGATATTTTCACAAAAAAGTGAAATTTTCAAAAATCCAGAAAATTGGCTGAAAACGACTAAATATCAAGGACTCATTGGGCGAATCGCTCTGGAAATGACATCGGAACGCTCACTGACATTTCCCATATCTGAAAGTCTGATAAACGGCGAAAAAAATGACTAAGTCCAAAAAAAAATATTTTTCAACTTTTTTCAATTTTACCCCTGTGGGATATATATTCTACCCACACACATTTGGAAATCTCCTGGGGTACCCTCACACATATTATTCTCTCATTTAGTGGATATTTTCACAAAAAAGTGAAATTTTCAAAAATCCAAAATATTGGCTGAAAACGACTAAATATCAAGGACTCATTGGGCGAATCGCTCTGGAACTGAAATTGGAAAGCTCACTGACATTTTCCCTGTCTGAAAGTCTGATAAACGCCGGAAAATTGACTAAGTCCAAAAAAAAATTTTTTCAACTTTTTTCAATTTTACCCCCGTGGGATATATATTCTACCCACACACATTTGGAACTCTCCTGGGGTACCCTCACACATATTATTCCCTCATTTAGTGGATATTTTCACAAAAAAGTGAAATTTTCAAAAATCCAGAAAATTGGCTGAAAACAACTAAATATCAAGGACTCATTGGGCGAATCGCTCTGGAACTGAAATCGGAACGCTCACTGACATTTCCCCTATCTGAAAGTCTGATAAACGCCGGAAAAATGACTAAGTCCAAAAAAAATGTTTTTTCAACTTTTTTCAATTTTACCCCCGTGGGATATATACTCTACCGTCACACATATTATTCCCTCATTTAGTGGATATTTTCACAAAAAAGTGAAATTTTCAAAAATCCAGAAAATTGGCTGAAAACGACTAAATATCAAGGACTCATTGGGCGAATCGCTCTTTAACTGAAATCGGAACGCTCACTGACATTTCCCATATCTGAAAGTCTGATAAACGCAGAAAAAATGAGTAAGTCCAAAAAAAAAATGTTTTCAACTTTTCAATTTTACCCCCGTGGGATATATATTCTACCCACACAGATTTTTAACTCTCCTGGGTACCCTCACACATATTATTCCCACATTTAGTGGATATTTTCACAAAAAATTGAAATTTTCAAAAATCCAAAATATTGGCTGAAAACGACTAAATATCAAGGACTCATTGGGCGAATCGCTCTGGGACTGAAATCGGAATGCTCACTGACATTTCCCCTATCTGAAAGTCTGATAAAAGCCAGAAAAATGACTAAGTCCAAAAAAAATTTTTTTTCAACTTTTTTCAATTTTACCCCCGTGGGATATATATTCTACCCACACACATTTGGAACTCTCCTGGGGTACCCTCACACATATTATTTCCTCATTTAGTGGATATTTTCACAAAAAAGTGAAATTTTCAAAAATCCAGAAAATTGGCTGAAAACGACTAAATATCAAGGACCCATTGGGCGAATCGCTCTGGAACTGAAATCGAAATGCTCATTGCCATTTCACCTATCTGAAAGTCTGATAAACGCCGGAAAAATGACTAAGTCCAAAAAAAAATGTTTTCAACTTTTTTCAATTTTACCCCCGTGGGATATATATTCTACCCACACACATTTGGAACTCTCCTGGGGTACCCTCACACATATTATTTCCTCATTTAGTGGATATTTTCACAAAAAAGTGAAATTTTATAAAATCCAGAAAATTGGCTGAAAATGACTAAATATCAAGGACCCATTGGGCGAATCGCTCTTGAACTGAAATCAGAACGCTCATTGACATTTCCCCTATCTGAATGTCTGATAAACGCCGGAAAAATGACTAAGTCCAAAAAAAAATGTTTTCAACTTTTTTCAATTTTACCCCCGTGGGATATATATTCTTCCCTCACACATATTCTTTCCTCATTTAGTGGATCATTTCACAAAAAAGTGAAATTTTCAAAAATCCAGAAAATTGGCTGAAAACAACTAAATAACAACAACTCATTGGGCGAATCGCTCTGGAACTGAAATCGGAACGCTCACTGACATTTCCCCTATCTGAAAGTCTGATAAACACCGGAAAAATGACTAAGTCCAAAAAACAATGTTTTTTCAACTTTTTTCAATTTTACCCCCGTGGGATATATATTCTACCCTCACACATATTATTCCCTCATTTAGTGGATATTTTCACAAAAAAGTGAAATTTTCAAAAATCCAGAAAATTGGCTGAAAACGACTAAATATCAAGGACTCATTGGGCGAATCGCTCTGGAAATGACATCGGAACGCTCACTGACATTTCCCATATCTGAAAGTCTGATAAACGGCGAAAAAAATGACTAAGTCCAAAAAAAAATATTTTTCAACTTTTTTCAATTTTACCCCTGTGGGATATATATTCTACCCACACACATTTGGAAATCTCCTGGGGTACCCTCACACATATTATTCTCTCATTTAGTGGATATTTTCACAAAAAAGTGAAATTTTCAAAAATCCAAAATATTGGCTGAAAACGACTAAATATCAAGGACTCATTGGGCGAATCGCTCTGGAACTGAAATTGGAAAGCTCACTGACATTTTCCCTGTCTGAAAGTCTGATAAACGCCGGAAAATTGACTAAGTCCAAAAAAAAATTTTTTCAACTTTTTTCAATTTTACCCCCGTGGGATATATATTCTACCCACACACATTTGGAACTCTCCTGGGGTACCCTCACACATATTATTCCCTCATTTAGTGGATATTTTCACAAAAAAGTGAAATTTTCAAAAATCCAGAAAATTGGCTGAAAACAACTAAATATCAAGGACTCATTGGGCGAATCGCTCTGGAACTGAAATCGGAACGCTCACTGACATTTCCCCTATCTGAAAGTCTGATAAACGCCGGAAAAATGACTAAGTCCAAAAAAAATGTTTTTTCAACTTTTTTCAATTTTACCCCCGTGGGATATATACTCTACCGTCACACATATTATTCCCTCATTTAGTGGATATTTTCACAAAAAAGTGAAATTTTCAAAAATCCAGAAAATTGGCTGAAAACGACTAAATATCAAGGACTCATTGGGCGAATCGCTCTGGAACTGAAATCGGAACGCTCACTGACATTTCCCATATCTGAAAGTCTGATAAACGCAGGAAAAAATGACTAAGTCCAAAAAAAATATATTTTTCAACTTTTTTCAATTTTACCCCCGTGGGATATATATTCTACCCACACAAATTTGGAAATCTCCTGGGGTACCCTCACACATATTATTCTCTCATTTAGTGGATATTTTCACAAAAAAGTGAAATTTTCAAAAATCCAAAATATTGGCTGAAAACGACTAAATATCAAGGACTCATTGGGCGAATCGCTCTGGAACTGAAATTGGAAAGCTCACTGACATTTCCCCTATCTGAAAGTCTGATAAACGCCGCAAAAAATGACTAAGTCCAAAAAAAAATGTTTTCAACTTTTTTCAATTTTACCCCCGTGGGATATATATTCTACCCACACACATTTGGAAATCTCCTGGGGTACCCTCACACATATTATTCTCTCATTTAGTGGATATTTTCACAAAAAAGTGAAATTTTCAAAAATCCAAAATATTGGCTGAAAACGACTAAATATCAAGGACTCATTGGGCGAATCGCTCTGGTACTGAAATTGGAAAGCTCACTGACATTTTCCCTGTCTGAAAGTCTGATAAACGCTGGAAAATTGACTAAGTCCAAAAAAAAATGTTTTCAACTTTTTTCAATTTTACCCCCGTGGGATATATATTCTACCCACACACATTTGGAAATCTCCTGGGGTACCCTCACACATATTATTCTCTCATTTAGTGGATATTTTCACAAAAAAGTGAAATTTTCAAAAATCCAAAATATTGGCTGAAAACGACTAAATATCAAGGACTCATTGGGCGAATCGCTCTGGTACTGAAATTGGAAAGCTCACTGACATTTTCCCTGTCTGAAAGTCTGATAAACGCTGGAAAATTGACTAAGTCCAAAAAAAAATGTTTTCAACTTTTTTCAATTTTACCCCCGTGGGATATATATTCTACCCACACACATTTGGAACTCTCCTGGGGTACCCTCACACATATTATTCCCTTATTTAGTGGATATTTTCACAAAAAAGTGAAATTTTCAAAAATCCAGAAAATTGGCTGAAAACAACTAAATATCAAGGACTCATTGGGCAAATCGCTCTGGAACTGAAATCGGAACGCTCACTGACATTTCCCCTATCTGAAAGTCTGATAAACGCCGGAAAAATGACTAAGTCCAAAAAAAATGTTTTTTCAACTTTTTTCAATTTTACCCCCGTGGGATATATATTCTACCGTCACAGATATTATTCCCTCATTTAGTGGATATTTTCACAAAAAAGTGAAATTTTCAAAAATCCAGAAAATTGGCTGAAAACGACTAAATATCAAGGACTCATTGGTCGAATCGCTCTGGAACTGAAATCGGAACGCTCACTGACATTTCCCATATCTGAAAGTCTGATAAACGCCGGAAAAAATGACTAAGTCCAAAAAAAAATATTTTTCAACTTTTTTCAATTTTACCCCTGTGGGATATATATTCTACCCACACACATTTGGAAATCTCCTGGGGTACCCTCACACATATTATTCTCTCATTTAGTGGATATTTTCACAAAAAAGTGAAATTTTCAAAAATCCAAAATATTGGCTGAAAACGACTAAATATCAAGGACTCATTGGGCGAATCGCTCTGGAACTGAAATTGGAAAGCTCACTGACATTTTCCCTGTCTGAAAGTCTGATAAACGCCGGAAAATTGACTAAGTCCAAAAAAAAATTTTTTCAACTTTTTTCAATTTTACCCCCGTGGGATATATATTCTACCCACACACATTTGGAACTCTCCTGGGGTACCCTCACACATATTATTCCCTCATTTAGTGGATATTTTCACAAAAAAGTGAAATTTTCAAAAATCCAGAAAATTGGCTGAAAACAACTAAATATCAAGGACTCATTGGGCGAATCGCTCTGGAACTGAAATCGGAACGCTCACTGACATTTCCCCTATCTGAAAGTCTGATAAACGCCGGAAAAATGACTAAGTCCAAAAAAAATGTTTTTTCAACTTTTTTCAATTTTACCCCCGTGGGATATATACTCTACCGTCACACATATTATTCCCTCATTTAGTGGATATTTTCACAAAAAAGTGAAATTTTCAAAAATCCAGAAAATTGGCTGAAAACGACTAAATATCAAGGACTCATTGGGCGAATCGCTCTGGAACTGAAATCGGAACGCTCACTGACATTTCCCATATCTGAAAGTCTGATAAACGCAGGAAAAAATGACTAAGTCCAAAAAAAATATATTTTTCAACTTTTTTCAATTTTACCCCCGTGGGATATATATTCTACCCACACAAATTTGGAAATCTCCTGGGGTACCCTCACACATATTATTCTCTCATTTAGTGGATATTTTCACAAAAAAGTGAAATTTTCAAAAATCCAAAATATTGGCTGAAAACGACTAAATATCAAGGACTCATTGGGCGAATCGCTCTGGAACTGAAATTGGAAAGCTCACTGACATTTCCCCTATCTGAAAGTCTGATAAACGCCGCAAAAAATGACTAAGTCCAAAAAAAAATGTTTTCAACTTTTTTCAATTTTACCCCCGTGGGATATATATTCTACCCACACACATTTGGAAATCTCCTGGGGTACCCTCACACATATTATTCTCTCATTTAGTGGATATTTTCACAAAAAAGTGAAATTTTCAAAAATCCAAAATATTGGCTGAAAACGACTAAATATCAAGGACTCATTGGGCGAATCGCTCTGGTACTGAAATTGGAAAGCTCACTGACATTTTCCCTGTCTGAAAGTCTGATAAACGCTGGAAAATTGACTAAGTCCAAAAAAAAATGTTTTCAACTTTTTTCAATTTTACCCCCGTGGGATATATATTCTACCCACACACATTTGGAAATCTCCTGGGGTACCCTCACACATATTATTCTCTCATTTAGTGGATATTTTCACAAAAAAGTGAAATTTTCAAAAATCCAAAATATTGGCTGAAAACGACTAAATATCAAGGACTCATTGGGCGAATCGCTCTGGTACTGAAATTGGAAAGCTCACTGACATTTTCCCTGTCTGAAAGTCTGATAAACGCTGGAAAATTGACTAAGTCCAAAAAAAAATGTTTTCAACTTTTTTCAATTTTACCCCCGTGGGATATATATTCTACCCACACACATTTGGAACTCTCCTGGGGTACCCTCACACATATTATTCCCTTATTTAGTGGATATTTTCACAAAAAAGTGAAATTTTCAAAAATCCAGAAAATTGGCTGAAAACAACTAAATATCAAGGACTCATTGGGCAAATCGCTCTGGAACTGAAATCGGAACGCTCACTGACATTTCCCCTATCTGAAAGTCTGATAAACGCCGGAAAAATGACTAAGTCCAAAAAAAATGTTTTTTCAACTTTTTTCAATTTTACCCCCGTGGGATATATATTCTACCGTCACAGATATTATTCCCTCATTTAGTGGATATTTTCACAAAAAAGTGAAATTTTCAAAAATCCAGAAAATTGGCTGAAAACGACTAAATATCAAGGACTCATTGGTCGAATCGCTCTGGAACTGAAATCGGAACGCTCACTGACATTTCCCATATCTGAAAGTCTGATAAACGCCGGAAAAAATGACTAAGTCCAAAAAAAAATATTTTTCAACTTTTTTCAATTTTACCCCCGTGGGATATATATTCTACCCACACAAATTTGGAAATCTCCTGGGGTACCCTCGCACATATTATTCTCTCATTTAGTGGATATTTTCACAAAAAAGTGAAATTTTCAAAAATCCAAAATATTGGCTGAAAACGACTAAATATCAAGGACTCATTGGGCAAATCGCTCTGGAACTGAAATTGGAAAGCTCACTGACATTTCCCCTATCTGAAAGTCTGATAAACGCCGGAAAATTGACTAAGTCCAAAAAAAAATATTTTTCAACTTTTTTCAATTTTACCCCCGTGGGATATATATTCTACCCACACACATTTGGAACTCTCCTGGGGTACCCTCACACATACTATTCCCTCATTTAGTGGATATTTTCACAAAAAAGTGAAATTTTCAAAAATCCAGAAAATTGGCTGAAAACAACTAAATATCAAGGACTCATTGGGCGAATCGCTCTGAAACTGAAATCGGAATGCTCACTGACATTTCCCCTATCTGAAAGTCTGATAAACGCAGAAAAAATGAGTAAGTCCAAAAAAAAAATGTTTTCAACTTTTTTCAATTTTACCCCCGTGGGATATATATTCTACCCACACAGATTTTTAACTCTCCTGGGTACCCTCACACATATTATTCCCACATTTAGTGGATATTTTCACAAAAAAGTGAAATTTTCAAAAATCCAAAATATTGGCTGAAAACGACTAAATATCAAGGACTCATTGGGCGAATCGCTCTGGGACTGAAATCGGAATGCTCACTGACATTTCCCCTATCTGTAAGTCTGATAAAAGCCAGAAAAATGACTAAGTCCAAAAAAAATTTTTTTTCAACTTTTTTCAATTTTACCCCCGTGGGATATATATTCTACCCACACACATTTGGAACTCTCCTGGGGTACCCTCACACATATTATTTCCTCATTTAGTGGATATTTTCACAAAAAAGTGAAATTTTCAAAAATCCAGAAAATTGGCTGAAAACGACTAAATATCAAGGACCCATTGGGCGAATCGCTCTGGAACTGAATTCGGAATGCTCATTGCCATTTCCCCTATCTGAAAGTCTGATAAACGCCGGAAAAATGACTAAGTCCAAAAAAAAATGTTTTCAACTTTTTTCAATTTTACCCCCGTGGGATATATATTCTACCCACACACATTTGGAACTCTCCTGGGGTACCCTCACACATATTATTTCCTCATTTAGTGGATATTTTCACAAAAAAGTGAAATTTTATAAAATCCAGAAAATTGGCTGAAAATGACTAAATATCAAGGACCCATTCGGCGAATCGCTCTTGAACTGAAATCAGAACGCTCATTGACATTTCCCCTATCTGAAAGTCTGATAAACGCCGGAAAAATGACTAAGTCCAAAAAAAAATGTTTTCAACTTTTTTCAATTTTACCCCCGTGGGATATATATTCTTCACTCACACATATTCTTTCCTCATTTTGTGGATCATTTCACAAAAAAGTGAAATTTTCAAAAATCCAGAAAATTGGCTGAAAACAACTAAATAACAAGAACTCATTGGGCGAATCGCTCTGGAACTGAAATCGGAACGCTCACTGACATTTCCCCTATCTGAAAGTCTGATAAACACCGGAAAAATGACTAAGTCCAAAAAACAATGTTTTTTCAACTTTTTTCAATTTTACCCCCGTGGGATATATATTCTACCCTCACACATATTATTCCCTCATTTAGTGGATATTTTCACAAAAAAGTGAAATTTTCAAAAATCCAGAAAATTGGCTGAAAACGACTAAATATCAAGGACTCATTGGGCGAATCGCTCTGGAACTGAAATCGGAACGCTCACTGACATTTCCCATATCTGAAAGTCTGATAAACGCCGGAAAAAATGACTAAGTCCAAAAAAAAATATTTTTCAACTTTTTTCAATTTTACCCCCGTGGGATATATATTCTACCCACACACATTTGGAAATCTTCTGGGGTACCCTCACACATATTATTCTCTCATTTAGTGGATATTTTCACAAAAAAGTGAAATTTTCAAAAATCCAAAATATTGGCTGAAAACGACTAAATATCAAGGACTCATTGGGCGAATCGCTCTGGAACTGAAATTGGAAAGCTCACTGACATTTTCCCTGTCTGAAAGTCTGATAAACGCCGGAAAATTGACTAAGTCCAAAAAAAAATGTTTTCAACTTTTTTCAATTTTACCCCCGTGGGATATATATTCTACCCACACACATTTGGAACTCTCCTGGGGTACCCTCACACATATTATTCCCTCATTTAGTGGATATTTTCACAAAAAAGTGAAATTTTCAAAAATCCAGAAAATTGGCTGAAAACAACTAAATATCAAGGACTCATTTGGCGAATCGCTCTGGAACTGAAATCGGAACGCTCTCTGACATTTCCCCTATCTGAAAGTCTGATAAACGCCGGAAAAATGACTAAGTCCAAAAAAAATGTTTTTTCAACTTTTTTCAATTTTACCCCCGTGGGATATATATTCTACCGTCACAGATATTATTCCCTCATTTAGTGGATATTTTCACAAAAAAGTGAAATTTTCAAAAATCCAGAAAATTGGCTGAAAACGACTAAATATCAAGGACTCATTGGGCGAATCGCTCTGGAACTGAAATTGGAACGCTCACTGACATTTCCCCTATCTGAAAGTCTGATAAACGCCAGAAAAATGACTAAGTCCAAAAAAAAATATTTTTCAACTTTTTTCAATTTTACCCCCGTGGGATATATATTCTACCCACACACATTTGGAATTCTCCTGGGGTACCCTCACACATGTTATTCTCTCATTTAGTGGATATTTTCACAAAAAAGTGAAATTTTCAAAAATCCAAAATATTGGCTGAAAACGACGAAATATCAAGGACTCATTGGGCGAATCGCTATGGAACTGAAATTGGAAAGCTCACTGACATTTTCCCTGTCTGAAAGTCTGATAAACGCCGGAAAATTGACTAAGTCCAAAAAAAAATGTTTTCAACTTTTTTCAATTTTACCCCCGTGGGATATATATTCTACCCACACACATTTGGAACTCTCCTGGGGTACCCTCACACATATTATTCCCTCATTTAGTGGATATTTTCACAAAAAAGTGAAATTTTCAAAAATCCAGAAAATTGGCTGAAAACAACTAAATATCAAGGACTCATTGGGCGAATCGCTCTGGAACTGAAATCGGAACGCTCACTGACATTTCCCCTATCTGAAAGTCTGATAAACGCCGGAAAAATGACTAAGTCCAAAAAAAATGTTTTTTCAACTTTTTTCAATTTTACCCCCGTGGGATATATATTCTACCGTCACAGATATTATTCCCTCATTTAGTGGATATTTTCACAAAAAAGTGAAATTTTCAAAAATCCAGAAAATTGGCTGAAAACGACTAAATATCAAGGACTCATTGGGCGAATCGCTCTGGAACTGAAATTGGAACGCTAACTGACATTTCCCCTATCTGAAAGTCTGATAAACGCCAGAAAAATGACTAAGTCCAAAAAAAAATATTTTTCAACTTTTTTCAATTTTACCCCCGTGGGATATATATTCTACCCACACACATTTGGAATTCTCCTGGGGTACCCTCACACATGTTATTCTCTCATTTTGTGGATATTTTCACAAAAAAGTGAAATTTTCAAAAATCCACAATATTGGCTGAAAACGACGAAATATCAAGGACTCATTGGGCGAATCGCTATGGAACTGAAATTGGAAAGCTCACTGACATTTCCCCTATCTGAAAATCTGATAAACGCCGGAAAAATGCCTAAGTCCAAAAAAAAATGTTTTCAACTTTTTTCAATTTTACCCCCGTGGGATATATATTCTACCCACACACATTTGGAACTCTCCTGGGGTACCCTCACACATATTATTCCCTCATTTAGTGGATATTTTCACAAAAAAGTGAAATTTTCAAAAATCCAAAATATTGGCTGAAAACGACTAAATATCAAAGACTCATTGGGCGAATCGCTCTGGAACTGAAATTGGAACGCTCACTGACATTTCCCCTATCTGAAAGTCTGATAAACGCCGGAAAATTGACTAAGTCCAAAAAAAAATGTTTTCAACTTTTTTCAATTTTACCCCCGTGGGATATATATTCTACCCACACACATTTGGAACTCTCCTGGGGTACCCTCACAGATATTATTCCCTCATTTAGTGGATATTTTCACAAAAAAGTGAAATTTTCAAAAATCCAGAAAATTGGCTGAAAACAACTAAATATCAAGGACTCATTGGGCGAATCGCTCTGGAACTGAAATCGGAACGCTCACTGACATTTCCCCTATCTGAAAGTCTGATAAACGCCGGAAAAATGACTAAGTCCAAAAAAAATGTTTTTTCAACTTTTTTCAATTTTACCCCCGTGGGATATATACTCTACCGTCACACATATTATTCCCTCATTTAGTGGATATTTTCACAAAAAAGTGAAATTTTCAAAAATCCAGAAAATTGGCTGAAAACGACTAAATATCAAGGACTCATTGGGCGAATCGCTCTGGAACTGAAATCGGAACGCTCACTGACATTTCCCATATCTGAAAGTCTGATAAACGCCGGAAAAAATGACTAAGTCCAAAAAAAAATATTTTTCAACTTTTTTCAATTTTACCCCCGTGGGATATATATTCTACCCACACAAATTTGGAAATCTCCTGGGGTACCCTCACACATATTATTCTCTCATTTAGTGGATATTTTCACAAAAAAGTGAAATTTTCAAAAATCCAAAATATTGGCTGAAAACGACTAAATATCTAGGACTCATTGGGCGAATTGCTCTGGAACTGAAATTGGAAAGCTCACTGACATTTCCCCTATCTGAAAGTCTGATAAACGCCGGAAAAATGACTAAGTCCAAAAAAAAATGTTTTCAACTTTTTTCAATTTACCCCCGTGGGATATATATTCTACCCACACACATTTGGAACTCTCCTGGGGTACCCTCACACATATTATTCCCTCATTTAGTGGATATTTTCACAAAAAAGTGAAATTTTCAAAAATCCAGAAAATTGGCTGAAAACGACTAAATATCAAGGACTCATTGGGCGAATCGCTCTGGAACTGAAATCGGAACGCTCACTGACATTTCCCATATCTGAAAGTCTGATAAACGCCGGAAAAAATGACTAAGTCCAAAAAAAAATATTTTTCAACTTTTTTCAATTTTACCCCCGTGGGATATATATTCTACCCACACACATTTGGAATTCTCCTGGGGTACCCTCACACATGTTATTCTCTCATTTAGTGGATATTTTCACAAAAAAGTGAAATTTTCAAAAATCCAAAATATTGGCTGAAAACGACTAAATATCAAAGACTCATTGGGCGAATCGCTCTGGAACTGAAATTGGAACGCTCACTGACATTTCCCCTATCTGAAAGTCTGATAAACGCCAGAAAAATGACTAAGTCCAAAAAAAAATATTTTTCAACTTTTTTCAATTTTACCCCCGTGGGATATATATTCTACCCACACACATTTGGAACTCTCCTGGGGTACCCTCACACATATTATTCTCTCATTTAGTGGATATTTTCACAAAAAAGTGAAATTTTCAAAAATCCAAAATATTGGCTGAAAACGACTAAATATCAAGGACTCATTGGGCGAATCGCTCTGGGACTGAAATCGGAATGCTCACTGACATTTCCCCTATCTGTAAGTCTGATAAAAGCCAGAAAAATGACTAAGTCCAAAAAAAATTTTTTTTCAACTTTTTTCAATTTTACCCCCGTGGGATATATATTCTACCCACACACATTTGGAACTCTCCTGGGGTACCCTCACACATATTATTTCCTCATTTAGTGGATATTTTCACAAAAAAGTGAAATTTTCAAAAATCCAGAAAATTGGCTGAAAACGACTAAATATCAAGGACCCATTGGGCGAATCGCTCTGGAACTGAATTCGGAATGCTCATTGCCATTTCCCCTATCTGAAAGTCTGATAAACGCCGGAAAAATGACTAAGTCCAAAAAAAAATGTTTTCAACTTTTTTCAATTTTACCCCCGTGGGATATATATTCTACCCACACACATTTGGAACTCTCCTGGGGTACCCTCACACATATTATTTCCTCATTTAGTGGATATTTTCACAAAAAAGTGAAATTTTATAAAATCCAGAAAATTGGCTGAAAATGACTAAATATCAAGGACCCATTGGGCGAATCGCTCTTGAACTGAAATCAGAACGCTCATTGACATTTCCCCTATCTGAAAGTCTGATAAACGCCGGAAAAATGACTAAGTCCAAAAAACAATGTTTTTTCAACTTTTTTCAATTTTACCCCCGTGGGATATATATTCTACCCTCACACATATTATTCCCTCATTTAGTGGATATTTTCACAAAAAAGTGAAATTTTCAAAAATCCAGAAAATTGGCTGAAAACGACTAAATATCAAGGACTCATTGGGCGAATCGCTCTGGAACTGAAATCGGAACGCTCACTGACATTTCCCATATCTGAAAGTCTGATAAACGCCGGAAAAAATGACTAAGTCCAAAAAAAAATATTTTTCAACTTTTTTCAATTTTACCCCCGTGGGATATATATTCTACCCACACACATTTGGAAATCTTCTGGGGTACCCTCACACATATTATTCTCTCATTTAGTGGATATTTTCACAAAAAAGTGAAATTTTCAAAAATCCAAAATATTGGCTGAAAACGACTAAATATCAAGGACTCATTGGGCGAATCGCTCTGGAACTGAAATTGGAAAGCTCACTGACATTTTCCCTGTCTGAAAGTCTGATAAACGCCGGAAAATTGACTAAGTCCAAAAAAAAATGTTTTCAACTTTTTTCAATTTTACCCCCGTGGGATATATATTCTACCCACACACATTTGGAACTCTCCTGGGGTACCCTCACACATATTATTCCCTCATTTAGTGGATATTTTCACAAAAAAGTGAAATTTTCAAAAATCCAGAAAATTGGCTGAAAACGACTAAATATCAAGGACTCATTGGGCGAATCGCTCTGGAACTGAAATTGGAACGCTCACTGACATTTCCCCTATCTGAAAGTCTGATAAACGCCAGAAAAATGACTAAGTCCAAAAAAAAATATTTTTCAACTTTTTTCAATTTTACCCCCGTGGGATATATATTCTACCCACACACATTTGGAATTCTCCTGGGGTACCCTCACACATGTTATTCTCTCATTTAGTGGATATTTTCACAAAAAAGTGAAATTTTCAAAAATCCAAAATATTGGCTGAAAACGACGAAATATCAAGGACTCATTGGGCGAATCGCTATGGAACTGAAATTGGAAAGCTCACTGACATTTTCCCTGTCTGAAAGTCTGATAAACGCCGGAAAATTGACTAAGTCCAAAAAAAAATGTTTTCAACTTTTTTCAATTTTACCCCCGTGGGATATATATTCTACCCACACACATTTGGAACTCTCCTGGGGTACCCTCACACATATTATTCCCTCATTTAGTGGATATTTTCACAAAAAAGTGAAATTTTCAAAAATCCAGAAAATTGGCTGAAAACAACTAAATATCAAGGACTCATTTGGCGAATCGCTCTGGAACTGAAATCGGAACGCTCTCTGACATTTCCCCTATCTGAAAGTCTGATAAACGCCGGAAAAATGACTAAGTCCAAAAAAAATGTTTTTTCAACTTTTTTCAATTTTACCCCCGTGGGATATATATTCTACCGTCACAGATATTATTCCCTCATTTAGTGGATATTTTCACAAAAAAGTGAAATTTTCAAAAATCCAGAAAATTGGCTGAAAACAACTAAATATCAAGGACTCATTGGGCGAATCGCTCTGGAACTGAAATTGGAACGCTCACTGACATTTCCCCTATCTGAAAGTCTGATAAACGCCAGAAAAATGACTAAGTCCAAAAAAAAATATTTTTCAACTTTTTTCAATTTTACCCCCGTGGGATATATATTCTACCCACACACATTTGGAATTCTCCTGGGGTACCCTCACACATGTTATTCTCTCATTTAGTGGATATTTTCACAAAAAAGTGAAATTTTCAAAAATCCAAAATATTGGCTGAAAACGACGAAATATCAAGGACTCATTGGGGGAATCGCTATGGAACTGAAATTGGAAAGCTCACTGACATTTTCCCTGTCTGAAAGTCTGATAAACGCCGGAAAATTGACTAAGTCCAAAAAAAAATGTTTTCAACTTTTTTCAATTTTACCCCCGTGGGATATATATTCTACCCACACACATTTGGAACTCTCCTGGGGTACCCTCACACATATTATTCCCTCATTTAGTGGATATTTTAACAAAAAAGTGAAATTTTCAAAAATCCAGAAAATTGGCTGAAAACAACTAAATATCAAGGACTCATTGGGCGAATCGCTCTGGAACTGAAATCGAAACGCTCACTGACATTTCCCCTATCTGAAAGTCTGATAAACGCCGGAAAAATGACTAAGTCCAAAAAAAATGTTTTTTCAACTTTTTTCAATTTTACCCCCGTGGGATATATATTCTACCGTCACAGATATTATTCCCTCATTTAGTGGATATTTTCACAAAAAAGTGAAATTTTCAAAAATCCAGAAAATTGGCTGAAAACGACTAAATATCAAGGACTCATTGGGCGAATCGCTCTGGAACTGAAATTGGAACGCTCACTGACATTTCCCCTATCTGAAAGTCTGATAAACGCCAGAAAAATGACTAAGTCCAAAAAAAAATATTTTTCAACTTTTTTCAATTTTACCCCCGTGGGATATATATTCTACCCACACACATTTGGAATTCTCCTGGGGTACCCTCACACATGTTATTCTCTCATTTAGTGGATATTTTCACAAAAAAGTGAAATTTTCAAAAATCCACAATATTGGCTGAAAACGACGAAATATCAAGGACTCATTGGGCGAATCGCTATGGAACTGAAATTGGAAAGCTCACTGACATTTCCCCTATCTGAAAGTCTGATAAACGCCGGAAAAATGACTAAGTCCAAAAAAAAATGTTTTCAACTTTTTTCAATTTTACCCCCGTGGGATATATATTCTACCCACACACATTTGGAACTCTCCTGGGGTACCCTCACACATATTATTCCCTCATTTAGTGGATATTTTCACAAAAAAGTGAAATTTTCAAAAATCCAAAATATTGGCTGAAAACGACTAAATATCAAAGACTCATTGGGCGAATCGCTCTGGAACTGAAATTGGAACGCTCACTGACATTTCCCCTATCTGAAAGTCTGATAAACGCCGGAAAATTGACTAAGTCCAAAAAAAAATGTTTTCAACTTTTTTCAATTTTACCCCCGTGGGATATATATTCTACCCACACACCTTTGGAACTCTCCTGGGGTACCCTCACAGATATTATTCCCTCATTTAGTGGATATTTTCACAAAAAAGTGAAATTTTCAAAAATCCAGAAAATTGGCTGAAAACAACTAAATATCAAGGACTCATTGGGCGAATCGCTCTGGAACTGAAATCGGAACGCTCACTGACATTTCCCATATCTGAAAGTCTGATAAACGCCGGAAAAAATGACTAAGTCCAAAAAAAAATATTTTTCAACCTTTTTCAATTTTACCCCCGTGGGATATATATTCTACCCACACAAATTTGGAAATCTCCTGGGGTACCCTCACACATATTATTCTCTCATTTAGTGGATATTTTCACAAAAAAGTGAAATTTTCAAAAATCCAAAATATTGGCTGAAAACGACTAAATATCTAGGACTCATTGGGCGAATTGCTCTGGAACTGAAATTGGAAAGCTAACTGACATTTCCCCTATCTGAAAGTCTGATAAACGCCGGAAAAATGACTAAGTCCAAAAAAAAATGTTTTCAACTTTTTTCAATTTACCCCCGTGGGATATATATTCTACTCACACACATTTGGAACTCTCCTGGGGTACCCTCACACATATTATTCCCTCATTTAGTGGATATTTTCACAAAAAAGTGAAATTTTCAAAAATCCAGAAAATTGGCTGAAAACGACTAAATATCAAGGACTCATTGGGCGAATCGCTCTGGAACTGAAATCGGAACGCTCACTGACATTTCCCATATCTGAAAGTCTGATAAACGCCGGAAAAAATGACTAAGTCCAAAAAAAAATATTTTTCAACTTTTTTCAATTTTACCCCCGTGGGATATATATTCTACCCACACAAATTTGGAAATCTCCTGGGGTACCCTCACACATATTATTCTCTCATTTAGTGGATATTTTCACAAAAAAGTGAAATTTTCAAAAATCCAAAATATTGGCTGAAAACGACTAAATATCAAGGACTCATTGGGCGAATCGCTCTGGAACTGAAATTGGAAAGCTCACTGACATTTCCCCTATCTGAAAGTCTGATAAACGCCGGAAAAATGACTAAGTCCAAAAAAAAATGTTTTCAACTTTTTTCAATTTTACCCCCGTGGGATATATATTCTACCCACACACATTTGGAACTCTCCTGGGGTACCCTCACACATATTATTCCCTCATTTAGTGGATATTTTCACAAAAAAGTGAAATTTTCAAAAATCCAAAATATTGTCTGAAAACGACTAAATATCAAAGACTCATTGGGCGAATCGCTCTGGAACTGAAATTGGAACGCTCACTGACATTTCCCCTATCTGAAAGTCTGATAAACGCCAGAAAAATGACTAAGTCCAAAAAAAAATATTTTTCAACTTTTTTCAATTTTACCCCCGTGGGATATATATTCTACCCACACACATTTGGAATTCTCCTGGGGTACCCTCACACATGTTATTCTCTCATTTAGTGGATATTTTCACAAAAAAGTGAAATTTTCAAAAATCCAAAATATTGGCTGAAAACGACTAAATATCAAAGACTCATTGGGCGAATCGCTCTGGAACTGAAATTGGAACGCTCACTGACATTTCCCCTATCTGAAAGTATGATAAACGCCAGAAAAATGACTAAGTCCAAAAAAAAATATTTTTCAACTTTTTTCAATTTTACCCCCGTGGGATATATATTCTACCCACACACATTTGGAACTCTCCTGGGGTACCCTCACACATATTATTCCCTCATTTAGTGGATATTTTCACAAAAAAGTGAAATTTTCAAAAATCCAAAATATTGGCTGAAAACGACTAAATATCAAAGACTCATTGGGCGAATCGCTCTGGAACTGAAATTGGAACGCTCACTGACATTTCCCCTATCTGAAAGTCTGATAAACGCCGGAAAATTGACTAAGTCCAAAAAAAAATGTTTTCAACTTTTTTCAATTTTACCCCCGTGGGATATATATTCTACCCACACACATTTGGAACTCTCCTGGGGTACCCTCACAGATATTATTCCCTCATTTAGTGGATATTTTCACAAAAAAGTGAAATTTTCAAAAATCCAGAAAATTGGCTGAAAACAACTAAATATCAAGGACTCATTGGGCGAATCGCTCTGGAACTGAAATCGGAACGCTCACTGACATTTCCCCTATCTGAAAGTCTGATAAACGCCGGAAAAATGACTAAGTCCAAAAAAAATGTTTTTTCAACTTTTTTCAATTTTACCCCCGTGGGATATATACTCTACCGTCACACATATTATTCCCTCATTTAGTGGATATTTTCACAAAAAAGTGAAATTTTCAAAAATCCAGAAAATTGGCTGAAAACGACTAAATATCAAGGACTCATTGGGCGAATCGCTCTGGAACTGAAATTGGAAAGCTCACTGACATTTCCCCTATCTGAAAGTCTGATAAACGCCGGAAAAATGACTAAGTCCAAAAAAAAATGTTTTCAACTTTTTTCAATTTACCCCCGTGGGATATATATTCTACCCACACACATTTGGAACTCTCCTGGGGTACCCTCACACATATTATTCCTTCATTTAGTGGATATTTTCACAAAAAAGTGAAATTTTCAAAAATCCAGAAAATTGGCTGAAAACGACTAAATATCAAGGACTCATTGGGCGAATCGCTCTGGAACTGAAATCGGAACGCTCACTGACATTTCCCATATCTGAAAGTCTGACAAACGCCGGAAAAAATGACTAAGTCCAAAAAAAAATATTTTTCAACTTTTTTCAATTTTACCCCCGTGGGATATATATTCTACCCACACAAATTTGGAAATCTCCTGGGGTACCCTCACACATATTATTCTCTCATTTAGTGGATATTTTCACAAAAAAGTGAAATTTTCAAAAATCCAAAATATTGGCTGAAAACGACTAAATATCAAGGACTCATTGGGCGAATCGCTCTGGAACTGAAATTGGAAAGCTCACTGACATTTCCCCTATCTGAAAGTCTGATAAACGCCGGAAAAATGACTAAGTCCAAAAAAAAATGTTTTCAACTTTTTTCAATTTACCCCCGTGGGATATATATTCTACCCACACACATTTGGAACTCTCCTGGGGTACCCTCACACATATTATTCCTTCATTTAGTGGATATTTTCACAAAAAAGTGAAATTTTCAAAAATCCAGAAAATTGGCTGAAAACGACTAAATATCAAGGACTCATTGGGCGAATCGCTCTGGAACTGAAATCGGAACGCTCACTGACATTTCCCATATCTGAAAGTCTGATAAACGCCGGAAAAATGACTAAGTCCAAAAAAAAATGTTTTCAACTTTTTTCAATTTACCCCCGTGGGATATATATTCTACCCACACAAATTTGGAAATCTCCTGGGGTACCCTCACACATATTATTCTCTCATTTAGTGGATATTTTCACAAAAAAGTGAAATTTTCAAAAATCCAAAATATTGGCTGAAAACGACTAAATATCAAGGACTCATTGGGCGAATCGCTCTGGAACTGAAATTGGAAAGCTCACTGACATTTCCCCTATCTGAAAGTCTGATAAACGCCGGAAAAATGACTAAGTCCAAAAAAAAATGTTTTCAACTTTTTTCAATTTTACCCCCGTGGGATATATATTCTACCCACACACTTGGAACTCTCCTGGGGTACCCTCACACATATTATTCCCTCATTTAGTGGATATTTTCACAAAAAAGTGAAATTTTCAAAAATCCAAAATATTGTCTGAAAACGACTAAATATCAAAGACTCATTGGGCGAATCGCTCTGGAACTGAAATTGGAACACTCACTGACATTTCCCCTATCTGAAAGTCTGATAAACGCCAGAAAAATGACGAAGTCCAAAAAAAAATTTTTTTGAAACTTTTTTCAATTTTACCCCCGTGGGATATATATTCTACCCACACACATTTGGAAATCTCCTGGGGTACCCTCACCCATATTATTCTCTCATTTAGTGGATATTTTCACAAAAATGTGAAATTTTCAAAAATCCAAAATATTGGCTGAAAACGACTAAATATCAAGGACTCATTCGGCGAATCGCTCTGGAACTGAAATTGGAAAGCTCACTGACATTCCCCTATCTGAAAGTCTGATAAACGCCGGAAAATTGACTAAGTCCAAAAAAAAATGTTTTCAACTTTTTTCAATTTTACCCCCGTGGGATATATATTCTACCCACACACATTTGGAACTCTCCTGGGGTACCCTCACACATATTATTCCCTCATTTAGTGGATATTTTCACAAAAAAGTGAAATTTTCAAAAATCCAGAAAATTGGCTGAAAACAACTAAATATCAAGGACTCATTGGGCGAATCGCTCTGGAACTGAAATCGGAACGCTCACTGACATTACCCCTATCTGAAAGTCTGATAAACGCCGGAAAAATGACTAAGTCCAAAAAAAATGTTTTTTCAACTTTTTTCAATTTTACCCCCGTGGGATATATATTCTACCGTCACACATTTTATTCCCTCATTTAGTGGATATTTTCACAAAAAAGTGAAATTTTCAAAAATCCAGAAAATTGGCTGAAAACGAATAAATATCAAGGACTCATTGGGCGAATCGCTCTGGAACTGAAATTGGAACGCTCACTGACATTTCCCCTATCTGAAAGTCTGATAAACGCCGGAAAAATGACTAAGTCAAAAAAAAATATTTTCAACTTTTTTCAATTTTACCCCCGTGAGATATATATTCTACCCACACAGATTTGGAACTCTCCTGGGTACCCTCACACATATTATTCCCACATTTAGTGGATATTTTCACAAAAAAGTGAAATTTTCAAAAATCCAAAATATTGGCTGAAAACGACTAAATATCAAGGACTCATTGGGCGAATCGCTATGGAACTGAAATTGGAAAGCTCACTGACATTTCCCCTATCTGAAAGTCTGATAAACGCCGGAAAAATGACTAAGTCCAAAAAAAAATGTTTTCAACTTTTTTCAATTTTACCCCCGTGGGATATATATTCTACCCACACACATTTGGAACTCTCCTGGGGTACCCTCACACATATTATTCCCTCATTTAGTGGATATTTTCACAAAAAAGTGAAATTTTCAAAAATCCAAAATATTGGCTGAAAACGACTAAATATCAAAGACTCATTGGGCGAATCGCTCTGGAACTGAAATTGGAACGCTCACTGACATTTCCCCTATCTGAAAGTCTGATAAACGCCGGAAAATTGACTAAGTCCAAAAAAAAATGTTTTCAACTTTTTTCAATTTTACCCCCGTGGGATATATATTCTACCCACACACATTTGGAACTCTCCTGGGGTACCCTCACAGATATTATTCCCTCATTTAGTGGATGTTTTCACAAAAAAGTGAAATTTTCAAAAATCCAGAAAATTGGCTGAAAACAACTAAATATCAAGGACTCATTGGGCGAATCGCTCTGGAACTGAAATCGGAACGCTCACTGACATTTCCCCTATCTGAAAGTCTGATAAACGCCGGAAAAATGACTAAGTCCAAAAAAAATGTTTTTTCAACTTTTTTCAATTTTACCCCCGTGGGATATATACTCTACCGTCACACATATTATTCCCTCATTTAGTGGATATTTTCACAAAAAAGTGAAATTTTCAAAAATCCAGAAAATTGGCTGAAAACGACTAAATATCAAGGACTCATTGGGCGAATCGCTCTGGAACTGAAATCGGAACGCTCACTGACATTTCCCATATCTGAAAGTCTGATAAACGCCGGAAAAAATGACTAAGTCCAAAAAAAAATATTTTTCAACTTTTTTCAATTTTACCCCCGTGGGATATATATTCTACCCACACAAATTTGGAAATCTCCTGGGGTACCCTCACACATATTATTCTCTCATTTAGTGGATATTTTCACAAAAAAGTGAAATTTTCAAAAATCCAAAATATTGGCTGAAAACGACTAAATATCTAGGACTCATTGGGCGAATTGCTCTGGAACTGAAATTGGAAAGCTCACTGACATTTCCCCTATCTGAAAGTCTGATAAACGCCGGAAAAATGACTAAGTCCAAAAAAAAATATTTTCAACTTTTTTCAATTTTACCCCCGTGAGATATATATTCTACCCACACAGATTTGGAACTCTCCTGGGTACCCTCACACATATTATTCCCACATTTAGTGGATATTTTCACAAAAAAGTGAAATTTTCAAAAATCCAAAATATTGGCTGAAAACGACTAAATATCAAGGACTCATTGGGCGAATCGCTATGGAACTGAAATTGGAAAGCTCACTGACATTTCCCCTATCTGAAAGTCTGATAAACGCCGGAAAAATGACTAAGTCCAAAAAAAAATGTTTTCAACTTTTTTCAATTTTACCCCCGTGGGATATATATTCTACCCACACACATTTGGAACTCTCCTGGGGTACCCTCACACATATTATTCCCTCATTTAGTGGATATTTTCACAAAAAAGTGAAATTTTCAAAAATCCAAAATATTGGCTGAAAACGACTAAATATCTAGGACTCATTGGGCGAATTGCTCTGGAACTCAAATTGGAAAGCTCACTGACATTTCCCCTATCTGAAAGTCTGATAAACGCCGGAAAAATGACTAAGTCCAAAAAAAAATGTTTTCAACTTTTTTCAATTTACCCCCGTGGGATATATATTCTACCCACACACATTTGGAACTCTCCTGGGGTACCCTCACACATATTATTCCCTCATTTAGTGGATATTTTCACAAAAAAGTGAAATTTTCAAAAATCCAGAAAATTGGCTGAAAACGACTAAATATCAAGGACTCATTGGGCGAATCGCTCTGGAACTGAAATCGGAACGCTCACTGACATTTCCCATATCTGAAAGTCTGATAAACGCCGGAAAAAATGACTAAGTCCAAAAAAAAATATTTTTCAACTTTTTTCAATTTTACCCCCGTGGGATATATATTCTACCCACACAAATTTGGAAATCTCCTGGGGTACCCTCACACATATTATTCTCTCATTTAGTGGATATTTTCACAAAAAAGTGAAATTTTCAAAAATCCAAAATATTGGCTGAAAACGACTAAATATCAAGGACTCATTGGGCGAATCGCTCTGGAACTGAAATTGGAAAGCTCACTGACATTTCCCCTATCTGAAAGTCTGATAAACGCCGGAAAAATGACTAAGTCCAAAAAAAAATGTTTTCAACTTTTTTCAATTTTACCCCCGTGGGATATATATTCTACCCACACACATTTGGAACTCTCCTGGGGTACCCTCACACATATTATTCCCTCATTTAGTGGATATTTTCACAAAAAAGTGAAATTTTCAAAAATCCAAAATATTGTCTGAAAACGACTAAATATCAAAGACTCATTGGGCGAATCGCTCTGGAACTGAAATTGGAACGCTCACTGACATTTCCCCTATCTGAAAGTCTGATAAACGCCAGAAAAATGACGAAGTCCAAAAAAAAATTTTTTTGAAACTTTTTTCAATTTTACCCCCGTGGGATATATATTCTACCCACACACATTTGGAAATCTCCTGGGGTACCCTCACCCATATTATTCTCTCATTTAGTGGATATTTTCACAAAAATGTGAAATTTTCAAAAATCCAAAATATTGGCTGAAAACGACTAAATATCAAGGACTCATTGGGCGAATCGCTCTGGAACTGAAATTGGAAAGCTCACTGACATTCCCCTATCTGAAAGTCTGATAAACGCCGGAAAATTGACTAAGTCCAAAAAAAAATGTTTTCAACTTTTTTCAATTTTACCCCCGTGGGATATATATTCTACCCACACACATTTGGAACTCTCCTGGGGTACCCTCACACATATTATTCCCTCATTTAGTGGATATTTTCACAAAAAAGTGAAATTTTCAAAAATCCAGAAAATTGGCTGAAAACAACTAAATATCAAGGACTCATTGGGCGAATCGCTCTGGAACTGAAATCGGAACGCTCACTGACATTACCCCTATCTGAAAGTCTGATAAACGCCGGAAAAATGACTAAGTCCAAAAAAAATGTTTTTTCAACTTTTTTCAATTTTACCCCCGTGGGATATATATTCTACCGTCACACATTTTATTCCCTCATTTAGTGGATATTTTCACAAAAAAGTGAAATTTTCAAAAATCCAGAAAATTGGCTGAAAACGAATAAATATCAAGGACTCATTGGGCGAATCGCTCTGGAACTGAAATTGGAACGCTCACTGACATTTCCCCTATCTGAAAGTCTGATAAACGCCGGAAAAATGACTAAGTCAAAAAAAAATATTTTCAACTTTTTTCAATTTTACCCCCGTGAGATATATATTCTACCCACACAGATTTGGAACTCTCCTGGGTACCCTCACACATATTATTCCCACATTTAGTGGATATTTTCACAAAAAAGTGAAATTTTCAAAAATCCAAAATATTGGCTGAAAACGACTAAATATCAAGGACTCATTGGGCGAATCGCTCTGGGACTGAAATCGGAACGCTCACTGACATTTCCCCTATCTGAAAGTCTGATAAACGCCGGAAAAATGACTAAGTCCAAAAAAAAATGTTTTCAACTTTTTTCAATTTTACCCCCGTGGGATATATATTCTACCCTCACACATATTATTCCCTCATTTAGTGGATATTTTCACAAAAAAGTGAAATTTTCAAAAATCCAGAAAATTGGCTGAAAACAACTAGATAACAAGAACTCATTGGGCGAATCGCTCTGGAACTGAAATCGGAACGCTCACAGACATTTCCCCTATCTGAAAGTCTGATAAACGCCGGAAAAATGACTAAGTCCAAAAAAAAAATGTTTTCAACTTTTTTCAATTTTACCCCCGTGGGATATATATTCTACCCACACACATTTGGAACTCTCCTGGGGTACCCTCACACATATTATTCCCTCATTTAGTGGATATTTTCACAAAAAAGTGAAATTTTAAAAAATCCAAAATGTTGGATGAAAACGACTAAATATCAAGGACTCATTGGGCGAATCGCTCTGGAACTGAAATCGGAACGCTCACTGACATTTCCCCTATCTGAAAGTCTGATAAACACCAGAAAAATGACTAAGTCCAAAAAAAAATGTTTTTTCAACTTTTTTCAATTTTACCACCATGGGATATATATTCTACCCTCACACATATTATTCCCTCATTTAGTGGATATTTTCTCAAAAAAGTGAAATTTTCAAAAATCCAGAAAATTGGCTGAAAACGATTAAATATCATAGACTCATTGGGCGAATCGCTCTGGAACTGAAATCGGAACGCTCACTGACATTTCCCATATCTGAAAGTCTGATAAACGCCGGAAAAAATGACTAAGTCCAAAAAAAAATATTTTTCAACTTTTTTCAATTTTACCCCCGTGGGATATATATTCTACCCACACAAATTTGGAAATCTCCTGGGGTACCCTCACACATATTATTCTCTCATTTAGTGGATATTTTCACAAAAAAGTGAAATTTTAAAAAATCCAAAATATTGGCTGAAAACGACTAAATATCAAGGACTCATTGGGCGAATCGCTCTGGAACTGAAATTGGAAAGCTCACTGACATTTTCCCTGTCTGAAAGTCTGATAAACGCCGGAAAATTCACTAAGTCCAAAAAAAAATGTTTTCAACTTTTTTCAATTTTACCCCCGTGGGATATATATTCTACCCACACACATTTGGAACTCTCCTGGGGTACCCTCACACATATTATTCCCTCATTTAGTGGATATTTTCACAAAAAAGTGAAATTTTCAAAAATCCAGAAAATTGGCTGAAAACAACTAAATATCAAGGACCCATATGGCGAATCGCTCTGGAACTGAATTCGGAATGCTCATTGCCATTTCCCCTATCTGAAAGTCTGATAAACGCCGGAAAAATGACTAAGTCCAAAAAAAAATGTTTTCAACTTTTTTCAATTTTACCCCCGTGGGATATATATTCTACCCACACACATTTGGAACTCTCCTGGGGTACCCTCACACATATTATTTCCTCATTTAGTGGATATTTTCACAAAAAAGTGAAATTTTATAAAATCCAGAAAATTGGCTGAAAATGACTAAATATCAAGGACCCATTGGGCGAATCGCTCTTGAACTGAAATCAGAACGCTCATTGACATTTCCCCTATCTGAAAGTCTGATAAACGCCGGAAAAATGACTAAGTCCAAAAAAAAATGTTTTCAACTTTTTTCAATTTTACCCCCGTGGGATATATATTCTTCACTCACACATATTCTTTCCTCATTTAGTGGATCATTTCACAAAAAAGTGAAATTTTCAAAAATCCAGAAAATTGGCTTAAAACAACTAAATAACAAGAACTCATTGGGCGAATCGCTCTGGAACTGAAATCGGAACGCTCACTGACATTTCCCCTATCTGAAAGTCTGATAAACACCGGAAAAATGACTAAGTCCAAAAAACAATGTTTTTTCAGCTTTTTTCAATTTTACCCCCGTGGGATATATATTCTACCCTCACACATATTATTCCCTCATTTAGTGGATATTTTCACAAAAAAGTGAAATTTTCAAAAATCCAGAAAATTGGCTGAAAACGACTAAATATCAAGGACTCATTGGGCGAATCGCTCTGGAACTGAAATCGGAACGCTCAATGACATTTCCCATATCTGAAAGTCTGATAAACGCCGGAAAAAATGACTAAGTCCAAAAAAAAATTTTTTTCAACTTTTGTCAATTTTACCCCCGTGGGATATATATTCTACCCACACACATTTGGAAATCTTCTGGGGTACCCTCACACATATTATTCTCTCATTTAGTGGATATTTTCACAAAAAAGTGAAATTTTCAAAAATCCAAAATATTGGCTGAAAACGACTAAATATCAAGGACTCATTGGGCGAATCGCTCTGGAACTGAAATTGGAAAGCTCACTGACATTTTCCCTGTCTGAAAGTCTGATAAACGCCGGAAAATTGACTAAGTCCAAAAAAAAATGTTTTCAACTTTTTTCAATTTTACCCCCGTGGGATATATATTCAACCCACACACATTTGGAACTCTCCTGGGGTACCCTCACACATATTATTCCCTCATTTAGTGGATATTTTCACAAAAAAGTGAAATTTTCAAAAATCCAGAAAATTGGCTGAAAACAACTAAATATCAAGGACTCATTGGGCGAATCGCTCTGGAACTGAAATCGGAATGCTCACTGACATTTCCCCTATCTGAAAGTCTGATAAACGCCGGAAAAATGACTAAGTCCAAAAAAAATGTTTTTTCAACTTTTTTCAATTTTACCCCCGTGGGATATATATTCTACCGTCACACATTTTATTCCCTCATTTAGTGGATATTTTCACAAAAAAGTGAAATTTTCAAAAATCCAGAAAATTGGCTGAAAACGACTAAATATCAAGGACCCATTGGGCGAATCGCTCTGGAACTGAATTCGGAATGCTCATTGCCATTTCCCCTATCTGAAAGTCTGATAAACGCCGGAAAAATGACTAAGTCCAAAAAAAAATGTTTTCAACTTTTTTCAATTTTACCCCCGTGGGATATATATTCTACCCACACACATTTGGAACTCTCCTGGGGTACCCTCACACATATTATTTCCTCATTTAGTGGATATTTTCACAAAAAAGTGAAATTTTATAAAATCCAGAAAATTGGCTGAAAATGACTAAATATCAAGGACCCATTGGGCGAATCGCTCTTGAACTGAAATCAGAACGCTCATTGACATTTCCCCTATCTGAAAGTCTGATAAACGCCGGAAAAATGACTAAGTCCAAAAAAAAATGTTTTCAACTTTTTTCAATTTTACCCCCGTGGGATATATATTCTTCACTCACACATATTCTTTCCTCATTTAGTGGATCATTTCACAAAAAAGTGAAATTTTCAAAAATCCAGAAAATTGGCTGAAAACAACTAAATAACAAGAACTCATTGGGCGAATCGCTCTGGAACTGAAATCGGAACGCTCACTGACATTTCCCCTATCTGAAAGTCTGATAAACACCGGAAAAATGACTAAGTCCAAAAAACAATGTTTTTTCAACTTTTTTCAATTTTACCCCCGTGGGATATATATTCTACCCACACACATTTGGAACTCTCCTGGGGTACCCTCACACATATTATTTCCTCATTTAGTGGATATTTTCACAAAAAAGTGAAATTTTATAAAATCCAGAAAATTGGCTGAAAATGACTAAATATCAAGGACCCATTGGGCGAATCGCTCTTGAACTGAAATCAGAACGCTCATTGACATTTCCCCTATCTGAAAGTCTGATAAACGCCGGAAAAATGACTAAGTCCAAAAAAAAATGTTTTCAACTTTTTTCAATTTTACCCCCGTGGGATATATATTCTTCACTCACACATATTCTTTCCTCATTTAGTGGATCATTTCACAAAAAAGTGAAATTTTCAAAAATCCAGAAAATTGGCTGAAAACAACTAAATAACAAGAACTCATTGGGCGAATCGCTCTGGAACTGAAATCGGAACGCTCACTGACATTTCCCCTATCTGAAAGTCTGATAAACACCGGAAAAATGACTAAGTCCAAAAAACAATGTTTTTTCAACTTTTTTCAATTTTACCCCCGTGGGATATATATTCTACCCTCACACATATTATTCCCTCATTTAGTGGATATTTTCACAAAAAAGTGAAATTTTCAAAAATCCAGAAAATTGGCTGAAAACGACTAAATATCAAGGACTCATTGGGCGAATCGCTCTGGAACTGAAATCGGAACGCTCACTGACATTTCCCATATCTGAAAGTCTGATAAACGCCGGAAAAAATGACTAAGTCCAAAAAAATATATTTTTCAACTTTTTTCAATTTTACCCCCGTGGGATATATATTCTACCCACACACATTTGGAAATCTTCTGGGGTACCCTCACACATATTATTCTCTCATTTAGTGGATATTTTCACAAAAAAGTGAAATTTTCAAAAATCCAAAATATTGGCTGAAAACGACTAAATATCAAGGACTCATTGGGCGAATCGCTCTGGAACTGAAATTGGAAAGCTCACTGACATTTTCCCTGTCTGAAAGTCTGATAAACGCCGGAAAATTGACTAAGTCCAAAAAAAAATGTTTTCAACTTTTTTCAATTTTACCCCCGTGGGATATATATTCTACCCACACACATTTGGAACTCTCCTGGGGTACCCTCACACATATTATTCCCTCATTTAGTGGATATTTTCACAAAAAAGTGAAATTTTCAAAAATCCAGAAAATTGGCTGAAAACAACTAAATATCAAGGACTCATTGGGCGAATCGCTCTGGAACTGAAATCGGAACGCTCACTGACATTTCCCCTATCTGAAAGTCTGATAAACGCCGGAAAAATGACTAAGTCCAAAAAAAATGTTTTTTCAACTTTTTTCAATTTTACCCCCGTGGGATATATATTCTACCGTCACAGATATTATTCCCTCATTTAGTGGATATTTTCACAAAAAAGTGAAATTTTCAAAAATCCAGAAAATTGGCTGAAAACGACTAAATATCAAGGACTCATTGGGCGAATCGCTCTGGAACTGAAATTGGAACGCTCACTGACATTTCCCCTATCTGAAAGTCTGATAAACGCCAGAAAAATGACTAAGTCCAAAAAAAAATATTTTTCAACTTTTTTCAATTTTACCCCCGTGGGATATATATTCTACCCACACACATTTGGAATTCTCCTGGGGTACCCTCACACATGTTATTCTCTCATTTAGTGGATATTTTCACAAAAAAGTGAAATTTTCAAAAATCAAAAATATTGGCTGAAAACGACGAAATATCAAGGACTCATTGAGCGAATCGCTATGGAACTGAAATTGGAAAGCTCACTGACATTTCCCCTATCTGAAAGTCTGATAAACGCCGGAAAAATGACTAAGTCCAAAAAAAAATGTTTTCAACTTTTTTCAATTTTACCCCCGTGGGATATATATTCTACCCACACACATTTGGAACTCTCCTGGGGTACCCTCACAGATATTATTCCCTCATTTAGTGGATATTTTCACAAAAAAGTGAAATTTTCAAAAATCCAGAAAATTGGCTGAAAACAACTAAATATCAAAGACTCATTGGGCGAATCGCTCTGGAACTGAAATCGGAACGCTCACTGACATTTCCCCTATCTGAAAGTCTGATAAACGCCGGAAAAATGACTAATTCCAAAAAAAAAATGTTTTCAACTTTTTTCAATTTTACCCCCGTGGGATATATATTCTACCCACACACATTTGGAACTCTCCTGGGGTACCCTCACACATATTATTCCCTCATTTAGTGGATATTTTCACAAAAAAGTGAAATTTTAAAAAATCCAAAATGTTGGCTGAAAACGACTAAATATCAAGGACTCATTGGGCGAATCGCTCTGGAACTGAAATCGGAACGCTCACTGACATTTCCCCTATCTGAAAGTCTGATAAACACCAGAAAAATGACTAAGTCCAAAAAAAAATGTTTTTTCAACTTTTTTCAATTTTACCCCCATGGGATATATATTCTACCCTCACACATATTATTCCCTCATTTAGTGGATATTTTCTCAAAAAAGTGAAATTTTCAAAAATCCAGAAAATTGGCTGAAAACGATAAAATATCATAGACTCATTGGGCGAATCGCTCTGGAACTGAAATCGGAACGCTCACTGACATTTCCCCTATCTGAAAGTCTGATAAAAGCCGGAAAAAATGACTAAGTCCAAAAAAAAATATTTTTCAACTTTTTTCAATTTTACCCCCGTGGGATATATATTCTACCCACACACATTTGGAAATCTCCTGGGGTACCCTCACACATATTATTCTCTCATTTAGTGGTTATTTTCACAAAAAAGTGAAATTTTCAAAAATCCAAAATATTGGCTGAAAACGACTAAATATCAAGGACTCATTGGGTGAATCTCTCTGGAACTGAAATTGGAAAGCTCACTGACATTTCCCCTATCTGAAAGTCTGATAAACGCCAGAAAAATGCCGAAGTCCAAAAAAAAATTTTTTTTAAACTTTTTTCAATTTTACCCCCGTGGGATATATATTCTACCCACACACATTTGGAAATCTCCTGGGGTACCCTCACACATATTATTCTCTCATTTAGTGGATATTTTCACAAAAAAGTGAAATTTTCAAAAATCCAAAATATTGGCTGAAAACGACTAAATATCAAGGACTCATTGGGCGAATCGCTCTGGAACTGAAATTGGAAAGCTCACTGACATTTCCCCTATCTGAAAGTCTGATAAACGCCGGAAAATTGACTAAGTCCAAAAAAAAATGTTTTCAACTTTTTTCAATTTTACCCCCGTGGGATATATATTCAACCCACACACATTTGGAACTCTCCTGGGGTACCCTCACACATATTATTCCCTCATTTAGTGGATATTTTCACAAAAAAGTGAAATTTTCAAAAATCCAGAAAATTGGCTGAAAACAACTAAATATCAAGGACTCATTGGGCGAATCGCTCTGGAACTGAAATCGGAACGCTCACTGACATTTCCCCTATCTGAAAGTCTGATAAACGCCGGAAAAATGACTAAGTCCAAAAAAAATGTTTTTTCAACTTTTTTCAATTTTACCCCCGTGGGATATATATTCTACCGTCACACATTTTATTCCCTCATTTAGTGGATATTTTCACAAAAAAGTGAAATTTTCAAAAATCCAGAAAATTGGCTGAAAACGAATAAATATCAAGGACTCATTGGGCGAATCGCTCTGGAACTGAAATCGGAACGCTCACTGACATTTCCCATATCTGAAAGTCTGATAAACGCCGGAAAAAATGACTAAGTCCAAAAAAAAATATTTTTCAACTTTTTTCAATTTTACCCCCATGGGATATATATTCTACCCACACAAATTTGGAAATCTCCTGGGGTACCCTCACACATATTATTCTCTCATTTAGTGGATATTTTCACAAAAAAGTGAAATTTTAAAAAATCCAAAATATTGGCTGAAAACGACTAAATATCAAGGACTCATTGGGCGAATCGCTCTGGAACTGAAATTGGAAAGCTCACTGACATTTTCCCTGTCTGAAAGTCTGATAAACGCCGGAAAATTCACTAAGTCCAAAAAAAAATGTTTTCAACTTTTTTCAATTTTACCCCCGTGGGATATATATTCTACCCACACATATTTGGAACTCTCCTGGGGTACCCTCACACATATTATTCCCTCATTTAGTGGATATTTTCACAAAAAAGTGAAATTTTCAAAAATCCAGAAAATTGGCTGAAAACAACTTAATATCAAGGACCCATTGGGCGAATCGCTCTGGAACTGAATTCGGAATGCTCATTGCCATTTCCCCTATCTGAAAGTCTGATAAACGCCGGAAAAATGACTAAGTCCAAAAAAAAATGTTTTCAACTTTTTTCAATTTTACCCCCGTGGGATATATATTCTACCCACACACATTTGGAACTCTCCTGGGGTACCCTCACACATATTATTTCCTCATTTAGTGGATATTTTCACAAAAAAGTGAAATTTTATAAAATCCAGAAAATTGGCTGAAAATGACTAAATATCAAGGACCCATTGGGCGAATCGCTCTTGAACTGAAATCAGAACGCTCTTTGACATTTCCCCTATCTGAAAGTCTGATAAACGCCGGAAAAATGACTAAGTCCAAAAAAAAATGTTTTCAACTTTTTTCAATTTTACCCCCGTGGGATATATATTCTTCACTCACACATATTCTTTCCTCATTTAGTGGATCATTTCACAAAAAAGTGAAATTTTCAAAAATCCAGAAAATTGGCTGAAAACAACTAAATAACAAGAACTCATTGGGCGAATCGCTCTGGAACTGAAATCGGAACGCTCACTGACATTTCCCCTATCTGAAAGTCTGATAAACACCGGAAAAATGACTAAGTCCAAAAAACAATGTTTTTTCAACTTTTTTCAATTTTACCCCCGTGGGATATATATTCTACCCTCACACATATTATTCCCTCATTTAGTGGATATTTTCACAAAAAAGTGAAATTTTCAAAAATCCAAAATATTGGCTGAAAACGACTAAATATCAAAGACTCATTGGGCGAATCGCTCTGGAACTGAAATTGGAACGCTCACTGACATTTCCCCTATCTGAAAGTCTGATAAACGCCGGAAAATTGACTAAGTCCAAAAAAAAATGTTTTCAACTTTTTTCAATTTTACCCCCGTGGGATATATATTCTACCCACACACATTTGGAACTCTCCTGGGGTACCCTCACAGATATTATTCCCTCATTTAGTGGATATTTTCACAAAAAAGTGAAATTTTCAAAAATCCAGAAAATTGGCTGAAAACAACTAAATATCAAAGACTCATTGGGCGAATCGCTCTGGAACTGAAATCGGAACGCTCACTGACATTTCCCCTATCTGAAAGTCTGATAAACGCCGGAAAAATGACTAAGTCCAAAAAAAAAATGTTTTCAACTTTTTTCAATTTTACCCCCGTGGGATATATATTCTACCCACACACATTTGGAAATCTCCTGGGGTACCCTCACACAAATTATTCTCTCATTTAGTGGATATTTTCACAAAAAAGTGAAATTTTCAAAAATCCAGAAAATTGGCTGAAAACGACTAAATATCAAGGACTCATTGGGCGAATCGCTCTGGAACTGAAATCGGAACGCTCACTGACATTTCCCATATCTGAAAGTCTGATAAACGCCGGAAAAAATGACTAAGTCCAAAAAAAAATATTTTTCAACTTTTTTCAATTTTACCCCCGTGGGATATATATTCTACCCACACACATTTGGAAATCTTCTGGGGTACCCTCACACATATTATTCTCTCATTTAGTGGATATTTTCACAAAAAAGTGAAATTTTCAAAAATCCAGAAAATTGGCTGAAAACAACTAAATATCAAGGACTCATTGGGCGAATCGCTCTGGAACTGAAATTGGAACGCTCACTGACATTTCCCCTATCTGAAAGTCTGATAAACACCGGAAAAATGACTAAGTCCAAAAAACAATGTTTTTTCAACTTTTTTCAATTTTACCCCCGTGGGATATATATTCTACCCTCACACATATTATTCCCTCATTTAGTGGATATTTTCACAAAAAAGTGAAATTTTCAAAAATCCAGAAAATTGGCTGAAAACGACTAAATATCAAGGACTCATTGGGCGAATCGCTCTGGAACTGAAATCGGAACGCTCACTGACATTTCCCATATCTGAAAGTCTGATAAACGCCGGAAAAAATGACTAAGTCCAAAAAAAAATATTTTTCAACTTTTTTCAATTTTACCCCCGTGGGATATATATTCTACCCACACACATTTGGAAATCTTCTGGGGTACCCTCACACATATTATTCTCTCATTTAGTGGATATTTTCACAAAAAAGTGAAATTTTCAAAAATCCAGAAAATTGGCTGAAAACAACTAAATATCAAGGACTCATTGGGCGAATCGCTCTGGAACTGAAATTGGAACGCTCACTGACATTTCCCCTATCTGAAAGTCTGATAAACGCCGGAAAAATGACTAAGTCCAAAAAAAATGTTTTTTCAACTTTTTTCAATTTTACCCCCGTGGGATATATATTCTACCGTCACAGATATTATTCCCTCATTTAGTGGATATTTTCACAAAAAAGTGAAATTTTCAAAAATCCAGAAAATTGGCTGAAAACAACTAAATATCAAGGACTCATTGGGCGAATCGCTCTGGAACTGAAATTGGAAAGCTCACTGACATTTTCCCTGTCTGAAAGTCTGATAAACGCCGGAAAATTGACTAAGTCCAAAAAAAAATGTTTTCAACTTTTTTCAATTTTACCCCCGTGGGATATATATTCAACCCACACACATTTGGAACTCTCCTGGGGTACCCTCACACATATTATTCCCTCATTTAGTGGATATTTTCACAAAAAAGTGAAATTTTCAAAAATCCAGAAAATTGGCTGAAAACAACTAAATATCAAGGACTCATTGGGCGAATCGCTCTGGAACTGAAATCGGAACGCTCACTGACATTTCCCCTATCTGAAAGTCTGATAAACGCCGGAAAAATGACTAAGTCCAAAAAAAATGTTTTTTCAACTTTTTTCAATTTTACCCCCGTGGGATATATATTCTACCGTCACACATTTTATTCCCTCATTTAGTGGATATTTTCACAAAAAAGTGAAATTTTCAAAAATCCAGAAAATTGGCTGAAAACGAATAAATATCAAGGACTCATTGGGCGAATCGCTCTGGAACTGAAATCGGAACGCTCACTGACATTTCCCATATCTGAAAGTCTGATAAACGCCGGAAAAAATGACTAAGTCCAAAAAAAAATATTTTTCAACTTTTTTCAATTTTACCCCCGTGGGATATATATTCTACCCACACAAATTTGGAAATCTCCTGGGGTACCCTCACACATATTATTCTCTCATTTAGTGGATATTTTCACAAAAAAGTGAAATTTTAAAAAATCCAAAATATTGGCTGAAAACGACTAAATATCAAGTAATCATTGGGCGAATCGCTTTGGAACTGAAATTGGAAAGCTCACTGACATTTCCCCTATCTGAAAGTCTGATAAAAGCCGGAAAAAATGACTAAGTCCAAAAAAAAATATTTTTCAACTTTTTTCAATTTTACCCCGTGTGATATATATTCTACCCACACACATTTGGAAATCTCCTGGGGTACCCTCACACATATTATTCTCTCATTTAGTGGTTATTTTCACAAAAAAGTGAAATTTTCAAAAATCCAAAATATTGGCTGAAAACGACTAAATATCAAGGACTCATTGGGCGAATCGCTCTGGAACTGAAATTGGAAAGCTCACTGACATTTTCCCTGTCTGAAAGTCTGATAAACGCCGGAAAATTCACTAAGTCCAAAAAAAAATGTTTTCAACTTTTTTCAATTTTACCCCCGTGGGATATATATTCTACCCACACACATTTGGAACTCTCCTGGGGTACCCTCACACATATTATTCCCTCATTTAGTGGATATTTTCACAAAAAAGTGAAATTTTCAAAAATCCAGAAAATTGGCTGAAAACGACTAAATATCAAGGACCCATTGGGCGAATCGCTCTGGAACTGAATTCGGAATGCTCATTGCCATTTCCCCTATCTGAAAGTCTGATAAACGCCGGAAAAATGACTAAGTCCAAAAAAAAATGTTTTCAACTTTTTTCAATTTTACCCCCGTGGGATATATATTCTACCCACACACATTTGGAACTCTCCTGGGGTACCCTCACACATAATATTTCCTCATTTAGTGGATATTTTCACAAAAAAGTGAAATTTTATAAAATCCAGAAAATTGGCTGAAAATGACTAAATATCAAGGACCCATTGGGCGAATCGCTCTTGAACTGAAATCAGAACGCTCATTGACATTTCCCCTATCTGAAAGTCTGATAAACGCCGGAAAAATGACTAAGTCCAAAAAAAAATGTTTTCAACTTTTTTCAATTTTACCCCCGTGGGATATATATTCTTCACTCACACATATTCTTTCCTCATTTAGTGGATCATTTCACAAAAAAGTGAAATTTTCAAAAATCCAGAAAATTGGCTGAAAACAACTAAATAACAAGAACTCATTGGGCGAATCGCTCTGGAACTGAAATCGGAACGCTCACTGACATTTCCCCTATCTGAAAGTCTGATAAACACCGGAAAAATGACTAAGTCCAAAAAACAATGTTTTTTCAACTTTTTTCAATTTTACCCCCGTGGGATATATATTCTACCCTCACACATATTATTCCCTCATTTAGTGGATATTTTCACAAAAAAGTGAAATTTTCAAAAATCCAGAAAATTGGCTGAAAACGACTAAATATCAAGGACTCATTGGGCGAATCGCTCTGGAACTGAAATCGGAACGCTCACTGACATTTCCCATATCTGAAAGTCTGATAAACGCCGGAAAAAATGACTAAGTCCAAAAAAAAATATTTTTCAACTTTTTTCAATTTTACCCCCGTGGGATATATATTCTACCCACACACATTTGGAAATCTTCTGGGGTACCCTCACACATATTATTCTCTCATTTAGTGGATATTTTCACAAAAAAGTGAAATTTTCAAAAATCCAAAATATTGGCTGAAAACGACTAAATATCAAAGACTCATTGGGCGAATCGCTCTGGAACTGAAATTGGAACGCTCACTGACATTTCCCCTATCTGAAAGTCTGATAAACGCCGGAAAAATGACTAAGTCCAAAAAAAAAATGTTTTCAACTTTTTTCAATTTTACCCCCGTGGGATATATATTCTACCCACACATATTTGGAACTCTCCTGGGGTACCCTCACACATATTATTCCCTCATTTAGTGGATATTTTCACAAAAAAGTGAAATTTTAAAAAATCCAAAATGTTGGCTGAAAACGACTAAATATCAAGGACTCATTGGGCGAATCGCTCTGGAACTGAAATCGGAACGCTCACTGACATTTCCCCTATCTGAAAGTCTGATAAACACCAGAAAAATGACTAAGTCCAAAAAAAAATGTTTTTTCAACTTTTTTCAATTTTACCCCCATGGGATATATATTCTACCCTCACACATATTATTCCCTCATTTAGTGGATATTTTCTCAAAAAAGTGAAATTTTCAAAAATCCAGAAAATTGGCTGAAAACGATAAAATATCATAGACTCATTGGGCGAATCGCTCTGGAACTGAAATCGGAACGCTCACTGACATTTCCCCTATCTGAAAGTCTGATAAACGCCAGAAAAATGCCGAAGTCCAAAAAAAAATTTTTTTTAAACTTTTTTCAATTTTACCCCCGTGGGATATATATTCTACCCACACACATTTGGAAATCTCCTGGGGTACCCTCACACATATTATTCTCTCATTTAGTGGATATTTTCACAAAAAAGTGAAATTTTCAAAAATCCAAAATATTGGCTGAAAACGACTAAATATCAAGGACTCATTGGGCGAATCGCTCTGGAACTGAAATTGGAAAGCTCACTGACATTTCCCCTATCTGAAAGTCTGATAAACGCCGGAAAATTGACTAAGTCCAAAAAAAAATGTTTTCAACTTTTTTCAATTTTACCCCCGTGGGATATATATTCAACCCACACACATTTGGAACTCTCCTGGGGTACCCTCACACATATTATTCCCTCATTTAGTGGATATTTTCACAAAAAAGTGAAATTTTCAAAAATCCAGAAAATTGGCTGAAAACAACTAAATATCAAGGACTCATTGGGCGAATCGCTCTGGAACTGAAATCGGAACGCTCACTGACATTTCCCCTATCTGAAAGTCTGATAAACGCCGGAAAAATGACTAAGTCCAAAAAAAATGTTTTTTCAACTTTTTTCAATTTTACCCCCGTGGGATATATATTCTACCGTCACACATTTTATTCCCTCATTTAGTGGATATTTTCACAAAAAAGTGAAATTTTCAAAAATCCAGAAAATTGGCTGAAAACGAATAAATATCAAGGACTCATTGGGCGAATCGCTCTGGAACTGAAATCGGAACGCTCACTGACATTTCCCATATCTGAAAGTCTGATAAACGCCGGAAAAAATGACTAAGTCCAAAAAAAAATATTTTTCAACTTTTTTCAATTTTACCCCCATGGGATATATATTCTACCCACACAAATTTGGAAATCTCCTGGGGTACCCTCACACATATTATTCTCTCATTTAGTGGATATTTTCACAAAAAAGTGAAATTTTAAAAAATCCAAAATATTGGCTGAAAACGACTAAATATCAAGGACTCATTGGGCGAATCGCTCTGGAACTGAAATTGGAAAGCTCACTGACATTTTCCCTGTCTGAAAGTCTGATAAACGCCGGAAAATTCACTAAGTCCAAAAAAAAATGTTTTCAACTTTTTTCAATTTTACCCCCGTGGGATATATATTCTACCCACACATATTTGGAACTCTCCTGGGGTACCCTCACACATATTATTCCCTCATTTAGTGGATATTTTCACAAAAAAGTGAAATTTTCAAAAATCCAGAAAATTGGCTGAAAACAACTTAATATCAAGGACCCATTGGGCGAATCGCTCTGGAACTGAATTCGGAATGCTCATTGCCATTTCCCCTATCTGAAAGTCTGATAAACGCCGGAAAAATGACTAAGTCCAAAAAAAAATGTTTTCAACTTTTTTCAATTTTACCCCCGTGGGATATATATTCTACCCACACACATTTGGAACTCTCCTGGGGTACCCTCACACATATTATTTCCTCATTTAGTGGATATTTTCACAAAAAAGTGAAATTTTATAAAATCCAGAAAATTGGCTGAAAATGACTAAATATCAAGGACCCATTGGGCGAATCGCTCTTGAACTGAAATCAGAACGCTCATTGACATTTCCCCTATCTGAAAGTCTGATAAACGCCGGAAAAATGACTAAGTCCAAAAAAAAATGTTTTCAACTTTTTTCAATTTTACCCCCGTGGGATATATATTCTTCACTCACACATATTCTTTCCTCATTTAGTGGATCATTTCACAAAAAAGTGAAATTTTCAAAAATCCAGAAAATTGGCTGAAAACAACTAAATAACAAGAACTCATTGGGCGAATCGCTCTGGAACTGAAATCGGAACGCTCACTGACATTTCCCCTATCTGAAAGTCTGATAAACACCGGAAAAATGACTAAGTCCAAAAAACAATGTTTTTTCAACTTTTTTCAATTTTACCCCCGTGGGATATATATTCTACCCTCACACATATTATTCCCTCATTTAGTGGATATTTTCACAAAAAAGTGAAATTTTCAAAAATCCAAAATATTGGCTGAAAACGACTAAATATCAAAGACTCATTGGGCGAATCGCTCTGGAACTGAAATTGGAACGCTCACTGACATTTCCCCTATCTGAAAGTCTGATAAACGCCGGAAAATTGACTAAGTCCAAAAAAAAATGTTTTCAACTTTTTTCAATTTTACCCCCGTGGGATATATATTCTACCCACACACATTTGGAACTCTCCTGGGGTACCCTCACAGATATTATTCCCTCATTTAGTGGATATTTTCACAAAAAAGTGAAATTTTCAAAAATCCAGAAAATTGGCTGAAAACAACTAAATATCAAAGACTCATTGGGCGAATCGCTCTGGAACTGAAATCGGAACGCTCACTGACATTTCCCCTATCTGAAAGTCTGATAAACGCCGGAAAAATGACTAAGTCCAAAAAAAAAATGTTTTCAACTTTTTTCAATTTTACCCCCGTGGGATATATATTCTACCCACACACATTTGGAAATCTCCTGGGGTACCCTCACACATATTATTCTCTCATTTAGTGGATATTTTCACAAAAAAGTGAAATTTTCAAAAATCCAGAAAATTGGCTGAAAACGACTAAATATCAAGGACTCATTGGGCGAATCGCTCTGGAACTGAAATCGGAACGCTCACTGACATTTCCCATATCTGAAAGTCTGATAAACGCCGGAAAAAATGACTAAGTCCAAAAAAAAATATTTTTCAACTTTTTTCAATTTTACCCCCGTGGGATATATATTCTACCCACACACATTTGGAAATCTTCTGGGGTACCCTCACACATATTATTCTCTCATTTAGTGGATATTTTCACAAAAAAGTGAAATTTTCAAAAATCCAAAATATTGGCTGAAAACGACTAAATATCAAGGACTCATTGGGCGAATCGCTCTGGAACTGAAATTGGAAAGCTCACTGACATTTTCCCTGTCTGAAAGTCTGATAAACGCCGGAAAATTGACTAAGTCCAAAAAAAAATGTTTTCAAATTTTTTCAATTTTACCCCCGTGGGATATATATTCAACCCACACACATTTGGAACTCTCCTGGGGTACCCTCACACATATTATTCCCTCATTTAGTGGATATTTTCACAAAAAAGTGAAATTTTCAAAAATCCAGAAAATTGGCTGAAAACAACTAAATATCAAGGACTCATTGGGCGAATCGCTCTGGAACTGAAATCGGAACGCTCACTGACATTTCCCCTATCTGAAAGTCTGATAAACGCCGGAAAAATGACTAAGTCCAAAAAAAATGTTTTTTCAACTTTTTTCAATTTTACCCCCGTGGGATATATATTCTACCGTCACACATTTTATTCCCTCATTTAGTGGATATTTTCACAAAAAAGTGAAATTTTCAAAAATCCAGAAAATTGGCTGAAAACAAATAAATATCAAGGACTCATTGGGCGAATCGCTCTGGAACTGAAATCGGAACGCTCACTGACATTTCCCATATCTGAAAGTCTGATAAACGCCGGAAAAAATGACTAAGTCCAAAAAAAAATATTTTTCAACTTTTTTCAATTTTACCCCCGTGGGATATATATTCTACCCACACAAATTTGGAAATCTCCTGGGGTACCCTCACACATATTATTCTCTCATTTAGTGGATATTTTCACAAAAAAGTGAAATTTTAAAAAATCCAAAATATTGGCTGAAAACGACTAAATATCAAGTAATCATTGGGCGAATCGCTTTGGAACTGAAATTGGAAAGCTCACTGACATTTCCCCTATCTGAAAGTCTGATAAAAGCCGGAAAAAATGACTAAGTCCAAAAAAAAATATTTTTCAACTTTTTTCAATTTTACCCCGTGTGATATATATTCTACCCACACACATTTGGAAATCTCCTGGGGTACCCTCACACATATTATTCTCTCATTTAGTGGTTATTTTCACAAAAAAGTGAAATTTTCAAAAATCCAAAATATTGGCTGAAAACGACTAAATATCAAGGACTCATTGGGCGAATCGCTCTGGAACTGAAATTGGAAAGCTCACTGACATTTTCCCTGTCTGAAAGTCTGATAAACGCCGGAAAATTCACTAAGTCCAAAAAAAAATGTTTTCAACTTTTTTCAATTTTACCCCCGTGGGATATATATTCTACCCACACACATTTGGAACTCTCCTGGGGTACCCTCACACATATTATTCCCTCATTTAGTGGATATTTTCACAAAAAAGTGAAATTTTCAAAAATCCAGAAAATTGGCTGAAAACGACTAAATATCAAGGACCCATTGGGCGAATCGCTCTGGAACTGAATTCGGAATGCTCATTGCCATTTCCCCTATCTGAAAGTCTGATAAACGCCGGAAAAATGACTAAATCCAAAAAAAAATGTTTTCAACTTTTTTCAATTTTACCCCCGTGGGATATATATTCTACCCATACACATTTGGAACTCTCCTGGGGTACCCTCACACATATTATTTCCTCATTTAGTGGATATTTTCACAAAAAAGTGAAATTTTATAAAATCCAGAAAATTGGCTGAAAATGACTAAATATCAAGGACCCATTGGGCGAATCGCTCTTGAACTGAAATCAGAACGCTCATTGACATTTCCCCTATCTGAAAGTCTGATAAACGCCAGAAAAATGACTAAGTCCAAAAAAAAATGTTTTCAACTTTTTTCAATTTTACCCCCGTGGGATATATATTCTTCACTCACACATATTCTTTCCTCATTTAGTGGATCATTTCACAAAAAAGTGAAATTTTCAAAAATCCAGAAAAATGGCTGAAAACAACTAAATAACAAGAACTCATTGGGCGAATCGCTCTGGAACTGAAATCGGAACGCTCACTGACATTTCCCCTATCTGAAAGTCTGATAAACACCGGAAAAATGACTAAGTCCAAAAAACAATGTTTTTTCAACTTTTTTCAATTTTACCCCCGTGGGATATATATTCTACCCTCACACATATTATTCCCTCATTTAGTGGATATTTTCACAAAAAAGTGAAATTTTCAAAAATCCAGAAAATTGGCTGAAAACGACTAAATATCAAGGACTCATTGGGCGAATCGCTCTGGAACTGAAATTGGAACGCTCACTGACATTTCCCATATCTGAAAGTCTGATAAACGCCGGAAAAAATGACTAAGTCCAAAAAAAAATATTTTTCAACTTTTTTCAATTTTACCCCCGTGGGATATATATTCTACCCACACACATTTGGAAATCTTCTGGGGTACCCTCACACATATTATTCTCTCATTTAGTGGATATTTTCACAAAAAAGTGAAATTTTCAAAAATCCAGAAAATTGGCTGAAAACAACTAAATATCAAGGACTCATTGGGCGAATCGCTCTGGAACTGAAATTGGAACGCTCACTGACATTTCCCCTATCTGAAAGTCTGATAAACGCCGGAAAAATGACTAAGTCCAAAAAAAATGTTTTTTCAACTTTTTTCAATTTTACCCCCGTGGGATATATATTCTACCGTCACAGATATTATTCCCTCATTTAGTGGATATTTTCACAAAAAAGTGAAATTTTCAAAAATCCAGAAAATTGGCTGAAAACAACTAAATATCAAGGACTCATTGGGCGAATCGCTCTGGAACTGAAATTGGAAAGCTCACTGACATTTTCCCTGTCTGAAAGTCTGATAAACGCCGGAAAATTGACTAAGTCCAAAAAAAAATGTTTTCAACTTTTTTCAATTTTACCCCCGTGGGATATATATTCAACCCACACACATTTGGAACTCTCCTGGGGTACCCTCACACATATTATTCCCTCATTTAGTGGATATTTTCACAAAAAAGTGAAATTTTCAAAAATCCAGAAAATTGGCTGAAAACAACTAAATATCAAGGACTCATTGGGCGAATCGCTCTGGAACTGAAATCGGAACGCTCACTGACATTTCCCCTATCTGAAAGTCTGATAAACGCCGGAAAAATGACTAAGTCCAAAAAAAATGTTTTTTCAACTTTTTTCAATTTTACCCCCGTGGGATATATATTCTACCGTCACACATTTTATTCCCTCATTTAGTGGATATTTTCACAAAAAAGTGAAATTTTCAAAAATCCAGAAAATTGGCTGAAAACGAATAAATATCAAGGACTCATTGGGCGAATCGCTCTGGAACTGAAATCGGAACGCTCACTGACATTTCCCATATCTGAAAGTCTGATAAACGCCGGAAAAAATGACTAAGTCCAAAAAAAAATATTTTTCAACTTTTTTCAATTTTACCCCCGTGGGATATATATTCTACCCACACAAATTTGGAAATCTCCTGGGGTACCCTCACACATATTATTCTCTCATTTAGTGGATATTTTCACAAAAAAGTGAAATTTTAAAAAATCCAAAATATTGGCTGAAAACGACTAAATATCAAGTAATCATTGGGCGAATCGCTTTGGAACTGAAATTGGAAAGCTCACTGACATTTCCCCTATCTGAAAGTCTGATAAAAGCCGGAAAAAATGACTAAGTCCAAAAAAAAATATTTTTCAACTTTTTTCAATTTTACCCCGTGTGATATATATTCTACCCACACACATTTGGAACTCTCCTGGGGTACCCTCACACATATTATTCCCTCATTTAGTGGATATTTTCACAAAAAAGTGAAATTTTCAAAAATCCAGAAAATTGGCTGAAAACGACTAAATATCAAGGACCCATTGGGCGAATCGCTCTGGAACTGAATTCGGAATGCTCATTGCCATTTCCCCTATCTGAAAGTCTGATAAACGCCGGAAAAATGACTAAGTCCAAAAAAAAATGTTTTCAACTTTTTTCAATTTTACCCCCGTGGGATATATATTCTACCCACACACATTTGGAACTCTCCTGGGGTACCCTCACACATAATATTTCCTCATTTAGTGGATATTTTCACAAAAAAGTGAAATTTTATAAAATCCAGAAAATTGGCTGAAAATGACTAAATATCAAGGACCCATTGGGCGAATCGCTCTTGAACTGAAATCAGAACGCTCATTGACATTTCCCCTATCTGAAAGTCTGATAAACGCCGGAAAAATGACTAAGTCCAAAAAAAAATGTTTTCAACTTTTTTCAATTTTACCCCCGTGGGATATATATTCTTCACTCACACATATTCTTTCCTCATTTAGTGGATCATTTCACAAAAAAGTGAAATTTTCAAAAATCCAGAAAATTGGCTGAAAACAACTAAATAACAAGAACTCATTGGGCGAATCGCTCTGGAACTGAAATCGGAACGCTCACTGACATTTCCCCTATCTGAAAGTCTGATAAACACCGGAAAAATGACTAAGTCCAAAAAACAATGTTTTTTCAACTTTTTTCAATTTTACCCCCGTGGGATATATATTCTACCCTCACACATATTATTCCCTCATTTAGTGGATATTTTCACAAAAAAGTGAAATTTTCAAAAATCCAGAAAATTGGCTGAAAACGACTAAATATCAAGGACTCATTGGGCGAATCGCTCTGGAACTGAAATCGGAACGCTCACTGACATTTCCCATATCTGAAAGTCTGATAAACGCCGGAAAAAATGACTAAGTCCAAAAAAAAATATTTTTCAACTTTTTTCAATTTTACCCCCGTGGGATATATATTCTACCCACACACATTTGGAAATCTTCTGGGGTACCCTCACACATATTATTCTCTCATTTAGTGGATATTTTCACAAAAAAGTGAAATTTTCAAAAATCCAAAATATTGGCTGAAAACGACTAAATATCAAGGACTCACTGGGCGAATCGCTCTGGAACTGAAATTGGAAAGCTCACTGACATTTTCCCTGTCTGAAAGTCTGATAAACGCCGGAAAATTGACTAAGTCCAAAAAAAAATGTTTTCAACTTTTTTCAATTTTACCCCCGTGGGATATATATTCTACCCACACACATTTGGAACTCTCCTGGGGTACCCTCACACATATTATTCCCTCATTTAGTGGATATTTTCACAAAAAAGTGAAATTTTCAAAAATCCAGAAAATTGGCTGAAAACAACTAAATATCAAGGACGCATTGGGCGAATCGCTCTGGAACTGAAATCGGAACGCTCACTGACATTTCCCCTATCTGAAAGTCTGATAAACGCCGGAAAAATGACTAAGTCCAAAAAAAATGTTTTTTCAACTTTTTTCAATTTTACCCCCGTGGGATATATATTCTACCGTCACAGATATTATTCCCTCATTTAGTGGATATTTTCACAAAAAAGTGAAATTTTCAAAAATCCAGAAAATTGGCTGAAAACGACTAAATATCAAGGACTCATTGGGCGAATCGCTCTGGAACTGAAATTGGAACGCTCACTGACATTTCCCCTATCTGAAAGTCTGATAAACGCCAGAAAAATGACTAAGTCCAAAAAAAAATATTTTTCAACTTTTTTCAATTTTACCCCCGTGGGATATATATTCTACCCACACACATTTGGAATTCTCCTGGGGTACCCTCACACATGTTATTCTCTCATTTAGTGGATATTTTCACAAAAAAGTGAAATTTTCAAAAATCAAAAATATTGGCTGAAAACGACGAAATATCAAGGACTCATTGGGCGAATCGCTATGGAACTGAAATTGGAAAGCTCACTGACATTTCCCCTATCTGAAAGTCTGATAAACGCCGGAAAAATGACTAAGTCCAAAAAAAAATATTTTCAACTTTTTTCAATTTTACCCCCGTGGGATATATATTCTACCCACACACATTTGGAACTCTCCTGGGGTACCCTCACACATATTATTCCCTCATTTAGTGGATATTTTCACAAAAAAGTGAAATTTTCAAAAATCCAAAATATTGGCTGAAAACGACTAAATATCAAAGACTCATTGGGCGAATCGCTCTGGAACTGAAATTGGAACGCTCACTGACATTTCCCCTATCTGAAAGTCTGATAAACGCCGGAAAATTGACTAAGTCCAAAAAAAAATGTTTTCAACTTTTTTCAATTTTACCCCCGTGGGATATATATTCTACCCACACAAATTTGGAAATCTCCTGGGGTACCCTCACACATATTATTCTCTAATTTAGTGGATATTTTCACAAAAAAGTGAAATTTTCAAAAATCCAAAATATTGGCTGAAAACGACTAAATATCAAGGACTCATTGGGCGAATTGCTCTGGAACTGAAATTGGAAAGCTCACTGACATTTCCCCTATCTGAAAGTCTGATAAACGCCGGAAAAATGACTAAGTCCAAAAAAAAATGTTTTCAACTTTTTTCAATTTTACCCCCGTGGGATATATATTCTACCCACACACATTTGGAACTCTCCTGGGGTACCCTCACACATATTATTCCCTCATTTAGTGGATATTTTCACAAAAAAGTGAAATTTTCAAAAATCCAGAAAATTGGCTGAAAACGAATAAATATCAAGGACTCATTGGGCAAATCGCTCTGGAACTGAAATCGGAACGCTCACTGACATTTCCCATATCTGAAAGTCTGATAAACGCCGGAAAAAATGACTAAGTCCAAAAAAAAATATTTTTCAACTTTTTTCAATTTTACCCCCGTGGGATATATATACTACCCACACAAATTTGGAAATCTCCTGGGGTACCCTCACACATATTATTCTCTCATTTAGTGGATATTTTCACAAAAAAGTGAAATTTTCAAAAATCCAAAATATTGGCTGAAAACGACTAAATATCAAGTAATCATTGGGCGAATCGCTTTGGAACTGAAATTGGAAAGCTCACTGACATTTCCCCTATCTGAAAGTCTGATAAACGCCGGAAAAATGACTAAGTCCAAAAAAAAATGTTTTCAACTTTTTTCAATTTTACCCCCGTGGGATATATATTCTACCCACACACATTTGGAACTCTCCTGGGGTACCCTCACACATATTATTCCCTCATTTAGTGGATATTTTCACAAAAAAGTGAAATTTTCAAAAATCCAAAATATTGGCTGAAAACGACTAAATATCAAAGACTCATTGGGCGAATCGCTCTGGAACTGAAATTGGAACGCTCACTGACATTTCCCCTATCTGAAAGTCTGATAAACGCCAGAAAAATGACGAAGTCCAAAAAAAAATTTTTTTTAAACTTTTTTCAATTTTACCCCCGTGGGATATATATTCTACCCACACACATTTGGAAATCTCCTGGGGTACCCTCACACATATTATTCTCTCATTTAGTGGATATTTTCACAAAAAAGTGAAATTTTCAAAAATCCAAAATATTGGCTGAAAACGACTAAATATCAAGGACTCATTGGGCGAATCGCTCTGGAACTGAAATTGGAAAGCTCACTGACATTTCCCCTATCTGAAAGTCTGATAAACGCTGGAAAAATGACTAAGTCCAAAAAAAAATGTTTTCAACTTTTTTCAATTTTACCCCCGTGGGATATATATTCTACCCACACACATTTGGAACTCTCCTGGGGTACCCTCACACATATTATTCCCTCATTTAGTGGATATTTTCACAAAAAAGTGAAATTTTCAAAAATCCAAAATATTGGCTGAAAACGACTAAATATCAAAGACTCATTGGGCGAATCGCTCTGGAACTGAAATTGGAACGCTCACTGACATTTCCCCTATCTGAAAGTCTGAAAAACGCCAGAAAAATGACGAAGTCCAAAAAAAAATTTTTTTGAAACTTTTTTCAATTTTACCCCCGTGGGATATATATTCTACCCACACACATTTGGAAATCTCCTGGGGTACCCTCACACATATTATTCTCTCATTTAGTGGATATTTTCACAAAATTGTGAAATTTTCAAAAATCCAAAATATTGGCTGAAAACGACTAAATATCAAGGACTCATTGGGCGAATCGCTCTGGAACTGAAATTGGAAAGCTCACTGACATTTCCCCTATCTGAAAGTCTGATAAACGCCGGAAAATTGACTAAGTCCAAAAAAAAATGTTTTCAACTTTTTTCAATTTTACCCCCGTGGGATATATATTCTACCCACACACATTTGGAACTCTCCTGGGGTACCCTCACACATATTATTCCTTCATTTATTGGATATTTTCACAAAAAAGTGAAATTTTCAAAAATCCAGAAAATTGGCTGAAAACAACTAAATATCAAGGACTCATTGGGCGAATCGCTCTGGAACTGAAATCGGAACGCTCACTGACATTTCCCCTATCTGAAAGTCTGATAAACGCCGGAAAAATGACTAAGTCCAAAAAAAATGTTTTTTCAACTTTTTTCAATTTTACCCCCGTGGGATATATATTCTACCGTCACACATTTTATTCCCTCATTTAGTGGATATTTTCACAAAAAAGTGAAATTTTCAAAAATCCAGAAAATTGGCTGAAAACGAATAAATATCAAGGACTCATTGGGCAAATCGCTCTGGAACTGAAATCGGAACGCTCACTGACATTTCCCATATCTGAAAGTCTGATAAACGCCGGAAAAAATGACTAAGTCCAAAAAAAAATATTTTTCAACTTTTTTCAATTTTACCCCCGTGGGATATATATTCTACCCACACAAATTTGGAAATCTCCTGGGGTACCCTCACACATATTATTCTCTCATTTAGTGGATATTTTCACAAAAAAGTGAAATTTTCAAAAATCCAAAATATTGGCTGAAAACGACTAAATATCAAGTAATCATTGGGCGAATCGCTTTGGAACTGAAATTGGAAAGCTCACTGACATTTCCCCTATCTGAAAGTCTGATAAACGCCGGAAAAATGACTAAGTCCAAAAAAAAATGTTTTCAACTTTTTTCAATTTTACCCCCGTGGGATATATATTCTACCCACACACATTTGGAACTCTCCTGGGGTACCCTCACACATATTATTCCCTCATTTAGTGGATATTTTCACAAAAAAGTGAAATTTTCAAAAATCCAAAATATTGGCTGAAAACGACTAAATATCAAAGACTCATTGGGCGAATCGCTCTGGAACTGAAATTGGAACGCTCACTGACATTTCCCCTATCTGAAAGTCTGATAAACGCCAGAAAAATGACGAAGTCCAAAAAAAAATTTTTTTTAAACTTTTTTCAATTTTACCCCCGTGGGATATATATTCTACCGTCACACATTTTATTCCCTCATTTAGTGGATATTTTCACAAAAAAGTGAAATTTTCAAAAATCCAGAAAATTGGCTGAAAACGAATAAATATCAAGGACTCATTGGGCGAATCGCTCTGGAACTGAAATTGGAACGCTCACTGACATTTCCCCTATCTGAAAGTCTGATAAACGCCGGAAAAATGACTAAGTAAAAAAAAAATATTTTCAACTTTTTTCAATTTTACCCCCGTGAGATATATATTCTACCCACACAGATTTGGAACTCTCCTGGGTACCCTCACACATATTATTCCCACATTTAGTGGATATTTTCACAAAAAAGTGAAATTTTCAAAAATCCAAAATATTGGCTGAAAACGACTAAATATCAAGGACTCATTGGGCGAATCGCTCTGGGACTGAAATCGGAACGCTCACTGACATTTCCCCTATCTGAAAGTCTGATAAACGCCGGAAAAATGACTAAGTCCAAAAAAAAATGTTTTCAACTTTTTTCAATTTTACCCCCGTGGGATATATATTCTACCCTCACACATATTATTCCCTCATTTAGTGGATATTTTCACAAAAAAGTGAAATTTTCAAAAATCCAGAAAATTGGCTGAAAACAACTAGATAACAAGAACTCATTGGGCGAATCGCTCTGGAACTGAAATCGGAACGCTCACAGACATTTCCCCTATCTGAAAGTCTGATAAACGCCGGAAAAATGACTAAGTCCAAAAAAAAAATGTTTTCAACTTTTTTCAATTTTACCCCCGTGGGATATATATTCTACCCACACACATTTGGAACTCTCCTGGGGTACCCTCACACATATTATTCCCTCATTTAGTGGATATTTTCACAAAAAAGTGAAATTTTAAAAAATCCAAAATGTTGGCTGAAAACGACTAAATATCAAGGACTCATTGGGCGAATCGCTCTGGAACTGAAATCGGAACGCTCACTGACATTTCCCCTATCTGAAAGTCTGATAAACACCAGAAAAATGACTAAGTCCAAGAAAAAATGTTTTTTCAACTTTTTTCAATTTTACCCCCATGGGATATATATTCTACCCTCACACATATTATTCCCTCATTTAGTGGATATTTTCTCAAAAAAGTGAAATTTTCAAAAATCCAGAAAATTGGCTGAAAACAACTAAATATCATAGACTCATTGGGCGAATCGCTCTGGAACTGAAATCGGAACGCTCACTGACATTTCCCCTATCTGAAAGTCTGATAAAAGACGGAAAAAATGACTAAGTCCAAAAAAAAATATTTTTCAACTTTTTTCAATTTTAACCCCGTGGGATATATATTCTACCCACACACATTTGGAAATCTCCTGGGGTACCCTCACACATATTATTCTCTCATTTAGTGGTTATTTTCACAAAAAAGTGAAATTTTCAAAAATCCAAAATATTGGCTGAAAACGACTAAATATCAAGGACTCATTGGGTGAATCTCTCTGGAACTGAAATTGGAAAACTCACTGACATTTCCCCTATCTGAAAGTCTGATAAACGCCGGAAAAATGACTAAGTCCAAAAAAAAATGTTTTCAACTTTTTTCAATTTTACCCCCGTGGGATATATATTCTACCCACACACATTTGGAACTCTCCTGGGGTACCCTCACACATATTATTCCCTCATTTAGTGGATATTTTCACAAAAAAGTGAAATTTTCAAAAATCCAGAAAATTGGCTGAAAACAACTAAATATCAAGGACTCATTGGGCAAATCGCTCTGGAACTGAAATCGGAATGCTCACTGACATTTCCCCTATCTGAAAGTCTGATAAACGCAGAAAAAATGAGTAATTCCAAAAAAAAAATGTTTTCAACTTTTTTCAATTTTACCCCCGTGGGATATATATTCTACCCACACACATTTGGAATTCTCCTGGGGTACCCTCACACATGTTATTCTCTCATTTAGTGGATATTTTCACAAAAAAGTGAAATGTTCAAAAATCCTAAATATTGGCTGAAAACAACGAAATATCAAGGACTCATTGGGCGAATCGCTCTGGAACTGAAATTGGAAAGCTCACTGACATTTCCCCTATCTGAAAGTCTGATAAACGCCGGAAAAATGACTAAGTCCAAAAAAAAATGTTTTCAACTTTTTTCAATTTTACCCGCGTAGGATATATATTCTACCCACACACATTTGAAACTCTCCTGGGGTACCCTCACACATATTATTCTCTCATTTAGTGGATATTTTCACAAAAAAGTGAAATTTTAAAAAATCCAAAATATTGGCTGAAAACGACTAAATATCAAGTAATCATTGGGCGAATCGCTTTGGAACTGAAATCGGAACGCTCACTGACATTTCCCCTATCTGAAAGTCTGATAAACGCCGGAAAAATGACTAAGTCCAAAAAAAAATGTTTTCAACTTTTTTCAATTTTACCCCCGTGGGATATATATTCTACCCTCACACATATTATTCCCTCATTTAGTGGATATTTTCTCAAAAAAGTGAAATTTTCAAAAATCCAGAAAATTGGCTGAAAACGACTAAATATCATAGACTCATGGGGCGAATCGCTCTGGAACTGAAATCGGAACGCTCACTGACATTTCCCCTATCTGAAAGTCTGATAAAAGCCGGAAAAAATGACTAAGTCCAAAAAAAAATATTTTTCAACTTTTTTCAATTTTACCCCCGTGGGATATATATTCTACCCACACACATTTGGAAATCTCCTGGGGTACCCTCACACATATTATTCTCTCATTTAGTGGTTATTTTCACAAAAAAGTGAAATTTTCAAAAATCCAAAATATTGGCTGAAAACGACTAAATATCAAGGACTCATTGGGTGAATCTCTCTGGAACTGAAATTGGAAAGCTCACTGACATTTCCCCTATCTGAAAGTCTGATAAACGTCGGAAAAATGACTAAGTCCAAAAAAAAATGTTTTCAACTTTTTTCAATTTTACCCCCGTGGGATATATATTCTACCCACACACATTTGGAACTCTCCTGGGGTACCCTCACACATATTATTCCCTCATTTAGTGGATATTTTCACAAAAAAGTGAAATTTTCAAAAATCCAAAATATTGGCTGAAAACGACTAAATATCAAGGACTCATTGGGTGAATCTCTCTGGAACTGAAATTGGAAAACTCACTGACATTTCCCCTATCTGAAAGTCTGATAAACGCCGGAAAAATGACTAAGTCCAAAAAAAAATGTTTTCAACTTTTTTCAATTTTACCCCCGTGGGATATATATTCTACCCACACACATTTGGAACTCTCCTGGGGTACCCTCACACATATTATTCCCTCATTTAGTGGATATTTTCACAAAAAAGTGAAATTTTCAAAAATCCAGAAAATTGGCTGAAAACAACTAAATATCAAGGACTCATTGGGCGAATCGCTCTGGAACTGAAATCGGAATGCTCACTGACATTTCCCCTATCTGAAAGTCTGATAAACGCAGAAAAAATGAGTAATTCCAAAAAAAAAATGTTTTCAACTTTTTTCAATTTTACCCCCTTGAGATATATATTCTACCCACACAGATTTGGAACACTCCTGGGTACCCTCACACATATTATTCCCACATTTAGTGGATATTTTCACAAAAAAGTGAAATTTTCAAAAATCCAAAATATTGGCTGAAAACGACTAAATATCAAGGACTCATTGGGTGAATCTCTCTGGAACTGAAATTGGAAAGCTCACTGACATTTCCCCTATCTGAAAGTCTGATAAACGCCAGAAAAATGACTAAGTCCATAAAAAAATGTTTTCAACTTTTTTCAATTTTATCCCCGTGGGATATATATTCTACCCACACACATTTGGAACTCTCCTGGGGTACCCTCACACATATTATTTCCTCATTTAGTGGATATTTTCACAAAAAAGTGAAATTTTTAAAAATCCAGAAAATTGGCTGAAAACGACTAAATATCAAGGACCCATTGGGCGAATCGCTCTGGAACTGAAATCGGAACGCTCATTGACATTTCCCCTATCTGAAAGTCTGATAAACGCCGGAAAAATGACTAAGTCCAGAAAAAAATGTTTTCAACTTTTTTCAATTTTACCCCCGTGGGATATATATTCTACCCACACACATTTGGAACTCTCCTGGGGTACCCTCACACATATTATTCCCTCATTTAGTGGATATTTTCACAAAAAAGTGAAATTTTCAAAAATCCAAAATATTGGCTGAAAACGACTAAATATCAAAGACTCATTGGGCGAATCGCTCTGGAACTGAAATTGGAACGCTCACTGAAATTTCCCCTATCTGAAAGTCAGATAAACGCCAGAAAAATGACTAAGTCCAAAAAAAAATATTTTTCAACTTTTTTCAATTTTACCCCCGTGGGATATATATTCTACCCACACACATTTGGAATTCTCCTGGGGTACCCTCACACATGTTATTCTCTCATTTAGTGGATATTTTCACAAAAAAGTGAAATGTTCAAAAATCCTAAATATTGGCTGAAAACAACGAAATATCAAGGACTCATTGGGCGAATCGCTCTGGAACTGAAATTGGAAAGCTCACTGACATTTCCCCTATCTGAAAGTCTGATAAACGCCGGAAAAATGACTAAGTCCAAAAAAAAATGTTTTCAACTTTTTTCAATTTTACCCCCGTAGGATATATATTCTACCCACACACATTTGGAACTCTCCTGGGGTACCCTCACACATATTATTCCCTCATTTAGTGGATATTTTCACAAAAAAGTGAAATTTTCAAAAATCCAGAAAATTGGCTGAAAACAACTAAATATCAAGGAGTCATTGGGCGAATCGCTCTGGAACTGAAATCGGAACGCTCACTGACATTTCCCCTATCTGAAAGTCTGATAAACGCCGGAAAAATGACTAAGTCCAAAAAAAATGTTTTTTCAACTTTTTTCAATTTTACCCCCGTGGGATATATATTCTACCGTCACACATATTATTCCCTCATTTAGTGGATATTTTCACAAAAAAGTGAAATTTTCAAAAATCCAGAAAATTGGCTGAAAACAACTAAATATCAAGGACTCATTGGGCGAATCGCTCTGGAACTGAAATCGGAATGCTCACTGACATTTCCCCTATCTGAAAGTCTGATAAACGCTGGAAAAATGACTAAGTCCAAAAAAAAAAGTTTTTTCAACTTTTTTCAATTTTACCCCCGTGGGAGATATATTCTACCCACACAGATTTGGAACACTCCTGGGTACCCTCACACATATTATTCCCACATTTAGTGGATATCTTCACAAAAAAGTGAAATTTTCAAAAATCCAAAATATTGGATGAAAACGACTAAATATCAAGGACTCATTGGGCGAATCGCTCTGGGACTGAAATCGGAACGCTCACTGACATTTCCCCTATCTGAAAGTCTGATAAACGCCGGAACAATGACTAAGTCCAAAAAAAAATGTTTTCAACTTTTTTCAATTTTACCCCCGTGGGATATATATTCTACCCTCACACATATTATTCCCTCATTTAGTGGATATTTTCACAAAAAAGTGAAATTTTCAAAAATCCAAAATATTGGCTGAAAACGACTAAATATCAAGGACTCATTGGGTGAATCTCTCTGGAACTGAAATTGGAAAGCTCACTGACATTTCCCCTATCTGAAAGTCTGATAAACGTCGGAAAAATGACTAAGTCCAAAAAAAAATTTTTTTGCAACTTTTTTCAATTTTACCCCCGTGGGATATATATTCTACCCACACACATTTGGTACTCTCCTGGGGTACCCTCACACATATTATTCCCTCATTTAGTGGATATTTTCACAAAAAAGTGAAATTTTCAAAAATCCAGAAAATTGGCTGAAAACAACTAAATATCAAGGACTCATTGGGCGAATCGCTCTGGAACTGAAATCGGAATGCTCACTGACATTTCCCCTATCTGAAAGTCTGATAAACGCAGAAAAAATGAGTAATTCCAAAAAAAAAATGTTTTCAACTTTTTTCAATTTTACCCCCGTGGGATATATATTCTACCCTCACACATATTATTCCCTCATTTAGTGGATATTTTCACAAAAAAGTGAAATTTTCAAAAATCCAAAATATTGGCTGAAAACGACTAAATATCAAGGACTCATTGGGTGAATCTCTCTGGAACTGAAATTGGAAAGCTCACTGACATTTCCCCTATCTGAAAGTCTGATAAACGCTGGAAAAATGACTAAGTCCAAAAAAAAATGTTTTCAACTTTTTTCAATTTTACCCCCGTGGGATATATATTCTACCCACAAACATTTGGAAATCTCCTGGGGTACCCTCACACATATTATTCTCTCATTTAGTGGATATTTTCACAAAAAAGTGAAATTTTCAAAAATCCAGAAAATTGGCTGAAAACAACTAAATATCAAGGACTCATTGGGCGAATCGCTCTGGAACTGAAATCGGAATGCTCACTGAAATTTCCCCTATCTGAAAGTCAGATAAACGCCAGAAAAATGACTAAGTCCAAAAAAAAATATTTTTCAACTTTTTTCAATTTTACCCCCGTGGGATATATATTCTACCCACACACATTTGGAATTCTCCTGGGGTACCCTCACACATGTTATTCTCTCATTTAGTGGATATTTTCACAAAAAAGTGAAATGTTCAAAAATCCTAAATATTGGCTGAAAACAACGAAATATCAAGGACTCATTGGGCGAATCGCTCTGGAACTGAAATTGGAAAGCTCACTGACATTTCCCCTATCTGAAAGTCTGATAAACGCCGGAAAAATGACTAAGTCCAAAAAAAAATGTTTTCAACTTTTTTCAATTTTACCCCCGTAGGATATATATTCTACCCACACACATTTAGAACTCTCCTGGGGTACCCTCACACATATTATTCCCTCATTTAGTGGATATTTTCACAAAAAAGTGAAATTTTCAAAAATCCAAAATATTGGCTGAAAACGACTAAATATCAAGGACTCATTGGGCGAATCGCTCTGGGACTGAAATCGGAACGCTCACTGACATTTCCCCTATCTGAAAGTCTGATAAACGCCGGAACAATGACTAAGTCCAAAAAAAAATGTTTTCAACTTTTTTCAATTTTACCCCCGTGGGATATATATTCTACCCTCACACATATTATTCCCTCATTTAGTGGATATTTTCACAAAAAAGTGAAATTTTCAAAAATCCAAAATATTGGCTGAAAACGACTAAATATCAAGGACTCATTGGGTGAATCTCTCTGGAACTGAAATTGGAAAGCTCACTGACATTTCCCCTATCTGAAAGTCTGATAAACGTCGGAAAAATGACTAAGTCCAAAAAAAAATTTTTTTGCAACTTTTTTCAATTTTACCCCCGTGGGATATATATTCTACCCACACACATTTGGAACTCTCCTGGGGTACCCTCACACATATTATTCCCTCATTTAGTGGATATTTTCACAAAAAAGTGAAATTTTCAAAAATCCAGAAAATTGGCTGAAAACAACTAAATATCAAGGACTCATTGGGCGAATCGCTCTGGAACTGAAATCGGAATGCTCACTGACATTTCCCCTATCTGAAAGTCTGATAAACGCAGAAAAAATGAGTAATTCCAAAAAAAAAATGTTTTCAACTTTTTTCAATTTTACCCCCGTGGGATATATATTCTACCCTCACACATATTATTCCCTCATTTAGTGGATATTTTCACAAAAAAGTGAAATTTTCAAAAATCCAAAATATTGGCTGAAAACGACTAAATATCAAGGACTCATTGGGTGAATCTCTCTGGAACTGAAATTGGAAAGCTCACTGACATTTCCCCTATCTGAAAGTCTGATAAACGCTGGAAAAATGACTAAGTCCAAAAAAAAATGTTTTCAACTTTTTTCAATTTTACCCCCGTGGGATATATATTCTACCCACAAACATTTGGAAATCTCCTGGGGTACCCTCACACATATTATTCTCTCATTTAGTGGATATTTTCACAAAAAAGTGAAATTTTCAAAAATCCAAAATATTGGCTGAAAACGACTAAATATCAAAGACTCATTGGGCGAATCGCTCTGGAACTCAAATTGGAACGCTCACTGACATTTCCCCTATCTGTAAGTCTGATAAACGCCGGAAAAATGACTAAGTCCAAAAAAAAAGTTTTTTAAACTTTTTACAATTTTACCCCCGTGGGATATATATTCTACCCACACACATTTGGAACTCTCCTGGGGTACCCTCACAAATATTATTCTCTCAATTAGTGGATATTTTCACAAAAAAAGTGAAATTTTAAAAAATCCAGAAAGTTGGCTGAAAACGACTAAATATCAAAGACTCATTGGGCGAATCGCTCTGGAATTGAAATTGGAACACTCACTGACATTTCCCCTATCTGAAAGTATGATAAAAGCTGGAAAAATGACTAAGTCCAAAAAAAAATGTTTTCAACTTTTTTCAATTTTACCCCGTGGGATATATATTCTACCCTCACACATATTATTCCCTCATTTAGTGGATATTTTCACAAAAAAAGTGAAATTTTCAAAAATCCAAAATATTGGCTGAAAACGAATAAATATCAAAGACTCATTGGGCGTATCGCTCTGGAACTCAAATTGGAACGCTCACTGACATTTCCCCTATCTGAAAGTCTGATAAACGCCGGAAAAATGACAAAGTCCAAAAAAATATATTTTTTCAACTTTTTTCAATTTTACCCCCGTGGGATATATATTCTACCCACAAACATTTGGAAATCTCCTGGGGTACCATCACACATATTATTCTCTCATTTTGTGGATATTTTCACAAAAAAGTGAAATTTTCAAAAATCCAAAATATTGGCTGAAAATGACTAAATATCAAGGACTCATTGGGCCAATCGCTCTGGAATTGAAATCGGAAAGCTCACTGACATTTCCCCTATCTGAAAGTCTGATAAACGCTGGAAAAATGACTAAGTCCAAAAAAAAAATGTTTTCAACTTTTTTTGCAATTTTACCCCCGTGGGATATATATTCTACCCGCACTCATTTGGAACTCTCCTGGGGTACCCTCACACATATTATTCCCTCATTCAGTGGATATTTTCACAAAAAAGTGAAATTTTCAAAAATCCAAAATATTGGCTGAAAACGACTAAATATCAAAGACTCATTGGGCGAATCGCTCTGGAACTGAAATTGGAATGCTCACTGACATTTCCCCTATCTGAAAGTCTGATAAACGCCAGAAAAATGACTAAGTCCAAAAAAAAATTTTTTTGCAATTTTTTCAGTTTTTCCCCCGTGTGATATATATTCTACCCACACACATTTGGAACTCTCCTTGGGTACCCTCACACATATTATTCCCTCATTTAGTGGATATTTTCACAAAAAAGTGAAATTTTCAAAAATCCAGAAAATTGGCTGAAAACAACTAAATATCAAGGACTCATTTGGCGAATTGCTCTTTAACTGAAATCGGAATGCTCACTGACATTTCCCCTATCTGAAAGTCTGATAAACGCCGGAAAAATGACTAAGTCCAAAAAAAAAATGTTTTCAACTTTTTTTGCAATTTTACCCCCGTGGGATATATATTCTACCCACACACATTTGGAACTCTCCTGGGGTACCCTCACACATATTATTCTCTCAATTAGTGGATATTTTCACAAAAAAGTGAAATTTTCAAAAATCTAGAAAATTGGCTGAAAACGACTAAATATCAAGGACTCATTACGCCAATCGCTCTGGAATTGAAATCGGAACGCTCACTGACATTTCTCCTATCTGAAAGTCTGATAAACGCAGAAAAAATGACTAAGTCCAAAAAAAAAAAATGTTTTCAACTTTTTTCAATTTTACCCCCGTGGGATATATATTCTACCCACACACATTTGGAACTCTCCTGGGGTACCCTCACACATATTATTCTCCCATTTAGTGGATATTTTCACAAAAAAGTGAAATTTTCAAAAATCCAGAAAGTTGGCTGAAAACGGCTAAATATCAAGGACTCATTGGGCGAATCGCTCTGGAATTGAAATCGGAACACTCACTGACATTTCCCCTATCTGAAAGTATGATAAAAGCCGGAAAAATGACTAAGTCCAAAAATATTTTTTTTTCAACTTTTTTCAATTTTACCCCTGTGGGATATATATTCTACCCACACACATTTGGAAATCTCCTGGGGTACCCTCACACATATTATTCTCTCATTTAGTGGATATTTTCACACAAAAGTGAAATTTTCAAAAATCCAAAATATTTTTCTGAAAACGACTAAATATCAAAGACTCATTGGGCGAATCTCTTTGGAACTGAAATTGGAACGCTCACTGACATTTCCCCTATCTGAAAGTCTGATAAACGGCAGAAAAATGACCAAGTCCAAAAAAAAATGTTTTCAACTTTTTTCAATTTTACCCCCGTGGGATATATATTCTACCCACACACATTTGGAACTCTCCTGGGGTACCCTCACACATATTATTCCCTCATTTAGTGGATATTTTCACAAAAAAGTGAAATTTTCAAAAATCCAAAATATTGGCTGAAAACGACTAAATATCCAAGACTCATTGGGCGAATCGCTTTGGAACTGAAATTGGAACGCTCACTGACATTTCACGTATCTGAAAGTCTGATAAACGGCAGAAAAATGACTAAGTCCAAAAAAAAATGTTTTCAACTTTTTTTGCAATTTTACCCCCGTGGGATATATATTCTACCCACACACATTTGGAACTCTCCTGGGGTACCCTCACACATATTATTCTCTCAATTAGTGGATATTTTCACAAAAAGGTGAAATTTTCAAAAATCCAGAAAGTTGGCTGAAAACGACTAAATATCAAGGACTCATTGGGCGAATCGCTCTGGAATTGAAATCGGAACACTCACTGACCTTTCCCCTATCTGAAAGTATGATAAAAGCCGGAAAAATGACTAAGTCCAAAAATATTTTTTTTTCAACTTTTTTCAATTTTACCCTCGTGGGATATATATTCTACCCACACATATTTGGAACACTCCTGGGGTACCCTCACACATATTATTCTCTCATTTAGTGGATATTTTCACAAAAAAGTGAAATTTTCAAAAATCTAGAAAATTGGCTGAAAACGACTAAATATCAAGGACTCATTGGGCGAATCGCTTTGGAACTGAAATTGGAACGCTCACTGACATTTCACGTATCTGAAAGTATGATAAACGCCGGAAAAATGACTAAGTCCAAAAAAAAATGTTTTCAACTTTTTCCAATTTTACCCCCGTGGGATATATATTCTACCCACACACATTTGGAACTCTCCTGGGGTACCCTCACACATATTATTCCCTCATTTAGTGGATATTTTCACAAAAAAGTGAAATTTTCAAAAATCTACAAAATTGGCTGAAAACAACTAAAAATCAAGGACTCATTGGGCGAATCGCTCTGGAACTGAAATCGGAATGCTCACTGACATTTCCCCTATCTGAAAGTCTGATAAATGCAGAAAAAATGACAAAGTCCAAAAAAAAAATGTTTTCAACTTTTTTCAATTTTACCCCCGTGGGATATATATTCTACCCTCACACATATTATTCCCTCATTTAGTGGATATTTTCACAAAAAAGTGAAATTTTCAAAAATCCAAAATATTAGCTGAAAACGACTAAATATCAAGGACTCATTGGACGAATCGCTCTGGAACTGAAATCGGAACGCTCACTGACATTTCCCCTATCTGAAAGTCTGATAAACGCCGGAAAAATGACTAAGTCCAAAAGAAAATGTTTTTTCAACTTTTTCCAATTTTACCCCCGTGGGATATATATTCTACCCTCACACATATTATTCCCTCATTTAGTGGATATTTTCACAAAAAAGTGAAATTTTCAAAAATCCAGAAAATTGGCTGAAAACGACTAAATATCAAGGACTCATTGGGAGAATCGTTATGGAACTGAAATCGGAACGCTCACTGACATTTCCCCTATCTGAAAGTCTGATAAACGCCGGAAAAAATGACTAAGTCCAAAAAAAAAAATGTTTTCAACTTTTTTTGCAATTTTACCCCCGTGGGATATATATTCTACCCACACACATTTGGAACTCTCCTGGGGTACCCTCACACATATTATTCTCCCATTTAGTGGATATTTTCACAAAAAAGTGAAATTTTCAAAAATCCAGAAAGTTGGCTGAAAACGGCTAAATATCAAGGACTCATTGGGCGAATCGCTCTGGAATTGAAATCGGAACACTCACTGACATTTCCCCTATCTGAAAGTATGATAAAAGCCGGAAAAATGACTAAGTCCAAAAAAAAATTTTTTTCAACTTTTTTCAGTTTTACCCCCATGGGATATATATTGTACCCACACACATTTGGAACTCTCCTTGGCTACCCTCACACATATTATTCCCTCATTTAGTGGATATTTTCACAAAAAAGTGAAATTTTCAAAAATCCAGAAAATTGGCTGAAAACGACTAAATATCAAGGACTCATTGGGCGAATCGCTCTGGAATTGAAATCGGAACACTCACTGACATTTCCCCTATCTGAAAGTATGATAAAAGCCGGAAAAATGACTAAGTCCAAAAAAAAAATTTTTTCAACTTTTTTCAGTTTTACCCCCATGGGATATATATTCTACCCACACACATTTGGAACTCTCCTTGGCTACCCTCACACATATTATTCCCTCATTTAGTGGATATTTTCACAAAAAAGTGAAATTTTCAAAAATCCAGAAAATTGGCTGAAAACGACTAAATATCAAGGACTCATTGGGAGAATCGTTATGGAACTGAAATCGGAACGCTCACTGACATTTCCCCTATCTGAAAGTCTGATAAACGCCGGAAAAAATGACTAAGTCCAAAAAAAAAAATGTTTTCAACTTTTTTTGCAATTTTACCCCCGTGGGATATATATTCTACCCACACACATTTGGAACTCTCCTGGGGTACCCTCACACATATTATTCTCTCAATTAGTGGTCATTTTCACAAAAAAGTGAAATTTTCAAAACTCTAGAAAATTGGCTGAAAACGACTAAATATCAAGGACTCATTACGCCAATCGCTCTGGAATTGAAATCGGAACGCTCACTGACATTTCTCCTATCTGAAAGTCTGATAAACGCAGAAAAAATGACTAAGTCCAAAAAAAAAAAATGTTTTCAACTTTTTTCAATTTTACCCCCGTGGGATATATATTCTACCCACACACATTTGGAACTCTCCTGGGGTACCCTCACACATATTATTCTCCCATTTAGTGGATATTTTCACAAAAAAGTGAAATTTTCAAAAATCCAGAAAGTTGGCTGAAAACGGCTAAATATCAAGGACTCATTGGGCGAATCGCTCTGGAATTGAAATCGGAACACTCACTGACATTTCCCCTATCTGAAAGTATGATAAAAGCCGGAAAAATGACTAAGTCCAAAAAAAAAATTTTTTCAACTTTTTTCAGTTTTACCCCCATGGGATATATATTCTACCCACACACATTTGGAACTCTCCTTGGCTACCCTCACACATATTATTCCCTCATTTAGTGGATATTTTCACAAAAAAGTGAAATTTTCAAAAATCCAGAAAATTGGCTGAAAACGACTAAATATCAAGGACTCATTGGGCGAATCGCTCTGGAACTGAAATCGGAATGCTCACTGACATTTCCCCTATCTGAAAGTCTGATAAACGCAGAAAAAATGACTAAGTCCAAAAAAAAAATGTTTTCAACTTTTTTCAATTTTACCCCCGTGGGATATATATTCTACCCGCAAACATTTGGAACTCTCCTGGGGTACCCTCACACATATTATTCTCTCATTTAGTGGATATTTTCACAAAAAAGTGAAATTTTCAAAAATCTAGAAAATTGGCTGAAAACGACTCAATATCAAGGACTCATTGGGCCAATCGCTCTGGAATTGAAATCGGAACGCTCACTGACATTTCCCCTATCTGAAAGTCTGATAAACGCCGGAAAAATGACTAAGTCCAAAAATATTTTTTTTTCAACTTTTTTCAATTTTACCCCTGTGGGATATATATTCTACCCACACACATTTGGAAATCTCCTGGGGTACCCTCACACATATTATTCTCTCATTTAGTGGATATTTTCACAAAAAAGTGAAATTTTCAAAAATCTAGAAAATTGGCTGAAAACGACTAAATATCAAGGACGCATTGGGCCAATCGCTTTGGAACTGAAATTGGAAAGCTCACTGATATTTCCCCTATCTGAAAGTCTGATAAACGCCGGAAAAATGACTAAGTCCAAAAAAAAATGTTTTCAACTTTTTTCAATTTTACCCCCGTGGGATATATATTCTACCCACACACATTTGGAACTCTCCTGGGGTACCCTCACACATATTATTGTCTCATTTAGTGGATATTTTCACAAAAAAGTGAAATTTTCAAAAATCCAAAATATTTTTCTGAAAACGACTAAATTTCAAAGACTCATTGGGCGAATCGCTTTGGAACTGAAATTGGAACGCTCACTGACATTTCCCCTATCTGAAAGTCTGATAAACGCCGGAAAAATGACTAAGTCCAAAAAAAAATATTTTCAACTTTTTTTGCAATTTTACCCCTGTGGGATATATATTCTACCCACACACATTTGGAACTCTCCTGGGGTACCCTCACACATATTATTCCCTCATTTAGTGGATATTTTCACAAAAAAGTGAAATTTTCAAAAATCCAAAATATTAGCTGAAAACGACTAAATATCAAGGACTCATTGGACGAATCGCTCTGGAACTGAAATCGGAACGCTCACTGACATTTCCCCTATCTGAAAGTCTGATAAACGCCGGAAAAATTACTAAGTCCAAAAAAAAATGTTTTTTCAACTTTTTCCAATTTTACCCCCGTGGGATATATATTCTACCCACACACATTTGGAACTCTCCTGGGGTACCCTCACACATATTATTCCCTCATTTAGTGGATATTTTCACAAAAAAGTGAAATTTTCAAAAATCTACAAAATTGGCTGAAAACAACTAAATATCAAGGACTCATTGGGCGAATCGCTCTGGAACTGAAATCGGAATGCTCACTGACATTTCCCCTATCTGAAAGTCTGATAAACGCAGAAAAAATGACTAAGTCCAAAAAAAAAATGTTTTCAACTTTTTTCAATTTTACCCCCGTGGGATATATATTCTGCCCTCACACATATTATTCCCTCATTTAGTGGATATTTTCACAAAAAAGTGAAATTTTCAAAAATCCAAAATATTAGCTGAAAACGACTAAATATCAAGGACTCATTGGACGAATCGCTCTGGAACTGAAATCGGAACGCTCACTGACATTTCCCCTATCTGAAAGTCTGATAAACGCCGGAAAAATGACTAAGTCCAAAAAAAAATGTTTTTTCAACTTTTTCCAATTTTACCCCCGTGGGATATATATTCTACCCTCACACATATTATTCCCTCATTTAGTGGATATTTTCACAAAAAAAATTGAAATTTTCAAAAATCCAGAAAATTGGCTGAAAACGACTAAATATCAAGGACTCATTGGGAGAATCGTTATGGAACTGAAATCGGAACGCTCACTGACATTTCCCCTATCTGAAAGTCTGATAAACGCCGGAAAAAATGACTAAGTCCAAAAAAAAAAATGTTTTCAACTTTTTTTGCAATTTTACCCCCGTGGGATATATATTCTACCCACACACATTTGGAACTCTCCTGGGGTACCCTCACACATATTATTCTCTCAATTAGTGGATATTTTCACAAAAAAGTGAAATTTTCAAAAATCTAGAAAATTGGCTGAAAACGACTAAATATCAAGGACTCATTACGCCAATCGCTCTGGAATTGAAATCGGAACGCTCACTGACATTTCTCCTATCTGAAAGTCTGATAAACGCAGAAAAAATGACTAAGTCCAAAAAAAAAAAATGTTTTCAACTTTTTTCAATTTTATCCCCGTGGGATATATATTCTACCCACACACATTTTGAACTCTCCTGGGGTACCCTCACACATATTATTCTCCCATTTAGTGGATATTTTCACAAAAAAGTGAAATTTTCAAAAATCCAGAAAGTTGGCTGAAAACGGCTAAATATCAAGGACTCATTGGGCGAATCGCTCTGGAATTGAAATCGGAATGCTCACTGACATTTCCCCTATCTGAAAGTCTGTTAAACGCAGAAAAAATGACTAAGTCCAAAAAAAAAATGTTTTCAACTTTTTTCAATTTTACCCCCGTGGGATATATATTCTACCCACACACATTTGGAACTCTCCTGGGGTACCCTCACACATATTATTCTCTCATTTAGTGGATATTTTCACAAAAAAGTGAAATTTTCAAAAATCTAGAAAATTGTCATGAAAACGACTAAATATCAAGGACTCATTGGGCGAATCGCTCTGGAATTGAAATCGGAACACTCACTGACATTTCCCCTATCTGAAAGTATGATAAAAGCCGGAAAAATGACTAAGTCCAAAAATATTTTTTTTTCAACTTTTTTCAATTTTACCCCTGTGGGATATATATTCTACCCACACACATTTGGAAATCTCCTGGGGTACCCTCACACATATTATTCTCTCATTTAGTGGATATTTTCACACAAAAGTGAAATTTTCAAAAATCCAAAATATTTTTCTGAAAACGACTAAATATCAGAGACTCATTGGGCGAATCGCTTTGGAACTGAAATTGGAACGCTCACTGACATTTCCCCTATCTGAAAGTCTGATAAACGGCAGAAAAATGACTAAGTCCAAAAAAGAAATGTTTTCAACTTTTTTCAGTTTTACCCCTGTGGGATATATATTCCACCCACACACATTTGGAAATCTCCTGGGGTACCCTCACACATATTATTCTCTCATTTAGTGGATATTTTCACAAAAAAGTGAAATTTTCAAAAATCCAAAATATTTTTCTGAAAACGACTAAATATCAAGGACTCATTGGGCCAATCGCTCTGGAATTGAAATCGGAACGCTCACTGACATTTCCCCTATCTGAAAGACTGATAAATGCCAGAAAAATGACTAAGTCCAAAAAAAAATGTTTTCAACTTTTTTCAATTTTACCCCCGTGGGATATATATTCTACCCACACACATTTGGAACTCTCCTGGGGTACCCTCACACATATTATTCCCTCATTTAGTGGATATTTTCACAAAAAAGTGAAATTTTCAAAAATCCAAAATATTGGCTGAAAACGACTAAATATCCAAGACTCATTGGGTGAATCGCTTTGGAACTGAAATTGGAACGCTCACTGACATTTCACGTATCTGAAAGTCTGATAAACGGCAGAAAAATGACTAAGTCCAAAAAAAAATGTTTTCAACTTTTTTTGCAATTTTACCCCCGTGGGATATATATTCTACCCACACACATTTGGAACTCTCCTGGGGTACCCTCACACATATTATTCTCTCAATTAGTGGATATTTTCACAAAAAGGTGAAATTTTCAAAAATCCAGAAAGTTGGCTGAAAACGACTAAATATCAAGGACTCATTGGGCGAATCGCTCTGGAATTGAAATCGGAACACTCACTGACCTTTCACCTATCTGAAAGTCTGATAAAAGTCGGAAAAATGATTAAGTCCAAAAATATTTTTTTTTCAACTTTTTTCAATTTTACCCCTGTGGGATATATATTCTACCCACACACATTTGGAAATCTCCTGGGGTACCCTCACACATATTATTCTCTCATTTAGTGGATATTTTCACAAAAAAGTGAAATTTTCAAAAATCTAGAAAATTGGCTGAAAACGACTAAATATCAAGGACTCATTGGGCCAATCGCTTTGGAACTGAAATTGGAAAGCTCACTGATATTTCCCCTCTCTGAAAGTCTGATAAACGCCGGAAAAATGACTAAGTCCAAAAAAAAATGTTTTCAACTTTTTTCAATTTTACCCCCGTGGGATATATATTCTACCCATACACATTTGGAACTCTCCTGGGGTACCCTCACACATATTATTGTCTCATTTAGTGGATATTTTCACAAAAAAGTGAAATTTTCAAAAATCCAAAATATTTTTCTGAAAACGACTAAATTTCAAAGACTTATTGGGCGAATCGCTTTGGAACTGAAATTGTAACGCTCACTGACATTTCCCTTATCTGAAAGTCTGATAAACGGCAGAAAAATGACTAAGTCCAAAAAAAAAATGTTTTCAACTTTTTTCAATTTTACCCCCGTGGGATATATATTCTACCCACACACATTTGGAACTCTCCTGGGGTACCCTCACACATATTATTCTCTCATTTAGTGGATATTTTCACAAAAAAGTGAAATTTTCAAAAATCTAGAAAATTGGCTGAAAACGACTAAATATCAAGGACTCATTGGGCCAATCGCTTTGGAACTGAAATTGGAAAGCTCACTGACATTTCCCCTATCTGAAAGTCTGATAAACGCCGGAAAAATGACTAAGTCCAAAAAAAAATGTTTTCAACTTTTTTCAATTTTACCCCCGTGGGATATATATTCTACCCACACACATTTGGAACTCTCCTGGGGTACCCTCACACATATTATTGTCTCATTTAGTGGATATTTTCACAAAAATGTGAAATTTTCAAAAATCCAAAATATTGGTTGAAAACGACTAAATATCAAGGACTCATTGGGCGCATCGCTCTGGAATTGAAATCGGAACGCTCACTGACATTTCTCCTATCTGAAAGTCTGATAAACGCAGAAAAAATGACTAAGTCCAAAAAAAAAAAATGTTTTCAACTTTTTTCAATTTTACCCCCGTGGGATATATATTCTACCCACACACATTTTGAACTCTCCTGGGGTACCCTCACACATATTATTCTCCCATTTAGTGGATATTTTCACAAAAAAAGTGAAATTTTCAAAAATCCAGAAAGTTGGCTGAAAACGGCTAAATATCAAGGACTCATTGGGCGAATCGCTCTGGAATTGAAATCGGAACACTCACTGACATTTCCCCTATCTGAAAGTATGATAAAAGCCGGAAAAATGACTAAGTCCAAAAAAAAAATTTTTTCAACTTTTTTCAGTTTTACCCCCATGGGATATATATTCTACCCACACACATTTGGAACTCTCCTTGGCTACCCTCACACATATTATTCCCTCATTTAGTGGATATTTTCACAAAAAAGTGAAATTTTCAAAAATCCAGAAAATTGGCTGAAAACAACTAAATATCAAGGACTCATTGGGCGAAACGCTCTGGAATTGAAATTGGAACGCTCACTGACATTTCCCCTATCTGAAAGTCTGATAAACGGCAGAAAAATGACTAAGTCCAAAAAAGAAATGTTTTCAACTTTTTTCAATTTTACCCCCGTGGGATATATATTCTACCCACAAACATTTGGAACTCTCCTGGGGTACCCTCACACATATTATTCTCTCATTTAGTGGATATTTTCACAAAAAAGTGAAATTTTCAAAAATCTAGAAAATTGGCTGAAAACGACTCAATATCAAGGACTCATTGGGCCAATCGCTCTGGAATTGAAATCGGAATGCTCACTGACATTTCCCCTATCTGAAAGACTGATAAATGCCAGAAAAATGACTAAGTCCAAAAAAAAATGTTTTCAACTTTTTTCAATTTTACCCCCGTGGGATATATATTCTACCCACACACATTTGGAACTCTCCTGGGGTACCCTCACACATATTATTCCCTCATTTAGTGGATATTTTCACAAAAAAGTGAAATTTTCAAAAATCCAAAATATTGGCTGAAAACGACTAAATATCCAAGACTCATTGGGCGAATCGCTTTGGAACTGAAATTGGAACGCTCACTGACATTTCACGTATCTGAAAGTCTGATAAACGGCAGAAAAATGACTAAGTCCAAAAAAAAATGTTTTCAACTTTTTTTGCAATTTTACCCCCGTGGGATATATATTCTACCCACACACATTTGGAACTCTCCTGGGGTACCCTCACACATATTATTCTCTCAATTAGTGGATATTTTCACAAAAAGGTGACATTTTCAAAAATCCAGAAAGTTGGCTGAAAACGACTAAATATCAAGGACTCATTGGGCGAATCGCTCTGGAATTGAAATCGGAACACTCACTGACCTTTCCCCTATCTGAAAGTCTGATAAAAGCCGGAAAAATGACTAAGTCCAAAAATATTTTTTTTTCAACTTTTTTCAATTTTACCCCTGTGGGATATATATTCTACCCACACACATTTGGAAATCTCCTGGGGTACCCTCACACATATTATTCTCTCATTTAGTGGATATTTTCACAAAAAAGTGAAATTTTCAAAAATCTAGAAAATTGGCTGAAAACGACTAAATATCAAGGACTCATTCGGCCAATCGCTTTGGAACTGAAATTGGAAAGCTCACTGATATTTCCCCTATCTGAAAGTCTGATAAACGCCGGAAAAATGACTAAGTCCAAAAAAAAATGTTTTCAACTTTTTTCAATTTTACCCCCGTGGGATATATATTCTACCCATACACATTTGGAACTCTCCTGGGGTACCCTCACACATATTATTGTCTCATTTAGTGGATATTTTCACAAAAAAGTGAAATTTTCAAAAATCCAAAATATTTTTCTGAAAACGACTAAATTTCAAAGACTTATTGGGCGAATCGCTTTGGAACTGAAATTGTAACGCTCACTGACATTTCCCTTATCTGAAAGTCTGATAAACGGCAGAAAAATGACTAAGTCCAAAAAAAAAATGTTTTCAACTTTTTTCAATTTTACCCCCGTGGGATATATATTCTACCCACACACATTTGGAACTCTCCTGGGGTACCCTCACACATATTATTCTCTCATTTAGTGGATATTTTCACAAAAAAGTGAAATTTTCAAAAATCTAGAAAATTGGCTGAAAACGACTAAATATCAAGGACTCATTGGGCCAATCGCTTTGGAACTGAAATTGGAAAGCTCACTGACATTTCCCCTATCTGAAAGTCTGATAAACGCCGGAAAAATGACTAAGTCCAAAAAAAAATGTTTTCAACTTTTTTCAATTTTACCCCCGTGGGATATATATTCTACCCACACACATTTGGAACTCTCCTGGGGTACCCTCACACATATTATTGTCTCATTTAGTGGATATTTTCACAAAAATGTGAAATTTTCAAAAATCCAAAATATTGGTTGAAAACGACTAAATATCAAGGACTCATTGGGCGCATCGCTCTGGGACTGAAATCGGAACGCTCACTGACATTTCCCCTATCTGAAAGTCTGATAAACGCCAGAAAAATGACTAAGTCCAAAAAAAAAATTTTTTCAACTTTTTTCAGTTTTACCCCCGTGGGATATATATTCTGCCCACACACATTTGGAACTCTCTTGGGGTACCCTCACGCATATTATTCCCTCATTTAGTGGATATTTTCACAAAAAAGTGAAATTTTCAAAAATCTACAAAATTGGCTGAAAGCGACTAAATATCAAGGACTCATTGGGCCAATCGCTCTGTAACTGAAATCAGAACGCTCACTGACATTTCCCCTATCTGAAAGTCTGATAAACGCCGGAAAAATGACTAAGTCCAAAAAAAAATGTTTTCAACTTTTTTTGCAATTTTACCCCTGTGGGATATATATTCTACCCACACACATTTGGAACTCTCCTGGGGTACCCTCACACATATTATTCTCTCAATTCGTGGATATTTTCACAAAAAAGTGAAATTTTCAAAAATCCAGAAAGTTGGCTGAAAGCGACTAAATATCAAGGACTCATTGGGCGAATCGCTCTGGAATTGAAATCGGAACACTCACTGACATTTCCCCTATCTGAAAGTATGATAAAAGCCGGAAAAATGACTAAGTCCAAAAATATTTTTTTTTCAACTTTTTTCAATTTTACCCCCGTGGGATATATATTCTACCCACACACATTTGGAACTCTCCTGGGGTACCCTCACACATATTATTCCCTCATTTAGTGGATATTTTCAAAAAAAAGTCAAATTTTCAAAAATCCAAAATATTGGCTGAAAACGACTAAATATCAAGGACTCATTGGGCGAATCGCTCTGGAACTGAAATCGGAATGCTCACTGACATTTCCCCTATCTGAAAGTCTGATAAACGCAGAAAAAATGACTAAGTCCAAAAAAAAAATGTTTTCAACTTTTTTCAATTTTACCCCCTTGGGATATATATTCTACCCTCACACATATTATTCCCTCATTTAGTGGATATTTTCACAAAAAAGTGAAATTTTCAAAAATCCAGAAAATTGGCTGAAAACGACTAAATATCAAGGACTCATTGGGAGAATCGTTATGGAACTGAAATCGGAACGCTCACTGACATTTCCCCTATCTGAAAGTCTGATAAACGCCGGAAAAAATGACTAAGTCCAAAAAAAAATATTTTTCAACTTTTTTCAATTTTACCCCCGTGGGATATATATTCTACCCACACACATTTGGAAATCTCCTGGGGTACCCTCACACATATTATTCTCTCATTTAGTGGATATTTTCACAAAAAAGTGAAATTTTCAAAAATCCAAAATATTTTTCTGAAAACGACTAAATATCAAAGACTCATTGGGCGAATCGCTTTGGAACTGAAATTGGAACGCTCACTGACATTTCCCTTATCTGAAAGTCTGATAAACGGCAGAAAAATGACTAAGTCCAAAAAAAAAATGTTTTCAACTTTTTTCAATTTTACCCCCGTGGGATATATATTCTACCCACACACATTTGGAACTCTCCTGGGGTACCCTCACACATATTATTCTCTCATTTAGTGGATATTTTCACAAAAAAGTGAAATTTTCAAAAATCTACAAAATTGGCTGAAAGCGACTAAATATCAAGGATTCATTGGGCCAATCGCTCTGGAATTGAAATCGGAACGCTCACTGACATTTCCCTTATCTGAAAGTCTGATAAACGCCGAAAAAATGACTAAGTCCAAAAAAAAATGTTTTCAACTTTTTTTGCAATTTTACCCCTGTGGGATAAATATTCTACCCACACACATTTGGAACTCTCCTGGGGTACCCTCACACATATTATTCTCTCAATTCGTGGATATTTTCACAAAAAAGTGAAATTTTCAAAAATCCAGAAAATTGGCTGAAAACAAATAAATATCAAGGACTCATTGGGCGAATCGCTCTGGAACTGAAATTGGAAAGCTCACTGACATTTCCCCTATCTGAAAATCTGATAAACGTCGGAAAAATGACAAAGTCCAAAATAAAATGTTTTCAACTTTTTTCAATTTTACCCCCGTGGGACATATATTCTACCCACACACATTTGGAACTCTCCTGGGGTACCCTCACACATATTATTCCCTCATTTAGTGGATATTTTCAAAAAAAAGTCAAATTTTCAAAAATCCAAAATAATGGCTGAAAACGACAAAATATCAAGGACTCATTGGGCGAATCGCTCTGGGACTGAAATCGGAACGCTCACTGACATTTCCCCTATCTGAAAGTCTGATAAACGCCGGAAAAATTACTAAGTCAAAAAAAAAAAAAATTTTTCAACTTTTTTCAATTTTACCCCCGTGGGATATATATTCTACCCACACACATTTGGAACTCTCCTGGGGTACCCTCACACATATTATTCTCTCAATTAGTGCATATTTTCACAAAAAAGTGAAATTTTCAAAAATCCAGAAAATTGGCTGAAAACGACTAAATATCAAGGACTCATTGGGCGAATCGCTCTGGAACTGAAATTGGAAAGCTCACTGACATTTCCCCTATCTGAAAGTCTGATAAACGCCGGAAAAATGACTAAGTCCAAAAAAATTTTTTTTTCAACTTTTTTCAATTTTACCCCCGTGGGACATATATTCTACCCACACACATTTGGAACTCTCCTGGGGTACCCTCACACATATTATTCCCTCATTTAGTGGATATTTTCAAAAAAAAGTCAAATTTTCAAAAATCCAAAATAATGGCTGAAAACGACTAAATATCAAGGACTCATTGGGCGAATCGCTCTGGGACTGAAATCGGAACGCTCACTGACATTTCCCCTATCTGAAAGTCTGATAAACGCCGGAAAAATGACTAAGTCAAAAAAAAAAAATGTTTTCAACTTTTTTTAATTTTACCCCCGTGGGATATATATTCTACCCACACACATTTGGAACTCTCCTGGGGTACCCTCACACATATTATTCTCTCAATTAGTGGATATTTTCACAAAAAAGTGAGATTTTCAAAAATACAGAAAATTGGCTGAAAACGACGAAATATCAAGGACTCATTGGGCGAATCGCTCTGGAATTGAACTCGGAACACTCACTGACATTTCCCCTATCTGAAAGTATGATAAAAGCCGGAAAAATGACTAAGTCCAAAAAAATTTTTTTTTCAACTTTTTTCAATTTTACCCCCGTGGGATATATATTCTACCCACACACATTTGGAACTCTCCTGGGGTACCCTCACACATATTATTCCCTCATTTAGTGGATATTTTCAAAAAAAAGTCAAATTTTCAAAAAATCCAAAATAATGGCTGAAAACGACTAAATATCAAGGACTCATTGGGCGAATCGCTCAGGGACTGAAATCGGAACGCTCACTGACATTTCCCCTATCTGAAAGTCTGATAAACGCCGGAAAAATGACTAAGTCCAAAAAAAAATGTTTTTTCAACTTTTTCCAATTTTACCCCCGTGGGATATATATTCTACCCTCACACATATTATTCCCTCATTTAGTGGATATTTTCACAAAAAAGTGAAATTTTCAAAAATCCAGAAAATTGGCTGAAAACGACTAAATATCAAGGACTCATTGGGCGAATCGCTCTGGAACTGAAATTGGAAAGCTCACTGACATTTCCCCTATCTGAAAATCTGATAAACGTCGGAAAAATGACTAAGTCCAAAAAAAAATGTTTTCAACTTTTTTCAATTTTACCCCGTGGGATATATATTCTACCCACACACATTTGGAACTCTCCTGGGGTACCCTCACACATATTATTCCCTCATTTAGTGGATATTTTCACAAAAAAGTGAAATTTTCAAAAATCCAAAATATTGGCTGAAAACGACTACATATCAAAGACTCATTGGGCGAATCGCTTTGGAACTGAAATTGTAACGCTCACTGACATTTCCCCTATCTGAAAGTCTGATAAACGCCAGAAAAATGACTAAGTCCGAAAAAAAATTTTTTTACAACTTTTTTCAATTTTACCCCCGTGGGATATATATTCTACCCACACACATTTTTAACTCTCCTGGGGTACCCTCACACATATTATTCTCTCATTTAGTGGATATTTTCACAAAAAAGTGAAATTTTCAAAAATCTAGAAAATTGGCTGAAAAAAACTAAATATCAAGGAGTCATTGGGCGAATCGCTCTGGAATTGAAATCGGAACGCTCACTGACATTTCCCCTATCTGAAAGTCTGATAAACGCCGGAAAAATGACTAAGTCCAAAAAAAAATGTTTTTTCAACTTTTTCCAATTTTACCCCCGTGGTATATATATTCTACCCTCACACATTCCCTCATTTAGTGGATATTTTCACAAAAAAGTGAAATTTTCAAAAATACAGAAAATTGGCTGAAAACGACTAAATATCAAGGACTCATTGGGCGAATCGCTCTGGAACTGAAATCGGAACGCTCACTGACATTTCCCCTATCTGAAAGTCTGATAAACGCAGAAAAAATGACTAAGTCCAAAAAAAAAATGTTTTCAATTTTTTTCAATTTTACCCCTGTGGGATATATATTCTACCCACACACATTTGGAACTCTCCTGGGGTACACATATTATTCTCTCAATTAGTGGATATTTTCACAAAAAAGTGAAATTTTCAAAAATCCAGAAAGTTGGCTGAAAACGACTAAATATCAAGGACTCATTGGGCGAATTGCTCTGGAACTGAAATCGGAATGCTCACTGACATTTCCCCTATCTGAAAGTCTGATAAACGCCGGAAAAATGACTAAGTCCAAAAAAAAATTTTTTTACAACTTTTTTCAATTTTACCCCCGTGGGATATATATTCTACCCACACACATTTGGAACTCTCCTGGGGTACCCTCACACATATTATTCCCTCATTTAGTGGATATTTTCACAAAAAAGTGAAATTTTCAAAAATCCAAAATATTGGCTGAAAACGACTAAATATCAAAGACTCATTGGGCGAATCGCTCTGGAACTGAAATCGGAACGCTCACTCACATTTCCCCTATCTGAAAGTCTGATAAACGGCAGAAAAATGACTAAGTCCAAAAAAAAATTTTTTTTCAACTTTTTTCAATTTTACCCCCGTGGGATATATATTCTACCCACACACATTTGGAACTCTCCTGCGGTAGCCTCACACATATTATTCCCTCATTTAGTGGATATTTTAACAAAAAAGTGAAATTTTCAAAAATCCAGAAAATTCGCTGAAAACAACTAAATATCAAGGACTCATTGGGCGAATCGCTCTGGAACTGAAATCGGAACGCTCACTCACATTTCCCCTATCTGAAAGTCTGATAAACGCCGGAAAAATGACTAAGTCCAAAAAAATTTTTTTTTTTAACTTTTTTCAATTTTACCCCTGTGGGATATATATACTACCCACACACATTTGGAACTCTCCTGGGGTACCCTCACACATATTATTCTCTCATTTAGTGGATGTTTTCACAAAAATGTGAAATTTAAAAAAATCCAAAATATTGGCTGAAAACGACTAAATATCAAGGACTCATTGGGCGAATCGCTCTGGAACTGAAATCGGAACGCTCACTGACATTTCCCCTATCTGAAAGTTTGATAAACGCCGTAAAAATGACTAAGTCCAAAAAAAAATGTTTTCAACTTTTTTCAATTTTACCCCCGTGGGATATATATTCTACCCACACACATTTGGAACTCTCCTGGGGTACCCTCATACATATTATTCCCTCATTTAGTGGATATTTTCACAAAAAAGTGAAATTTTCAAAAATCCAAAATATTTGCTGAAAACGACTAAATATCAATGACTCATTGGGTGAATCGCTCTGGAACTGAAATTGGAACGCTCACTGACATTTCCCCTATCTGAAAGTCTGATAATGTTACAACTCTCCTGTTAGTTTTTTTTTAGTTTGCTGGTCACATGACCATTTTGCCTATTTAATCCGGCTCCGCCCTCCTGGCTTTGCTGGACTTCATTTGTATTTACTACTGTTGAGCTAGCTTGTTACTCTATTGCCGTTCTCTGCTAGTTTTGCTAGGTCTTCTGACCTCTACGCTTTTTGTTGTGTGTTTGTCTTTGACTGCTACTCTTTTTGCTAGGAGGTGTCCAACTTATCCCAGTCCCTAGATCTTGTAGGGATCCCTCCCCCATATCTATAGGTCTGCGTTCAGACTAGCCGAGGACTTTAGCGGGTCTGATCGCAGGATCAGGTTCCCCGTTACATCGTAGGGATCTAGTTTAGTTCTATTGTAGGGACAGATCTCCTGCCTTTCCTTATTCTCTGTAGCAGATCATAACAGTAAGTCCAGCCATAAAAAAAAAAAAGAAAGGGAAAGGATTTTCTCTGGGGAAAGACCTCCAGTTTTCCATCATGGTCTTGGTGCAAGATTTGGCTCAATGCTTGCAGGGACTCTCTCTGGAGGTGATAAAGCTCCAACAACACGTGAGTAGCTGTTCTGGAGCGCATTTTGTGGAACCAAAGGTACGTCTGCCTGATTTATTTTTTGGCGAACAACAAGATTTTTTTTCTTTTAAAAATGCTTGTCTATTATATTTTCGTTTGAGACCCGGATCCTCTGGTGATGAATCACAGCGCATAGGGTTCATAATGTCACTTTTGCGCAAAGATCCTCAGGGATGGGCCTTCTCTCTCCATCCTAGTGATCCGTGCTTTAGTTCAGTGGATAGTTTTTTTTCTGCTTTGGGTTAGTTGTACGATGATCCTGATCGTGTCTCATCTGCTGAGTCTGAATTAAGACGTTTGAGGCAGGGATCAGGTAATGTGGAAAAATATTGTTCTCACTTCCGTCGGTGGTCTGCCCAGGTAGGGTGGAACGATTCAGCTTTGAAAAGCTTGTTTCTTGCAGGCCTAGGTGAAAGGGTTAAGGATTTACTGATTGCTTATCCCACACCTGGAAACTTGCAGGAGGCAATGCAATTAGCTATACGGGTGGGCAGGAGACTGCGTGCAAGGGTTAATGAGAGCAAATCCTCTGCTATGTCAGCTTCGAGTCCTGAGAGGTTCTGTGCTGACAATGGAGAGCCGATGGAAATTGGGGCGATGGCACCCCGCTCTCAGGAAAAAGACCGCCGACTTTCTGAAGGCTTGTGCTTCTATTGCGGAAGTTCTGGTCATTTTATTAAGAGCTGTGTGCTTTGTAAGAAGAAAGAAAAAAAAATGGTCAGTCATGCTCGTATTGCCTGTTTAAATTCTAAGGGGGTATTCCTATCTGCCACTACTGCTGCTCAGGATGAATTAATTGAATTTCGGGTATTTGTGGATTGTGGATCTACTCTGAATGTGATTGATGGGGGATTCTTGGAAAAACTTAGATTTGAACCTAAAACTTTGTCATCCCCTATTGCTGTGGTTTCTGTCGATGGCTCTCCCTTGAAGAGTGTTACTCACAAGGTCTGTGAATTTCCCCTCACTATTAATGGTATTCATCAAGAGAATTTGGATTTGGTGGTATTGGATAATTTGCCTTCTCCAGTAATATTGGGGTTACCCTGATTAAAATTGCACAATCCTGTACTGGATTGGTCTACCAATGAAATTAAGTCCTGGAGCCCTAAGTGTTATGACAAGTGTTGTAACGGGCGCATTGCTGCTGTGGCTAGAGGGGAATTGCCTGTACCTATTCAGGATTTTTGGAGAGCTTTTTCTGAGGAGGAGTCGCAGGTTTTGCCTCCCCATAGAGACTATGATTGTACCATTGAATTTGTCCCTGGAGCGACTCTTCCTAAGAGTTGTTTATTTAATCTTACTATTCCTGAGAGAAAGGCTTTGGAGGAATACATACAGACAAGCTTGGCCGTTGGTCACATTAGGCCTTCCAAGTCTCCTGTGGCTGTTGTTTTTTTTTTTGTGAAAAAAAAAGATGGCGGTTTACGTCCTTGTCTGGACTTTCGTGAGATTAATAAAATTACTGTACGCAATCCTTACCCACTGCAATTGATTCCCGATTTATTTAACCAGTTAGTGGGGGCCAAGTGGTTCTCTAAAATTGATCTCCGGGGGGCATACAATTTGTTGCGCCTGAAGGAGGGTGATGAATGGAAGACTGCTTTTAACACTCCTGTGGGTCATTTTGAGAATCTGGTTATGCCTTTTGGTCTCACCAATGCTCCAGCATTTTTTCAGAATCTTATTAATGACATCCTTAGACCTTTAATCGGCAAAAATGTGGTTGTGTATTTGGATGACATTTTGATTTATTCGCCGGATCTGGAGTCTCATTGGCGGAGCGTACGCGAGGTATTACAGTTATTAATGGGCAATTCGCTTTTTGCTAAGCTGGAGAAATGTGAGTTCGCTGTACAGAGAATTAGTTTTTTGGGCTACATTGTCTCCAGTGAAGGTTTTGAGATGGACCCGGTTAAAGTTCAGGCTGTACAGGAATGGCCTAGGCCTATTGGTTTGAAATCGATACAGAGGTTTTTTGGTTTCGCCAATTATTACAGAAAATTCATAAAAAATTGTTCTATTATTGTCAAACCGCTGACCGATCTCACCAGGAAAGGTGCTAATGCGGTTCAGTGGACTTCTGAGGCCATTGAAGCTTTTGTGTTTTTAAAGGAGAGGTTCACCTCTGCTCCCATCCTTATGCAGCCTGATGTGACTAAGCCATTTTTGGTTGAGGTTGATGCTTCTTCGGTGGGGGTTGGTGCGGTGTTGTCTCAGGAAAACAAGGATGGAGTACATCCCTGTGCCTTTTTTTCAAAAAAATTTTCCGAGACTGAACTTAATTACGATATTGGTAATCGGGAATTGCTGGCGATTAAACTCGCATTTGAACACTGGCGTCACCTCTTGGAAGGTGCTGAATTTCCCGTTCAGGTTTTCACTGATCATAAAAATCTGATCTATCTTGATGCTGCCAAGCGCTTGAATGCCCGTCAGGCTAGGTGGGCACTTTTTTTCTCGCGGTTTAATTTTTCTGTTACTTACATCCCGGGTACCAAGAATGTTAAAGCGGATGATTTGTCTCGCAGCTTTTCTCCCATGGTCGGTGTTGAGGAGGAGGAGGAGACCATTTTACAAGAAGGTGTTGTGATTGCTGCTTTGGACTCCGTTTTGGAGGATGAGATTCTTAAAGCACAGGAGAATGCCCCATCTAACACTCCCCATGGGAGGTTGTTTGTGCTTAGGACCTTTAGGAGAGATTTGTTTGTTGAGTGTCATGAGTCTCGGTTGGCAGGTCATCCAGGAATTTCTGAGACCAAGAGACTTGTGGGTCGCAGTTTTTGGTGGCCTGGATGGCAGAAGGAAGTCATTAAGTGGGTGCGCCAATGTACTGTGTGTGCAAGATCCAAGTCTTCGCATGCTCCTGCTGCGGGGTTGCTTTGCCCTCTGGAGGTTCCTAGTGCACCTTGGACACATCTGGCTATGGACTTTATTACTGACCTTCCTTCCTCTGAAGGTTTCACGGTCATCTGGGTGGTCGTGAACCGTTTTAGCAAGATGTGTCACTTGGTTCCCTTCATCAAACTGCCTTGAGCTAAGACACTCGCTAAGGCCTTTGTCAAGGAGATTGTCAGACTACATGGTGTTCCTACTGACATTGTTTCTGATAGGGGACCTCAGTTTGTGCCTCGTTTTTGGCGTGCCTTTTGTGACAGGTTGGGAGTTCATTTGTCGTTTTCATCCGGATATCATCCTGAGTCTAATGGCCAGACAGAAAGGAAGAACCAGGATGTTGAGCAGTTCTTGCGTTGTTTTGTGGCAGACAATCAAGAGGGGTGGTCTGAGTTTCTGCCACTTGCTGAATTTGTTCTTAACAACCATACATCCTCTTCTGCTGGGTGTTCGCCTTTTTTTTGTTGTTCTGGGAGACATCCGTCTTTTGAGTCATTTTCCAAATTGGTTTCAGCTGTGCCTGAGGAGGAGAGTTTTTCCGGTGATTTGGAGAGAGTTTGGACGGATGTGCGTGGTAATCTTCAGGAGGCTAACAAAAAATCTAAGAGGTACTTTGATAGGAAACGGCAAGAGGTTTTGTTTGCTGTTGGTGACATGGTTAGGTTGTCCTCTAAGAATCTGCGATTGAGGATTCCTTCTAAAAAATTGGGTCCCAAGTTCGTAGGGCCCTTTAAGGTACTTCAGATAGTTAACCAATCTGCTGTTAGGCTGGAGCTCCTACGTCCTGGAGGATTAATCCGGTGTTTCATGTTTCTCTGTTGAAAAAAGCTGATGTGTCGGATGGTGACGCCTCTGCCACTGTTCCTCCGGTGGTGGAGGACGGGGAATATGAAATTTCCCGCATCCTAAATTCTAGACGGTATAGAGGGAGTTTGCAGTATCTTGTCGCTTGGAAGGGTTTTGGACCTGAGGATTAGTGTTGAGCCACCCCCGTAGTGTTCGAGTTCGGTTCGGTTCGTCGAACACCCGTGTGTTCGCCGAACTGTTCGTCGAACACCTTCGAACACCGTTAAAACCAATGGCAGGCAAACAAAAACACATAGAAACACATAGAAAACACCTTCAAAGGTGTCCAAAAGCTGACAAACTGCTCAGAAGACACAACTAACACATGGAAAAGTGACAAGTACATATAGTCATGCGAAAATAAAAGAGGTGGAGGAGTAAAAGGAGGGGGAGACACAGATATAGGCATGTCATGCCCTTCTAAAATCCAAAAAGTGAGAAGCCGACACGGCCAGTCCGCTCCTGCCCGTGCCACCTCCGTGTCGCTGGGTTTGTGCCAGAGCCGCGGTGAACCCTGATGGCCAGCCCCCCTCTCCCAATACTGGTGCCTGTCCGCTGGTGGGTCGAGCGAGCCCCCCTGTGGTGGAGGCAGCTCTAAGCTTTTTAATTTAAATTGTCTCTCTAATTTGAATGAATACACTTTAAATCCATTTACAAGGATCTATTGGAGGGCAAGTCTCATGCCAGCAGCCGCGTAATTCCAGCTCCAGTAGCGTCCACTAAAGCTGCTGCAGTTAAAAAGCTTTTATAAGGATCGAGCTCGGCTGTCCACCGCAAGGCATCCTACTGCCAGTCCCAGCCCCTATGCCTTGGGGTGCCTCCTGATGCTCTTCACTGAGTATCCCATGGTCCCGAAGCATTTCCTTTGAAAAAATTAAGTGTCTAAACTACAGGTGGTGTAGCTTGCTTAACAGCCGGGATAATCCGCTGACTAGCAGACACTGCTACTAGGCACAAAGTATTTCCTGGGCTAGATGCAGTTAAAAATTTGTAATTAGATACTCTCGTTGGATGCTGAGAAAGCATTCCATAGAGTCTCCTGGCACGCCATATATGATTCTCTTAAAAAGCCTGGGGTAGGGGTCTAGGGGACCCTTTTATAGCCAAAGTCACGGCCCTGTATCGCAATACGTCACCTAGGCTGAAGATAAATGGAACTGTAGCACCCTGAGGGCTCGGTTGCTACAGACGTATTGCACCTCACCCAGAGGTGTGATATCTCACTCTCAGGTAAGGATGGAGTGTGGATCAGGACCCGACACCTGCATGCATTACACCACATTGCCATGGGGCAGGGCGACCAATATGCCCCTGAGATGGGCACGACAGTCCCTGTCCCTGGCTGGAGTGGGGGGAGGGAACACTGAGGAAGGGGAACCCTGTAGTGCAGGAGCAGGGAGGAAGCAGTTCCTGGGTGCATTGAGAAGGGAGTATAAAAGGTGGGCACCATCTTAGTTCAGTGCAGAGAAGTCTGAGCAGAAGTGGCAGGGAGCAGGGGCTCTGCATGAGCTCTGCTCTGGAGGCGGGCCTAGTAACAGAGGCCCAGGCCTGGAAGAGGGAGAAGGAAGGAAGAGGAGCGGAGAAGGCTCCAGGAACGAGGAATGAAGGGATCCCAGGGGTGCGGACGGGCGAGTCGCCACCGCACGCCCGAATCCACCTGCGTGGAGGGGTCAGGCCAAAGGGGGAGACCGGTCCCCGAACTAGTGGAGGCAGGAAACGACCCTCAGCTAGAAACCGGAGGCTCTGACATTTTATGTGGCGCAGCCCCTCGCTACACCCGCTAGGAAGGCACCACATAGGGTCAGGGAAACTGGCGCCAAGTTTACCAAGAGGAGGCCCGAGGCAGCCGGACAGAAGTGTTGGTAAGAAAGGCCAGACAAAGGACACACAAAGGGGGTCCTGTGAAGTGCTCCAAAGTGATCTGGGAGTTGTCTGAGCCCCTCACCTGGTGAGCACAGTACGACGTGGGCAGCCGTTACCTGCAGACGTGGTCTGGATAATAAGAACTGTGAGTAAAGGCCCTGGACTGCATCACTGACTCCGTGTCGTTACTGCTGCTGTCCTGCACCATTACCCCCATCCTCCGCATACACTGCCCTGAGGCTATACTCCTCCCGTGGGGAGTTATGCTACGCTCACTCTGACCGCAATCCACGGGTGGCGTAGTCGGACATTTAAACATCAAAACCACATAAATAGTTCCGCCACTGGTTTGACCGCCCTGAGCCACGGAACCGGGTCGCCGCCACGAAGACTACAACCACCAGCATCCACCAAAAAGGGTCCGGCTCCGGGTGTCCCAAGGCCCAGGGGGTGCGTCAGAACATTTTCATCACCTTTCACAATCACCAATGGGACAAGGCAGGGATGTCCTCTGTCCCCTCTCTTATACATCCTAGTGACGGAGCACCTGCTCTCATCAATTCGCCATAACCCCAATATTAGGTGGATTGAGGTGGGAGGCACCGAGTACAAGTGCTCTCTATTTGCTGATGATGTCCTAGTATATATCACTCAATCACATATATCCATCCCTGCTGTTATGGCTGAAATAGATCACTTTGTTACATGGTAAAATTTTAAAATCAATGCAGCGAAGTCTGAGGCCCTCGATGTCTCCCTCCCCAAATCCATATAGAATTCCATCCAGTCCAACTTTCCCTTTGCCTGGCCCTCACAGGGTATCAAATACTTAGGAATTCCTATTCATAGAGACCTCTCCCATCTATGTTATCTTAATTTTGGGCCCTTTATTGAACAATTCCATACAGACCACGGTTGGCAAGTTAGAACTGTAAGATTCACTACGTGAACCGCTGGTGTTTTGTGGATTATTATGCAAAAAGTGTTTAGGAGTGATAAGGGAAGAATTTGTTTGTTTGTCAGTTAAACTCATTGATGGTGATGTGTGTCAGGGCTCTTTATATCACTGTAAGCAATTGCAGACACCTGTGCTAATTAGTTTGGCAGGTGTGTCCAATGAAAGGCAAGACTACTTAAGAAGGCTCTCTCACATTATTAAGCAGCCTACATTTTCTGCCAAAATGGGAAAGAAAAAGGATGTGTCGGCTGCTGAGAAGCAACAAATTGTGGAGTGTTTAGGTCAAGGCATGACTACAAGTTTTTGAAGCTGCTTGTGCCTCCAACGTCCCCCGAACAACAAGATGCAGGGTCCTTCAGAGGTTTGCAGCTGTGCATACGCCATCCTGTCGACCTCCTCTATCCACTTCACACAAGCAGAAACGGCTCCAGTGGGCCAAACATTACATGAAGACTGATTTCAAAACTGTTTTGTTCACGGATGAGTGCCGTGCAGCGCTCGATGGTCCAGATGGATGGAGTGGAGGATGGCTGGTTGATGGACACCCCACGCAAACACGGCTACAGCGCCAACAAGGAGGAGGTGGAGTAATGTTTTGGGCTGGAATCATGGGGAGAGAGATTGTCGACCCCTTTAGGATCCCTGAAGGCGCTAAAGATGAACTCCATAATGTATGTGGATTTTCTCAAACAGCACTTCCTGCCATGGTTCAAGAAGAAGAACCGTGTATTTCACAGCAAGATCATTTTTCTGCATGATAATGCACCATCTCATGCTGCACATAAAACATCTGCATCTCTGGCTGATATGGGCATAAAAGGGGACAAACTTATGGTGTGACCCCCATGCTCCCCTGACCTCTATCCCATTCAGGACCTTTGGAGCATCATTAAAAGGAGTGTCTATGATGGCGGGAGGCAGTTCACATCTAAGCAACAGCTCTGGGAGGGTATTCTGTCCTCATGCAAAACAATTGAAGCAGAAACCATCCAAAACCTGACAAATTCAATGGACGAGAGAGTTCAGAAGCTCCTTTCGAACAAGGGGTCCTATGTGAAAATGTAACATCACCTAGAATAAAGTTTTGAGTTGAAAACTGTTTGATTTCAGTTTCTAACAACCTGCTAATGCTTATAATTTCAAAAATGACCATTTTTTTGGTCTTTATTAAAATGAAAAGGTTGATCGAAAAGTTTGGGGGATCTAAGAGTGTGGCAATCCAGTAGTCATGATTACTTCGAATTCTGACAATATGAGGGTCATGCTGCAGGTAGTGCAGCAAGAAGGCACTTATGTGTCTTGCGCATCTCGGAGCCCCAAAATTATTTTGCGGGCTAGATGCAGCTAAAAATTATTTTTAATTTTAAATCTGGTGGAGCTTATTATAGATGGCCTAATAGGATCAGTGCTGCACACTGCTACAAAGCCCAAATTATTTTCCAGTCAAGATACAGATAAACATGATTAGTAATTTGAAAGCTTAAAACGTTTGGTAGGGTGATTTTAACCAATCATCAAGCTTTTACTCTCCCCAGGATGACACAGGGGTAGAAAAGTCGTTTCGGATCCATGATTTGTTCATCTTTATGAACGTGAGTCTGTCAGCACACCACCAGCAGCGCTGAACACACGTTCAGACAGAACGCTGGCTGCGGGGCATGACAAGATCTCCAAGGCGTAAGTGGCTAGCTCCGGCCATTTATCCAGATTGGAAGCCCAAAAAGAGCAAGGGTCCAGTGACACAGTCGTGGCTTCAATGTTTACTTGGAGATACTCCTGTACCATCGTCTCTAGGCGTTGACTATGTGTCAGACTTCTTGTCTCCTGTGGCCTTGCAAAGGATGGGCTAAAAAAGTGGTGAAATGATTCCGCAAAATTGATGTTACCACCAGATACTGTGGTTCTGTTACGGTTTGAGTGCTGAACACTTGACGGTCCCACGGTTGGCAAGTTGGAACTGTGAGATTCACTACGTGCACCACTGGTGTTTTGTGGAAAAGCACATGTAAGATTCTGCAACAGTCTCTGCTGATACTCCTGCATGCGTGCATCCCTTTCTATGGCAGGAATAATTTCTGCAAATTTACTTTTGTACCGGGGATCTAACAGTGTGGCAACCCAGTAGTCAGGATTATTTCTAATTCTCACAATTCGAGGGTCATGTTGCAGGTAGTGCAGCAAGAAGGCACTCATGTGTGTTGCGCATCCAGGAGCACCAAGTCCCTGTTGTGTTGGTGGCGAGGTAACAATCATGCTTCCTTCCTCTGTCCTCTCCCCCCAACCTCGCACAACAGAAATGTGATCAAGGTCTCCCTCATCTGATGAGTCTTCCATCAGTTCGTCCTCCACTTCTTCCTGGGCTCCTGCACCTTCCTCGCTAGTTTGGCTGCTACCATGCGCCCTGGTAAAACCATCTCCCCCACCCTCACATGCCTGCCGCCTTGGTGCTGCCGACCGTCTGGACCTTGCAGATGTTAGCCCTTCCGCATACAACTCCTCCTCCTCTACTTCCTCCACCTCCTCTTGTGCCACCACCTGACTCCGAATTCTGTTTAACATGTGCTCCAGCATGTAAATCACCGGAATAGTCATGCTGATAATGGCATCGTGAGCACTAAACATCTTCGTCGCCATTTCAAAACTGTGCAGAAGGGTGCATAGGTCCCTGATCTGAGACCACTCCTCCAGCGTGATTTGCCCCACCTCTGAATCTCGTTGGCCCAGGCTATACATCAGAACGTATTGCACCAGGGCTTGTCGGTGCTGCCACAGTCGCTGCAACATGTGCAGAGTTGAATTCCACCGGGTAGGCACATCGCATTTTAGCCGGTGAAGTGGCAGGCCCAACGACTTCTGTAGAGATGTAAGTCGCTGAGCTGCGAGATGCGAATGGCGGAAGTGAGCACACAGCGACCGTGCCCTCTGCAGAAGGCCATCTAGTCTGGGATAGTGGGCTAAAATTGCTGGACAACTAGGTTCAACACGTGAGCCATACAAGGCACGTGTGTGACATTGCCCCGGCGAAGGGCCGCACCCAGGTTTGCAGCATTGTCGCACACGGCCTTCCCTGGTTTCAGGTCCAGTGGAGACAACCATTCATGAAATTGGTTCTCCAGAGCTGACCACAACTCCTCAGCTGTGTGACTCACATTTCCCAGACATTTCAATGTAAAAACCGCCTGATGACGTTGAGCCCTACTGCCAGCATAGTAAGGAGGTGTGCAGGATCCCTTCTGCGCAGTTAGAAAGCTTGTGGCATGACCAGACAGGCTTTGGGTGCAGGTGGAAGACCGAGAGGAGGTTGAGGAGGCAGAAGCAGTGGAGGAACTTTGACATAAAGAGGATTGACGCACAACTCGTGGGGACGGCAAGACTTGGACAGCAGCCCCTTGTCCTGCTGTCACCATAGTTACCCAGTGCCCAGTCAGCGACATGTAACGCCCCTGTCCATGCCTACTCGTCCAAGTGTCTGTGGTGAAATGCACCCTGTCACACACAGAGTTTCTCAAAGAAGCGGTGATGTTGTGTGCGACATGCTGGTGGAGCGCAGGCACACCTTTCTTTGAGAAGTAGTGCCAACTGGGCATCTGGTACTGGGGCACTGCGACGGACATAAGGTCTCGAAAATCCTCTGTGTCCACCAGGCGGAAAGGCAGCATTTCTGTAGCCAAGAGCTTGCAGATGGTGGAATTCAACCTCTTAGCTTTCTCATGGCTAGGAGGAAATGGTCTTTTACTTGTCCACATCTGAGGGACCGAGGGCTGGCTATTGTGCTTAGACGGGGTTGATAAGGGTGTCCCCGGCAAACTGCCGGTCTGTGAGGAAGATGCAGGCGGACATGTTAGGTTGCCTTGATCCAAAGGTGGTGCTATCGATGTTGGACAGCGCTCAACACCAGCTGGTGTTACCACCTTCAAAGAAAATGATGACCTGCCAATCACGCTGGCTGTTGCGGGTAAAGAGGTGGCAGGTCTGCGCCCCAAAACAGGTGTGACTGCTGTCCCCCCAGTCACACAGGATGAAGAGGCCGCGGATGCACAAGATATGGCAGACGGTGGTTGGCCCGGCCGGCTAGGCCGCATTGTAGCACACTGAGCTTTCCACTGCAACTTATGCTTCATGTCCATGTGCCGATTCATGCATGAAGTACTCAAACTATGTATTTTTTGGCCTCTACTTAGCTTTTGCTGACAAATGTTACAGATAACACGAGTTGGGTCATCTTTATCGATCTGAAAAAATGCCCAGGCTATGCAAGGCTTATCACCCATGCGACCTGAAGAGCCACCACGACTTGTGGTGAGAGGCAGAGTTGTGTTTGAGGATGCAGTTGTTGACGTGCTTCCAGTACTACGTCTCTGTCCAGGACGGTGCAACCTGACCTCGTCGTCACTAGCATCTTCCTCCACCTCCTCTGCTGACCTCATCTCTTGGCTGACTGTGGGTTGACAGTAAGTGGGATCTCCGACCTCATCATCATCACCCTGTGCGTTATCACACCCGTCGTCCTCAGAGCCAACCTGTTCCTGCCCTGACAAAAAACTAAAGTTGTCGCTCCTATCAGGTATTTGAGTCTTATCATCGTCTTCCTCATTGTCTCCACCAACAGGAGTTACAGTTTGGGAATGAGGGTCTACATTATGGTCAGAACCTTCTGCGTCTGGTCCTGGATCCGACTCATAAAGATTCTGGGCATCAGTGCAGATCATTTCCTCGTCTGGATTCACAGAAGCGCTGGAGTCGACCTCTGATTCCCAGGCTATAGTATGAGTAAACAGCTCTGCAGACTCAACCATCTGTTCTACCTCATACTCAGACGGGCAGCTGGAGATTTGGGAGCTGTGAGGAAGCAAGTGCGATTTGGGTGACACCTTTGAGGACTGGAGTATTTGTGATGTTGAAGTTGATGTGGAGGAGAGCCCACTTAAAGGAGCACTTAATATCCGTTGAAGCACCTGCTGTTTTTGTGCCTCATCTGGAATTTGTAGCGATTGGCGTGGCCGTAAGAAAGGGATCTTATCACATTGTCCGCTAAAAGAAGTAGACATTTTAGTTTGGCTGGAAGATGGTCTTTCTTCTGCAGATGTTACTGTTGCTTTAACACCTACCCCACGGACACAACCTTTTTTCCCCTTCCCAACACGCCTATTCCCCTTTCCACCAGCAGCAGGCCTTTTTCCACTCATTTTGGTGGTTAACTAATTCACAACTCTGGAGTTGTTTGCACAAAAAAACAATGGATGGTAACCGAGCAGAGCTGAGTGGCCAAACTGTGGTATTAGGCCAAAACTATTGGCTGGGTTAGATGCAGAAAAAAATTATTTTGAATTTGCAACCTGATGGAGGTCAGTATAGATGGACTAATACAACAAGACCCACACACAGCTAGAAGCCCAAATATTTTTTCAGAGGTACTGTAGATGCAGATAAAAATTAGTTTTAATTTGCAACCTGATGGAGGTCAGTATAGATGGACTAATAGAGAAAGTCCGACACACTACTAGAAGGCCAAATATTTTTTCAGAGCTAGATGCAGAAAAAAATTATATTCAGTTTGCAACCTGATGGAGGTCAGTATAGATGGATTAATAGAACAAGACCCACACACAGCTAGAAGCCCAATATTTTTTCAGAGGTAGATGCAGAAAAAAATATATTCAGTTTGCAACCTGATGGAGGTCAGTATAGATGGACTAATACAACAAGTCCCACACACAGCTAGAAGCCCAAATATTTTTTCAGAGGTACTGTAGATGCAGATAAAAATTAGTTTTAATTTGCAACCTGATGGAGGTCAGTATAGATGGACTAATAGAGAAAGTCCGACACACTACTAGAAGGCCAAATATTTTTTCAGAGCTAGATGCAGAAAAAAATTATATTCAGTTTGCAACCTGATGGAGGTCAGTATAGATGGATTAATAGAACAAGACCCACACACAGCTAGAAGCCCAATATTTTTTCAGAGGTAGATGCAGAAAAAAATATATTCAGTTTGCAACCTGATGGAGGTCAGTATAGATGGACTAATACAACAAGTCCCACACACAGCTAGAAGCCCAAATATTTTTTCAGAGGTACTGTAGATGCAGATAAAAATTAGTTTTAATTTGCAACCTGATGGAGGTCAGTATAGATGGACTAATAGAGAAAGTCCGACACACTACTAGAAGGCCAAATATTTTTTCAGAGCTAGATGCAGAAAAAAATTATATTCAGTTTGCAACCTGATGGAAGTCAGTATAGATGGATTAATAGAACAAGACCCACACACAGCTAGAAGCCCAATATTTTTTCAGAGGTAGATGCAGAAAAAAATATATTCAGTTTGCAAACTGATGGAGGTCAGTATAGATGGACTAATACAACAAGTCCCACACACAGCTAGAAGCCCAAATATTTTTTCAGAGGTAGTGTAGATGCAGATAAAAATTAGTTTTAATTTGCAACCTGATGGAGGTCAGTATAGATGGACTAATAGAGAAAGTCCGACACACTACTAGAAGGCCAAATATTTTTTAAGAGCTAGATGCAGAAAAAAATTATATTCAGTTTGCAACCTGATGGAGGTCAGTATGGATGGATTAATAGAACAAGACCCACACACAGCTAGAAGCCCAATATTTTTTCAGAGCTAGATGCAGAAAAAAATTATATTCAGTTTGCAACCTGATGGAGGTCAGTATAGATGGATTAATAGAACAAGACCCACACACAGCTAGAAGCCCAATATTTTTTCAGAGGTACTGTAGATGCAGATAAAAATTAGTTTTAATTTGCAACCTGATGGAGGTCAGTATAGATGGACTAATAGAATGATGCTATGCCCAAAAGATTTTACTTCACTAGGTGCAGTAAAAAAATTGGTATTCTATACACAGGTGGTATATCTTGCAACACAGATAGGCTACTCCACTGACTAACACACTCTGCAATAGGCCAAAAAGGATTAGCTTTGCTAGATTCAGCCAAATGCTGTGAAAAAAACTTGCACAGCACTGGCACAGACCTGCCTGGCAAAAACTGATAGGAACTGATGTAACCTAGTCCTGAAAAGGACTCCAATTACAATTAGTTTTTACTCCCACAACCTATCTATTTAAGAGCACAGACCTGCCTGATAAAAGTCGTAGGAAATGCTGTAACCTAGTCCTTAAAAGGACTGCAATCACAACTATTCCCTACTCCCAAGCTATCTGTATATTTGTGCGAAAATTGGCTTGAAATTAACAAGGTATAGCGCACACAGCAACAGCAGTGCCGTCTAACACGCAGCTGCAGCAGTGAGAAAATGGTGGCGACGGGGAAAATGGCTTGGTCTTATAGGGCAAGGACATGTGACATACACTGCCAATGACACATGCCCTTGCTTGTGTGAAAAAAAGCACTTCGCTCCGTGTGTGCGCTGCTGATAGGCTGACAGATTGCACCTCCCCACTGCAAATGCGGGAAAGAGAAAAAAAAATGGAGATCTTCATTGTTCCTGCAGAGATCCATCCCCTGCCCCTCCCCCCACCCCGCTGTACACTCAAACTGCGTATTAACATTAATTTTCATCATTACTGAGAAAAAATCCAGTTATGATTTTGGTGCACGAACAGTTATCGAACATAACCTCGAACAGCCGAATTTTTCTCAAATTGTTCGTGTTCGCCGAACGGCTCGAACACCGCCCAAAACAGCTCGAATTTGAGATTGGCGAACAGTTCGAGTAGAACAACGCTCATCTCTACTGAGGATAACTCATGGGTGAGGGCGGATGATGTTTCTGCCCCCAGACTTGTCCGAGCATTTCACAGGAGGTTTCCTGGTAAGCCTGGGCCTAGGGGATCCGGAGGATCCTCTTAGAAGAGGGGGTACTGTTACAACTCTCCTGTTAGGTTTTTTTTAGTTTGCTGGTCACATGACCATTTTGCCTATTTAATCCGGCTCCGCCCTCCTGGCTTTGCTGGACTTCATTTGTATTTACTACTGTTGAGCTAGCTTGTTACTCTATTGCCGTTCTCTGTTAGTTTTGCTAGGTCTTCTGACCTCTATGCTTTTTGTTGTGTGTTTGTCTTTGACTGCTACTATTTCTGCTAGGAGGTGTCCAACTTATCCCAGTCCCTAGATCTTGTAGGGATCCCTCCCCCACATCTATAGGTCTGCGTTCAGACTAGCCGAGGACTTTAGCGGGTCTGATCGCAGGATCAGGTTCCCCGTTACATCGCAGGGATCTAGTTTAGTTCTATTGTAGGGACAGATATCCTGCCTTTCCTTAGTCTCTGTAACAGATCATAACAGATAAACGCCAGAAAAATGACAAAGTCCAAAAAAACATTTTTTTTTCAACTTTTTTCAATTTTACCCCCGTGGGATATATATTCTACCCACACACATTTGGAACTCTCCTGGGGTACCCTCACACATATTATTCTCTCATTTAGTGGATATTTTCACAAAAAAGTGAAATTTTCAAAAATCCAAAATATTGGCTGAAAACGACTAAATATCATGGACTCATTGGGCGAATCGCTCTGGAACTGAAATCAGAACGCTCACTGACATTTCCCTTATCTGAAAGTCTGATAAACGCAGAAAAAATGACTAAGCCCAAAAAAAAAATGTTTTCAACTTTTTTCAATTTTACCCCTGTGGGATATATATTCAACCCACACACATTTGGAACTCTACTGGGGTACCCTCACACATATTATTCCCTCATTTAGTGGATATTTTCACAAAAAAGTGAAATTTTCAAAAATCTAGAAAATTGGCTGAAAATGACTAAATATCAAGGACTCATTTTGCCAATCGCTCTGGAATTGAAATCGGAACGCTCACTGTCATTTCCCCTATCTGAAAGTCTGATAAACGCCGGAAAAATGACTAAGTCCAAAAAAAAAATGTTTTCAACTTTTTTTGCAATTTTACCCCCGTGGGATATATATTCTACCCACACACATTTGGAACTCTCCTGGGGTACCCTCACACATATTATTCCCTCATTTAGTGGATATTTTGACAAAAAAGTGACATTTTCAAAAATCCAGAAAATTGGCTGAAAACAACTAAATATCAAGGACTCATTGGGCGAATCACTCTGGAACTGAAATCGGAATGCTCACTGACATTTCCCCTATCTGAAAGTCTGATAAACGCAGAAAAAATGACTAAGTCCAAAAAAAAAATGTTTTCAACTTTTTTCAATTTTACCCCCGTGGGATATATATTCTACCCACACACATTTGGAACTCTCCTGGGGTACCCTCACACATATTATTCTCTCAATTAGTGGATATTTTCACAAAAAAGTGAAATTTTCAAAAATCTAGAAAATTGGCTGAAAACGACTAAATATCAAGGTCTCATTGGGCCAATCGCTCTGGAATTGAAATCGAAACGCTCACTGACATTTCCCCTATCTGAAAGTCTGATGAACGCCGGAAAAATGACTAAGTCCAAAAAAAAATGTTTTCAACTTTTTTCAATTTTACCCCCGTGGGATATATATTCTACCCATACACATTTGGAACTCTCCTGGGGTACCCTCACACATATTATTCTCTCATTTAGTGGATATTTTCACAAAAAACTGAAATTTTCAAAAATCCAAAATATTGGCTGAAAACGACTAAATATCAAGGACTCATTGGGCGAATCGCTCTGGAACTGAAATTGGAAAGCTCACTGACATTTCCCCTCTCTGAAAGTCTGATAAACGCCGGAAAAATGACTAAGTCCAAAAAAAAATGTTTTCAACTTTTTTCAATTTTACCCCCGTGGGATATATATTCTACCCACACACATTTGGAACCCTCCTGGGGTACCCTCACACATATTATTCCCTCATTTAGTGGATATTTTGACAAAAAAAGTGACATTTTCAAAAATCCAGAAAATTGGCTGAAAACTAAATACCAAGGACTCATTGGGCGAATCGCTCTGGAACTGAAATCGGAATGCTCACTGACATTTCCCCTATCTGAAAGTCTGATAAACGCAGAAAAAATAACTAAGCCCAAAAAAAAAATGTTTTCAACTTTTTTCAATTTTACCCCCGTGGGATATATATTCTACCCACACACATTTGGAACTCTCCTGGGGTACCCTCACACATATTATTCTCTCATTTAGTGGATATTTTCACAAAAAAGTGAAATTTTCAAAAATCTAGAAAATTGGCTGAAAATGCCTAAATATCAAGGACTCATTGGGACAATCGCTCTGGAACTGAAATCGGAACGCTCACTGACATTTCCCCTATCTGAAAGTCTGATAAACGCCGGAAAAATGACTAAGTCCAAAAAAAAAATGTTTTCAACTTTTTTTGCAATTTTACCCCCGTGGGATATATATTCTACCCACACACATTTGGAACTCTCCTGTGGTACCCTCACACATATTATTCCCTCATTTAGTGGATATTTTGACAAAAAAGTGACATTTTCAAAAATCCAGAAAATTGGCTGAAAACAACTAAATATCAAGGACTCATTCGGCGAATCGCTCTGGAATTGAAATCGGAACACTCACTGACATTTCCCCTATCTGAAAGTCTGATAAACGCCGGAAAAATGACTAAGTCCAAAAAAAAAATGTTTCAACTTTTTTTGTAATTTTACCCCCGTGGGATATATATTCTACCCTCACACATATTATTCCCTCATTTAGTGGACATTTTCACAAAAAAGAGAAATTTTCAAAAATCCTGAAAATTGGCTGAAAACGACTAAATATCAAGGACTCATTGGGCGAATCGCTCTGGAACTGAAATTGGAACGCTCATTGACATTTCCCCTATCCGAAAGTCTGATAAACGCCGGAAAAATGACTAAGTCCAAAAAATTTTTTTTTTTAACTTTTTTCAATTTTACCCCCGTGGGATATATATTCTACCCACACACATTTGGAACTCTCCTGGGGTAACCTCACACATATTATTCTCTCATTTAGTGGATATTTTCACAAAAAAGGTGAAATTTTCAAAAATCCAGAAAATTGGCTGAAAACAACTAAATATCAAGGACTCATTGGGCGAATCGCTCTGGAACTGAAATCGGAACGCTCACTGACATTTCCCCTATCTGAAAGTCTGATAAATGCCGGAAAAATGACTAAGTCCAAAAAAAAAATGCTTTCAACTTTTTTCAATTTTACCCCCGTGGGATATATATTCTACCCACACACATTTGGAACTCTCCTGGGGTACCCTCACACATATTATTCTCTCATTTAGTGGATATTTTCACAAAAAAGTGTAATTTTCAAAAATTTAAAAAATTGGCTGAAGACGACTAAATATCAAGGACTTATTGGGCGAATCGCTCTGGAACTGAAATCTGAACGCTTACAGACATTTCCCCTATCTGAAAGTCTGATAAACGCCGGAAAAATGACTAAGTCCAAAAAAAAAATGTTTTCAACTTTTTTCAATTTTACCCCCGTGGGATATATATTCTACCCACACACATTTGGAACTCTCCTGGGGTACCCTCACACATATTATTCCCTCATTTAGTGGATATTTTCACAAAAAAGTGAAATTTTCAAAGATCCAAAATATTGGCTGAAAACGACTAAATATCAATGACTCATTGGGCGAATCGCTCTGGAACTGAAATCGGAATGCTCACTGACAATTGACCTATCTGAAAGTCTGATAAACGCAGGAAAAATGACTAAGTCCAAAAAAAAAATGTTTTCAACTTTTTTCAATTTTACCCCCGTGGGATATATATTCTACCCACACACATTTGGAACTCTCCTGGGGTACCCTCACACATATTATTCTCTCAATTAGTGGATATTTTCACAAAAAAGTGAAATTTTCAAAAATCCAGAAAATTGGCTGAAAACAACTAAATATCAAGGACTCATTGGGCGAATCGCTCTGGAACTGAAATCGGAACGCTCACTGACATTTCCCCTGTCTGAAAGTCTGATAAACGCCGGAAAAATGACTAAGTCAAAAAAAAATGTTTTCAACTTTTTTCAATTTTACGCCCGTGGGATATATATTCTACCCACACACATTTGGAACTCTCCTGGGGTACCCTCACACATATTATTGCCTGATTTAGTGGATATTTTCACAAAAAAGTGAAATTTTAAAAAATCAAGAAAATTGGCTGAAAACAACAAATATCAAGGACTCATTGGGCGAATCGCTCTGGAACTGAAATCGGAACGCTCACTGACATTTCCCGTGTCTGAAAGTCTGATAAACGCCGAAAAAATGACTAAGTAAAAAAAAAATGTTTTCAACTTTTTTCAATTTTACGCCCGTGGGATATATATTCTACCCACACACATTTGGAACTCTTCTGGGGTACCCTCACACATATTATTCTCTCATTTAGTGGATATTTTCACAAAAAAGTGAAATTTTCAAAAATCTAGAAAATTGGCTGAAAATGACTAAATATCATAGACTCATTGGGCGAATCGCTCTGGAACTGAAATTGGAACACTCACTGACATTTCCCCTATCTGAAAGTCTGATAAACGCCGGAAAAATGACCAAGTCCAAAAAAAAAATGTTTTCAACTTTTTTCAATTTTACCCCCATGGGATATATATTCTACCCTCACACATATTATTCCCTCATTTAGTGGATATTTTCACAAAAAAGTGACATTTTCAAAAATCCAGAAAATTGGCTGGAAACGACTAAATATCAAGGACTCATTGGGCGAATCGCTCTGGAACTGAAATCGGAACACTCACTGACATTTGCCCTATCTGAAAGTCTGATAAATGCAGGAAAAATGACTAAGTCCCAAAAAAAATTTTTTTCAACTTTTTTCAATTTTACCCCCGTGGGATATATATTCTACCCACACACATTTGGAGCTCTCCTGGGGTACCCTCACACATATTATTCCCTCATTTAGTGGATATTTTCACAAAAAAGTGAAATTTTCAAAAATTCAGAAAATTGGCTGAAAACGACTAAATATCAAGGACTCATTGGGCGAATCGCTCTGGAACAGAAATTGGAACACTCACTGACATTTGCCCTATCTGAAAGTCTGATAAACGCCGGAAAAATGACTAAGTCCAAAAAAAAATGTTTTCAACTTTTTTCAATTTTACCCCCGTGGGATATATATTCTACCCTCACACATATTATTCCCTCATTTAGTGGATATTTTCACAAAAAAGTGACATTTTCAAAAATCCAGAAAATTGGTTGAAAACGACTAAATATCAAGGATTCATTGGGCGAATCGCTCTGGAACCGAAATCGGAACTCTCACTGACATTTCCCCTATCTGAAAGTCTGATAAATGCCGGAAAAATGACTAAGTCCAAAAAAAAAAATTTTTCAACTTTTTTCAATTTTACCCCCGTGGGATATATATTCTACCCACACACATTTGGAACTCTCCTGGTGTACCCTCACACATACTATTCCCTCATTTAGTAGACATTTTCACAAAAAAGTGAAATTTTCAAAAATCCAGAAAATTGTCTGAAAACAACAAAATATCAAAGACTCCTTAGGTGAATCGCTCTGGAACTGAAATTGGAACACTCACTGACATTTCCCCTATCTGAAAGTCTGATAAATGCCGGAAAAATGACTAAGTCCAAAAAAAAATTTTTTTTCAACTTTTTTCAATTTTACCCCCGTGGGATATATATTCTACCCACACACATTTGGAACTCTCCTGGTGTACCCTCACACATACTATTCCCTCATTTAGTGGATATTTTCACAAAAAAGTGAAATTTTCAAAAATCCAGAAAATTGGCTGAAAACAACTAAATATCATGGACTCCTTGGGCGAATCGCTCTGGAATTGAAATCGGAAAGCTCACTGACATTTCCCCTATCTGAAAGTCTGATAAACGCCGGAAAAATAACTAAGTCCAAAAAAAAATGTTTTCAACTTTTTTCAATTTTACCCCCGTGGGATATATATTCTACCCTCACACATATTATTCCCTCATTAAGTGGATATTTTCACAAAAAAAGTGAAATTTTCAAAAATCTAGAAAATTGGCTGAAAACGACTAAATATCAAGGACTCATTGGGCGAATCGCTCTGGAACTGAAATTGGAACACTCACTGACATTTGCCCTATCTGAAAGTCTGATAAACGCCGGAAAAATGACTAAGTCCCAAAAAAAATGATTTCAACTTTTTTCAATTTTACCCCCGTGGGATATATATTCTACCCTCACACATATTATTCCCTCATTTAGTGGATATTTTCACAAAAAAGTGACATTTTCAAAAATCCAGAAAATTGGCTGAAAACGACTAAATATCAAGGACTCATTGGGCGAATCGCTCTGGAACTGAAATTGGAACACTCACTGACATTTGCCCTATCTGAAAGTCTGATAAACGCCGGAAAAATGACTAAGTCCAAAAAAAAATGTTTTCAACTTTTTTCAATTTTACCCCCGTGGGATATATATTCTACCCACACACATTTGGAACTCTCCTGGTGTACCCTCACACATATTATTCCCTCATTTAGTGTATATTTTCACAAAAAAGTGAAATTTTCAAAGATCCAGAAAATTGGCTGAAAACGACTAAATATCAAGGATTCATTGGGCGAATCGCTCTGGAACTGAAATCGGAACGCTCCCTGACATTTCCCCTATCTGAAAGTCTGATAAACGTCGGAAAAATGACCAAGTCCAAAAAAAAATGTTTTCAACTTTTTTCAATTTTACCCCCATGGGATATATATTCTACCCTCACACATATTATTCCCTCATTTAGTGGATATTTTCACAAAAAAAGTGAAATTTTCAAAAATCCAGAAAATTGGCTGAAAACGACTAAATATCAAGGACTCATTGGGCGAATCGCTCTGGAACTGAAATTGGAACACTCACTGACATTTGCCCTATCTGAAAGTCTGATAAACGCCGGAAAAATGACTAAATCCAAAAAAAATTGATTTCAACTTTTTTCAATTTTACCCCCGTGGGATATATATTCTACCCTCACACATATTATTCCCTCATTTAGTGGATATTTTCACAAAAAAAGTGAAATTTTCAAAAATCCAGAAAATTGGCTGAAAACGACTAAATATCAAGGATTCATTGGGCGAATCGCTCTGGAACTGAAATTGGAACAATCACTGACATTTGCCCTATCTGAAAGTCTGATAAACGCCGGAAAAATGACTAAGTCCAAAAAAAAATGATTTCAACTTTTTTCAATTTTACCCCCGTGGGATATATATTCTACCCTCACACATATTATTCCCTCATTTAGTGGATATTTTCACAAAAAAGTGACATTTTCAAAAATCCAGAAAATTGGCTGAAAACGACTAAATATCAAGGACTCATTGAGCGAATCGCTCTGGAACTGAAATCGGAACTCTCACTGACATTTCCCCTATCTGAAAGTCTGATAAATGCCGGAAAAATGACTAAGTCCAAAAAAAATTTTTCAACTTTTTTCAATTTTACCCCCGTGGGATATATATTCTACTCACACACATTTGGAACTCTCCTGGGGTACCCTCACACATATTATTCCCTCATTTAGTGGATATTTTCACAAAAAAGTGAAATTTTCAAAAATCCAGTAAAATTGGCGGAAAACGACTAAATATCAAGGACTCATTGGGCGAATTGCTCTGGAATTGAAATCGGAAAGCTCACTGACATTTCCCCTATCTGAAAGTCAGATAAACGCCGGAAAAATGACTAAGTCCAAAAAAAAATGTTTTCAACTTTTTTCAATTTTACCCCCGTGGGATATGTATTCTACCTTCACACACATTATTCCCTCATTTAGTGGATATTTTCACAAAAAAAGTGAAATTTTCAAAAATCCAGAAAATTGGCTGAAAACGACTAAATATCAAGGACTCATTGGGCGAATCGCTCTGGAACTGAAATCTGAACGCTCCCTGACATTTCCCCTATCTGAAAGTCTGATAAACGCCGGAAAAATGACTAAGTCCAAAAAAAAATTTTTTTCAACTTTTTTCAATTTTACCCCCGTGGGATATATATTCTACCCACACACATTTGGAACTCTCCTGCTGTACCCTCACACATATTATTCCCTCATTTAGTGGATATTTTCACAAAAAAGTGAAATTTTCAAAAATCCAGAAAATTGGCTGAAAACAACTAAATATCAAGGACTCCTTGGGCGAATCGCTCTGGAATTGAAATCGGAACGCTCACTGACATTTCCCCTATCTGAAAGTCTGATAAACTCCGGAAAAATAACTAAGTCCAAAAAAAAATGTTTTCAACTTTTTTCAATTTTACCCCCGTGGGATATATATTCTACCCTCACACATATTATTCCCTCATTTAGTGGATATTTCACAAAAAAGTGAAATTTTCAAAAATCCAGAAAATTGGCTGAAAACGACTAAATATCAAGGACTCATTGGGCGAATCGCTCTGGAACTGAAATTGGAACACTCACTGACATTTGCCCTATCTGAAAGTCTGATAAACGCCGGAAAAATGACTAAATCCAAAAAAAATTGATTTCAACTTTTTTCAATTTTACCCCCGTGGGATATATATTCTACCCTCACAAATATTATTCCCTCATTTGGTGGATATTTTCACAAAAAAGTGAAATTTTCAAAAATCCAGAAAATTGGCTGAAAACGACTAAATATCAAGGACTCATTGGGCAAATTGCTCTGGAACTGAAATCGGAACGCTCACTGACATTTCCCCTATCTGAAAGTCTGATAAACGCCGGAAAAATGACTAAGTCCAAAAAAAAATTTTTTTCAACTTTTTTCAATTTTACCCCCGTGGGATATATATTCTACCCACACACATTTGGAGCTCTCCTGGGGTACCCTCACACATATTATTCCCTCATTTAGTAGATATTTTCACAAAAAAGTGAAATTTTCAAAAATCCAGAAAATTGGCTGAAAACAACTAAATATCAAGGACTCATTGGGCGAATCGCTCTGGAATTGAAATTGGAACGCTCACTGACATTTCCCCTATCTGAAAGTCTGATAAACGCCAGAAAAATGACTAAGTCCAAAAAAAAATGTTTTCAACTTTTTTCAATTTTACCCCCGTGGGATATATATTCTACCCTCACACATATTATTCCCTCATTTAGTGGATATTTTCACAAAAAAGTGAAATTTTCAAAGATCCAGAAAATTGGCTGAAAACGACTAAATATCAAGGATTCATTGGGCGAATCGCTCTGGAACTGAAATCGGAACGCTCCCTGACATTTCCCCTATCTGAAAGTCTGATAAACGCCGGAAAAATGACCAAGTCCAAAAAAAATGTTTTCAACTTTTTTCAATTTTACCCCCGTGGGATATATATTCTACCCACACACATTTGGAACTCTCCTGGGGTACCCTCACACATATTATTCCCTCATTTAGTGGATATTTTCACAAAAAAGTGAAATTTTCAAAAATCCAGTAAAATTGGCGGAAAACGACTAAATATCAAGGACTCATTGGGCGAATTGCTCTGGAATTGAAATCGGAAAGCTCACTGACATTTCCCCTATCTGAAAGTCAGATAAACGCCGGAAAAATGACTAAGTCCAAAAAATAATGTTTTCAACTTTTTTCAATTTTACCCCCGTGGGATATGTATTCTACCTTCACACACATTATTCCCTCTTTTAGTGGATATTTTCACAAAAAAAGTGAAATTTTCAAAAATCCAGAAAATTGGCTGAAAACAACTAAATATCAAGGACTCCTTGGGCGAATCGCTCTGGAATTGAAATCGGAACGCTCACTGACATTTCCCCTATCTGAAAGTCTGATAAACTCCGGAAAAATAACTAAGTCCAAAAAAAAATGTTTTCAACTTTTTTCAATTTTACCCCCGTGGGATATATATTCTACCCTCACACATATTATTCCCTCATTTAGTGGATATTTCACAAAAAAGTGAAATTTTCAAAAATCCAGAAAATTGGCTGAAAACGACTAAATATCAAGGACTCATTGGGCGAATCGCTCTGGAACTGAAATTGGAACACTCACTGACATTTGCCCATCTGAAAGTCTGATAAACGACGGAAAAATGACTAAATCCAAAAAAAATTGATTTAAACTTTTTTCAATTTTACCCCCGTGGGATATATATTCTACCCTCACAAATATTATTCCCTCATTTGGTGGATATTTTCACAAAAAAGTGAAATTTTCAAAAATCCAGAAAATTGGCTGAAAACGACTAAATATCAAGGACTCATTGGGCGAATTGCTCTGGAACTGAAATCGGAACGCTCACTGACATTTCCCCTATCTGAAAGTCTGATAAACGCCGGAAAAATGACTAAGTCCAAAAAAAAATTTTTTTCAACTTTCTTCAATTTTACCCCCGTGGGATATATATTCTACCCACACACATTTGGAACTCTCCTGGTGTACCCTCACACATACTATTCCCTCATTTAGTGGATATTTTCACAAAAAAGTGAAATTTTCAAAAATCCAGAAAATTGTCTGAAAACGACTAAATATCAAGGACTCATTGGGCGAATCGCTCTGGAACTGAAATTGGAACACTCACTGACATTTGCCCTATCTGAAAGTCTGATAAACGCCGGAAAAATGACTAAGTCCAAAAAAAAATTATTTCAACTTTTTTCAATTTTACCCCCGTGGGATATATATTCTACCCTCACACATATTATTCCCTCATTTAGTGGATATTTCACAAAAAAGTGAAATTTTCAAAAATCCAGAAAATTGGCTGAAAACGACTAAATATCAAGGACTCATTGGGCGAATCGCTCTGGAACTGAAATCGGAACGCTCCCTGACATTTCCCCTATCTGAAAGTCTGATAAACGCCGAAAAAATGACCAAGTCCAAAAAAAATGTTTTCAACTTTTTTCAATTTTACCCCCGTGGGATATATATTCTACCCACACACATTTGGAACTCTCCTGCGGTGCCCTCACACATATTATTCCCTCATTTAGTGGATATTTTCACAAAAAAGTGAAATTTTCAAAAATCCAGTAAAATTGGCGGAAAACGACTAAATATCAAGGACTGATTGGGCGAATCGCTCTGGAACTGAAATCTGAACGCTCCCTGACATTTCCCCTATCTGAAAGTCTGATAAACGCCGGAAAAATGACTAAGTCCAAAAAAAAATTTTTTTCAACTTTTTTCAATTTTACCCCCGTGGGATATATATTCTACCCACACACATTTGGAACTCTCCTGCTGTACCCTCACACATATTATTCCCTCATTTAGTGGATATTTTCACAAAAAAGTGAAATTTTCAAAAATCCGGAAAATTGGCTGAAAACAACTAAATATCAAAGACTCCTTGGACGAATCGCTCTGGAACTGAAATTGGAACACTCACTGACATTTTCCCTATCTGAAAGTCTGATAAATGCCGGAAAAATGACTAAGTCCAAAAAAAAAATTTTTTTCAACTTTTTTCAATTTTACCCCCGTGGGATATATATTCTACCCACACACATTTGGAACTCTCCTGGTGTACCCTCACACATACTATTCCCTCATTTAGTGGATATTTTCACAAAAAAGTGAAATTTTCAAAAATCCAGAAAATTGGCTGAAAACAACTAAATTTCATAGACTCATTGGGCGAATCGCTCTGGAACTGAAATTGGAACACTGACTGACATTTGCCCTATCTGAAAGTCTGATAAACGCCGGAAAAATGACTAAGTCCAAAAAAAAATTTTTTTCAACTTTTTTCAATTTTACCCCCGTGGGATATATATTCTACCCACACACATTTGGAACTCTCCTGGTGTACCCTCACACATACTATTCCCTCATTTAGTAGATATTTTCACAAAAAAGTGAAATTTTCAAAAATCCAGAAAATTGGCTGAAAACAACTAAATATCAAGGACTCCTTGGGCGAATCGCTCTGGAATTGAAATCGGAACGCTCACTGACATTTCCCCTATCCGAAAGTCTGATAAACGCCGGAAAAATAACTAAGTCCAAAAAAAAATGTTTTCAACTTTTTTCAATTTTACCCCCGTGGGATATATATTCTACCCTCACACTTATTATTCCCTCATTTAGTGGATATTTTCACAAAAAAGTGACATTTTCAAAAATCCAGAAAATTGGCTGAAAACGACTAAATATCAAGGACTCATTGGGCGAATCGCTCTGGAACTGAAATTGGAACACTCACTGACATTTGCCGTATCTGAAAGTCTGATAAACGCCGGAAAAATGACTAAGTCCAAAAAAAAATGATTTCAACTTTTTTCAATTTTACCCCCGTGGGATATATATTCTACCCTCACACATATTATTCCCTCATTTAGTGGATATTTTCACAAAAAAGTGACATTTTCAAAAATTCAGAAAATTGGCTGAAAACGACTAAATATCAAGGACTCATTGGGCGAATCGCTCTGGAACTGAAATTGGAACACTCACAGACATTTGCCCTATCTGAAAGTCTGATAAACGCCGGAAAAATGACTAAGTCCAAAAAAAAATATTTTAAAATTTTTTCAATTTTACCCCCGTGGGATATATATTCTACCCTCACACATATTATTCCCTCATTTAGTCGATATTTTCACAAAAAAGAGACATTTTCAAAAATCTAGAAAATTGGCTGAAAACGACTAAATATCAAGGACTCATTGGGCGAATCGCTCTGGAACTGAAATCGGAACTCTCACTGACATTTCCCCTATCTGAAAGTCTGATAAATGCCGGAAAAATGACTAAGTCCAAAAAAAAAAATTTTTCAACTTTTTTCAATTTTACCCCCGTGGGATATATATTCTACCCACACACATTTGGAACTCTCCTGGTGTACCCTCCACATACTATTCCCTCATTTAGTAGATATTTTCACAAAAAAGTGAAATTTTCAAAAATCCAGAAAATTGGCTGAAAACAACTAAATATCAAAGACTCCTTGGGCGAATCGCTCTGGAACTGAAATTGGAACACTCACTGACATTTTCCCTATCTGAAAGTCTGATAAATGCCGGAAAAATGACTAAGTCCAAAAAAAAAATTTTTTTCAACTTTTTTCAATTTTACCCCCGTGGGATATATATTCTACCCACACACATTTGGAACTCTCCTGGTGTACCCTCACACATACTATTCCCTCATTTAGTGGATATTTTCACAAAAAAGTGAAATTTTCAAAAATCCAGAAAATTGGCTGAAAACAACTAAATATCAAGGACTCCTTGGGCGAATCGCTCTGGAATTGAAATCGGAACGCTCACTGACATTTGACCTATCTGAAAGTCTGATAAACGCCGGAAAAATAACTAAGTCCAAAAAAAAATGTTTTCAACTTTTTTCAATTTTACCCCCGTGGGATATATATTCTACCCTCACACATATTATTCCCTCATTTAGTGGATATTTTCACAAAAAAGTGACATTTTCAAAAATCCAGAAAATTGGCTGAAAACGACTAAACATCAAGGACTCATTGGGCGAATCGCTCTGGAACTGAAATTGGAACACTCACTGACATTTGACCTATCTGAAAGTCTGATAAACGCCGGAAAAATGACTAAGTCCAAAAAAAAATGTTTTCAACTTTTTTCAATTTTACCCCCGTGGGATATATATTCTACCCTCACACATATTATTCCCTCATTTAGTGGATATTTTCACAAAAAAGTGAAATTTTCAAAAATACTAAATATTGGCTGAAAACGACTAAATATCAAAAAATCATTGGGCGAATCGCTCTGGAACTGAAATCGGAACGCTCACTGACATTTCCCCTATCTGAAACTCTTATAAACGCCGGAGAAATGACTGAGTCCAAAAACAAATTTTTTTTAAACTTTTTTCAATTTTACCCCCGTGGGATATATATTCTACCCACACGCATTTGGAAATCTCCTGGTGTACCCACACACATATTATTCTCTCATTTAGTGGATATATTCACAAAAAAGTGAAATTTTCAAAAATCCAGAAAATTGGCTGAAAACGACTAAATATCAAGTACACATTGGGCGAATCGCCCTGGAACTGAAATCGGAACGCTCACTGACATTTCCCCTATCTGAAAGTCTGATAAACGCCGGAGAAATGACTGAGTCCAAAAAAAAATTTTTTTTAAACTTTTTTCAATTTTACCCCTGTGGGATATATATTCTACCCACACACATTTGGAAATCTCCTGGTCTACCCACACACATATTATTCTCTCATTTAGTGGATATTTTCACAAAAAAGTGAAATTTTCAAAAATCCAGAAAATTGGCTGAAAACGACTAAATATCAAGGACTCATTGGGCGAATCACTCTGGAACTGAAATCGGAACGCTCCCTGTCATTTCCCCTATCTGAAAGTCTGATAAACGCCGGAAAAATGACTAAGTCCAAAAAAAATTTTTTTTCAACTTTTTTCAATTTTACCCCCGTGGGATATATATTCTACCCACACACATTTGGAACTCTCCTGCTGTACCCTCACACATATTATTCCCTCATTTAGTGGATATTTTCACAAAAAAGTGAAATTTTCAAAGATCCAGAAAATTGGCTGAAAACGACTAAATATCATTGACTCATTGGGCGAATCACTCTGGAACTGAAATCGGAACGCTCCCTGACATTTCTCCTATCTGAAAGTCTGATAAACGCCGGAAAAATTACCAAGTCCAAAAAAAAATGTTTTCAATTTTACCCCCGTGGGATATATATTCTAACCTCACACATATTATTCCCTCATTTAGTGGATATTTTCACAAAAAAGTGACATTTTCAAAAATCCAGAAAATTGGCTGAAAACAACTAAATATCATAGACTCATTGGGCGAATCGCTCTGGAACTGAAATGGAACACTCAATGAAATTTCTCCTATCTGAAAGTCTGATAAACGCCGGAAAAATGACTAAGTCCAAAAAAAAATTTTTTTCAACTTTTTTCAATTTTACCCCCGTGGGATATATATTCTACCCACACACATTTGGAACTCTCCTGGGGTACCCTCACACATATTATTCCCTCATTTAGTGGATAATTTCACGAAAAAGTGAAATTTTCAAAAATACTAAATATTGGCTGAAAACGACTAAATATCAAAAAATCATTGGGCGAATCGCTCTGGAACTGAAATCGGAACGCTCACTGACATTTCCCCTATCTGAAAGTCTGATAAACGCCGGAGAAATGACTGAGTCCAAATAAAAAATTTTTTTAAACTTTTTTCAATTTTACCCCCGTGGGATATATATTCTACCCACACACATTTGGAACTCTCCTGCTGTACCCTCACACATATTATTCCCTCATTTAGTGGATATTTTCACAAAAAAGTGAAATTTTCAAAAATCCAGAAAATTGGCTGAAAACGACTAAATATCAAGGACTCATTGGGCAAATCGCTCTGGAACTGAAATCGGAACGCTCATTGACATTTCCCCTATTTGAAAGTCTGATAAACGCCGGAAAAATGACTAAGTCCAAAAAAAAATGTTTTCAACTTTTTTCAATTTTACCCCCGTGGGATATATATTCTACCCTCACACATATTATTCCCTCATTTAGTGGATATTTTCACAAAAAAGTGAAATTTTCAAAGATCCAGAAAATTGGCTGAAAACGACTAAATATCATTGACTCATTGGGCGAATCACTCTGGAACTGAAATCGGAACGCTCCCTGACATTTCTCCTATCTGAAAGTCTGATAAACGCCGGAAAAATTACCAAGTCCAAAAAAAAATGTTTTCAACTTTTTTCAATTTTACCCCCGTGGGATATGTATTCTACTCTCACAAATATTATTCCCTCATTTAGTAGATATTTTCACAAAAAAGTGAAATTTTCAAAAATCGAATCGCTCTGGAACTGAAATGGAACACTCACTGAAATTTCTCCTATCTGAAAGTCTGATAAACGCCGGAAAAATGACTAAGTCCAAAAAAAAATGATTTCAACTTTTTTCAATTTTACCCCCGTGGGATATGTATTCTACTCTCACAAATATTATTCCCTCATTTAGTAGATATTTTCACAAAAAAGTGAAATTTTCAAAAATCCAGAAAATTGGCTGAAAACGACTAAATATCAAGGACTCATTGGGCGAATCGCTCTGGAACTGAAAACGGAACGCTCACTGACATTTCCTCTATCTGAAAGTCTGATAAATGCCGGAAAAATGACTAAGTCCAAAAATAAAATTTTTTCAACTTTTTTCAATTTTACCCCCGTGGGATATATATTCTACCCACACACATTTGGAACTTTCCTGGTGTACCCTCACACATATTATTCCCTCATTTAGTGGATATTTTCACAAAAAAGTGAAATTTTCAAAAATCCAAAATATTGGCTGAAAACGACTAAATATCAAAGACTCATTGGGCGAATCGCTCTAGAACTGAAATTGGAATGCTCACTGACATTTCCCCTATCTGAAAGTTTGATAAATGCCAAAAAATTACTAAGTCGAAAAAAAAATTTTTTTTCAACTTTTTTCAATTTTTCCCCCGTGGGATATATATTCTACCCACACACATTTGGATCTCTCCTGGGGTACCCTCACACATATTAATCCTTCATTTAGTGGATATTTTCACAAAAAAGTGAAATTTTCAAAAATCCAGAAAATTGGCTGAAAACATCTAAATATCATAGACTCATTGGGCGAATCGCTCTGGAACTGAAATTGGAACACTCACTGACATTTCCCCTATCTGAAAGTCTGATAAACGCCGGAAAAATGACTAAGTCCAAAAACAAATGTTTTCAACTTTTTTCAATTTTACCCCCGTGGGATATATATTCTACCCTCACACATATTATTCCCTCATTTAGTGGATATTTTCACAAAAAAGTGAAATTTGCAAAAATCCAGAAAATTGGCTAATAACGACTAAATATCAAGGACACATTGGGCGAATCGCTCTGGAACTGAAATCGGAACGCTCACTGACATTTCCCCTATCTGAAAGTCTGATAAACGCCGGAAATATGACTAAGTCCAAAAAAAAATGTTTTCAACTTTTTTCAATTTTACCCCCGTGGGATATATATTCTACCCTCAAACATATTATTCCCTCATTTAGTGGATATGTTCACAAAAAAAGTGAAATTTTCAAAAATCCAGAAAATTGGCTGAAAATGAATAAATATCAAGGACTCATTGGGCGAATCACTCTGGAACTGAAATCGGAACGCTCACTGACATTTCCCCTATCTGAAAGTCTGATGAACGCCGGAAAAATGACAAAGTACAAAAAAAATTTTTTTCAACTTTTTTCAATTTTACCCCCGTGGGATATATATTCTACCCACACACATTTGGAACTCTCCTGGGGTACCCTGACACATATTATTCCCGCATTTAGTGGATATTTTCACAAAAAAGTGAAATTTTCAAAAATCCAGAAAATTGGCTGAAAACGACTAAATATCAAGGACAAATTGGGCGAATCGCTCTGGAACTGAAATCGGAACGCTCAATGACATTTCCCCTATCTGAAAGTCTGATAAATGCCGGAAAGATGACTAAGTCCAAAAAAATAATTTTTTTCAACTTTTTTCAATTTTACTCCCGTGGGATATATATTCTACCCACACACATTTGGAACTCTCCTGGTGTACCCTCACACATATTATTCCCTCATTTAGTGGATATTTTCACAAAAAAAGTGAAATTTTCAAAAATCCAGAAAATTGGCTGAAAGCGACTAAATATCAAGGACTCATTGGGCGAATCGCTCTGTAATTGAAATCGGAACGCTCACTGACATTTCCCCTATCTGAAAGTCTGATAAACGCCGGAAAAATGACTAAGTCCAAAAAAAAATGTTTTCAACTTTTTTCAATTTTACCCCCGTGGGATATATATACTACCCTCACACATATTACTCCCTCATTTAGTGGATATTTTCACAAAAAAGTGAAATTTTCAAAAATCCAGAAAATTGGCTGAAAAAGACTAAATATCAAGGACTCATTGGGAGAATCACTCTGGAACTGAAATCGGAACGCTCACTGACATTTCCCCTATCTGAAAGTCTGATAAACGCCGGAAAAATGACTAAGTACAAAAAAAAAAATTTTCAATTTTACCCCCGTTTGATACATATTCTACCCTCACAAATATTATTCCCTCATTTAGTGGATATTTTTACAAAAAAGTGAAATTTTCAAAAATCCAGAAAATTGGCTGAAAACGACTAAATATCAAGGACTCATTTTGCGAATTGCTCGGGAACTCAAATCGGAACGCTCACTGACATTTCCCCTATCTGAAAGTCGAATAAACGCCGGAAAAATGACTAAGTTCAAAAAAAAAATTTTTTAAACTTTTTTCAATTTTACCCCGTGGGATATATATTCTACCCACACACATTTGGATCTCTCCTGGGGTACCCTCACACATATTAATCCTTCATTTAGTGGATATTTTCACAAAAAAGTGAAATTTTCAAAAATCCAGAAAATTGGCTGAAAACATCTAAATATCATAGACTCATTGGGCGAATCGCTCTGGAACTGAAATTGGAACACTCACTGACATTTCCCCCATCTGAAAGTCTGATAACGGCCGGAAAAATGACTAAGTCCAAAAAAAAATGTTTTCAACTTTTTTCAATTTTACCCCCGTGGGATATATATTCTACCCTCACACATATTATTCCCTCATTTAGTGGATATTTTCACAAAAAAGTGAAATTTGCAAAAATCCAGAAAATTGGCTAATAACGACTAAATATCAAGGACACATTGGGCGAATCGCTCTGGAACTGAAATCGGAACGCTCACTGACATTTCCCCTATCTGAAAGTCTGATAAACGCCGGAAATATGACTAAGTCCAAAAAAAAATGTTTTCAACTTTTTTCAATTTTACCCCCGTGGGATATATATTCTACCCTCAAACATATTATTCCCTCATTTAGTGGATATGTTCACAAAAAAAGTGAAATTTTCAAAAATCCAGAAAATTGGCTAATAACGACTAAATATCAAGGACACATTGGGCGAATCGCTCTGGAACTGAAATCGGAACGCTCACTGACATTTCCCCTATCTGAAAGTCTGATAAACGCCGGAAATATGACTAAGTCCAAAAAAAAAATGTTTTCAACTTTTTTCAATTTTACCCCCGTGGGATATATATTCTACCCTCAAACATATTATTCCCTCATTTAGTGGATATGTTCACAAAAAAAGTGAAATTTTCAAAAATCCAGAAAATTGTCTGAAAATGAATAAATATCAAGGACTCATTGGGCGAATCACTCTGGAACTGAAATCGGAACGCTCACTGACATTTCCCCTATCTGAAAGTCTGATGAACGCCGGAAAAATGACAAAGTACAAAAAAACATTTTTTTCAACTTTTTTCAATTTTACCCCCGTGGGATATATATTCTACCCACACACATTTGGAACTCTCCTGGGGTACCCTGACACATATTATTCCCGCATTTAGTGGATATTTTCACAAAAAAGTGAAATTTTCAAAAATCCAGAAAATTGGCTGAAAACGACTAAATATCAAGGACACATTGGGCGAATCGCTCTGGAACTGAAATCGGAATGCTCAATGACATTTCCCCTATCTGAAAGTCTGATAAATGCCGGAAAGATGACTAAGTCCAAAAAAATAATTTTTTTCAACTTTTTTCAATTTTACTCCCGTGGGATATATATTCTACCCACACACATTTGGAACTCTCCTGGTGTACCCTCACACATATTATTCCCTCATTTAGTGGATATTTTCACAAAAAAAGTGAAATTTTCAAAAATCCAGAAAATTGGCTGAAAGCGACTAAATATCAAGGACTCATTGGGCGAATCGCTCTGTAATTGAAATCGGAACGCTCACTGACATTTCCCCTATCTGAAAGTCTGATAAACGCCGGAAAAATGACTAAGTCCAAAAAAAAATGTTTTCAACTTTTTTCAATTTTACCCCCGTGGGATATATATACTACCCTCACACATATTACTCCCTCATTTAGTGGATATTTTCACAAAAAAGTGAAATTTTCAAAAATCCAGAAAATTGGCTGAAAAAGACTAAATATCAAGGACTCATTGGGAGAATCACTCTGGAACTGAAATCGGAACGCTCACTGACATTTCCCCTATCTGAAAGTCTGATAAACGCCGGAAAAATGACTAAGTACAAAAAAAAAAATTTTCAATTTTACCCCCGTGGGATACATATTCTACCCTCACAAATATTATTCCCTCATTTAGTGGATATTTTTACAAAAAAGTGAAATTTTCAAAAATCCAGAAAATTGGCTGAAAACGACTAAATATCAAGGACTCATTTTGCGAATTGCTCGGGAACTCAAATCGGAACGCTCACTGACATTTCCCCTATCTGAAAGTCGAATAAACGCCGGAAAAATGACTAAGTTCAAAAAAAAAATTTTTTAAACTTTTTTCAATTTTACCCCGTGGGATATATATTCTACCCACACACATTTGGAACTCTCCTGGGGTACCCTCACACATATTATTCCCTCATTTAGTGGATATTTTCACAAAAAAGTGAAATTTTCAAAAATCCAGAAAAATGGCTGAAAACAACTAAATATCATAGACTCATTGGGCGAATCGCACTGGAACTGAAATTGGAACACTCACTGACATTTCCCCTATCTAAAAGACTGATAAACGCCGGAAAAATGAGTAAGTCCAAAAAAAAAATGATTTCAACTTTTTTCAATTTTAAACCCGTGGGATATACATTCTACCCTCACAAATATTATTACCTCATTTAGTGGATATTTTCACAAAAAAGTGAAATTTTCAAAAATCCAGAAAATTGGCTGAAAATGACTAAATATCAAGGACTCATTGGGCGAATCGCTCTGGAACTGAAATCGGAACACCCACTGACATTTCCCCTATCTGAAAGTCTGATAAATGCCGGAAAAATGACTGAGTCCAAAAAAAAATTTTTTTCAACTTATTTCAATTTTACCCCCGTGGGATATATATTCTACCCACACACATTTGGAACTCTCCTGGGGTACCCTCACACATATTATTCTCTCATTTAGTGGATATTTTCACAAAAAAGTGAAATTTTCAAAAATCCAGAAAATTGGCTGAAAACGACTAAATATCAAGGACTCATTGAGCGAATCGCTCTGGAATTGAAATCGGAATGCTCACTGACATTTCCCCTATCTGAAAGTCTGATAAACGCCGGAAAAATGACTAAGTCCAAAAAAAATTTTTTTTCAACTTTTTTCAATTTTACCCCGTGGGATATATATTCTACCCACACACATTTGGAACTCTCCTGGGGTACCCTGACACATATTATTCCCTCATTTAGTGGATATTTTCACAAAAAAGTGAAATTTTCAAAAATCCAGAAAATTGGCTGAAAACGACTAAATATCAAGGACTCATTGGGCGAATCGCTCTGGAATTGAAATCGGTACGCTCACTGACATTTCCCCTATCTGAAAGTCTGATAAACGCCGGAAAAATGACTAAGTCCAAAAAAAAATGATTTCAACTTTTTTCAATTTTACCCCCGTCGGATATATATTCTACCCTCACAAAAATTATTCCCTCATTTAGTGGATATTTTTACAAAAAAGTGAAATTTTCAAAAATCCAGAGAATTGGCTGAAAACGACTAAATATCAAGGACTCATTTTGTGAATTGCTCGGGAACTGAAATCGGAATGCTCACTGACATTTCCCCTATCTGAAAGTCGGATAAACGCCGGAAAAATGACTAAGTTCAAAAAAAAATTTTTTTCAACTTTTTTCAATTTTACCCCGTGGGATATATATTCTACCCTCACACATATTATTCCCTCATTTAGTGGATATTTTCACAAAAAAAGTGAAATTTTCAAAAATCCAAAATATTAGCTGAAAACGACTAAATATCAAGGACTCATTGGGCGAATCACTCTGGAACTGAAATCGGAACGCTCCCTGACATTTCCCCTATCTGAAAGTCTGATAAACGCCGGAAAAATGACTAAGTCCAAAAAAATTTTTTTTTCAACTTTTTTCAATTTTACCCCCGTGGGATATATATTCTACCCACACACATTTGGAACTCTCCTGGGGTACCCTCACACATATTATTCCCTCATTTAGTGGATATTTTCACAAAAAAGTGAAATTTTCAAAAATACTAAATATTGGCTGAAAACGACTAAATATCAAAAAATCATTGGGCAAATCGCTCTGCAACTGAAATCGGAACGCTCACTGACATTTCCCCTATCTGAAAGTCTGATAAACGCCGGAGAAATAACTGAGTCCAAAAAAAAATTTTTTTTTAACTTTTTTCAATTTTACCCCCGTGGGATATATATTCTACCCACACGCATTTGGAAATCTCCTGGTGTACCCACACACATATTATTCTCTCATTTAGTGGATATTTTCACAAAAAAGTGAAATTTTCAAAAATCCAGAAAATTGGCTGAAAACGACTAAATATCAAGGACACATTGGGCGAATCGCTCTGGAACTGAAATCGGAACGCTCACTGACATTTCCCCTATCTGAAAGTCTGATAAACGCCGGAAAAATGACTAAGTCCACAAAAAAAATGTTTTCAACTTTTTTCAATTTTACCCCCGTGGGATATATATTCTACCCACACACATTTGGAACTCTCGTGGGGTACCCTCACACATATTTACCCTCATTTAGTGGATATTTTCACAAAAAAGTGAAATTTTCAAAAATCCAGAAAATTGGCTGAAAACAACTAAATATCATAGACTCATTGGGCGAATCGCTCTGGAACTGAAATTGGAACACTCACTGACATTTCCCCTATCTGAAAGTCTGATAAACGCCGCAAAAATGACTAAGTCCAAAAAAAAATTATTTCAACTTTTTTCAATTTTACCCCCGTGGGATATGTATTCTACTCTCACAAATATTATTCCCTCATTTAGTAGATATTTTCACAAAAAAGTGAAATTTTCAAAAATCCAGAAAATTGGCTGAAAACGACTAAATATCAAGGACTCATTGGGCGAATCACTCTGGAACTGAAATCGGAACGCTCCCTGACATTTCCCCTATCTGAAAGTCTGATAAACGCCGGAAAAATGACTAAGTCCAAAAAAAATTTTTTTTCAACTTTTTTCAATTTTACCCCCGTGGGATATATATTCTACCCACACACATTTGGAACTCTCCTGCTGTACCCTCACACATATTATTCCCTCATTTAGTGGATATTTTCACAAAAAAGTGAAATTTTCAAAAATCCAGAAAATTGGCTGAAAACGACTAAATATCAAGGACTCATTGGGCAAATCGCTCTGGAACTGAAATCGGAACGCTCATTGACATTTCCCCTATCTGAAAGTTTGATAAACGCCGGAAAAATGACTAAGTCCAAAAAAAAATGTTTTCAACTTTTTTCAATTTTACCCCCGTGGGATATATATTCTACCCTCACACATATTATTCCCTCATTTAGTGGATATTTTCACAAAAAAGTGAAATTTTCAAAGATCCAGAAAATTGGCTGAAAACGACTAAATATCATTGACTCATTGGGCGAATCACTCTGGAACTGAAATCGGAACGCGCCCTGACATTTCTCCTATCTGAAAGTCTGATAAACGCCGGAAAAATTACCAAGTCAAAAAAAAAATTTTTCAACTTTTTTCAATTTTACCCCCGTGGGATATATATTATTATTATTATTATTTATTATTATAGCGCCATTTATTCCATGGCGCTTTACATGTGATAGGGATATACATAACAAAAGCATTTACATAATCTTAACAAAACGAGTCAGCGACTGGTACAGGAGGAGCGAGGACCCTGCCCGCGAGGGCTCACAGTCTACGAGGGATGGGTGAGGATACAGTAGGTGAGGGTAGAGCTGGTCGTGCAGTGGTGTTTACTGCAGGTTGTAGGCTTGTCGGAAGAGGTGGGTCTTCAGGTTCCTTTTGAAGGTTTCCACGGTCGGCGAGAGTCTGATATGTTGGGGTAGAGAGTTCCAGAGTAGGGGGGAAGCACGGGTGAAATCTTGTATACGAGTGTGGGAGGAGGAGATAAGAGGGGAGTAGAGCAGGAGATCTTGTGAGGATCGGAGGTTGCGTGCAGGTAAGTACCGGGAGACTAGGTCACAGATGTATGGGGGAGACAGGTTGTGGATGGCTTTGTATGCCATGGTTAGAGTTTTGAACTGAATTCTCTGGGCAATAGGGAGCCAGTGAAGGGATTGACAGAGAGGAGAGGCCGGGGAATAGCGGGGGGACAGGTGGATTAGTCGAGCAGCAGAGTTTAGGATAGATTGGAGAGGTGCAAGAGTGTTGGAAGGGATGCCACGGAGCAGGAGGTTGCAGTAGTCGAGGCGGGATATGATGAGGGCATGCACTAGTGTTTTTGCAGAGTCTTTGCTGAGGAATGCACGGATCCGGGAGATGTTTTTGAGTTGGAGTCGGCAGGAGGTGGAAAGGGCTTGAATATGTGGCTTGAAGGAGAGATCAGAGTCCAGGGTTACCCCAAGGCAGCGAGCTTGTGGGACTGGGGAGAGTGAACAGCCATTGACGTTGATGGATAGGTCGGATGGGGGATGTGAATGAGAGGGTGGAAAGATGATGAACTCTGTTTTATCCATGTTGAGTTTTAGAAACCTGTCGGAGAAGAAGGATGAGATGGCGGACAGACATTGTGGGATTCTGGTTAGTAGGGAGGAGATATCGGGTCCAGAGAGGTAGATCTGTGTGTCGTCAGCATAGAGGTGATACTGAAAGCCGTGAGACTCTATGAGCTGTCCCAGGCCGAAGGTGTAGATGGAGAAGAGCAGGGGTCCTAGAACTGAACCTTGGGGGACACCGACAGATAGGGGGCGAGATGAGGAGGTGGTGCGTGAGTGGGAGACGCTGAATGTCCTGTCTGTTAAGTATGAGGAGATCCAAGATAGAGCCAAGTCCGTGATGCCAAGAGATGAGAGAATCTGGAGTAAGAGGGAATGGTCCACTGTGTCAAAGGCAGATGACAGGTCCAGAAGGAGGAGGATGGAGTAGTGTCGCTTGGATTTGGCATTTAGTAGGTCGTTTGTGACTTTGGTCAGGGCAGTTTCAGTCGAGTGATGCGGTCGGAAGCCAGATTGTAGACGGTCGAAGAGGGAGCAGGTGGAGAGGTGGGAGGACAGTTCAAGGTGGACATGTTGTTCTAGAAGTTTTGAGGCAAAGGGGAGAAGTGATATGGGGCGGTAGCTGGTCAGAGAGGAAGGGTCAAGGGAGGGCTTTTTGAGGATGGGTGTGATTGCGACGTGTTTGAAACATGAGGGGAAGACTCCGGTTGTTAGTGATAGATTGAAGAGGTGGGTTAGGGTTGGGATGAAGACTGAGGTGAGGTTAGTGATGAGGTGGGATGGGATTGGGTCAAGTTCGCAGGTGGTGAGGTGTGATTTGGAGAGTAAAGAGGAGACTTGACCTTCTGTAATGGTGGAGAAGTGGGGTTTGGAGGAGGATGGTTGAGTAGATATGAGGAGGGGTTGTGTGGACTTTAGGCCAAAGTTTTGTCTGATGGTGTCAATCTTCTGTTTGAAGAATGAGGCAAAGTCGTCGGCTGAGATGAGAGAAGAGGGAGGAGGTGCTGGGGGATGAAGGAGAGAGTTGAAAGTGTTAAATAGCTGTTTAGGGTTGTGAGATAGGGAGGATATGAGAGATGAGAAGTAGGTTTGTTTTGCTGTAGTGAGTGCAGACTTGAAATTAGTGAGGGATTGCTTGAATGCGATGAAGTGCTCGATGGAGTGAGACCTTTTCCATCTCCGCTCCGCAACCCTGGAGGCCCGGCGCAGTTCTTTGGTAAGTTTAGTGTGCCAGGGTTGCCTGTTGAATGTGCGAGGTGTGGTGTGTGTGAGAGGGGCGATCGAGTCTAGAGCTGCAGCTATTGTGGTGTTATATGAAGCAGCAGCAACGTCTGCATCGTGCAAGGAATTTATGTCTGTGAGAGGAAGGAGGGATTCAGAGAGAGAGTGTAGGTCAAGGTGTTTGAGATTTCTGCGAGGGTGTGTGAGTTTGTGGAGTGGGGATTGTGCACCCGGAGAGGAGAGGGTAGAGAATGTGAGGAGGTTATGGTCAGAGAGAGGGAGTGGTGAGTTAGAGAGGTTAGATAGGGAACAGAGGCGGGTGAAGATGAGGTCCAGTGTGTGGCCATCTTTGTGGGTGGGTGTGGAAGACCATTGAGTGAGTCCAAAGGAGGAGGTGAGGGATAGGAGCTTAGAGACAGACGAGTGGGGAGTGTCAATGGGGATGTTGAAGTCACCCATTATGATAGTGGGGATGTCAGTGGAAAGGAAGTGAAGCAGCCAGGTAGTGAAATGGTCCAAGAAGGTGGTGGCTTGCCCTGGGGGTCGGTAAACGACGGCCAGTTGGAGGTTGGAGGGGGAATAGATGCGCACACAGTGCACCTCAAAAGAGGGGAGTGTAACGGAGGGTGGCAGTGGGATTTTGGTGAAAGCGCAGAGTTCCGATAGGAGGAAACCTATGCCTCCACCATGTTTGCCATTGGGGCGGGGGGTGTGGGAAAGGTGGAATCCGCCATATGAAAGGGCAGCTGGGGAGGCTGTGTCAGAGGGGGTGAGCCAGGTTTCAGTGATGGCGAGGAAGGAGAGTTTGTTTGTAATGAAAAGATCGTGGATGAAGGAAAGTTTGTTGCAGACAGAGCGAGCGTTCCATAGAGCTCCTGTTAGTATAGCTGAGGAGGTGGGTATTAGTTGGATGGGTATGAGGTTAGAAGGGTTGCGACAGTTTGAGGAAGGTCGTGGATAGGAGGTAGAAGTGACTGTGGGGATATGGCGAGGAGGACCAGGATTTGGAGAGATATCTCCAGCAGTGAGGAGGAGCAGAGAAAGTGTTAGCAGGTGGGAGCAAGAGAGAGCATATATATTCTAACCTCACACATATTATTCCCTCATTTAGTGGATATTTTCACAAAAAAGTGACATTTTCAAAAATCCAGAAAATTGTCTGAAAACAACTAAATATCATAGACTCATTGGGCGAATCGCTCTGGAACTGAAATGGAACACTCACTGAAATTTCTCCTATCTGAAAGCCTGATAAACGCCGGAAAAATGACTAAGTCCAAAAAAAAATTTTTTTCAACTTTTTTCAATTTTACCCCCGTGGGATATATATTCTACCCACACACATTTGGAACTCTCCTGGGGTACCCTCACACATATTATTCCCTCATTTAGTGGATATTTTCACAAAAAAGTGAAATTTTCAAAAATACTAAATATTGGCTGAAAACGACTAAATATCAAAAAATCTTCGGGCGAATCGCTCTGGAACTGAAATCGGAATGCTCATTGACATTTCCCCTATCTGAAACTTTGATAAACGCCAGAAAAATGACTAAGTCGAAAAAAAAATTATTTTTCAACTTTTTTCAATTTTACCCCCGTGGGATATATATTCTACCCACACACATTTGGAACTCTCCTGGGGTACCGTCACACATATTTACCCTCATTTAGTGGATATTTTCACAAAAAAGTGAAATTTTCAAAAATCCAGAAAATTGGCTGAAAACAACTAAATATCATAGTCTCATTGGGCGAATAGCTCTGGAACTGAAATTGGAAAACTCACTGACATTTCCCCTATCTGAAAGTCTGATAAACGCCGCAAAAATGACTAAGTCCAAAAAAAAATGATTTCAACTTTTTTCAATTTTACCCCCGTGGGATATGTATTCTACTCTCACAAATATTATTCCCTCATTTAGTAGATATTTTCACAAAAAAGTGAAATTTTCAAAAATCCAGAAAATTGGCTGAAAACGACTAAATATCAAGGACTCATTGGGCGAATCGCTCTGGAACTGAAAACGGAACGCTCACTGACATTTCCTCTATCTGAAAGTCTGATAAATGCCGGAAAAATTACTAAGTCCCAAAAAAATTTTTTCAACTTTTTTCAATTTTACCCCCGTGGGATATATATTCTACCCACACACATTTGGAACTCTCCTGGGGTACCCTCACACATATTATTCCCTCATTTAGTGGATATTTTCACAAAAAAGTGAAATTTTCAAAAATCCAAAATATTGGCTGAAAACGACTAAATATCAAAGACTCATTGGGCGAATCGCTCTAGAACTGAAATTGGAATGCTCACTGACATTTCCCCTATCTGAAAGTTTGATAAATGCCAAAAAATTACTAAGTCGAAAAAAAAAATTTTTTTCAACTTTTTTCAATTTTTCCCCCGTGGGATATATATTCTACCCACACACATTTGGATCTCTACTGGGGAACCCTCACACATATTAATCCTTCATTTAGTGGATATGTTCACAAAAAAAGTGAAATTTTCAAAAATCCAGAAAATTGGCTGAAAACAACTAAATATCATAGACTCATTGGGCGAATCGCTCTGGAACTGAAATTGGAACACTCACTGACATTTCCCCTATCTGAAAGTCTGATAAACGCCGGAAAAATGACTAAGTCCAAAAAAAAATGTTTTCAACTTTTTTCAATTTTACCCCCGTGGGATATATATTCTACCCTCACACATATTATTCCCTCATTTAGTGGATATTTTCACAAAAAAGTGAAATTTGCAAAAATCCAGAAAATTGGCTAATAACGACTAAATATCAAGGACACATTGGGCGAATCGCTCTGGAACTGAAATCGGAACGCTCACTGACATTTCCCCTATCTGAAAGTCTGATAAACGCCGGAAATATGACTAAGTCCAAAAAAAAATGTTTTCAACTTTTTTCAATTTTACCCCCGTGGGATATATATTCTACCCTCAAACATATTATTCCCTCATTTAGTGGATATTTTCACAAAAAAAGTGAAATTTTCAAAAATCCAGAAAATTGGCTGAAAATGAATAAATATCAAGGACTCATTGGGCGAATCACTCTGGAACTGAAATCGGAACGCTCACTGACATTTCCCCTATCTGAAAGTCTGATGAACGCCGGAAAAATGACAAAGTACAAAAAAACATTTTTTTCAACTTTTTTCAATTTTACCCCCGTGGGATATATATTCTACCCACACACATTTGGAACTCTCCTGGGGTACCCTGACACATATTATTCCCGCATTTAGTGGATATTTTCACAAAAAAGTGAAATTTTCAAAAATCCAGAAAATTGGCTGAAAAAGACTAAATATCAAGGACTCATTGGGCGAATCACTCTGGAACTGAAATCGGAACGCTCACTGACATTTCCCCTATCTGAAAGTCTGATAAACGCCAGAAAAATGACTAAGTACAAAAAAAAAAATTTTTCAATTTTACCCCCGTGGGATACATATTCTACCCTCACAAATATTATTCCCTCATTTAGTGGATATTTTCACAAAAAAGTGAAATTTTCAAAAATCCAGAAAATTGGCTGAAAATGACTAAATATCAAGGAGTCATTGGGCGAATCGCTCTGGAACTGAAATCGGAACACTCACTGACATTTCCCCTATCTGAAAGTCTGATAAACGCCGGAAAAATGACTAAGTCCAAAAAAAAATTTTTTTCAACTTTTTTCAAATTTACCCCCGTGGGATATATATTCTACCCACACACATTTGGAACTCTCCTGGGGTACCCACACACATATTATTCCCTCATTTAGTGGATATTTTCACAAAAAAGTGAAATTTTCAAAAATCCAGAAAATTGGCTGAAAACGACTAAATATCAAGGACTCATTGGGCGAATCGCTCTGGAATTGAAATCGGAACACTCACTGACATTTCCCCTATCTGAAAGTCTGACAAATGCCTGAAAAATGACTAAGTCCAAAAAAAAATGTTTTCAACTTTTTTCAATTTTACCCCCGTGGGATATATATTCTACCCTCACACATATTATTCCATCATTTAGTGGATATTTTCACAAAAAAGTGAAATTTTCAAAAATTCAGAAAATTGGCTGAAAACGACTAAATATCAAGGACTCATTGGGCGAATCACTCTGGAACTGAAATTGGAACGCTCACTGACATTTCCCCTATCTGAAGGTCTGATAAACGCCGGAGAAATGACTAAGTACAAAAAAAAAATGTTTTCAACTTTTTTTCAATTTTACCCCCATGGGATATATATTCTACCCACACACATTTGGAACTCTCCTGGGGCACCCTCACACATATTATTCCCTCATTTAGTGGATATTTTCACAAAAAAATGAAATTTTCAAAAATCCAGAAAATTGGCTGAAAACGACTAAATATCAAGGACTCATTGAGCGAATCGCTCTGGAATTGAAATCGGAACGCTCACTGACATTTCCCCTATCTGAAAGTCTGATAAACGCCGGTAAAATTACTAAGTCCAAAAAAAATTTTTTTTCAACTTTTTTCAATTTTACCCCGTGGGATATATATTCTACCCACACACATTTGGAACTCTCCTGGGGTACCCTGACACATATTATTCCCTCATTTAGTGGATATTTTCACAAAAAAGTGAAATTTTCAAAAATCCAGAAAATTGGCTGAAAACGACTAAATATCAAGGACTCATTGGGCGAATCGCTCTGGAATTGAAATCGGTACGCTCACTGACATTTCCCCTATCTGAAAGTCTGATAAACGCAGGAAAAATGACTAAGTCCAAAAAAAAATGTTTTCAACTTTTTTCAATTTTACCCCCGTGGGATATATATTCTACCCTCACACATAATATTCCCTCATTTAGTGGATATTTTCACAAAAAAAGTGAAATTTTCAAAAATCCAGAAAATTGGCTGAAAACGACTAAATATCAAGGACTCATTTTGCGAATTGCTCGGGAACTGAAATCGGAACGCTCACTGACATTTCCCCTATCTGAAAGTCGAATAAACGCCGGAAAAATGACTAAGTCCCAAAAAAAATGTTTTCAACTTTTTTCAATTTTACCCCCGTGGGATATATATTCTACCCTCACAAATATTATTCCCTCATTTAGTGGATATTTTTACAAAAAAGTGAAATTTTCAAAAATCCAGAAAATTTGCTGAAAACGACTAAATATCAAGGAATCATTTTGCGAATTGCTCGGGAACTGAAATCGGAACGCTCACTGACATTTCCCCTATCTGAAAGTCGGATAAACGCCGGAAAAATGACTAAGTTCAAAAAAAAATTTTTTTCAACTTTTTTCAATTTTACCTCTTGGGATATATATTCTACCCACACACATTTGGAACTCTCCTGGGGTACCCTCACACATATTATTCCCTCATTTAATGGATATTTTCACAAAAAAGTGAAATTTTCAAAAATCCAGAAAATTGGCTGAAAATGACTAAATATCAAGGACACATTGGGCGAATGGCTCTGGAACTGAAATTGGAATGCTCACTGACATTTCCCCTATCTGAAAGTCTGACAAACACCGGAAAAATGACTAAGTACAAAAAAAAAATGTTTTCAACTTTTTTCAATTTTACCCCCATGGGATATATATTCTACCCACACACATTTGGAACTCTCCTGCGGTACCCTCACACATATTATTCCCTCATTTAGTGGATAATTTCACAAAAAAGTGAAATTTTCAAAAATCCAAAATATTAGCTGAAAACGACTAAATATCAAGGACTCATTGGGCGAATCCCTCTGGAACTGAAATCGGAACGCTCACTGACATTTCCCCTATCTGAAAGTCTGATAAACGCCGGAAAAATGACTAAGTACAAAAAAACATTTTTTTCAACTTTTTTCAATTTTACCCCCGTGGGATATATATTCTACCCACACACATTTGGAACTCTCCAGGGGTACCCACACACATATTATTCCCTCATTTAGTGGATATTTTCACGAAAAAGTGAAATTTTCAAAAATCCAGAAAATTGGCTGAAAACGACTAAATATCAAGGACTCATTGGGCGAATCGCTCTGGAATTGAAATCGTAACGCTCACTGACATTTCCCCTATCTGAAAGTCTGATAAACGACGGAAAAATGACTAAGTCCAAAAAAAAATGTATTCAACTTTTTCAATTTTACCCCCATGGGATATATATTCTACCCTCACACATATTATTCCCTCATTTAGTGGATATTTTCACAAAAAAGTGAAATTTTCAAAAATTCAGAAACTTGGCTGAAAACGAGGAAATATCAAGGACTTGACAGTAGAATCACTCTGAAACTGAAATCAGAATGCTTACTGACATTTCCCCTATCTGAAAGTCTGATAAACGCCGGAAAAATGACTAAGTCCAAAAAAAAATGTTTTCAACTTTTTTCAATTTTACCCCCGTTTGATATATATTCTACCCTCACACATATTATTCCCTCATTTAGTGGATATTTTCACAAAAAAGTGAAATTTGCAAAAATCCAGAAAATTGGCTAATAACGACTAAATATCAAGGACACATTGGGCGAATCGCTCTGGAACTGAAATCGGAACGCTCACTGACATTTCCCCTATCTGAAAGTCTGATAAACGCCGGAAATATGACTAAGTCCAAAAAAAAATGTTTTCAACTTTTTTCAATTTTACCCCCGTGGGATATATATTCTACCCTCAAACATATTATTCCCTCATTTAGTGGATATTTTCACAAAAAAAGTGAAATTTTCAAAAATCCAGAAAATTGGCTGAAAATGAATAAATATCAAGGACTCATTGGGCGAATCACTCTGGAACTGAAATCGGAACGCTCACTGACATTTCCCCTATCTGAAAGTCTGATGAACGCCGGAAAAATGACAAAGTACAAAAAAACATTTTTTTCAACTTTTTTCAATTTTACCCCCGTGGGATATATATTCTACCCACACACATTTGGAACTCTCCTGGGGTACCCTGACACATATTATTCCCGCATTTAGTGGATATTTTCACAAAAAAGTGAAATTTTCAAAAATCCAGAAAATTGGCTGAAAAAGACTAAATATCAAGGACTCATTGGGCGAATCGCTCTGGAACTGAAATCGGAACACTCACTGACATTTCCCCTATCTGAAAGTCTGATAAACGCCGGAAAAATGACTAAGTCCAAAAAAAAATTTTTTTCAACTTTTTTCAAATTTACCCCCGTGGGATATATATTCTACCCACACACATTTGGAACTCTCCTGGGGTACCCACACACATATTATTCCCTCATTTAGTGGATATTTTCACAAAAAAGTGAAATTTTCAAAAATCCAGAAAATTGGCTGAAAACGACTAAATATCAAGGACTCATTGGGCGAATCGCTCTGGAATTGAAATCGGAACACTCACTGACATTTCCCCTATCTGAAAGTCTGACAAATGCCTGAAAAATGACTAAGTCCAAAAAAAAATGTTTTCAACTTTTTTCAATTTTACCCCCGTGGGATATATATTCTACCCTCACACATATTATTCCATCATTTAGTGGATATTTTCACAAAAAAGTGAAATTTTCAAAAATTCAGAAAATTGGCTGAAAACGACTAAATATCAAGGACTCATTGGGCGAATCACTCTGGAACTGAAATTGGAACGCTCACTGACATTTCCCCTATCTGAAGGTCTGATAAACGCCGGAGAAATGACTAAGTACAAAAAAAAAATGTTTTCAACTTTTTTTCAATTTTACCCCCATGGGATATATATTCTACCCACACACATTTGGAACTCTCCTGGGGCACCCTCACACATATTATTCCCTCATTTAGTGGATATTTTCACAAAAAAATGAAATTTTCAAAAATCCAGAAAATTGGCTGAAAACGACTAAATATCAAGGACTCATTGAGCGAATCGCTCTGGAATTGAAATCGGAACGCTCACTGACATTTCCCCTATCTGAAAGTCTGATAAACGCCGGTAAAATTACTAAGTCCAAAAAAAATTTTTTTTCAACTTTTTTCAATTTTACCCCGTGGGATATATATTCTACCCACACACATTTGGAACTCTCCTGGGGTACCCTGACACATATTATTCCCTCATTTAGTGGATATTTTCACAAAAAAGTGAAATTTTCAAAAATCCAGAAAATTGGCTGAAAACGACTAAATATCAAGGACTCATTGGGCGAATCGCTCTGGAATTGAAATCGGTACGCTCACTGACATTTCCCCTATCTGAAAGTCTGATAAACGCAGGAAAAATGACTAAGTCCAAAAAAAAATGTTTTCAACTTTTTTCAATTTTACCCCCGTGGGATATATATTCTACCCTCACACATAATATTCCCTCATTTAGTGGATATTTTCACAAAAAAAGTGAAATTTTCAAAAATCCAGAAAATTGGCTGAAAACGACTAAATATCAAGGACTCATTTTGCGAATTGCTCGGGAACTGAAATCGGAACGCTCACTGACATTTCCCCTATCTGAAAGTCGAATAAACGCCGGAAAAATGACTAAGTCCCAAAAAAAATGTTTTCAACTTTTTTCAATTTTACCCCCGTGGGATATATATTCTACCCTCACAAATATTATTCCCTCATTTAGTGGATATTTTTACAAAAAAGTGAAATTTTCAAAAATCCAGAAAATTGGCTGAAAACGACTAAATATCAAGGAATCATTTTGCGAATTGCTCTGGAACTGAAATTGGAATGCTCACTGACATTTCCCCTATCTGAAAGTCTGACAAACGCCGGAAAAATGACTAAGTACAAAAAAAAAATGTTTTCAACTTTTTTCAATTTTACCCCCATGGGATATATATTCTACCCACACACATTTGGAACTCTCCTGCGGTACCCTCACACATATTATTCCCTCATTTAGTGGATAATTTCACAAAAAAGTGAAATTTTCAAAAATCCAAAATATTAGCTGAAAACGACTAAATATCAAGGACTCATTGGGCGAATCCCTCTGGAACTGAAATCGGAACGCTCACTGACATTTCCCCTATCTGAAAGTCTGATAAACGCCGGAAAAATGACTAAGTACAAAAAAACATTTTTTTCAACTTTTTTCAATTTTACCCCCGTGGGATATATATTCTACCCACACACATTTGGAACTCTCCAGGGGTACCCACACACATATTATTCCCTCATTTAGTGGATATTTTCACGAAAAAGTGAAATTTTCAAAAATCCAGAAAATTGGCTGAAAACGACTAAATATCAAGGACTCATTGGGCGAATCGCTCTGGAATTGAAATCGTAACGCTCACTGACATTTCCCCTATCTGAAAGTCTGATAAACGACGGAAAAATGACTAAGTCCAAAAAAAAATGTATTCAACTTTTTCAATTTTACCCCCATGGGATATATATTCTACCCTCACACATATTATTCCCTCATTTAGTGGATATTTTCACAAAAAAGTGAAATTTTCAAAAATTCAGAAACTTGGCTGAAAACGAGGAAATATCAAGGACTTGACAGTAGAATCACTCTGAAACTGAAATCAGAATGCTTACTGACATTTCCCCTATCTGAAAGTCTGATAAACGCCGGAAAAATGACTAATTCCAAAAAAAAAAAATTTTCAACTTTTTTCAATTTTACCCCCGTGGGATATATATTCTACCCACACACATTTGGAACTCTGCTGGGGTACCCTCACACATATTATTCCCTCATTTAGTGGATATTTTCACAAAAAAGTGAAATTTTCAAAAATTCAGAAACTTGGCTGAAAACGAGGAAATATCAAGGACACGATGGGAGAATCGCTCTGAAACTGAAATTGGAACGCTTACTGACATTTGCCATATCTGAAAGTCTGATAAACGCTGGAAAAATGACTAAGTGCAAATAAAATTTTTTTTTAACCTTTTTCAATTTTACCCCCATGGGATATATATTATACCCACACACATTTGGAACTCTCCTGGGGTACCCTCACACATATTATTCCCTCATTTAGTGGATATTTTCACAAAAAAGTGAAATTTTCAAAAAGTCAGAAAATTGCCTGAAAACGACGATATATCAAGGACTCATCCAGAGAATCGCTCTGGAACTGAAATCGGAATGCTCACTGACATTTCCCCTATCTGAAAGTTTGACAAGCGCCGGAAAAATGACTAAGTCCAAAAAAATAATTTTTTCAACTTTTTTCAATTTTACCACCGTGGGATATATATTCTACACACACACATATGAAACTCTCCTGGGGTACCCTCACACATATTATTCCCTCATTTTGTGGATATTTTCACAAAAAAAGTGAAATTTTCAAAAATCCAGAAAATTTATGAAAACGACTAAATATCAAAGAATCATTGGGCGAATCGCTCTGGAACTGAAATCGGAATGCTCACTGACATTTGCCCTTTCTGAAAGTCTGATAAACGCTGGAAAAATGACAGTCCAAAAAATATTTTTTTTTTACTTTTTTCAATTTTACCCCGTGGGATATATATTCTACCCACACACATTTGGAATTCTCCTGGGGTGCCCTCACACATATTATTCCCTCATTTAGTGGATATTTTCACAAAAAAGTGAAATTTTCAAAAATTCAGAAACTTGGCTGAAAACGAGGACATATCAAGGACTCGAAGGGAGAATCGCTCTGAAACTGAAATCAGAATGCTTACTGACATTTCCCCTATCTGAAAGTCTGATAAATGCCGGTAAAATGACTAAGTCTAAAAAAAATAATTTTTCAACTTTTTTCAATTTTACCCCCGTGGGATATAAATTCTACCCACACACATTTGGAACTCTCCTGGGGTACCCTCACACATATTATTCCCTCATTTAGTGGATATTTTCACAAAAAAGTGAAATTTTCAAAAATCCAAAGTATTGGCTGAAAACGACTAAATATCAAGGACTCATTGGGCGAATCGCTCTGGAACTGAAATCGGAACGCTCACTGACATTTGCCCTATCTGAAAGTCTGATAAACGCCGGTAAAATGACTAAGTCTAAAAAAAATAATTTTTCAACTTTTTTCAATTTTACCCCCGTGGGATATAAATTCTACCCACACACATTTGCAACTTTCCTGGGGTATCCACACACATATTATTCCCTCATTTAGTGAATATTTTCACAAAAAAGTGAAATTTTCAAAAATCCAGAAAATTGGCTGAAAGCGACTAAATATCAAGGACTCATTGGGCGAATCGCTCTATAACTGAAATCGGAACGATCACTGATATTTGCCCTATCTGAAAGTCTGATAAACGCCGGAAAAATGACTAAGTCCAAATAAAATTTTTTTTTAACTTTTTTCAATTTTACTCCCGTGGGATATATATTCTACCCACACACATTTGGAACTCTCCTGTGGTACCCTCACACATATTATTCCCTCATTTAGTGAATATTTTCACAAAAAAGTGAAATTTTCAAAAATACAAAATATTGGCTGAAAACGACTAAATATCATCGACTCATTGGGCGAATCGCTCTGGAACTGAAATCGGAACGCTCTCTGACATTTCCCCTATCTGAAAGTCTGATAAACGCCGGAAAAATGACTAAGTCCAAAAAAATAATTTTTTAAACTTTTTTCAAAATTTACCCCCGTGGGATATATATTCTACCCACACACATTTGGAACTCTCCTGGGGTACCCTCACACATATTATTCCCTCATTTAGTGGATATTTTCACAAAAAAGTGAAATTTTCAAAAGTCCAAAGTATTGGCTGAAAACGACTAAATAAATATCAAGGACTCATTGGGCGAATCGCCCTGGAACTGAAATTGGAAGGCTCACTGACATTTGCCCTATCTGAAAGTCTGATAAACGCCGGAAAAATGACTAAGTCCAAAAAAAAATTTTTTTCAACTTTTTTCAATTTTACCCCCGTGGGATATAAATTCTACCCTCACACATTTGGAACTCTCCTGGGGTACCCTCACACATATTATTTCCTCATTTAGTGAATATTTTCACAAAAAAGTGAAATTTTTAAAAATCCAAAATATTGGCTGAAAACGACTAAATATCAAGGACTCATTGGGCGAATCGCTCTGGAACTGAAATCGGAATGCTCACTGACATTTGCCCTATCTGAAAGTCTGATAAACGGCGGAAAAATTACTAAGTCCCCCAAAAATTTTTTTTTTACTTTTTTCAATTTTACCGCTGTGGAATATATATTCTACCCACACACATTTCCAACTTTCCTGGGGTACCCTCACACATATTATTCCCTCATTTAGTGGATATTTTCCCAAAAAAGTGAAATTTTCAAAAATTCTGAATCTTGGCTGAAAACGAGGATATTTCAAGGACTCAATGGGAGAATCGCTCTGGAACTGAAATCGGAATGCTCACTGACATTTGACCTATCTGAAAGTCTAATAAACGCCGGAAAAATGACTAAGTCGAAAAAAAAAAATTTTTCAACTTTTTTCAATTTTACCCCCGTGGGATATATATTCTACCCGCATACATTTGGAACTCTCCTGGTGTACCCTCACACATATTATTCCCTCATTTAGTGGATACTTTCACAAAAAAGTGAAATTTTTAAAAATTCTGAAAATTGGCTGAAAACGACTAAATATCAAGGACTCATTGGGCGAATCGCTCTGGAACTGAAATCGGAACGCTCACTGACATTTGCCCTATCTGAAAGTCTGATAAACGGCGGAAAAATGACTAAGTCCCCCCAAAAATTTTTTTTTACTTTTTTCAATTTTACCGCTGTGGAATATATATTCTACCCACACACATTTCCAACTTTCCTGGGGTACCCTCACACATATTATTCCCTCACTTAGTGGATATTTTCACAAAAAAGTGAAATTTTCAAAAATCCAAAATATTGGCTGAAAACGACTAAATATCAAGGACTCATTGGGCGAATCGCTCTGGAACTGAAATCGGAACGCTCACCGACATTTGACCTATCTGAAAGTTTGATAAACGCCGGAAAAATTACTAAGTCAAAAAATTTTTTTTTTTAACCTTTTTTAAATTTTACCCCCGTGGGATATATATTCTACCCACACACATTTGGAACTCTCCTGGGGTACCCTCACACATTTTATTCCCTCATTTAGTGGATATTTTCACAAAAAAGTGAAATTTTCAAAAATCCAAAATATTGGCTGAAAACGACAAAATATCAAGGACTCATTGGGCGAATCGCTCTGGAACTGAAATCAGAATTCTCACACCCTAGCTGACTCCCTATCTTAAAGTCTGATAAACGCCAGAAAAATGACTAAGTCCAAAAAGAAATTTTTTTTCAACTTTTTTCAATTTTACCCCCGTGGGATATATATTCTACCCACACACATTTGCAACTTTCCTGGGGTACCCTCACACATATTATTCCCTCATTTAGTGGATATTTTCACAAAAAAGTGAAATTTTCAAAAATTCAGAAACTTGGCTGAAAACGAGGAAATATCAAGGACTCAATGGGAGAATCGCTCTGGAACTGAAATCGAAATGCTCACTGACATTTGCCCTATCTGAAAATCTGATAAACGCCGGAAAAATGACTAAGTCCCCCCAAAAATTTTTTTTTACTTTTTTCAATTTTACCGCTGTGGAATATATATTCTACCCACACACATTTCAAACTTTCCTGGGGTACCCTCACACATATTATTCCCTCATTTAGTGGATATTTTCACAAAAAAGTGAAATTTTCAAAAATTCAGAAACTTGGCTGAAAACGAGGATATTTCAAGGACTCAATGGGAGAATCGCTCTGGAACTGAAATCGGAATGCTCACTGACATTTGCCCTATCTGAAAGTCTGATAAACGCCGGAAAAATGACTAAGTCCCCCCAAAAATTTTTTTTTACTTTTTTCAATTTTACCGCTGTGGAATATATATTCTACCCACACACATTTCAAACTTTCCTGGGGTACCCTCACACATATTATTCCCTCATTTAGTGGATATTTTCACAAAAAAGTGAAATTTTCAAAAATTCAGAAACTTGGCTGAAAACGAGGATATTTCAAGGACTCAATGGGAGAATCGCTCTGGAACTGAAATCGGAATGCTCACTGACATTTGCCCTATCTGAAAGTCTTATAAACGCCGGAAAAATGACTAAGTCGAAAAAAAAACTTTTTTCAACTTTTTTCAATTTTACCCCCGTGGGATATATATTCTACCCACACACATTTGGAACTCTCTTGGGGTACCCTCACACATATTATTCCCTCATTTAGTGGATATTTTCACAAAAAAGTGAAATTTTCAAAAATCCAAAATATTGGCTGAAAACGACTAAATATCAAGGACTCATTGGGCGAATCGCTCTGGAACTGAAATCGGAACGCTCACTGACATTTCCCCTATCTGAAAGTCTGATAAACGCCGGAAAAATGACTAAGTACAAAAGAAAATTTTTTTCAACTTTTTTCAATTTTACCCCCATGGGATATATATTCTACCCACACACATTTGGAACTCTCCTGGGGTACCCTCACACATATATTTCCCTCATTTAGTGGATATTTTCACAAAAAAGTGAAATTTTCAAAAATTCAGAAAATTGCCTGACAACGACGAAATATGAAGGACACATTGGGCGAATCGCTCTGGAACTGAAATCGGAATGCTCACACCCTAGCTGACTCCCTATCTGAAAGTCTGATAAACGCCGGAAAAATGACTAAGTCCCCAAAAAATTTTTTTACAACTTTTTTCAATTTTACCCCGTAGGATATATATTCTACCCACACACATTTGGAACTCTCCTGGAGTAACCTCACACATATTATTCCCTCATTTAGTGGATATTTTCACAAAAAAGTGAAATTTTCAAAAATTCAGAAAATTGGCTGAAAACGACCAAATATCAAGGACTCATTGGGCGATTCGCTCTGGAACTGAAATCGGAACGCTCTCTGACATTTGCACTATCTGAAAGTCTGATAAACGCCGGAAAAATAACTATGTCAAAAAATGTTTATTTTTAACGTTTTTAAATTTTTACCCCCGTGGGATATATATTCTACCCACATACATTGGGAACTCTCCTGGGGTACCCTCACAGATATTATTCCCTCATTTAGTGGATATTTTCACAAAAAAGTGAAATTTTCAAAAATCCAAAATATTGGCTGAAAACGAGTAAATATCAAGGACTCATTGGGCGAATCGCTCTGGAACTGAAATCGGAATGCTTACTGACATTCGCCCTACCTGAAAGTCTGATAAACGCCGGAAAAATGACGACGTCCAAAAAAAAAATGGTTTCAACTTATTTCAATTTTACCCCCGTGGGATATATATTCTACCCACACACATTTGGAACTCTCCTGGGGTACCCTCACACATATTATTCCCTCATTTAGTAAATATTTTCACAAAAAAGTGAAATTTTCAAAAATCCAAAATATTGGCTGAAAACGACTAAATATCAAGGACTCATTGGGTGAATCGCTCTGAACTGAAATTGGAACGCTCTCTGACATTTCCCCTGTCTGAAAGTCTGATAAGCGCCGGAGAAATGACTAAGTCCAAAAAAAATTTTTTTTAAACTTTTTTCAATTTTACAACCGTGGGATATATATTCTACCCACACACATTTGGAACTCTCCTGGGGTACCCTCACACATATTATTCCCTCATTTAGTGGATATTTTCACAAAAAAGTGAAATTTTCAAAAATCCAAAATATTGGCTGAAAACGACTAAATATCAAGGACTCATTGGGCGAATCGCTCTGGAACTGAAATCGGAACGCTCACTGACATTTGCCCTGTCTGAAAGTGTGATAAGTGCCGGAGAAATGACTAAGTCCAAAAAAAATTTTTTTTCAACTTTTTTCAATTTTACAACCGTGGGATATATATTCTACCCACACACATTTGGAACTCTCCTGGGGTACCCTCACACATATTATTCCCTCATTTAGTGGATATTTTCACAAAAAAGTGAAATTTTCAAAAATATAAAATATTGGCTGAAAACGACTAAATATCAAGGACTCATTGGGCGAATCGCTCTGGAACTGAAATCGGAACGCTCACTGACATTTGCCCAATCTGAAAGTCTGATAAGCGCCTGAAAAATGACTAAGTCCAAAAAAAATTTTTTTTCAACTTTTTTCAATTTTACAACCGTGGGATATACAGTGCCTACAAGTAGTATTCAACCCCCTGCAGATTTAGCTGGTTTGATAAGATGCAAATAAGTTAGAGCCTTCAAACTGCAAACGAGAGTAGGTTTTATGAACAGAAGCATAAATCTTACAAACCAAAAAGTTATGTTGCTCAGTTGAATTTTATTAAATTTTAAACATAAAAGTGTGGGTCAATTATTATACAACCCCTATGTTTAATATTTTGTGGAATAACCCTTGTTTGCAATTACAGCTAATAATCGTCTTTTATAAGACCTGATCAGGCCGGCAAAGGTCTGTGGAGTTATCTTGGCCCACTCCTCCATGCAGATCTTCTCCAAGTTAGCTAGGTTCTTTGGGTGTCTCATGTGGACTTTATTCTTGAGCTCCTTCCACAAGTTTTCAATTGGGTTAAGGTCAGGAGACTGACTAGGCCACTCCAACACCTTGACTTTTTCCCTCTTGAACCAGGCCTTGGTTTTCTTGGCTGTGTGCTTTGGGTCGTTGACTTGTTGGAAGATGCAATTACGACCCATCTTAAGATCCTTGATGGAGGAGCCGAGGTTCTTGGCCAAAATCTCCAGGTAGGCCGTGCTATCCATCTTCCCATGGATGCGGACCAGATGGCCAGGCCCCTTGGCAGAGAAACAGCCCCACAGCATGATGCTGCCACCACCATGCTTGACTGTAGGGATGGTATTCTTGGGGTCGTATGCAGTGCCATCCAGTCTCCAAACGTCACGTGTGTGGTTGGCACCAAAGGTCTCGATCTTGGTCTCATCAGACCATAGAACCTTGAACCATTCTGTCTCAGAGTCCTCCAAGTGATCATGAGCAAACTGTAGACGAGCCTTGACATGACTCTTTGAAAGTAAAGGTACCTTACGGGCTCGTCTGGAACGGAGACCATCGCGGTGGAGTACGTTACTTATGGTATTGACTGAAACCAATGTCCCCACTGCCATGAGATCTTCCCGGAGCTCCTTCTTTGTTGTCCTTGGGATAGCCTTGACTCTTCGGAAAAGCCTGGCCTCGGCACGGGAGGACACTTTCAAAGGCTGTCCTGGCCGTGGAAGGCTAACAGTAGTTCCATAAGCCTTCCACTTATGGATGATGCTCCCAACAGTGGAGACAGGTAGGCCCAACTTCTTGGAAAGGGTTTTGTACCCGTTGCCAGCCTTGTGACCCTCCACGATCTTGTCTCTGATGGCCTTGGAATGCTCCTTTGTCTTTCCCATGTTGACCATGTCTGAGTGCTGTTCACAAGTTTGGGGAGGGTCTTAAATAGTCAGAAAAGGCTGGCAAAAGAGATCTTTAATCCACACATGTGAAGCTCATTATTCTTGGTGCCTGTACTACTTCTTAATACTTTTGGGGGACCAAACAGAATTCTTGTGGTTTGAGGGGTTGAATAATAAATGACACTCTGAATTAACTTTTAAGGTTTCTAAAAAAAAAAAAAAAAAAAAAAATTTGCTGCAGTGCATTTCCCACTTCCAGGCTGATCTACAGTACAAATGTCACAATGCCAAGTTAATTCCGCATGTGTCAACCAGCTAAATCTGCAGGGGGTTGAATACTACTTGTAGGCACTGTATATCCTACCCACACACATTTGGAACTCTCCTGGGGTACCCTCACACTTCTTATTCCCTCATTTAGTGAATATTTTCACAAAAAAGTGAAATTTTGAAAAATCCAGAAAATTGGCTGAAAACGACTAAATATCAAGGACTCATTGGGCGAATTGCTCTGGAACCTAAATTGGAAAGCTCACTGACATTTCCCCTATCTGAAAGACTGATAAACGCCGGAAAAATGACTAAGTCCAAAAAAAATTTTTTTCAACTTTTTTCAATTTTACAACCGTGGGATACATATTCTACCCACACACATTTGGAACTCTCCTGGGGTACCCTCACACATATTATTCCCTCATTTAGTGGATATTTTTACAAAAAAGGGAAATTTTCAAAAATCCAAAATTTTGGCTGAAAACGACTAAATATCAAGGACTCATTGGGCGAATTGCTCTGGAACTGAAATCGGAACGCTCACTGACATTTGCCCTATCTGAAAGACTGATAAACGCCGGAAAAATGACTAAGTCTAAAAAAAAAATTTTTTCAACTTTTTTTAATTTTACCCCCGTGGGATATATATTCTACCCACACACATTTGGAACTCTTCTGGGGTACCCTCACACATATTATTCCCTCATTTAGTGGATATTTTCACAAAAAAGTGAAATTTTCAAAAATCCAAAATATTGGCTGAAAACGACTAAATATCAAGGACTCATTGGGCGAATCGCTCTGGAACTGAAATCGGAACGCTCACTGACATTTGCCCTATCTGAAAGTTTGATAAACGCTGGAAAAGTGACTAAGTCCAAAAAAAAAATTTTTCAACTTTTTTCAATTTCACCCCCGTGGGATATATATTCTACCCACACACATTTGGAACTCTGCTGGGGTACCCTCACACATATTATTCCCTCATTTAGTGGATATTTTCACAGAAAAGTGAGATTTTCAAAAATCCAGAAAATTGGCTGAAAACGACTAAATATCAAGGATTCATTGGGCGAATCGCTCTGGAACTGAAATCGGAACGCTCACTGACATTTGCCCTGTCTGAAAGTCTGATAAGCGCCGGAAAAATGACTAAGTCCAAAAAAAATTTTTTTTCAACTTTTTTCAATTTTACAACCGTGGGATATATATTCTACCCACACACATTTGGAACTCTCCTGGGGTACCCTCACACATATTATTCCCTCATTTAGTGGATATTTTCACAAAAAAGTGAAATTTTCAAAAATCTAAAATATTGGCTGAAAACGACTAAATATCAAGGACTCATTGGGTGAATCGCTCTGGAACTGAAATCGGAACGCTCACTGACATTTGCCCTATCTGAAAGTCTGATAAACGCCGGAAAAATGACTAAAGGCCCTGTCACACATAACGAGATCGCTAGCGAGATCGTTGATACGTCACGGGTTTTGTGACGCAACAGAGACATCGCTAGCGATCTCGCTACGTTTGACAGGTAGCAACGATCTGGCCCCTGCTGCGAGATCGTTGATCGTTACAAAGCTTCCTGGACCATTCCTGGGTCGTTGCACTCCCGCTGGGCAGTGTGCATCGCTGTATCTGACACCTAGCCAACGACCTCGTCCAGCGATTCAGAACTGAGACACGTAGGCGTGCATAAATTGGACTTTTCCGCGCCCCTCGTCCCCGATTGGTGGTCGCTACGGCGTTCTCATTTCCGGACGCGCATAAAGAAGGCAACAGAATAGCGATTCCGTCCTTTGTTTCTGACCTCGTGCTTGATTGCAGATCCTACCAGAGTTCTCCGGGCTGTTAATATCCGTTCATTGGACTAGTGCTGATTTTTGCGGATCATTGCAACGTTCTCCAGCTGTGACTCCGCTTTGAACATATCAGGCATCTTTAGTGAGGTAGGTATTGTTTGAGGTCTCAAATGCGTTTCCATTTTTTATTCTTTTATCACACATTTACCAATTATCTGTTATCTTTGCTTTTCAGGGAGGGAGGGCTTGGCTTCTATCTGTATATATATATGTATGCTTTTGCATGGGCAGATATATTAGGGGTCTCGTGCACACGCACCCACACAGCACGTTTTCTGTCATGCTCACTAACAGAATGGAATATGGTTTTCCATGATATTTTTTATATACAGTTTCAATACTTGTGTTAATTGTTTTGTTGAAAGTGTTCTCATCTTTTCATGTTATGTTTGCAGTTTGCACATCATGGACGACGGGCAGTGTGCTATTGTGGTTGCTGCATTGCTGGTTGAGGAAGCTCGGCCTCAAGATGAGGCACGAGAGCTACAGAGGCGTTCCAAACGAAAGCGTCGCATGTGGACCAGAGAGTGGCTGCAGAAGAGGTCTGAATTGTCCCACATGCAACTTGTAAGAGAGCTTCAGGAGAAGAATCCTCATGATTTCCGCAACTATCTGAGGATGTCAGAGGAATCTTTTAAAGAGTTACTGGAACGAGTTACGCCACGTATTCAACGGAAGGATACAGCGATGCGTGCTGCCATTCCGGCAGATGACAGATTGGCAGTCACACTGAGATTCCTGGCCACCGGACGCTCACTCCAAGACTTGCATTTTTCTGCAGCCATTTCAAGGCCCATGCTCAGTGTTCTAATCCCGGAGACATGTAATGCAATTTACCACAGTCTACGTAGTTACATACAGTTTCCCAACACGGAGGAGGAATGGAAAAAGATTGCCTCTGATTTTGAGCAGCTATGGCAGTTCCCTAACTGTGGTGGAGCTTTGGACGGGAAACATGTCCGAATCATTCAGCCACCAAATAGCGGATACTATTTTTATAATTATAAGGGCTATTTCAGCATCATCATGATGGCCCTTGTTAATGCCAATTACAAATATATAAATGTAGATGTTGGCATGAACGGCAGGGTTTCTGATGGTGGTGTTTTAGAGCATACACTTTTTGGAGAGCGATTGGACAACTGTGACCTACACTTGCCTCCCAACTCAGAGACTACAGGTAACCTTAATTTTGTTTTTGTCGGCGATGAAGCCTTCCCACTTCATCCCAATCTTATTAAACCATTCCCCCAAAAAAGTCTTACCCAGGAAAGAAGAATTTTCAATTATCGCTTGTCAAGGGCATGTCGTGTTGTTGAAAATGCCTTCGGTATCATGGCCAACCGCTTCAGAGTTTTTCACACGCCAATTAACATGAAGCTTACATCAATAGACTCTGTTGTTTTGGCCTGTTGCACGCTTCACAACTTTCTTCGTTGACGTGATGCAATTACGTACTGTCCGCCTGGCTTCGTGGACTCTGTGGACCTAGCCAATGGGGAAGTGGAGCTCAGTGAATGGCGTTCAAACGATCCTGCAATTGCAGGCCTTCAACCAGTGGGATATGGCAGAAACACCCAGGATGCGAAGACCAGCCGCGACAACTACTGCCAGTATTTTAACGGTCCTGGTGCTGTTACTTGGCAACATCAGAACTTATAGTGGGCAACTACTGACAATTATACACTACTTTCAGTTTTGTATTGATTTGTGTAATAAACTGTGTTTAACTTTGCAAAAGATTTGTTTATCATTGTTTCAGTAGTAAGGGCCCGTATACACATACGTGTACTACTTCAGGGGCGGACATAGGAATCATGGGAGCTCATAGCAGAAGTTATAATTGGGACCCCCCCACAAAAAAAAAAAAAAAAAAAGGAAATAATTGTTGGGGACACAGAAGAGCAGATCCCACAACCTTCCAGCCTTTCTTCCTTTCTGAACTCCTAGATTCCTCTTTCATAGCCCCATAAAAATGTGATGCCAACAAAAGTGTCCCCCTTAACACAGTATGATACCCCGATGGTGAATTCCTCCTTTTTAGCCTCCACATGCACAGTGTAATGACCCTAATGTATCACATGAGCCATGTATGAGGGAGGTGGAGTCGGAGTCATGGAAATTGAGGAGTCGGTTTGGCTTACCGACTCCGCAGCCCTGTATACCAGGATGGGAGAGCACACAGTATAATGCAGCCCCCCATAGGGTAAAAGGCAGCCCCAGTCCTCCAGTATTATCAGTACTGACTGATTTACAAAAATATATAAATACATACTTACCACTCCTTATTCCCCGCTGCTTCAGTCTCTGTAGCGCGTCTCTCTCATCACGACAGCAGCTGGCAGCTCCACTGTCTGACACAGCGTGGTGCATCATAGCAGCGTTGCCGCTGTTTGATTAACCGCCACCCACCGGCACTGTACTCAGTAATGGCTGCGTGTAGTGTATTGTGCGGCTGTGCCTTGTAGTAATGCCGCAGCAGGGCCGACTCAAGCACAATTAAAGGCGTTGGCCATGTCTGAACACAGTGGCAGTGGGCGGCGGCGGCAATCAAACAGAGGAGCGTGGGGTACAGAATGGAGGAGACTGCTATGGGGTCTGCTGGCTCACAGGCCCCCTACGGCCGCGGGCCCCATAGCAGTTATGTGGCCTGCCACCAATGGCGGTACGCCACTGTTGTACTCGTATGTATACATACACATCCATATACACATACATATTCAGATACATAAAAATCTACACCCATATCCACACTTATATACAGATAACCAGATATACACACACATACTCACAGACACAGAAGTATGTATACCTATATAAAAATATAGATACATATTTCTACATAAAACCACCTAAACACCAGTGTTCCTGTGTGACCGTCACACTAGAGACACTGCTGCGTTCTACAGATGACGCATTATCAATACAGCGTCTCTAGTCTGACACGCTAATAATTCAAGTCACAGTAGCGTTCTCTAATAAACCGCCGGGTTTATTGGCGACGTTGATGCGTCGTGGGCGTGGTTACCGACGTTCATGCGTCGTCGTGGGCGGGTCTAACGACGTAGTTGCGGCCTAGCTTATTAAGAGCATTATGGCATCCAGGGTCAGGGCATCTCCTTGGGGTGACGCTGAGGTGCGCTACCTTGTGGAGCAACTGGATGCACTGGATTATGAGTGCCATGTGCACTCTGAGCATCCAGTGCTCCATAAGCGGGCGGTGCTGTAGAGGATCGGTCGGGGCCTGGTCCAGAGATTTGGGGTGCAGCGCTCTGCTACCCAAATCCGGAAAAAGCTGGCGGACCTGAAATATAGGTCTGCCGACCGTATCGTCAGCATCCGGTCACGGACCCTGCCCCGTCGTGGTGAGTGGTTTTAAAATATGTTAGCACAATATATGGCACCACATTAGTTACAACTGCAATTAAATTAGGTATCTAATGTTATTTGTTTTCCAGCACCTGCAGCCCCAGAGCCCCGAAGGGAGTCACCTCCAGCCCTGGAGCCCTAGCAGCCTCTACCGGCTCGCCAGCATCACTCCGTGATATAGGTGCAGCTTCATCTTTCGGTAATGCTTTCACATAAAATACAGTCCATACAACTTGGAAAGTATAGGGCTGTCATGTACTATTAAGTGTTGTGTCTTTCTCTAGTCGGTGGTGCCAGGGGATCCGGGTGGTCACTCAGCTCATCATCACCCGAGCAAACCGAAAACCGTAAGTGTTAAATACCAAACATGTACCTGATAGGCTGTGTGCCCACGATGCGTTTTTTAAGGCGTTTCTGCAGCGTTTTTGCTGTTGTGGAAACGCATTAAAAGTGCATGGTAGAAGGTCTGCCATGTTCCCCAATGATAATCTGCATGTGCTGTGCAAATGCTGCCGAAATTTCCGCTGCAGATTATCATTGCGGGAAAAAATGCAGCACTACCAATTATTTTGCAGAAGGGGTTTTTTTTGCGCCGCCATTGACTTGCATTATAATGCGCCAATTCCGCAATACTGCATCTGTACTTGCGTAATTAGCGCGTTCTAATGTGTGGATGGTACCCGGTTGTGGTGCATCGTGGGCACATAGCCTTAATTTGATGAATGTACAGAATTATTGGACTTAAGTTTAGCTATTACCTCCATAGAAATCCCAACACTACAAGATCTCCTGGCGTCACAACGGAGACTGAGTGAAGAGATCCACCAGCACGGAGTGATGCTGGCAAGATTTGTGGCAGCCCATGAGAGTCGCGGCAGCCAATAAATTCTTTTTTGTTATGTAGTTGATATTATTTGCTTGGTTATATTTTTTATATTTTTCTAAAAAAAAGTTAAAGTTTATATCCACTATTGTCTATACTTTGTTACATCTAATCCTATCCTGTGTGATACTGCCTGAAGAGTTGTGTATCTACAACTATCCTGTGTGATACTGCCTAAAGAGTTGTGTATCTACTCCTAACCTGTGTGATACTGCCTAAAGAGTTGGGTATCTACTCCTATCCTGTGTGATACTGCCTAAAGAGTTGTGTATCTACTCCTATCCTGTGTGATACTGCCTAAAGAGTTGTGTATCTACTCCTATCCTGTGTGATACTGCCTAAAGAGTTGTGTATCTACTCCTATCCTGTGTGATACTGCCTAAAGAGTTGTGTATCTACTCCTATCCTGTGTGATACTGCCTAAAGAGTTGTGTATCTACTCCTAACCTGTGTGATACTGCCTAAAGAGTTGGGTATCTACTCCTATCCTGTGTGATACTGGCTAAAGAGTTGTGTATCTAATCCTATCCTGTGTGATACTACCTAAAGAGTTGTGTATCTAATTCTATCCTGTGTGATACTGCCTAAAGAGTTGTGTATCTAATCGTATCCTGTGTGATACTGCCTAAAGAGTTGTGTATCTAACCCTATCCTGTGTGATACTGCCTAAAGAGTTGTGTATCTACTCCTATCCTGTGTGATACTGCCTAAAGAGTTGTGTATCTACTCCTATCCTGTGAGATACTGCCTAAAGAGTTGTGTATCTAATCCTATCCTGTGTGATACTGCCTAAAGAGTTGTGTATCTAATCCTATCCTGTGTGATACTGCCTAAAGTGTTGTGTATCTACTCCTATCCTGTGTGATACTGCCTAAAGAGTTGTGTATCTAATCCTATCCTGTGTGATACTGCCTAAAGAGTTGTGTATCTACTCCTATCCTGTGTGATACTGCCTAAAGAGTTGTGTATCTACTCCTATCCTGTGTGATACTGCCTAAAGAGTTGTGTATCTAATCCTATCCTGTGTGATACTGCCTAAAGAGTTGTGTATCTAATCCTATCCTGTGTGATACTGCCTAAAGAGTTGTGTATCTAACCCTATCCTGTGTGATACTGCCTAAAGAGTTGTGTATCTACTCCTATCCTGTGTGATACTGCCTAAAGAGTTGTGTATCTACTCCTATCCTGTGTGATACTGCCTAAAGAGTTGTGTATCTACTCCAATCCTGTGTGATACTGCCTAAAGAGTTGTGTATCTACTCCTACCCTGTGTGATACTGCCTAAAGAGTTGTGTATCTACTCCTATCCTGTGTGATACTGCCTAAAGAGTTGAGTATCTACTCCTATCCTGTGTGATACTGCCTAAAGAGTTGTGTATCTACTCCTATCATGTGTGATACTGCCTAAAGAGTTGTGTATCTACTCCTATCCTGTGTGATACTGCCTAAAGAGTTGTGTATCTAATCCTATCCTGTGTGATACTGCCTAAAGAGTTGTGTATCTAATCCTATCCTGTGTAATACTGCCTAAAGAGTTGTGTATCTAATCCTATCCTGTGTGATACTGCCTAAAGAGTTGTGTATCTATTCCTTTCCTGTGTGATACTGCCTGAAGAGTTGTGTATCTAATCCTATCCTGTGTGATACTGCCTAAAGAGTTGTGTATCTACTCCTATCCTGTGTGATACTACCTAAAGAGCTGTGTATCTACTCCTATCCTGTGTGATACTGCCTAAAGAGTTGTGTATCTACTCTTATCCTGTGTGATACTACCTAAAGAGTTGTGTATCTAATCCTATCCTGTGTGATACTGCCTAAAGAGTTGTGTATCTAATCATATCCTGTGTGATACTGCCTAAAGAGTTGTGTATCTACTCCTATCCTGTGTGATACTGCCTAAAGAGTTGTGTATCTAACCCTATCCTGTGTGATACTGCCTAAAGAGTTGTGTATCTAATCCTATCCTGTGTGATACTGCCTAAAGAGTTGTGTATCTAATCCTATCCTGTGTGATACTGCCTAAAGAGTTGTGTATCTAATCCTATCCTGTGTGATACTGCCTAAAGAGTTGTGTATCTAATCCTATCCTGTGTGATACTGCCTAAAGAGTTGTGTATCTAATCCTATCCTGTGTGATACTGCCTAAAGAGTTGTGTATCTAATCCTATCCTGTGTGATACTGCCTAAAGAGTTGTGTATCTAATCCTATCCTGTGTGATACTGCCTAAAGAGTTGTGTATCTAATCCTATCCTGTGTGATACTGCCTGAAGAGTTGTGTATCTAACCCTATCCTGTGTGATACTGCCTAAAGAGTTGTGTATCTAATCCTATCCTGTGTGATACTGCCTAAAGAGTTGTGTATCTACTCCTATCCTGTGTGATACTGCCTAAAAAGTTGTGTATCTACTCCTATCCTGTGTGATACTGCCTAAAGAGTTGTGTATCTAATCCTATCCTGTGTGATACTGCCTAAAGAGTTTTGTATCTAATCCTATCCTGTGTGATACTGCCTAAAGAGTTGTGTATCTAACCCTATCCTGTGTGATACTGCCTAAAGAGTTGTGTATCTAACCCTATCCTGTGTGATACTGCCTAAAGAGTTGTGTATCTAATCCTATCCTGTGTGATACTGCCTGAAGAGTTGTGTATCTAACCCTATCCTGTGTGATACTGCCTAAAGAGTTGTGTATCTAATCCTATCCTGTGTGATACTGCTTAAAGAGTTGTGTATCTAATCCTATCCTGTGTGATACTGCCTAAAGAGTTGTGTATCTATTCCTTTCCTGTGTGATACTGCCTGAAGAGTTGTGTATCTAATCCTATCCTGTGTGATACTGCCTAAAGAGTTGTGTATCTACTCCTATCCTGTGTGATACTGCCTAAAGAGTTGTGTATCTACTCCTATCCTGTGTGATACTGCCTAAAGAGTTGTGTATCTAATCCTATCCTGTGTGATACTGCCTAAAGAGTTGTGTATCTACTCCTATCCTGTGTGATACTGCCTAAAGAGTTGTGTATCTACTCCTATCCTGTGTGATACTGCCTAAAGAGTTGTGTATCTACTCCTATCCTGTGTGATACTGCCTAAAGAGTTGTGTATCTACTCCTATCCTGTGTGATACTGCCTAAAGAGTTGTGTGTCTACTCCTATCCTGTGTGATACTGCCTAAAGAGTTGGGTATCTACTCCTAACCTGTGTGATACTGCCTAAAGAGTTGGGTATCTACTCCTATCCTGTGTGATACTGCCTAAAGAGTTGGGTATCTACTCCTATCCTGTGTGATACTGCCTAAAGAGTTGTGTATCTAATTCTATCCTGTGTGATACTACCTAAAGAGTTGTGTATCTAATCGTATCCTGTGTGATACTGCCAAAAGAGTTGTGTATCTAACCCTATCCTGTGTGGTACTGCCTAAAGAGTTGTGTATCTACTCCTATCCTGTGTGATACTGCCTAAAGAGTTGTGTATCTACTCCTATCCTGTGTGATACTGCCTAAAGAGTTGTGTATCTAATCCTATCCTGTGTGATACTGCCTAAAGAGTTGTGTATCTAATCCTATCCTGTGTGATACTGCCTAAAGTGTTGGGTATCTACTCCTATCCTGTGTGATACTGCCTAAAGAGTTTTGTATCTAATCCTATCCTGTGTGATACTGCCTAAAGAGTTGTGTATCTAATCCTATCCTGTGTGATACTGCCTAAAGAGTTGTGTATCTACTCCTATCCTGTGTGATACTGCCTAAAGAGTTGTGTATCTAATCCTATCCTTTGTGATACTGCCTAAAGAGTTGTGTATCTAATCCTATCCTGTGTGATACTGCCTAAAGAGTTGTGTATCTATTCCTATCCTGTGTGATACTGCCTAAAGAGTTGTGTATCTACTCCTATCCTGTGTGATACTGCCTAAAGAGTTGTGTATCTACTCCTATCCTGTGTGATACTGCCTAAAGAGTTGTGTATCTACTCCTATCCTGTGTGATACTGCCTAAAGAGTTGTGTATCTACTCCTATCCTGTGTGATACTGCCTAAAGAGTTGTGTATCTACTCCTATCCTGTGTGATACTGCCTAAAGAGTTGTGTATCTACTCCTATCATGTGTGATACTGCCTAAAGAGTTGTGTATCTACTCCTATCCTGTGTGATACTGCCTAAAGAGTTGTGTATCCAATCCTATCCTGTGTGATACTGCCTAAAGAGTTGTGTATCTAATCCTATCCTGTGTAATACTGCCTAAAGAGTTGTGTATCTAATCCTATCCTGTGTGATACTGCCTAAAGAGTTGTGTATCTATTCCTTTCCTGTGTGATACTGCCTGAAGAGTTGTGTATCTAATCCTATCCTGTGTGATACTGCCTAAAGAGTTGTGTATCTACTCCTATCCTGTGTGATAATGCCTAAAAAGTTGTGTATCTACTCCTATCCTGTGTGATACTGCCTAAAGAGTTGTGTATCTAATCCTATCCTGTGTGATACTGCCTAAAGAGTTGTGTATCTAATCCTATCCTGTGTGATACTGCCTAAAGAGTTGTGTATCTAACCCTATCCTGTGTGATACTGCCTAAAGAGTTGTGTATCTAACCCTATCCTCTGTGATACTGCCTAAAGAGTTGTGTATCTAATCCTATCCTGTGTGATACTGCCTGAAGAGTTGTGTATCTAACCCTATCCTGTGTGATACTGCCTAAAGAGTTGTGTATCTAATCCTATCCTGTGTGATACTGCCTAAATAGTTGTGTATCTAATCCTATCCTGTGTGATACTGCCTAAAGAGTTGTGTATCTAATCCTATCCTGTGTGATACTGCCTAAAGAGTTGTGTATCTAATCCTATCCTGTGTGATACTGCCTAAAGAGTTGTGTATCTACTCCTATCCTGTGTGATACTGCCTAAAGAGTTGTGTATCTAATCCTATCCTGTGTGATACTGCCTAAAGAGTTGTGTATCTAATCCTATCCTGTGTGATACTGCCTAAAGAGTTGTGTATCTAATCCTATCCTGTGTGATACTGCCTAAAGAGTTGTGTATCTAATCCTATCCTGTGTGATACTGCCTAAAGAGTTGTGTATCTAATCCTATCCTGTGTGATACTGCCTAAAGAGTTGTGTATCTAATCCTATCCTGTGTGATACTGCCTAAAGAGTTGTGTATCTAATCCTATCCTGTGTGATACTGCCTAAAGAGTTGTGTATCTAATCCCATCCTGTGTGATAATGCCTAAAGAGTTGTGTATCTAATCCTATCTTGTGTGATACTGCCTAAAGAGTTGTGTATCTAATCCTATCCTGTGTGATACTGCCTAAAGAGTTGTGTATCTAATCCTATCCTGTGTGATTCTGCCTAAAGAGTTGTGTATGTAATCCTATCCTGTGTGATACTGCCTAAAGAGTTGTGTATCTAACCCTATCCTGCGTGATACTGCCTAAAGAGTTGTGTATGTAATCCTATCCTGTGTGATACTGCCTAAAGAGTTGTGCATCTAATCCTATCCTGTGTGATACTGCCTAAAGAGTTGTGTATCGACTCCTATCCTGTGTGATACTGCCTAAAGAGTTGTGTATCTACTCCTATCCTGTTTGATACTGCCTAAAGAGTTGTGTATCTACTCCTATCCTGTGTGATACTGCCTAAAGAGTTTTGTATCTACTCCTATCATGTGTGATACTGCCTAGAAAGTTGTGTATCTACTCCTATCCTGTGTGATACTGCCTAAAGAGTTGTGTATCTACTCCTATCCTGTGTGATACTGCCTAAAGAGTTGTGTATCTAATCCTATCCTGTGTGATACAGCCTAAAGAGTTGTGTTTCTAATCCTATCCTGTGTGATACTGCCTAAAGAGTTGTGTATCTAATCCTTTCCTGTGTGATACTGCCTGAAGAGTTGTGTATCTAATCCTATCCTGTGTGATACTGCCTAAAGAGTTGTGTATCTACTCCTATCCTGTGTGATACTGCCTAAAGAGTTGTGTATCTACTCCTATCCTGTGTGATACTGCCTAAAGAGTTGTGTATCTAATCCTATCCTGTGTGATACTGCCTAAAGAGTTGTGTATCTACTCCTATCCTGTGTGATACTGCCTAAAGAGTTGTGTATCTACTCCTATCCTGTGTGATACTGCCTAAAGAGTTGTGTATCTAATCCTATCCTGTGTGATACTGCCTAAAGAGTTGTGTATCTAATCCTATCCTGTGTGATACTGCCTAAAGAGTTGTGTATCTAATCCTTTCCTGTGTGATACTGCCTGAAGAGTTGTGTATCTAATCCTATCCTGTGTGATACTGCCTAAAGAGTTGTGTATCTACTCCTATCCTGTGTGATACTGCCTAAAGAGTTGTGTATCTACTCCTATCCTGTGTGATACTGCCTAAAGAGTTGTGTATCTAATCCTATCCTGTGTGATACTGCCTAAAGAGTTGTGTATCTACTCTTATCCTGTGTCATACTGCCTAAAGAGTTGTGTATCTACTCCTATCCTATGTGGTACTGCCTAAAGAGTTGTGTATCTACTCCTATCCTGTGTGATACTGCCTAAAGAGTTGTGCATCTACTCCTATCCTGTGTGATACTGCCTAAAGAGTTGTGTATCTACTCCTATCCTGTGTGATACTGCCTAAAGAGTTGTGTATCTACTCCTATCCTGTGTGATACTGCCTAAAGAGTTGTGTATCTACTCCTATCCTGTGTGATACTGCCTAAAGAGTTGTGTATCTACTTCTATCCTGTGTGATACTGCCTAAAGAGTTGTGTATCTACTCCTATCCTGTGTGATACTGCCTAAAGAGTTGTGTATCTACTCCAATCCTGTGTGGTACTGCCTAAAGAGTTGTGTATCTACTCCTATCATGTGTGATACTGCCTAATGAGTTGTGTATCTACACCTATCCTGTGTGATACTGCCTAAAGAGTTGTGTATCTACTTCTATCCTGTGTGATACTGCCTAAAGAGTTGTGTATCTAATCCTATCCTGTGTAATACTGCCTAAAGAGTTGTGTATCTAATCCTATCCTGTGTGATACTGCCTAAAGAGTTGTGTATCTATTCATTTCCTGTGTGATACTGCCTGAAGAGTTGTGTATCTAATCCTATCCTGTGTGATACTGCCTAAAGAGTAGTGTATCTACGCCTATCCTGTGTGATACTGCCTAAAGAGTTGTGTATCTACTCCTATCCTGTGCGATACTGCCTAAAGAGTTGTGTATCTAATCCTATCCTGTGTGATACTGCCTAAAGAGTTGTGTATCTACTCCTATCCTGTGTGATACTGCCTAAAGAGTTGTGTATCTACTCCTATCCTGTGTGATACTGCCTAAAGAGTTGTGTATCTACTCCTATCCTGTGTGATACTGCCTAAAGAGTTGTGTATCTAATCCTATCCTGTATGATACTGCCTAAAGAGTTGTGTATCTAATCCTATCCTGTGTGATACTGCCTAAAGAGTTGTGTATCTACTCCTATCCTGTGTGATACTGCCTAAAGAGTTGTGTATCTCACCCTATCCTGTGTGATACTGCCTAAAGAGTTGTGTATCTAACCCTATCCTGTGTGATACTGCCTAAAGAGTTGTGTATCTACTCCTATTCTGCGTGATACTGCCTAAAGAGTTGTGTATCTAATCCTATCCTGTGTGATACTGCCTAAAGAGTTGTGTATCTACTCCTATCCTGTGTGATACTGCCAAAAGAGTTGTGTATCTACTCCTATCCTGTGTGATACTGCCTAAAGAGTTGTGTATCTACTCCTATCCTGTGTGATACTGCCTAAAGAGTTGTGTATCTACTCCTATCCTGTGTGATACTGCCTAAAGAGTTGTGTATCTAATCCTATCCTGTGTGATACTGCCTAAAGAATTGTGTATCTACTCCTATCCTGTGTGATACTGCCTAAAGAGTTGTGTATCTAATCCTATCCTGTGTGATACTGCCTAAAGAGTTGTGTATCTAACCCTATCCTGTGTGATACTGCTTAAAGATTTGTGTATCTAATCCTATCCTGTGTGATACTGCCTAAAGAGTTGTGTATCTAATCCTATCCTGTGTGATACTGCCTGAAGAGTTGTGTATCTAACCCTATCCTGTATGATACTGCCTAAAGAGTTGTGTATCTAATCCTATCCTGTGTGATTCTGCCTAAAGAGTTGTGTATCTAATCCTATCCTGTGTGATAATGCCTAAAGAGTTGTGTATCTAATCCTATCCTGTGTGACACTGCCTAAAGAGTTGTGTATCTAATCCTATCCTGTGTGATACTGCCTAAAGAGTTGTGTATCTAATCCTATCCTGTGTGATACTGCCTGAAGAGTTGTGTATCTAACCCTATCCTGTGGAATACTGCCTAAAGAGTTGTGTATCTAATCCTATCCTGTGTGATACTGCCTAAAGAGTTGTGTATCTACTCCTATCCTGTGTGATACTGCCTAAAGAGTTGTGTATCTACTCCTATCCTGTGTGATACTGCCTAAAGAGTTGTGTATCTACTCCTATCCTGTGTGATACTGCCTAAAGAGTTGTGTATCTAATCCTATCCTGTGTGATACTGCCTAAAGAGTTGTGTATCTACTCCTATCCTGTGTGATACTGCCTAAAGAGTTGTGTATCTAATCCTATCCTGTGTGATACTGCCTAAAGAGTTGTGTATCTAACCCTATCCTGTGTGATACTGCTTAAAGAGTTGTGTATCTAATCCTATCCTGTGTGATACTGCCTAAAGAGTTGTGTATCTAATCTTATCCTGTGTGATACTGCCTGAAGAGTTGTGTATCTAACCCTATCCTGTGTGATACTGCCTAAAGAGTTGTGTATCTAATCCTATCCTGTGTGATACTGCCTAAAGAGTTGTGTATCTAATCCTATCCTGTGTGATACTGCCTAAAAAGTTGTGTATCTAATCCTATCCTGTGTGCTACTGCCTAAAGAGTTGTGTATCTAATCCTATCCTGTGTGATACTGCCTAAAGAGTTGTGTATCTAATCCTATCCGGTGTGATACTGCCTAAAGAGTTGTGTATCTAATCCTATCCTGTGTGATATTGCTTAAAGAGTTGTGTATCGAATCCTATCCTGTGTGATTCTGCCTAAAGAGTTGTGTATGTAATCCTATCCTGTGTGATACTGCCTAAAGAGTTGTGTATCTAACCCTATCCTGTGTGATACTGCCTAAAGACCTGTGTATGTAATCCTATCCTGTGTGATACTGCCTAAAGAGTTGTGTATCTAACCCTATCCTGTGTGATACTGCCTAAAGAGTTGTGTATCGACTCCTATCCTGTGTGATACTGCCTAAAGAGTTGTGTATCTACTCCTATCCTGTGTGATACTGCCTAAAGAGTTGTGTATCTACTCCTATCCTGTGTGATACTGCCTAAAGAGTTGTGTATCTACTCCTATCATGTGTGATACTGCCTAAAGAGTTGTGTATCTACTCCTATCCTGTGTGATACTGCCTAAAGAGTTGTGTATCTACTCCTATCCTGTGTGATACTGCCTAAAGAGTTGTGTATCTAATCCTATCCTGTGTGATACTGACTAAAGAGTTGTGTATCTAATCCTATCCTGTGTGATACTGCCTAAAGAGTTGTGTATCTAATCCTTTCCTGTGTGATACTGCCTGAAGAGTTGTGTATCTAATCCTATCCTGTGTGATACTGCCTAAAGAGTTGTGTATCTACTCCTATCCTGTGTGATACTGCCTAAAGAGTTGTGTATCTACTCCTATCCTGTGTGATACTGCCTAAAGAGTTGTGTATCTAATCCTATCCTGTGTGATACTGCCCAAAGAGTTGTGTATCTACTCCTATCCTGTGTGATACTGCCTAAAGAGTTGTGTATCTACTCCTATCCTGTGTGGTACTGCCTAAAGAGTTGTGTATCTACTCCTATCCTGTGTGATGCTGCCTAAAGAGTTGTGTATCTAATCCTATCCTGTGTGATACTGCCTAAAGAGTTGTGTATCTAATCCTATCCTGTGTGATACTGCCTAAAGAGTTGTGTATCTAACCCTATCCTGTGTGATACTGCCTAAAGAGTTGTGTATCTAACCCTATCCTGTGTGATACTGCCTAAAGAGTTGTGCATCTACTCCTATCCTGTGTGATACTGCCTAAAGAGTTGTGTATCTAATCCTATCCTGTGTGATACTGCCTAAAGAGTTGTGTATCTACTCCTATCCTGTGTGATACTGCCTAAAGACTTGTGTATCTACTCCTATACTGTGTGATACTGCCTAAAGAGTTGTGTATCTACTCCTATCCTGTGTGATACTGCCTAAAGAGTTGTGTATCTACTCCTATCCTGTGTGATACTGCCTAAAGAGTTGTGTATCTAATCCTATCCTGTGTGATATTGCTTAAAGAGTTGTGTATCGAATCCTATCCTGTGTGATTCTGCCTAAAGAGTTGTGTATGTAATCCTATCCTGTGTGATACTGCCTAAAGAGTTGTGTATCTAACCCTATCCTGTGTGATACTGCCTAAAGACCTGTGTATGTAATCCTATCCTGTGTGATACTGCCTAAAGAGTTGTGTATCTAACCCTATCCTGTGTGATACTGCCTAAAGAGTTGTGTATCGACTCCTATCCTGTGTGATACTGCCTAAAGAGTTGTGTATCTACTCCTATCCTGTGTGATACTGCCTAAAGAGTTGTGTATCTACTCCTATCCTGTGTGATACTGCCTAAAGAGTTGTGTATCTACTCCTATCATGTGTGATACTGCCTAAAGAGTTGTGTATCTACTCCTATCCTGTGTGATACTGCCTAAAGAGTTGTGTATCTACTCCTATCCTGTGTGATACTGCCTAAAGAGTTGTGTATCTAATCCTATCCTGTGTGATACTGACTAAAGAGTTGTGTATCTAATCCTATCCTGTGTGATACTGCCTAAAGAGTTGTGTATCTAATCCTTTCCTGTGTGATACTGCCTGAAGAGTTGTGTATCTAATCCTATCCTGTGTGATACTGCCTAAAGAGTTGTGTATCTACTCCTATCCTGTGTGATACTGCCTAAAGAGTTGTGTATCTACTCCTATCCTGTGTGATACTGCCTAAAGAGTTGTGTATCTAATCCTATCCTGTGTGATACTGCCTAAAGAGTTGTGTATCTACTCCTATCCTGTGTGATACTGCCTAAAGAGTTGTGTATCTACTCCTATCCTGTGTGGTACTGCCTAAAGAGTTGTGTATCTACTCCTATCCTGTGTGATGCTGCCTAAAGAGTTGTGTATCTAATCCTATCCTGTGTGATACTGCCTAAAGAGTTGTGTATCTAATCCTATCCTGTGTGATACTGCCTAAAGAGTTGTGTATCTAACCCTATCCTGTGTGATACTGCCTAAAGAGTTGTGTATCTAACCCTATCCTGTGTGATACTGCCTAAAGAGTTGTGCATCTACTCCTATCCTGTGTGATACTGCCTAAAGAGTTGTGTATCTAATCCTATCCTGTGTGATACTGCCTAAAGAGTTGTGTATCTACTCCTATCCTGTGTGATACTGCCTAAAGAGTTGTGTATCTACTCCTATACTGTGTGATACTGCCTAAAGAGTTGTGTATCTACTCCTATCCTGTGTGATACTGCCTAAAGAGTTGTGTATCTACTCCTATCCTGTGTGATACTGCCTAAAGAGTTGTGTATCTAATCCTATCCTGTGTGATACTGCCTAAAGAGTTGTGTATCTACTCCTATCCTGTGTGATACTGCCTAAAGAGTTGTGTATCCAATCCTATCCTGTGTGATACTGCCTAAAAAGTTGTGTATCTAACCCTATCCTGTGTGATACTGCCTAAAGAGTTGTGTATCTAATCCTATCCTGTGTGATACTGCCTAAAGAGTTGTGTATCTAATCCTATCCTGTGTGATACGATCTAAAGAGTTGTGTATCTAATCCTATCCTGTGTGATACTGCCTAAAGAGTTGTGTATCTAATCCTATCCTGTGTGATACTGCCTAAAGAGTTGTGTATCTAATCCTATCCTGTGTGATACTGCCTAAAGAGTTGTGTATCTAATCCTATCCTGTGTGATACTGCCTAAAGAGTTGTGTATCTAATCCTATCCTGTGTGATACTGCCTAAAGAGTTGTGTATCTAATCCTATCCTGTGTGATTTTGCCTAACGAGTTGTGTATGTAATCCTATCCTGTGTGATACTGCCTAAAGAGTTGTGTATCTAACCCTATCCTGTGTGATACTGCCTAAAGAGTTGTGTATGTAATCCTATCCTGTGTGATACTGAATAAAGAGTTGTGTATCTAACCCTATCCTGTGTGATACTGCCTAAAGAGTTGTGTATCGACTCCTATCCTGTGTGATACTGCCTAAAGAGTTGTGTATCTACTCCTATCCTGTGTGATACTGCCTAAAGAGTTGTGTATCTACTCCTATCATGTGTGATACTGCCTAAAGAGTTGTGTATCTACTCCTATCCTGTGTGATACTGCCTAAAGAGTTGTGTATCTACTCATATCCTGTGTGATACTGCCTAAAGAGTTGTGTATCTAATCCTATCCTGTGTGATACTGCCTAAAGAGTTGTGTATCTAATCCTATCCTGTGTGATACTGCCTAAAGAGTTGTGTATCTAATCCTATCCTGTGTGATACTGCCTAAAGAGTTGTGTATCTAATCCTATCCTGTGTGATACTGCCTAAAGAGTTGTGTATCTAATCCTATCCTGTGTGATACTGCCTAAAGAGTTGTGTATCTAATCCTATCCTGTGTGATTCTGCCTAACGAGTTGTGTATGTAATCCTATCCTGTGTGATACTGCCTAAAGAGTTGTGTATCTAACCCTATCCTGTGTGATACTGCCTAAAAAGTTGTGTATCTAACCCTATCCTGTGTGATACTGCCTAAAGAGTTGTGTATCTAATCCTATCCTGTGTGATTCTGCCTAACGAGTTGTGTATGTAATCCTATCCTGTGTGATACTGCCTAAAGAGTTGTGTATCTAACCCTATCCTGTGTGATACTGCCTAAAGAGTTGTGTATGTAATCCTATCCTGTGTGATACTGAATAAAGAGTTGTGTATCTAACCCTATCCTGTGTGATACTGCCTAAAGAGTTGTGTATCGACTCCTATCCTGTGTGATACTGCCTAAAGAGTTGTGTATCGACTCCTATCCTGTGTGATACTGCCTAAAGAGTTGTGTATCTACTCCTATCCTGTGTGGTACTGCCTAAAGAGTTGTGTATCTACTCCTATCCTGTGTGATGCTGCCTAAAGAGTTGTGTATCTAATCCTATCCTGTGTGATACTGCCTAAAGAGTTGTGTATCTAATCCTATCCTGTGTGATACTGCCTAAAGAGTTGTGTATCTAACCCTATCCTGTGTGATACTGCCTAAAGAGTTGTGTATCTAACCCTATCCTGTGTGATACTGCCTAAAGAGTTGTGCATCTACTCCTATCCTGTGTGATACTGCCTAAAGAGTTGTGTATCTAATCCTATCCTGTGTGATACTGCCTAAAGAGTTGTGTATCTACTCCTATCCTGTGTGATACTGCCTAAAGAGTTGTGTATCTACTCCTATACTGTGTGATACTGCCTAAAGAGTTGTGTATCTACTCCTATCCTGTGTGATACTGCCTAAAGAGTTGTGTATCTACTCCTATCCTGTGTGATACTGCCTAAAGAGTTGTGTATCTAATCCTATCCTGTGTGATACTGCCTAAAGAGTTGTGTATCCAATCCTATCCTGTGTGATACTGCCTAAAAAGTTGTGTATCTAACCCTATCCTGTGTGATACTGCCTAAAGAGTTGTGTATCTAATCCTATCCTGTGTGATACTGCCTAAAGAGTTGTGTATCTAATCCTATCCTGTGTGATACGATCTAAAGAGTTATGTATCTAATCCTATCCTGTGTGATACTGCCTAAAGAGTTGTGTATCTAATCCTATCCTGTGTGATACTGCCTAAAGAGTTGTGTATCTAATCCTATCCTGTGTGATACTGCCTAAAGAGTTGTGTATCTAATCCTATCCTGTGTGATACTGCCTAAAGAGTTGTGTATCTAATCCTATCCTGTGTGATACTGCCTAAAGAGTTGTGTATCTAATCCTATCCTGTGTGATTCTGCCTAACGAGTTGTGTATGTAATCCTATCCTGTGTGATACTGCCTAAAGAGTTGTGTATCTAACCCTATCCTGTGTGATACTGCCTAAAGAGTTGTGTATGTAATCCTATCCTGTGTGATACTGAATAAAGAGTTGTGTATCTAACCCTATCCTGTGTGATACTGCCTAAAGAGTTGTGTATCGACTCCTATCCTGTGTGATACTGCCTAAAGAGTTGTGTATCTACTCCTATCCTGTGTGATACTGCCTAAAGAGTTGTGTATCTACTCCTATCCTGTGTGATACTGCCTAAAGAGTTGTGTATCTAATCCTATCCTGTGTGATATTGCTTAAAGAGTTGTGTATCGAATCCTATCCTGTGTGATTCTGCCTAAAGAGTTGTGTATGTAATCCTATCCTGTGTGATACTGCCTAAAGAGTTGTGTATCTAACCCTATCCTGTGTGATACTGCCTAAAGACCTGTGTATGTAATCCTATCCTGTGTGATACTGCCTAAAGAGTTGTGTATCTAACCCTATCCTGTGTGATACTGCCTAAAGAGTTGTGTATCGACTCCTATCCTGTGTGATACTGCCTAAAGAGTTGTGTATCTACTCCTATCCTGTGTGATACTGCCTAAAGAGTTGTGTATCTACTCCTATCCTGTGTGATACTGCCTAAAGAGTTGTGTATCTACTCCTATCATGTGTGATACTGCCTAAAGAGTTGTGTATCTACTCCTATCCTGTGTGATACTGCCTAAAGAGTTGTGTATCTACTCCTATCCTGTGTGATACTGCCTAAAGAGTTGTGTATCTAATCCTATCCTGTGTGATACTGACTAAAGAGTTGTGTATCTAATCCTATCCTGTGTGATACTGCCTAAAGAGTTGTGTATCTAATCCTTTCCTGTGTGATACTGCCTGAAGAGTTGTGTATCTAATCCTATCCTGTGTGATACTGCCTAAAGAGTTGTGTATCTACTCCTATCCTGTGTGATACTGCCTAAAGAGTTGTGTATCTACTCCTATCCTGTGTGATACTGCCTAAAGAGTTGTGTATCTAATCCTATCCTGTGTGATACTGCCTAAAGAGTTGTGTATCTACTCCTATCCTGTGTGATACTGCCTAAAGAGTTGTGTATCTACTCCTATCCTGTGTGGTACTGCCTAAAGAGTTGTGTATCTACTCCTATCCTGTGTGATGCTGCCTAAAGAGTTGTGTATCTAATCCTATCCTGTGTGATACTGCCTAAAGAGTTGTGTATCTAATCCTATCCTGTGTGATACTGCCTAAAGAGTTGTGTATCTAACCCTATCCTGTGTGATACTGCCTAAAGAGTTGTGTATCTAACCCTATCCTGTGTGATACTGCCTAAAGAGTTGTGCATCTACTCCTATCCTGTGTGATACTGCCTAAAGAGTTGTGTATCTAATCCTATCCTGTGTGATACTGCCTAAAGAGTTGTGTATCTACTCCTATCCTGTGTGATACTGCCTAAAGAGTTGTGTATCTACTCCTATCCTGTGTGACACTGCCTAAAGAGTTGTGTATCCAATCCTATCCTGTGTGATACTGCCTAAAAAGTTGTGTATCTAACCCTATCCTGTGTGATACTGCCTAAAGAGTTGTGTATCTAATCCTATCCTGTGTGATACTGCCTAAAGAGTTGTGTATCTAATCCTATCCTGTGTGATACGATCTAAAGAGTTGTGTATCTAATCCTATCCTGTGTGATACTGCCTAAAGAGTTGTGTATCTAATCCTATCCTGTGTGATACTGCCTAAAGAGTTGTGTATCTAATCCTATCCTGTGTGATACTGCCTAAAGAGTTGTGTATCTAATCCTATCCTGTGTGATACTGCCTAAAGAGTTGTGTATCTAATCCTATCCTGTGTGATACTGCCTAAAGAGTTGTGTATCTAATCCTATCCTGTGTGATTCTGCCTAACGAGTTGTGTATGTAATCCTATCCTGTGTGATACTGCCTAAAGAGTTGTGTATCTAACCCTATCCTGTGTGATACTGCCTAAAGAGTTGTGTATGTAATCCTATCCTGTGTGATACTGAATAAAGAGTTGTGTATCTAACCCTATCCTGTGTGATACTGCCTAAAGAGTTGTGTATCGACTCCTATCCTGTGTGATACTGCCTAAAGAGTTGTGTATCTACTCCTATCCTGTGTGATACTGCCTAAAGAGTTGTGTATCTACTCCTATCCTGTGTGATACTGCCTAAAGAGTTGTGTATCTACTCCTATCCTGTGTGGTACTGCCTAAAGAGTTGTGTATCTACTCCTATCCTGTGTGATACTGCCTAAAGAGTTGTGTATCTAATCCTATCCTGTGTGATACTGCCTAAAGAGTTGTGTATCTAATCCTATCCTGTGTGATACTGCCTAAAGAGTTGTGTATCTACTCCTATCCTGTGTGATACTGCCTAAAGAGTTGTGTATCTAACCCTATCCTGTGTGATACTGCCTAAAGTGTTGTGTATCTAACCCTATCCTGTGTGATACTGCCTAAAGAGTTGTGCATCTACTCCTATCCTGTGTGATACTGCCTAAAGAGTTGTGTATCGACTCCTATCCTGTGTGATACTGCCTAAAGAGTTGTGTATCTAATCCTATCCTGTGTGATACTGCCTAAAGAGTTGTGTATCGACTCCTATCCTGTGTGATACTGCCTAAAGAGTTGTGTATCTACTCCTATCCTGTGTGATACTGCCTAAAGAGTTGTGTATCTACTCCTATCCTGTGTGATACTGCCTAAAGAGTTGTGTATCTAATCCTATCCTGTGTGATACTGCCTAAAGAGTTGTGTATCTAATCCTATCCTGTGTGATACTGCCTAAAGAGTTGTGTATCTAATCCTATCCTGTGTGATACTGCCTAAAGAGTTGTGTATCTAATCCTTTCCTGTGTGATACTGCCTGAAGAGTTGTGTATCTAATCCTATCCTGTGTGATACTGCCTAAAGACTTGTGTATCTACTCCTATCCTGTGTGATACTGCCTAAAGAGTTGTGTATCTACTCCTATCCTGTGTGATACTGCCTAAAGAGTTGTGTATCTACTCCTATCCTGTGTGATACTGCCTAAAGAGTTGTGTATCTAATCCTATCCTGTGTGATACTGCCTAAAGAGTTGTGTATCTAATCCTATCCTGTGTGATACTGCCTAAAGAGTTGTGTATCTAATCCTATCCTGTGTGATACTGCCTAAAGAGTTGTGTATCTAATCCTATCCTGTGTGATTCTGCCTAAAGAGTTGTGTATGTAATCCTATCCTGTGTGATACTGCCTAAAGAGTTGTGTATCTAACCCTATCCGGTGTGATACTGCCTAAAGAGTTGTGTATGTAATCCTATCCTGTGTGATACTGCCTAAAGAGTTGTGTATCTAACCCTATCCTGTGTGATACTGCCTAAAGAGTTGTGTATCGACTCCTATCCTGTGTGATACTGCCTAAAGAGATGTGTATCTACTCCTATCCTGTGTGATACTGCCTAAAGAGTTGTGTATCTACTCCTATCCTGTGTGATACTGCCTAAAGAGTTGTGTATCTACTCCTATCATGTGTGATACTGCCTAAAGAGTTGTGTATCTACTCCTATCCTGTGTGATACTGCCTAAAGAGTTGTGTATCTACTCCTATCCTGTGTGATACTGCCTAAAGAGTTGTGTATCTAATCCTATCCGGTGTGATACTGCCTAAAGAGTTGTGTATCTAATCCTATCCTGTGTGATACTGCCTAAAGAGTTGTGTATCTAATCCTATCCTGTGTGATACTGCCTAAAGGGTTGTGTATCTAATCCTATCCTGTGTGATACTGCCTAAAGAGTTGTGTATCTAATCCTATCCTGTGTGATTCTGCCTAACGAGTTGTGTATGTAATCCTATCCTGTGTGATACTGCCTAAAGAGTTGTGTATCTAACCCTATCCTGTGTGATACTGCCTAAAAAGTTGTGTATCTAACCCTATCCTGTGTGATACTGCCTAAAGAGTTGTGTATCTAATCCTATCCTGTGTGATACTGCCTAAAGAGTTGTGTATCTAATCCTATCCTGTGTGATACTGCCTAAAGAGTTGTGTATCTAATCCTATCCTGTGTGATACTGCCTAAAGAGTTGTGTATCTAATCCTATCCTGTGTGATACTGCCTAAAGAGTTGTGTATCTAATCCTATCCTGTGTGATACTGCCTAAAGAGTTGTGTATCTAATCCTATCCTGTGTGATACTGCCTAAAGAGTTGTGTATCTAATCCTATCCTGTGTGATACTGCCTAAAGAGTTGTGTATCTAATCCTATCCTGTGTGATTCTGACTAACGAGTTGTGTATGTAATCCTATCCTGTGTGATACTGCCTAAAGAGTTGTGTATCTAACCCTATCCTGTGTGATACTGCCTAAAGAGTTGTGTATGTAATCCTATCCTGTGTGATACTGCCTAAAGAGTTGTGTATCTAACCCTATCCTGTGTGATACTGCCTAAAGAGTTGTGTATCGACTCCTATCCTGTGTGATACTGCCTAAAGAGTTGTGTATCTACTCCTATCCTGTGTGATACTGCCTAAAGAGTTGTGTATCTACTCCTATCCTGTGTGATACTGCCTAAAGAGTTGTGTATCTACTCCTATCATGTGTGATACTGCCTAAAGAGTTGTGTATCTACTCCTATCCTGTGTGATACTGCCTAAAGAGTTGTGTATCTACTCCTATCCTGTGTGATACTGCCTAAAGAGTTGTGTATCTAATCCTATCCTGTGTGATACTGCCTAAAGAGTTGTGTATCTACTCCTATCCTGTGTGATACTGCCTAAAGAGTTGTGTATCTACTCCTATCATGTGTGATACTGCCTAAAGAGTTGTGTATCTACTCCTATCCTGTGTGATACTGCCTAAAGAGTTGTGTATCTACTCCTATCCTGTGTGATACTGCCTAAAGAGTTGTGTATCTAATCCTATCCGGTGTGATACTGCCTAAAGAGTTGTGTATCTAATCCTATCCTGTGTGATACTGCCTAAAGAGTTGTGTATCTAATCCTATCCTGTGTGATACTGCCTAAAGAGTTGTGTATCTAATCCTATCCTGTGTGATACTGCCTAAAGAGTTGTGTATCTAATCCTATCCTGTGTGATTCTGCCTAACGAGTTGTGTATGTAATCCTATCCTGTGTGATACTGCCTAAAGAGTTGTGTATCTAACCCTATCCTGTGTGATACTGCCTAAAAAGTTGTGTATCTAACCCTATCCTGTGTGATACTGCCTAAAGAGTTGTGTATCTAATCCTATCCTGTGTGATACTGCCTAAAGAGTTGTGTATCTAATCCTATCCTGTGTGATACTGCCTAAAGAGTTGTGTATCTAATCCTATCCTGTGTGATACTGCCTAAAGAGTTGTGTATCTAATCCTATCCTGTGTGATACTGCCTAAAGAGTTGTGTATCTAATCCTATCCTGTGTGATACTGCCTAAAGAGTTGTGTATCTAATCCTATCCTGTGTGATACTGCCTAAAGAGTTGTGTATCTAATCCTATCCTGTGTGATACTGCCTAAAGAGTTGTGTATCTAATCCTATCCTGTGTGATTCTGACTATCGAGTTGTGTATGTAATCCTATCCTGTGTGATACTGCCTAAAGAGTTGTGTATCTAACCCTATCCTGTGTGATACTGCCTAAAGAGTTGTGTATGTAATCCTATCCTGTGTGATACTGCCTAAAGAGTTGTGTATCTAACCCTATCCTGTGTGATACTGCCTAAAGAGTTGTGTATCGACTCCTATCCTGTGTGATACTGCCTAAAGAGTTGTGTATCTACTCCTATCCTGTGTGATACTGCCTAAAGAGTTGTGTATCTACTCCTATCCTGTGTGATACTGCCTAAAGAGTTGTGTATCTACTCCTATCATGTGTGATACTGCCTAAACAGTTGTGTATCTACTCCTATCCTGTGTGATACTGCCTAAAGAGTTGTGTATCTACTCCTATCCTGTGTGATACTGCCTAAAGAGTTGTGTATCTAATCCTATCCTGTGTGATACTGCCTAAAGAGTTGTGTATCTAATCTTATCCTGTGTGATACTGCCTAAAGAGTTGTGTATCTAATCCTATCCTGTGTGATACTGCCTAAAGAGTTGTGTATCTAATCCTATCCTGTGTGATACTGCCTAAAGAGTTGTGTATCTAATCCTATCCTGTGTGATACTGCCTAAAGAGTTGTGTATCTAATCCTATCCTGTGTGATTCTGCCTAACGAGTTGTGTATGTAATCCTATCCTGTGTGATACTGCCTAAAGAGTTGTGTATCTAACCCTATCCTGTGTGATACTGCCTAAAAAGTTGTGTATCTAACCCTATCCTGTGTGATACTGCCTAAAGAGTTGTGTATCTAATCCTTTCCTGTGTGATACTGCCTAAAGAGTTGTGTATCTAATCCTATCCTGTGTGATACTGCCTAAAGAGTTGTGTATCTAATCCTATCCTGTGTGATACTGCCTAAAGAGTTGTGTATCTAATCCTATCCTGTGTGATGCTGCCTAAAGAGTTGTGTATCTAATCCTATCCTGTGTGATACTGCCTAAAGAGTTGTGTATCTAATCCTATCCTGTGTGATACTGCCTAAAGAGTTGTGGATCTAATCCTATCCTGTGTGATACTGCCTAAAGAGTTGTGTATCTAATCCTATCCTGTGTGATTCTGCCTAACGAGTTGTGTATGTAATCCTATCCTGTGTGATACTGCCTAAAGAGTTGTGTATCTAACCCTATCCTGTGTGATACTGCCTAAAGAGTTGTGTATGTAATCCTATCCTGTGTGATACTGAATAAAGAGTTGTGTATCTAACCCTATCCTGTGTGATACTGCCTAAAGAGTTGTGTATCGACTCCTATCCTGTGTGATACTGCCTAAAGAGTTGTGTATCTACTCCTATCCTGTGTGATACTGCCTAAAGAGTTGTGTATCTACACCTATCCTGTGTGATACTGCCTAAAGAGTTGTGTATCTACTCCTATCCTGTGTGATACTGCCTAAAGAGTTGTGTATCTAATCCTATCCTGTGTGATACTGCCTAAAGAGTTGTGTATCTAATCCTATCCTGTGTGATACTGCCTAAAGAGTTGTGTATCTAATCCTTTCCTGTGTGATACTGCTTGAAGAGTTGTGTATCTAATCCTATCCTGTGTGATACTGCCTAAAGAGTTGTGTATCTACTCCTATCCTGTGTGATACTGCCTAAAGAGTTGTGTATCTACTCCTATCCTGTGTGATAATGCCTAAAGAGTTGTGTATCTAATCCTATCCTGTGTGATACTGCCTAAAGAGTTGTGTATCTACTCCTATCCTGTGTGATACTGCCTAAAGAGTTGTGTATCTACTCCTATCCTGTGTGGTACTGCCTAAAGAGTTGTGTATCTACTCCTATCCTGTGTGATACTGCCTAAAGAGTTGTGTATCTAATCCTATCCTGTGTGATACTGCCTAAAGAGTTGTGTATCTAATCCTATCCTGTGTGATACTGCCTAAAGAGTTGTGTATCTACTCCTATCCTGTGTGATACTGCCTAAAGAGTTGTGTATCTAACCCTATCCTGTGTGATACTGCCTAAAGTGTTGTGTATCTAACCCTATCCTGTGTGATACTGCCTAAAGAGTTGTGCATCTACTCCTATCCTGTGTGATACTGCCTAAAGAGTTGTGTATTGACTCCTATCCTGTGTGATACTGCCTAAAGAGTTGTGTATCTAATCCTATCCTGTGTGATACTGCCTAAAGAGTTGTGTATCTACTCCTATCCTGTGTGATACTGCCTAAAGAGTTGTGTATCTACTCCTATCCTGTGTGATACTGCCTAAAGAGTTGTGTATCTAATCCTATCCTGTGTGATACTGCCTAAAGAGTTGTGTATCTAATCCTATCCTGTGTGATACTGCCTAAAGAGTTGTGTATCTAATCCTTTCCTGTGTGATACTGCCTGAAGAGTTGTGTATCTAATCCTATTATGTGTGATACTGCCTAAAGAGTTGTGTATCTACTCCTATCCTGTGTGATACTGCCTAAAGAGTTGTGTATCTACTCCTATCCTGTGTGATACTGCCTAAAGAGTTGTGTATCTAATCCTATCCTGTGTGATACTGCCTAAAGAGTTGTGTATCTACTCCTATCCTGTGTGATACTGCCTAAAGAGTTGTGTACCTACTCCTATCCTGTGTGGTACTGCCTAAAGAGTTGTGTATCTACTCCTATCCTGTGTGATACTGCCTAAAGAGTTGTGTATCTAATCCTATCCTGTGTGATACTGCCTAAAGAGTTGTGTATCTAATCCTATCCTGTGTGATACTGCCTAAAGAGTTGTGTATCTAATCCTATCCTGTGTGATACTGCCTAAAGAGTTGTGTATCTAATCCTATCCTGTGTGATACTGCCTAAAGAGTTGTGTATCTAATCCTATCCTGTGTGATACTGCCTAAAGAGTTGTGTATCTAATCCTATCCTGTGTGATTCTGCCTAAAGGGTTGTGTATGTAATCCTATCCTGTGTGATACTGCCTAAAGAGTTGTGTATCTAACCCTATCCTGTGTGATACTGCCTAAAGAGTTGTGTATGTAATCCTATCCTGTGTGATACTGCCTAAAGAGTTGTGTATCTAACCCTATCCTGTGTGATACTGCCTAAAGAGTTGTGTATCGACTCCTATCCTGTGTGATACTGCCTAAAGAGTTGTGTATCTACTCCTATCCTGTGTGATACTGCCTAAAGAGTTGTGTATCTACTCCTATCCTGTGTGATACTGCCTAAAGAGTTGTGTATCTACTCCTATCCTGTGTGATACTGCCTAAAGAGTTGTGTATCTAATCCTATCCTGTGTGATACTGCCTAAAGAGTTGTGTATCTAATCCTATCCTGTGTGATACTGCCTAAAGAGTTGTGTATCTAATCCTTTCCTGTGTGATACTGCCTGAAGAGTTGTGTATCTAATCCTATCCTGTGTGATACTGCCTAAAGACTTGTGTATCTACTCCTATCCTGTGTGATACTGCCTAAAGAGTTGTGTATCTACTCCTATCCTGTGTGATACTGCCTAAAGAGTTGTGTATCTAATCCTATCCTGTGTGATACTGCCTAAAGAGTTGTGTATCTACTCCTATCCTGTGTGGTACTGCCTAAAGAGTTGAGTATCTACTCCTATCCTGTGTGATACTGCCTAAAGAGTTGTGTATCTAATCCTATCCTGTGTGATACTGCCTAAAGAGTTGTGAATCTAATCCTATCCTGTGTGATACTGCCTAAAGAGTTGTGTATCTACTCCTATCCTGTGTGATACTGCCTAAAGAGTTGTGTATCTAACCCTATCCTGTGTGATACTGCCTAAAGAGTTGTGTATCTAACCCTATCCTGTGTGATACTGCCTAAAGAGTTGTGCATCTACTCCTATCCTGTGTGATACTGCCTAAAGAGTTGTGTATCTATTCCTATCCTGTGTGATACTGCCTAAAGAGTTGTGTATCTACTCCTATCCTGTGTGATACTGCCTAAAGAGTTGTGTATCTACTCCTATCCTGTGTGATACTGCCTAAAGAGTTGTGTATCTACTCCTATCCTGTGTGATACTGCCTAAAGAGTTGTGTATCTACTCCTATCCTGTGTGATACTGCCTAAAGAGATGTGTATCTAATCCTATCCTGTGTGATACTGCCTAAAGAGTTGTGTATCTACTCCTATCCTGTGTGATACTGCCTAAAGAGTTGTGTATCTAATCCTATCCTGTGTGATACTGCCTAAAAAGTTGTGTATCTAACCCTATCCTGTGTGATACTGCCTAAAGAGTTGTGTATCTAATCCTATCCTGTGTGATACTGCCTAAAGAGTTGTGTATCTAATCCTATCCTGTGTGATACTGCCTAAAGAGTTGTGTATCTAATCCTATCCTGTGTGATACTGCCTAAAGAGTTGTGTATCTAATCCTATCCTGTGTGATACTGCCTAAAGAGTTGTGTATCTAATCCTATCCTGTGTGATACTGCCTAAAGAGTTGTGTATCTAATCCTATCCTGTGTGATACTGCCTAAAGAGTTGTGTATCTAATCCTATCCTGTGTGATACTGCCTAAAGAGTTGTGTATCTAATCCTATCCTGTGTGATACTGCCTAAAGAGTTGTGTATCTACTCCTATCCTGTGTGATACTGCCTAAAGAGTTGTGTATCTAACCCTATCCTGTGTGATACTGCCTAAAGAGTTGTGTATCTAACCCTATCCTGTGTGATACTGCCTAAAGAGTTGTGCATCTACTCCTATCCTGTGTGATACTGCCTAAAGAGTTGTGTATCTATTCCTATCCTGTGTGATACTGCCTAAAGAGTTGTGTATCTACTCCTATCCTGTGTGATACTGCCTAAAGAGTTGTGTATCTACTCCTATCCTGTGTGATACTGCCTAAAGAGTTGTGTATCTACTCCTATCCTGTGTGATACTGCCTAAAGAGTTGTGTATCTAATCCTATCCTGTGTGATACTGCCTAAAGAGTTGTGTATCTAATCCTATCCTGTGTGATTCTGCCTAAAGAGTTGTGTATGTAATCCTATCCTGTGTGATACTGCCTAAAGAGTTGTGTATCTAATCCTATCCTGTGTGATTCTGCCTAAAGAGTTGTGTATGTAATCCTATCCTGTGTGATACTGCCTAAAGAGTTGTGTATCTAACCCTATCCTGTGTGATACTGCCTAAAGAGTTGTGTATGTAATCCTATCCTGTGTGATACTGCCTAAAGAGTTGTGTATCTACTCCTATCCTGTGTGATACTGCCTAAAGAGTTGTGTATCTACTCCTATCCTGTGTGATACTGCCTAAAGAGTTGTGTATCTAATCCTATCCTGTGTGATACTGTATAAAGAGTTGTGTATCTACTCCTATCCTGTGTGATACTGCCTAAAGAGTTGTGTATCTACTCCTATCCTGTGTGATACTGCCTAAAGAGTTGTGTATCTAATCCTATCCTGTATGATACTGCCTAAAGAGTTGTGTATCTAATCCTATCCTGTGTGATACTGTCTAAAGAGTTGTGTATCTACTCCTATCCTGTGTGATACTGTCTAAACAGTTGTGTATCTACTCCTATCCTGTGTGATACTGCCTAAAGAGTTGTGTATCTAACCCTATCCTGTGTGATACTGCCTAAAGAGTTGTGTATCTAACCCTATCCTGTGTGATACTGCCTAAAGAGTTGTGCATCTACTCCTATCCTGTGTGATACTGCCTAAAGAGTTGTGTATCTACTCCTATCCTGTGTGATACTGCCTAAAGAGTTGTGTATCTACTCCTATCCTGTGTGATACTGCCTAAAGAGTTGTGTATCTAATCCTATCCTGTGTGATATTGCCTAAAGAGTTGTGTATCTACTCCTATCCTGTGTGATACTGCCTAAAGAGTTGTGTATCTAATCCTATCCTGTGTGATACTGCCTAAAAAGTTGTGTATCTAACCCTATCCTGTGTGATACTGCCTAAAGAGTTGTGTATCTAATCCTATCCTGTGTGATACTGCCTAAAGAGTTGTGTATCTAATCCTATCCTGTGTGATACTGCCTAAAGAGTTGTGTATCTAATCCTATCCTGTGTGATACTGCCTAAAGAGTTGTGTATCTAATCCTATCCTGTGTGATACTGTCTAAAGAGTTGTGTATCTAATCCTATCCTGTGTGATACTGCCTAAAGAGTTGTGTATCTAATCCTATCCTGTGTGATACTGCCTAAAGAGTTGTGTATCTAATCCTATCCTGTGTGATACTGCCTAAAGAGTTGTGTATCTAATCCTATCCTGTGTGATTCTGCCTAAAGAGTTGTGTATGTAATCCTATCCTGTGTGATACTGCCTAAAGAGTTGTGTATCTAACCCTATCCTGTGTGATACTGCCTAAAGAGTTGTGTATGTAATCCTATCCTGTGTGATACTGCCTAACAAGCAGTGCAGGGGCAGTAAAGCCCATTCCAAAGTCAGGTTTCACACCCTCCTGCTTATTGATGTTATCAGCTGAAGTTGTGTAGGGGCAGGAAAGCCATCTGAAGTTGGCTTTCATTGCCGCCTACTTAATGATGTTATCAGCTGAAGTTGTGTGGGGGCAGGAAAGCCGTCTGAAGTCGGCTTTAATAGCCGCCTGCAAAATGATGTTATCAGCTGAAGTTGTGTGGGGGCAGGAAAGCCGTCTGAAGTCGGCTTTAATAGCAGTCTACTAATTGATGTTATCAGCTGAAGTAGTGTAGGGGCAGGAAAGCCCCTACACTTTCATTGCCACCTACTTATTGATGTTATCAGCTGAAGTTGTGTGGGGGCAGGAAAGCCGTCTGAAGTCGGCTTTCACAGATGCCAGCTAATTCAAGAAGAAAAGAGAAGAGGAAAGAATAGGAACATAGTATGAAAACTATAAGGAAGACCTAACATGTTGATCCAGAGGAAGGCAAAAAAAAACCATGCTCCGTTTTGGGGAAAAAAATTCCTTCCTGACTCCACATACGGCAATCAGACTAGTTCCCTGGATCAATGCCCTATCACGAATCTAGTATATACAACCTATAATCTGAGTCAGACTCATGGTGCATGGTATGGCAGATCATTGCCATACCGTGCACCATGACTATGACCCCAAAGACTAAAAGAAGGGAAGTAGGAAGAGGAGGGGAAGAAGACCAGCTGTGAAAAAGACTAGATGACACAGGGAGAAGACAGAAGACAGGTGATAAAGCCTGGAGCCGGAAGAGGAGAAGGGGAGGAGGTGATCACCAGCGGAGAGCAGGGATGGGAATGGAGGGTAGAGAATGGAGGGGAGGGTAACGGAGATTGGGAAGGGATCGGAGGGCAGGGGTGAGGGGTCCCACCCTCGGGAAGAGGTAAAGCAGAAAATAAGGCAACAAAAAAACATTTTTATTTCAATCAGGGTGAGATCAGAGGGCAGGGGTAAAGTTAAAAAAGAGGACAATAAACCTTTTTTTTTATAAACAAACAAAAATGTGAACAATTTTAACAATTTAAATAAGTATTAAATTAACAATATTTACAAAATGCTAAAAAAAATTGAAATGAAACATCACTACAGTTCTTCATATCGATTACCTGTATTTGTGTATCCGTGCCTGGCGGAAACAAAAGAATCAGAACACATGGGATACTGTGGGGGGGGGGCAAGGCTTTGTGGATGCCGGATCCTCTGCACTGGTGTGCTGCGAAGTGGGTCCGGCATATGGGTCCAAGAATGTTGTTGAAAATGGCCAGGGTCAATCAGAGTATGTACAGTAGACGTTTCATTAAGTTCACCGGCTGCCGCTTTATTTAAAGTCTCAAACATGACCCTTTCTGCGTGCGCCCTCCGTCGGTCATCCAGCCTCTGTAGTCTCTCGCAAGCATATGTTGCAAAGCTGTCCCGCTTGGCCTGGTTCTGCAGAAGTAGAATCTTGTTCGCCAGAGATACTAGATCTGGCGATGGCGGCAAGCTGGCCTTTCTTTTCCTTGATTTTCTTTGTCGCCGAGGCACAAGGTCTTCACTTGTAGAGGCCATAGGGTCTTCATTCACCGATGTCATAGGTTCCTCATTCCTTGACATAACACTCGCCTCCTCCATACCACGTTCCGTAGTCGAGATGTCGTCATCTTGCCGATGGTGCTGTGGGAACACAAAATTAAAGTTAAGATTTGGTTACAACATCCAGCAGGTATGTTATGACCAGCATGGGTACACGTGCATTAAAAAAACAAATATGAGGGGCGGCTAAACTATGGCATGTACATTGAAAGTATAAATGCTATTTACAGGGAAGCAAAGAAGGTACTTACATCTTCAACAGGGGAGTCAGTCCGGATGACGGGGTCTTCTTCCGGGGTCGGCCGTATCGTACACGCCATTCGCCGAGGTAGCTCCTGGTCATGGGTGAAGGCAAGCAAGTCATAATACCATAATGTCGGCACATAAACCTCATCTGTGCCGGTACCTGACTTCTTTGATTTCGCCACCCGCTTGAGTTCTTTCTTATATACGGTGCGTAGACCCTGGATCTTTCTCTTCACCAGCTCTTCATCCACCTTCTCGTTGGGGCCATGCCTTTTAAAGAGTGAAATCAATTGCTGGTAGGCTTCCCTCTTTTTCTCTCTATTGCAGTAGTCTGAAGATTTTATTTACCAAAGGCACGGCAGGGAGCGGTAGAGGTCAATCATTTCCCTCACAAACTCTTCACTTTTGAAAGCCATCTGAAAAGGATAGCAATACAGTGAGCATACATGAAACATTTTAAAACATAGTAAAAAGTACTACACACCATTTGCTGACTAAAAATGGCCTCCAATGTATAAGCAAATGTATACTTGTTGGGTGTGACAAAAATCCACTAAAATAACTTACCATGTAAACAAAGCAATACAGTGCCTGAAGAACCCAAAAGTCAATGTTCAGTCACAGCTGAAGAAAATCCACAAATGAATGGAATCACAGCAGTAGAACGCAACTAGGATCCAAAAATCAGGACGCTGACAAGGCTTCAACAAATCCCAGATGGATGAAACTTGCCCGGAGAACACTGCTACGATCCGAAAGCAGAGCGCAGATAGGAACAAAGGAACGGAATTGCCCCAACGTCGCCTTTTTTTAAAACCGGCCGCCAATCAGAACGCAGTAGCGTCCACCAATCGGAGATGAGTGGGCGCGGAAAGGTAATTTTATGCACGCCTTTCTGACACAGTACAGTCCCTCAAAGTGTGGATCGTTGAGTGTGGATAGTTGAAATAGCTGCTGTGTGACAGCGTCCCAGCGACCAACGAGATCATTAGTTAGATCGCTGGGGCGGCCGAAATCGTTGGCAAGTTATACATGTTTGACGGCTCCCCAACGATCTCTCCAGCGATCTCAAAACTGTGACGTAGTAACGATCTCGCTAGCGATCTCGTTATGTGTGACAGGGCCTTAAGTCCAAAAAAAAAATTTTTTCTACTTTTTTCAATTTTACCCCCGTGGGATATATATTCTACCCACACACATTTGGAAGTCTCCTGGGGTACCCTCACACATATTATTCCCTCATTTAGTGGATATTTTCACAAAAAAGTGAAATTTTCAAAAATCCAAAAAATTGGCTGAAAACGACTAAATATCAAAGACTCATTGGGCGAATCGCTCTGGAACTAAAATCGGAACGCTCACTGACATTTCCCCTATCTGAAAGTCTGATAAACGCTGGAAAAATGACTAAGTCCAAAAAAATTTTTTTTTCAACTTTTTCAATTTTACCCCCGTGGGATATATATTCTACCCACACACATTTGGAACTCTCCTGGGGTACCCTCACACATATTATTCCCTCATTTAGTGGATATTTTCACAAAAAAGTGAAATTTTCAAAAATCCAGAAAATTGGCTGAAAGCGACTAAATATGAAGGACTCATTGGGCGAATCGCTCTGGAACTGAAATCGGAATGCTCACTGACATTCGCCCCATCTGAAAGTCTGATAAACGCTGGAAAAATGACTAAATCCAAAAAAAAATATTTTTCAACTTTTTTGAATTTTACAACCGTGGGATATATATTCTACCCACACACATTTGGAACTCTCCTGGGGTACCCTCACACATATTATTCCCTCATTTAGTGGATATTTACACAAAAATGTGAAATTTTCAAAAATCCAGAAAATTGGCTGAAAACGACTAAATATCAAGGACTCAGTGGGTGAATCACTCTGGAACTGAAATCGGAATGCTCACTGACATTTCCCCTATCTGAAAGTCTGATAAACGGCTTAAAAATGACTAAGTCCAAAAAAAAAAATTTTTTCAACTTTGTTCAATTTTACCCCCGTGGGATATATATTCTACCCACACACATTTGGAACTCTCCTGGGGTACCCTCACACATATTATTCCCTCATTTAGTGGATATTTTCACAAAAAAGTGAAATTTTCAAAAATCCAAAATATTGGCTGAAAACGACTAAATATCAAGGACTCATTGGGCGAACTGCTCTGGAACTGAAATCGAAACGCTCACTGACATTTCCCCTATCTGAAAGTCTGATAAACGGCGTAAAAATGACTAAGTCCAAAAAAATTTTTTTTTCAACTCTTTCAATTTTACCCCCGTGGGATATATATTCTACCCACACACATTTGGAACTCTCCTGGGGTACCCTCACACATATTATTCCCTCATTTAGTGGATATTTTCACAAAAATGTGAAATTTTCAAATATCCAGAAAATTGGCTGAAAACGAATAAATATCAAGGACTCATTGGGCGAATCGCTCTGGAACTAAAATCGGAACACTCACTGACATTTCCCCTATCTGAAAGTCTGATAAACGCTGGAAAAATGACTAAGTCCAAAAAAAAAAAATTTTCAGCTTTTTTCAATTTCACCCCCGTGGGTTATATATTCTACCCACACACATTTGGAATTCTCCTGGGGTACCCTCACACATATTATTCCCTCATTTAGTGGATATTTTCACAGAAAAGTGAGATTTTCAAAAATCCAGAAAATTGGCTGAAAGCGACTAAATATCAAGGACTCATTGGGCGAATCGCTCTGGAACTGAAATCGGAATGCTCACTGACATTCGCCCTATCTGAAAGTCTGATAAACGCTGGAAAAATGACTAAGTCCAAAAAAAAATATTTTTCAACTTTTTTCAATTTTACAACCGTGGGATATATATTCTACCCACACACATTTAGAACTCTCCTAGGGTACCCTCACACATATTATTCCCTCATTTAGTGGATATTTTCACAAAAAAGTGAAATTTTCAAAAATCAAAAATATTGGCTGAAAACGACTAAATATCAAGGACTCATTGGGCGAATCGCTCTGGAACTGAAATCGGAACGCTCACTGACATTTGCCCTGTCTGAAAGTCTGATAAGCGCCGGAAAAATGACTAAGTCCAAAAAAAATTTTTTTTCAACTTTTTCAATTTTACCCCCGTGGGATATATATTCTACCCACACACATTTGGAACTCTCCTGGGGTACCCTCACACATATTATTCCCTCATTTAGTGGATATTTTCACAGAAAAGTGAGATTTTCAAAAATCCAGAAAATTGGCTGAAAGCGACTAAATATCAAGGACTCATTGGGCGAATCGCTCTGGTACTGAAATCGGAATGCTCACTGACATTCGCCCTATCTGAAAGGCTGATAAACGCTGGAAAAATGACTAAGTCCAAAAAAAAATATTTTTCAACTTTTTTCAATTTTACAACCGTGGGATATATGTTCTACCCACACACATTTGGAACTCTCCTGGGGTACCCTCACACATATTATTCCCTCATTTAGTGGATATTTTCACAAAAAAGTGAAATTTTCAAAAATCAAAAATATTGGCTGAAAACGACTAAATATCAAGGACTCATTGGGCGAATCGCTCTGGAACTGAAATCGGAACGCTCACTGACATTTGCCCTGTCTTAAAGTCTGATAAGCGCCGGAAAAATGACTAAGTCCAAAAAAAATTTTTTTTCAACTTTTTCAATTTTACCCCCGTGGGATATATATTCTACCCAAACACATTTGGAACTCTCCTGGGGTACCCTCACACATATTATTCCCTCATTTAGTGGATATTTACACAAAAAAGTGAAATTTTCAAAAATCCAAAATATTGGCTGAAAACGACTAAATATCAAGGACTCATTGGGTGAATCGCTCTGCAACTGAAATCGGAACGCTCACTGACATTTGCCCTATCTGAAAGTCTGATAAACGCCGGAAAAATGACGAAGTCCAAAAAAAAAATTTTTTTTACTTTTTTCAATTTTACCCCCGTGGGATATATATTCTACCCACACACATTTGGAACTCTCCTGGGGTACCCTCACACATATTATTCCCTCATTTAGTGGATATTTTCACAAAAAAGTGAAATATTCAAAAATCCAGAAAATTGGCTGAAAGCGACTAAATATGAAGGACTCATTGGGCGAATCGCTCTGGAACTGAAATCGGAATGCTCACTGACATTCGCCCCATCTGAAAGTCTGATAAACGCTGGAAAAATGACTAAATCCAAAAAAAAATATTTTTCAACTTTTTTGAATTTTACAACCGTGGGATATATATTCTACCCACACACATTTGGAACTCTCCTGGGGTACCCTCACACATATTATTCCCTCATTTAGTGGATATTTACACAAAAATGTGAAATTTTCAAAAATCCAGAAAATTGGCTGAAAACGACTAAATATCAAGGACTCAGTGGGTGAATCACTCTGGAACTGAAATCGGAATGCTCACTGACATTTCCCCTATCTGAAAGTCTGATAAACGGCGGAAAAATGACTAAGTCCAAAAAAATTTTTTTTTCAACTCTTTCAATTTTACCCCCGTGGGATATATATTCTACCCACACACATTTGGAACTCTCCTGGGGTACCCTCACACATATTATTCCCTCATTTAGTGGATATTTTCACAAAAAATTGAAATATTCAAAAATCCAGAAAATTGGCTGAAAGCGACTAAATATGAAGGACTCATTGGGCGAATCGCTCTGGAACTGAAATCGGAATGCTCACTGACATTCGCCCCATCTGAAAGTCTGATAAACGCTGGAAAAATGACTAAATCCAAAAAAAAATATTTTTCAACTTTTTTGAATTTTACAACCGTGGGATATATATTCTACCCACACACATTTGGAACTCTCCTGGGGTACCCTCACACATATTATTCCCTCATTTAGTGGATATTTTCACAAAAAAGTGAAATTTTCAAAAATCAAAAATATTGGCTGAAAACGACTAAATATGAAGGACTCATTGGGCGAATCGCTCTAGAACTGAAATCGGAATGCTCACTGACATTCGCCCCATCTGAAAGTCTGATAAACGCTGGAAAAATGACTAAATCCAAAAAAAAATATTTTTCAACTTTTTTGAATTTTACAACCGTGGGATATATATTCTACCCACACACATTTGGAACTCTCCTGGGGTACCCTCACACATATTATTCCCTCATTTAGTGGATATTTACACAAAAATGTGAAATTTTCAAAAATCCAGAAAATTGGCTGAAAACGACTAAATATCAAGGACTCAGTGGGTGAATCACTGTGGAACTGAAATCGGAATGCTCACTGACATTTCCCCTATCTGAAAGTCTGATAAACGGCTTAAAAATGATTAAGTCCAAAAAAAAAATTTTTTTCAACTTTTTTCAATTTTACCCCCGTGGGATATATATTCTACCCCCACACATTTGGAACTCTCCTGGGGTACCCTCACACATATTATTCCCTCATTTAGTGGAAATTTTCACAAAAATGTGAAATTTTCAAAAATCCAGAAAATTGTCTGAAAACGACTAAATATCAAGGACTCATTGGGCGAACCGCTCTGGAACTGAAATCGGAACGCTCACTGACATTTCCCCTATCTGAAAGTCTGATAAACGGCGGAAAAATGACTAAGTCCATAAAAAAAATTTTTTCAACTTTTTTCAATTTTACCCCCGTGGGATATATATTCTACCCACACACATTTGGAACTCTCCTGGGGTACCCTCACACATATTATTCCCTCATTTAGTGGATATTTTCACAGAAAAGTGAGATTTTCAAAAATCCAGAAAATTGGCTGAAAACGACTAAATATCAAGGACTCATTGGGTGAATCTCTCTGCAACTGAAATCGGAACGCTCACTGACATTTCCCCTATCTGAAAGTCTGATAAACGGCGGAAAAATGACTAAGTCCAAAAAAAAAATTTTTTTCAACTTTTTTCAATTTTACCCCTGTGGGATATATATTCTACCCACACTCATTTGGAACTCTCCTGGGGTACCCTCACACACATTATTCCCTCATTTAGTGGATATTTTCACAAAAAAGTGAAATTTTCAAAAATCCAAAATATTGGCTGAAAACGACTAAATATCAAGGACTTATTGGGCGAATCGCTCTGGAACTGAAATCGGAACACTCACTGACATTTGCCCTATCTGAAAGTCTGATAAACGCTGGAAAAATGACTAAGTCCAAAAAAAATTTTTTTTCAACTTTTTTCAATTTTACCCCCGTGGGATATATATTCTACCCACACACATTTGGAACTCTCCTGGGGTACCCTCACACATATTATTCCCTCATTTAGTGGAAATTTTCACAAAAATGTGAAATTTTCAAAAATCCAGAAAATTGGCTGAAAACGACTAAATATCAAGGACTCATTGGGCGAACCGCTCTGGAACTGAAATCGGAACGCTCACTGACATTTCCCCTATCTGAAAGTCTGATAAACGGCGGAAAAATGACTAAGTCCATAAAAAAAATTTTTTCAACTTTTTTCAATTTTACCCCCGTGGGATATATATTCTACCCACACACATTTGGAACTCTCCTGGGGTACCCTCACACATATTATTCCCTCATTTAGTGGATATTTTCACAGAAAAGTGAGATTTTCAAAAATCCAGAAAATTGGCTGAAAACGACTAAATATCAAGGACTCATTGGGCGAATCGCTCTGGAACTGAAATCGGAATGCTCACTGACATTCGCCCTATCTGAAAGTCTGATAAACGCTGGAAAAATGACTAAGTCCAAAAAAAAATATTTTTCAACTTTTTTCAATTTTACAACCGTGGGATATATATTCTACCCACACACATTTGGAACTCTCCTGGGGTACCCTCACACATATTATTCCCTCATTTAGTGGATATTTTCACAAAAAAGTGAAATTTTCAAAAATCCAAAATATTGGCTGAAAACGACTAAATATCAAGGACTCATTGGGTGAATCTCTCTGCAACTGAAATCGGAACGCTCACTGACATTTCCCCTATCTGAAAGTCTGATAAACGGCGGAAAAATGACTAAGTCCAAAAAAAAAAACTTTTTCAACTTTTTTCAATTTTACCCCTGTGGGATATATATTCTACCCACACTCATTTGGAACTCTCCTGGGGTACCCTCACACACATTATTCCCTCATTTAGTGGATATTTTCACAAAAAAGTGAAATTTTCAAAAATCCAAAATATTGGCTGAAAACGACTAAATATCAAGGACTTATTGGGCGAATCGCTCTGGAACTGAAATCGGAACACTCACTGACATTTGCCCTATCTGAAAGTCTGATAAACGCTGGAAAAATGACTAAGTCCAAAAAAAATTTTTTTTCAACTTTTTTCAATTTTACCCCCGTGGGATATATATTCTACCCACACACATTTGGAACTCTCCTGGGGTACCCTCACACATATTATTCCCTCATTTAGTGGATATTTTCACAGAAAAGTGAGATTTTCAAAAATCCAGAAAATTGGCTGAAAACGACTAAATATCAAGGACTCATTGGGCGAATCGCTCTGGAACTGAAATCAGAACGCTCACTGACATTTGCCCTATCTGAAAGTCTGATAAACGCTGGAAAAATGACTAAGTCCAAAAAAATTTTTTTTTTTACTTTTTTCAATTTTACCCCCGTGGGATATATATTCTACGCACACACATTTGGAACTCTCCTGGGGTACCCTCACACATATTATTCCCTCATTTAGTGGATATTTTCACAACAAATGTGAAATTTTCAAAAATCCAAAATATTGGCTGAAAACGACTAAATATCAAGGACTCATTGGGTGAATCTCTCTGCAACTGAAATCGGAACGCTCACTGACATTTCCCCTATCTGAAAGTCTGATAAACGGCGGAAAAATGACTAAGTCCAAAAAAAAAAAATTTTTTCAACTTTTTTCAATTTTACCCCCGTGGGATATATATTCTACCCACAGACATTTGGAACTCTCCTGGGGTACCCTCACACATATTATTCCCTCATTTAGTGGATATTTTCACAAAAAAGTGAAATTTTCACAAATCCAAAATATTTTCTGAAAACGACTAAATATCAAGGACTCATTGGGCGAATCGCTCTGGAACTGAAATCGGAACGCTTACTGACATCTGCCCTATCTGAAAGTCTGATAAAACCCGGAAAAATGAGTATGACCAAAAAAAAAAATTTTTCAACTTTTTTCAATTTTACCCCCGTGGGATATATATTCTACCCACACACATTTGGAACTCTCCTGGGGTACCCTCACACATATTATTCCCTCATTTAGTGGATATTTTCACAGAAAAGTGAGATTTTCAAAAATCCAGAAAATTGGCTGAAAACGACTAAATATCAAGGACACATTGGGCGAATCGCTCTGGAACTGAAATCAGAACGCTCACTGACATTTGCCCTATCTGAAAGTCTGATAAACGCTGGAAAAATGACTAAGTCCAAAAAAATTTTTTTTTTTACTTTTTTCAATTTTACCCCCGTGGGATATATATTCTACGCACACACATTTGGAACTCTCCTGGGGTACCCTCACACATATTATTCCCTCATTTAGTGGATATTTTCACAACAAATGTGAAATTTTCAAAAATCCAAAATATTGGCTGAAAACGACTAAATATCAAGGACTCATTGGGTGAATCTCTCTGAAACTGAAATCGGAACGCTCACTGACATTTCCCCTATCTGAAAGTCTGATAAACGGCGGAAAAATGACTAAGTCAAAAAAAAAAATTTTTTTCAACTTTTTTCAATTTTACCCCCGTGGGATATATATTCTACCCACACACATTTGGAACTCTCCTGGGGTACCCTCACACATATTATTCCCTCATTTAGTGGATATTTTCACAAAAAAGTGAAATTTTCAAAAATCCAAAATATTGGCTGAAAATGACCAAATATCAAGGACTCATTGGGCGAACTGCTCTGGAACTGAAATCGGAACGCTCACTGACATTTCCCCTATCTGAAAGTCTGATAAACGCTGGAAAAATGACTAAGTCCAAAAAATTTTTTTTTTCAACTTTTTTCAATTTTACCCCCGTGGGATATATATTCTACCCACACACATTTGGAACTCTCCTGGGGTACCCTCACACATATTATTCCCTCATTTAGTGGATATTTTGACAAAAATTTGAAATTTTCAAAAATCCAGAAAATTGGCTGAAAACGACTAAATATCAAGGACTCATTGGGCGAATCGCTCTGGAACTGAAATCGGAACGCTCACTGACATTTCCCCTATCTGAAAGTCTGATAAACGGCGGAAAAATGACTAAGTCAAAAAAAAATTTTTGAACTTTTTTCAATTTTACCCCCGTGGGATATATATTCTACCCACAGACATTTGAAACTCTCCTGGGGTACCCTCACACATATTATTCCCTCACTTAGTGGATATTTTCACAAAAAAGTGAAATTTTCACAAATCCAAAATATTGGCTGAAAACGACTAAATATCAAGGACTCATTGGGCGAACCGCTCTGGAACTGAAATCGGAACGCTCACTGACATCTGCCCTATCTGAAAGTCTGATAAACGCCGGAAAAATGAGTAAGTCCAAAAAAAAAATTTTTTCAACTTTTTTCAATTTTACCCCCGTGGGATATATGTTCTACCCACACACATTTGGAACTCTCCTGGGGTACCCTCACACATATTATTCCCTCATTTAGTGGATATTTTCACAAAAATTTGAAATTTTCAAAAATCCAGAAAATTGGCTGAAAACGACTAAATATCAAGGACTCATTGGGCGAATCGCTCTGGAACTGAAATCGGAACGCTCACTGACATTTCCCCTATCTGAAAGTCTGATAAACGGCGGAAAAATGACTAAGTCCAAAAAAAAAATTTTTTCAACTTTTTTCAATTTTACCCCCGTGGGATATATATTCTACCCACACACATTTGGAACTCTCCTGGGGTACCCTCACACATATTATTCCCTCATTTAGTGGATATTTTCACAAAAATTTGAAATTTTCAAAAATCCAGAAAATTGGCTGAAAACGACTAAATATCAAGGACTCATTGGGCGAATCGCTCTGGAACTGAAATCAGAACGCTCACTGACATTTGCCCTATCTGAAAGTCTGATAAACGCTGGAAAAATGACTAAGTCCAAAAAAATTTTTTTTTTTACTTTTTTCAATTTTACCCCCGTGGGATATATATTCTACGCACACACATTTGGAACTCTCCTGGGGTACCCTCACACATATTATTCCCTCATTTAGTGGATATTTTCACAACAAATGTGAAATTTTCAAAAATCCAAAATATTGGCTGAAAACGACTAAATATCAAGGACTCATTGGGTGAATCTCTCTGCAACTGAAATCGGAACGCTCACTGACATTTCCCCTATCTGAAAGTCTGATAAACGGCGGAAAAATGACTAAGTCCAAAAAAAAAATTTTTTTCAACTTTTTTCAATTTTACCCCCGTGGGATATATATTCTACCCACACACATTTGGAACTCTCCTGGGGTACCCTCACACATATTATTCCCTCATTTAGTGGATATTTTCACAAAAATGTGAAATTTTCAAAAATCCAGAAAATTGGCTGAAAACGACTAAAAATCATGGACTCATTGGGCGAATCGCTCTGGAACTGAAATCGGAACACTCACTGACATTTCCCCTATCTGAAAGTCTGATAAACGGCGGAAAAATGACTAAGTCAAAAAAAAAAATTTTTTTCAACTTTTTTCAATTTTACCCCCGTGGGATATATATTCTACCCACACACATTTGGAACTCTCCTGGGGTACCCTCACACATATTATTCCCTCATTTAGTGGATATTTTCACAAAAAAGTGAAATTTTCAAAAATCCAAAATATTGGCTGAAAATGACCAAATATCAAGGACTCATTGGGCGAACTGCTCTGGAACTGAAATCGGAACGCTCACTGACATTTCCCCTATCTGAAAGTCTGATAAACGCTGGAAAAATGACTAAGTCCAAAAAATTTTTTTTTTCAACTTTTTTCAATTTTACCCCCGTGGGATATATATTCTACCCACACACATTTGGAACTCTCCTGGGGTACCCTCACACATATTATTCCCTCATTTAGTGGATATTTTCACAAAAATTTGAAATTTTCAAAAATCCAGAAAATTGGCTGAAAACGACTAAATATCAAGGACTCATTGGGCGAATCGCTCTGGAACTGAAATCGGAACGCTCACTGACATTTCCCCTATCTGAAAGTCTGATAAACGGCGGAAAAATGACTAAGTAAAAAAAAAATTTTTGAACTTTTTTCAATTTTACCCCCGTGGGATATATATTCTACCCACACACATTTGGAACTCTCCTGGGGTACCCTCACACATATTATTCCCTCATTTAGTGGATATTTTCACAAAAATGTGAGATTTTCAAAAATCCAGAAAATTGGCTGAAAACGACTAAATATCAAGGACTCATTGGGCGAACCGCTCTGGAACTGAAATCGGAACGCTCACTGACATTTGCCCTATCTGAAAGTCTGATAAACGCTGGAAAAATGACTAAGTCCAAAAAAATTTTTTTTTCAACTTTTTTCAATTTTACCCCCGTGGGATATATATTCTACCCACACACATTTGAACTCTCCTGGGGTACCCTCACACTTATTATTGCCTCATTTAGTGGATATTTACACAAAAAAGTGAAATTTTCAAAAATCTAAAATATTGCCTGAAAACGACTAAATATCAAGGACTCATTGGGTGAATTCCTCTGCAACTGAAATCGGAACGCTCACTGACATTTCCCCTATCTGAAAGTCTCATAAACGGCGGAAAAATGACTAAGTCCAAAAAAATTTTTTTTTCAACTTTTTTCAATTTTACCCCCGTGGGATATATATTCTACCCACACACATTTGAACTCTCCTGGGGTACCCTCACACTTATTATTGCCTCATTTAGTGGATATTTACACAAAAAAGTGAAATTTTCAAAAATCTAAAATATTGCCTGAAAACGACTAAATATCAAGGACTCATTGGGTGAATTCCTCTGCAACTGAAATCGGAACGCTCACTGACATTTCCCCTATCTGAAAGTCTGATAAACGGCGGAAAAATGACTAAGTCCAAAAAAAAAATTTTTGAACTTTTTTCAAATTTACCCCCGTGGGATGTATATTCTACCCACAGACATTTGGAACTCTCCTGGGGTACCCTCACACATATTATTCCCTCATTTAGTGGATATTTTCACAAAAAAGTGAAATTTTCACAAATCCAAAATATTGGCTGAAAACGACTAAATATCAAGGACTCATTGGGCGAATCGCTCTGGAACTGAAATCGGAACGCTCACTGACATCTGCCCTATCTGAAAGTCTGATAAACGCCGGAAAAATGAGTAAGTCCAAAAAAAAATTTTTTTCAACTTTTTTCAATTTTACCCCCGTGGGATATATATTCTACCCACACACATTTGGAACTCTCCTGGGGTACCCTCACACATATTATTCCCTTATTTAGTGGATATTTTCACAAAAATGTGAAATTTTCAAAAATCCAGAAAATTGGCTGAAAACGAGTAAATATCAAGGACTCATTGGGCGAACCGCTCTGGAACTGAAATCGGAACGCTCACTGACATTTCCCCTATCTGAAGTCTCATAAACGGCGGAAAAATGACTAAGTCCAAAAAAAAAATTTTTTCAACTTTTTTCAATTTTACCCCCGTGGGATATATATTCTACCCACACACATTTGGAACTCTCCTGGGGTACCCTCACACATATTATTGCCTCATTTAGTGGATATTTACACAAAAAAGTGAAATTTTCAAAAATCCAAAATATTGGCTGAAAACGACTAAATATCAAGGACTCATTGGGCGAATCGCTCTGGAACTGAAATCGGAACGCTCACTGACATTTCCCCTATCTGAAAGTCTGATAAACGGCGGAAAAATGACTAAGTCCAAAAAAAAAAATTTTTCAACTTTTTTCAATTTCACCCCGGTGGGATATATATTCTACCCACACACATTTGGAACTCTCCTGGGGTACCCTCACACATATTATTCCCTCATTTAGTGGATATTTTCACAAAAATGTGAAATTTTCAAAAATCCAGAAAATATTGGCTGAAAACGACTAAATATCAAGGACTCATTGGGCGAACCGCTCTGGAACTGAAATCGGAACGCTCACTGACATTTCCCCTATCTGAAAGTCTGATAAACGCCGGAAAAATGAGTAAGTCCAAAAAAAAAATTTTTTCAACTTTTTTCAATTTTACCCCCGTGGGATATATATTCTACCCACACACATTTGGAACTCTCCTGGGGTACCCTCACACATATTATTCCCTCATTTAGTGGATATTTTCACATAAAAGTGAGATTTTCAAAAATCCAAAATATTGGCTGAAAACGACTAAATATCAAGGACTCATTGGGCGAATCGCTCTGGAACTGAAATCGGAACGCTCACTGACATCTGCCCTATCTGAAAGTCTGATAAACGCTGGAAAAATGACTAAGTCCAAAAAAAAATTTTTTTTCAACTTTTTTCAATTTTACCCCCGTGGGATATATATTCTACCCACACACATTTGGAACACTCCTGGGGTACCCTCACACATATTATTCCCTCATTTAGTGGATATTTTCACAAAAATGTGAAATTTTCAAAAATCCAGAAAATTGGCTGAAAACGACTAAATATCAAGTACTCATTGGGCGAATCGCTCTGGTACTGAAATCGGAACGCTCACTGACATTTGCCCTATCTGAAAGTCTGATAAACACTGGAAAAATGACTAAGTCCAAAAAAAAAAATTTTTCAACTTTTTTCAATTTTACCCCCGTGGGATATATATTCTACCCACACACATTTGGAACTCTCCTGGGGTACCCTCACACATATTATTCCCTCATTTAGTGGATATTTTCACAAAAAAGTGAAATTTTCAAAAACCCAGAAAATTGGCTGAAAGCGACTAAATATCAAGGACTCAGTGGGTGAATCTCTCTGGAACTGAAATCGGAACGCTCACTGACATTTGCCCTATCTGAAAGTCTGATAAACGCCGGAAAAATGACTAAGTACAAAAAAAAAAATTTTTCTACTTTTTTCAATTTTACCCCCGTAGGATATATATTCTACCCACACACATTTGGAACTCTCCTGGGGTACCCTCACACATATTATTCCCTCATTTAGTGGATATTTTCACAAAAATGTGAAATTTTCAAAAATCCAGAAAATTGGCTGAAAACGAGTAAATATCAAGGACTCATTGGGCGAACCGCTCTGGAACTGAAATCGGAACGCTCACTGACATTTCCCCTATCTGAAGTCTCATAAACGGCGGAAAAATGACTAAGTCCAAAAAAAAAATTTTTTCAACTTTTTTCAATTTTACCCCCGTGGGATATATATTCTACCCACACACATTTGGAACTCTCCTGGGGTACCCTCACACATATTATTCCCTCATTTAGTGGATATTTTCACATAAAAGTGAGATTTTCAAAAATCCAGAAAATTGGCTGAAAACGACTAAATATCAAGGACTCATTGCGCGAATCGCTCTGGAACTGAAATCGTGACGCTCACTGACATTTGCCCTATCTGAAAGTCTGATAAACGCCGGAAAAATGACTAAGTCCAAAAAAATTTTTTTTTCAACTTTTTTCAATTTTACCCCCGTGGGATATATATTCTACCCACAGACATTTGGAACTCTCCTGGGGTACCCTCACACATATTATTGCCTCATTTAGTGGATATTTACACAAAAAAGTGAAATTTTCAAAAATCCAAAATATTGGCTGAAAACGACTAAATATCAAGGACTCATTGGGCGAATCGCTCTGGAACTGAAATCGGAACGCTCACTGACATTTCCCCTATCTGAAAGTCTGATAAACGGCGGAAAAATGACTAAGTCAAAAAAAAAAAATTTTTCAACTTTTTTCAATTTCACCCCCGTGGGATATATATTCTACCCACACACATTTGGAACTCTCCTGGGGTACCCTCACACATATTATTCCCTCATTTAATGGATATTTTCACAAAAATGTGAAATTTTCAAAAATCCAGAAAATTGGCTGAAAACGACTAAATATCAAGGACTCATTGGGCGAACCGCTCTGGAACTGAAATCGGAACGCTCACTGACATTTCCCCTATCTGAAAGTCTGATAAACGGCGGAAAAATGACTAAGTCCAAAAAAAAATTTTTTTCAACTTTTTTCAATTTTACCCCCGTGGGATATATATTCTACCCACACACATTTGGAACTCTCCTGGGGTACCCTCACACATATTATTCCCTCATTTAGTGGATATTTTCACAAAAATGTGAAATTTTCAAAAATCCAGAAAATTGGCTGAAAACGAGTAAATATCAAGGACTCATTGGGCGAACCGCTCTGGAACTGAAATCGGAACGCTCACTGACATTTCCCCTATCTGAAGTCTCATAAACGGCGGAAAAATGACTAAGTCCAAAAAAAAAATTTTTTCAACTTTTTTCAATTTCACCCCGGTGGGATATATATTCTACCCACACACATTTGGAACTCTCCTGGGGTACCCTCACACATATTATTCCCTCATTTAGTGGATATTTTCACAAAAATGTGAAATTTTCAAAAATCCAGAAAATATTGGCTGAAAACGACTAAATATCAAGGACTCATTGGGCGAATCGCTCTGGAACTGAAATCGGAACGCTCACTGACATTTCCCCTATCTGAAAGTCTGATAAACGGCGGAAAAATGACTAGGTCCAAAAAAAAAATTTTTTAAACTTTTTTCAATTTTACCCCCGTGGGATATATATTCTACCCACACACATTTGGAACTCTCCTGGGGTACCCTCACACATATTATTCCCTCATTTAGTGGATATTTTCACAAAAAAGTGAAATTTTCACAAATCCAAAATATTGGCTGAAAACGACTAAATATCAAGGACTCATTGGGCGAATCGCTCTGGAACTGAAATCGGAACGCTCACTGACATTTCCCCTATCTGAAAGTCTGATAAACGGCGGAAAAATGACTAAGTCCAAAAAAAAATTTTTTTCAACTTTTTTCAATTTTACCCCCGTGGGATATATATTCTACCCTCACACATTTGGAACTCTCCTGGGGTACCCTCACACATATTATTCCCTCATTTAGTGGATATTTTCACTAAAAAGGGAAATTTTCAAAAATCCAAAATATTGGCTGAAAATGACTACATATCAAGGATTCATTGGGCGAATCGCTCTGGAACTGAAATCGGACCGCTCACTGACATTTCCCCTATCTGAAAGTCTGATAAACGCTGGAAAAATGACTAAGTCCAAAAAAAAAATTTTTGAACTTTTTTCAATTTTACCCCCGTGGGATATATATTCTACCCGCAGACATTTGGAACTCTCCTGGGGTACCCTCACACATATTATTACCTCATTTAGTGGATATTTTCACAAAAAAGTGAAATTTTCACAAATCCAAAATATTGGCTGAAAACGACTAAATATCAAGGACTCATTGGGCGAATCGCTCTGGAACTGAAATCGGAACGCTCACTGACATCTGCCCTATCTGAAAGTCTGATAAACGCCGGAAAAATGAGTAAGTCCAAAAAAAAAATTTTTTCAACTTTTTTCAATTTTACCCCCGTGGGATATATATTCTACCCACACACATTTGGAACTCTCCTGGGGTACCCTCACACATATTATTCCCTCATTTAGTGGATATTTTCACAAAAATGTGAAATTTTCAAAAATCCAGAAAATTGGCTGAAAACGAGTAAATATCAAGGACTCATTGGGCGAACCGCTCTGGAACTGAAATCGGAACGCTCACTGACATTTCCCCTATCTGAAGTCTCATAAACGGCGGAAAAATGACTAAGTCGAAAAAAAATTTTTTTCAACTTTTTTCAATTTCACCCCGGTGGGATATATATTCTACCCACACACATTTGGAACTCTCCTGGGGTACCCTCACACATATTATTCCCTCATTTAGTGGATATTTTCACAAAAATGTGAAATTTTCAAAAATCCAGAAAATATTGGCTGAAAACGACTAAATATCAAGGACTCATTGGGCGAATCGCTCTGGAACTGAAATCGGAACGCTCACTGACATTTCCCCTATCTGAAAGTCTGATAAACGGCGGAAAAATGACTAGGTCCAAAAAAAAAATTTTTTAAACTTTTTTCAATTTTACCCCCGTGGGATATATATTCTACCCACACACATTTGGAACTCTCCTGGGGTACCCTCACACATATTATTCCCTCATTTAGTGGATATTTTCACAAAAAAGTGAAATTTTCACAAATCCAAAATATTGGCTGAAAACGACTAAATATCAAGGACTCATTGGGCGAATCGCTCTGGAACTGAAATCGGAACGCTCACTGACATCTGCCCTATCTGAAAGTCTGATAAACGCCGGAAAAATGAGTAAGTCCAAAAAAAAAATTTTTTCAACTTTTTTCAATTTTACCCCCGTGGGATATATATTCTACCCACACACATTTGGAACTCTCCTGGGGTACCCTCACACATATTATTCCCTCATTTAGTGGATATTTTCACAAAAATGTGAAATTTTCAAAAATCCAGAAAATTGGCTGAAAACGAGTAAATATCAAGGACTCATTGGGCGAACCGCTCTGGAACTGAAATCGGAACGCTCACTGACATTTCCCCTATCTGAAGTCTCATAAACGGCGGAAAAATGACTAAGTCCAAAAAAAAAATTTTTTCAACTTTTTTCAATTTCACCCCGGTGGGATATATATTCTACCCACACACATTTGGAACTCTCCTGGGGTACCCTCACACATATTATTCCCTCATTTAGTGGATATTTTCACAAAAATGTGAAATTTTCAAAAATCCAGAAAATATTGGCTGAAAACGACTAAATATCAAGGACTCATTGGGCGAATCGCTCTGGAACTGAAATCGGAACGCTCACTGACATTTCCCCTATCTGAAAGTCTGATAAACGGCGGAAAAATGACTAGGTCCAAAAAAAAAATTTTTTAAACTTTTTTCAATTTTACCCCCGTGGGATATATATTCTACCCACACACATTTGGAACTCTCCTGGGGTACCCTCACACATATTATTCCCTCATTTAGTGGATATTTTCACAAAAAAGTGAAATTTTCAAAAATCCAGAAAATTGGCTGAAAACGACTAAATATCAAGGACTCATTGGGCGAATCGCTCTGGAACTGAAATCGGAACGCTTACTGACATCTGCCCTATCTGAAAGTCTGATAAACGCTGGAAAAATGACTAAGTCCAAAAAAAAAAATTTTTCAACTTTTTTCAATTTCACCCCCGTGGGATATATATTCTACCCACACACATTTGGAACTCTCCTGGGGTACCCTCACACATATTATTGCCTCATTTAGTGGATATTTTCACAAAAAAGTGAAATTTTCAAAAATCCAAAAAATTGGCTGAAAACGACTAAATATCAAGGACTCATTGGGCGAATCGCTCTGGAACTGAAATCGGAACGCTCACTGACATTTCCCCTATCTGAAAGTCTGATAAACGCTGGAAAAATGACTAAGTCCAAAAAAATTTTTTTTTCAACTTTTTTCAATTTTACCCCCGTGGGATATATATTCTACCCACACACATTTGGAACTCTCCTGGGGTACCCTCACACATATTATTCCCTCATTTAATGGATATTTTCACAAAAATGTGAAATTTTCAAAAATCCAGAAAATTGGCTGAAAACGACTAAATATCAAGGACTCATTGGGCGAACGACTCTGAAACTGAAATCAGAACGCTCACTGACATTTCCCCTATCTGAAAGTCTGATAAACGGCGGAAAAATGACGAAGTCCAAAAAAAAATTTTTTTCAACTTTTTTCAATTTTACCCCCGTGGGATATATATTCTACCCACACACATTTGGAACTCTCCTGGGGTACCCTCACACATATTATTCCCTCATTTAGTGGATGTGTTCACAAAAAAGTGAAATTTTCAAAAACCCAGAAAATTGGCTGAAAGCGACTAAATATCAAGGACTCAGTGGGTGAATCTCTCTGGAACTGAAATCGGAACGCTCACTGACATTTGCCCTATCTGAAAGTCTGATAAACGCTGGAAAAATGACTAAGTACAAAAAAAAAATTTTTTCTACTTTTTTCAATTTTACCCCCGTAGGATATATATTCTACCCACACACATTTGGAACTCTCCTGGGGTACCCTCACACATATTATTCCCTCATTTAGTGGATATTTGCACATAAAAGTGAGATTTTCAAAAATCCAGAAAATTGGCTGAAAACGACTAAATATCAAGGACTCATTGGGCGAACCGCTCTGGAACTGAAATCGGAACGCTCACTAACATTTCCCCTATCTGAAAGTCTCATAAACGGAGGAAAAATGACTAAGTCCAAAAAAAAAATTTTTTTCAACTTTTTTCAATTTTACCCCCGTGGGATATATATTCTACCCACACACATTTGGAACTCTCCTGGGGTACCCTGACACATATTATTCCCTCATTTAGTGGATATTTTCACATAAAAGTGAGATTTTCAAAAATCCAGAAAATTGGCTGAAAACGACTAAATATCAAGGACTCATTGGGCGAATCGCTCTGGAGCTGAAATCGGAACGCTCACTGACATTTGCCCTATCTGAAAGTCTGATAAACGCTGGAAAAATGACTAAGTCCAAAAAAATTTTTTTTTCAACTTTTTTCAATTTTACCCCCGTGGGATATATATTCTACCCACACACATTTGGAACTCTCCTGGGGTACCCTCACACTTATTATTGCCTCATTTAGTGGATATTTTCGCAAAAATGTGAAATTTTCAAAAATCCAGAAAATTGGCTGAAAACGACTAAATATCAAGGACTCATTGGGTGAATTCCTCTGCAACTGAAATCGGAACGCTCACTGACATTTCCCCTATCTGAAAGTCTGATAAACGGCGGAAAAATGACTAAGTCCAAAAAAAATAATTTTTTGAACTTTTTTTCAATTTTACCCCCGTGGGATGTATATTCTACCCACAGACATTTGGAACTCTCCTGGGGTACCCTCATTTAGTGGATATTTTCACAAAAAAGTGAAATTTTCACAAATCCAAAATATTGGCTGAAAATGACTAAATATCAAGGACTCATTGGGCGAATCGCTCTGGAACTGAAATCGGAACGCTCACTGACATCTGCCCTATCTGAAAGTCTGATAAACGCCGGAAAAATGAGTAAGTCCAAAAAAAAATTTTTTTCAACTTTTTTCAATTTTACCCCCGTGGGATATATATTCTACCCACACACATTTGGAACTCTCCTGGGGTACCCTCACACATATTATTCCCTTATTTAGTGGATATTTTCACAAAAATGTGAAATTTTCAAAAATCCAGAAAATTGGCTGAAAACGAGTAAATATCAAGGACTCATTGGGCGAACCGCTCTGGAACTGAAATCGGAACGCTCACTGACATTTCCCCTATCTGAAGTCTCATAAACGGCGGAAAAATGACTAAGTCCAAAAAAAAAATTTTTTCAACTTTTTTCAATTTTACCCCCGTGGGATATATATTCTACCCACACACATTTGGAACTCTCCTGGGGTACCCTCACACATATTATTCCCTCATTTAATGGATATTTTCACAAAAATGTGAAATTTTCAAAAATCCAGAAAATTGGCTGAAAACGACTAAATATCAAGGACTCATTGGGCGAACCGCTCTGGAACTGAAATCGGAACGCTCACTGACATTTCCCCTATCTGAAAGTCTGATAAACGGCGGAAAAATTACTAAGTCCAAAAAAAAATTTTTTTCAACTTTTTTCAATTTTACCCCCGTGGGATATATATTCTACCCACACACATTTGGAACACTCCTGGGGTACCCTCACACATATTATTCCCTCATTTAGTGGATATTTTCACAAAAATGTGAAATTTTCAAAAATCCAGAAAATTGGCTGAAAACGACTAAATATCAAGTACTCATTGGGCGAATCGCTCTGGTACTGAAATCGGAACGCTCACTGACATCTGCCCTATCTGAAAGTCTGATAAACGGCGGAAAAATGACTAAGTCCAAAAAAAAAAATTTTTCAACTTTTTTCAATTTTACCCCCGTGGGATATATATTCTACCCACACACATTTGGAACTCTCCTGGGGTACCCTCACACATATTATTCCCTCATTTAGTGGATATTTTCACAAAAAAGTGAGTTTTCAAAAATCCAGAAAATTGGCTGAAAACGACTAAATATCAAGGACTCATTGGGCGAATCGCTCTGGAACTGAAATCGGAACGCTCACTGACATTTCCCCTATCTGAAAGTCTGATAAACGGCGGAAAAATGACTAAGTCCAAAAAAAAAAATTTTTCAACTTTTTTCAATTTCACCCCGGTGGGATATATATTCTACCCACACACATTTGGAACTCTCCTGGGGTACCCTCACACATATTATTCCCTCATTTAGTGGATATTTTCACAAAAATGTGAAATTTTCAAAAATCCAGAAAATATTGGCTGAAAACGACTAAATATCAAGGACTCATTGGGCGAACTGCTCTGGAACTGAAATCGGAACGCTCACTGACATTTCCCCTATCTGAAAGTCTGATAAACGCCGGAAAAATGAGTAAGTCCAAAAAAAAAATTTTTTCAACTTTTTTCAATTTTACCCCCGTGGGATATATATTCTACCCACACACATTTGGAACTCTCCTGGGGTACCCTCACACATATTATTCCCTCATTTAGTGGATATTTTCACATAAAAGTGAGATTTTCAAAAATCCAAAATATTGGCTGAAAACGACTAAATATCAAGGACTCATTGGGCGAATCGCTCTGGAACTGAAATCGGAACGCTCACTGACATCTGCCCTATCTGAAAGTCTGATAAACGCTGGAAAAATGACTAAGTCAAAAAAAAAAAATTTTTCAACTTTTTTCAATTTCACCTCCGTGGGATATATATTCTACCCACACACATTTGGAACTCTCCTGGGGTACCCTCACACATATTATTCCCTCATTTAATGGATATTTTCACAAAAATGTGAAATTTTCAAAAATCCAGAAAATTGGCTGAAAACGACTAAATATCAAGGACTCATTGGGCGAACCGCTCTGGAACTGAAATCGGAACGCTCACTGACATTTCCCCTATCTGAAAGTCTGATAAACGGCGGAAAAATTACTAAGTCCAAAAAAAAATTTTTTTCAACTTTTTTCAATTTTACCCCCGTGGGATATATATTCTACCCACACACAATTGGAACTCTCCTGGGGTACCTTCACACATATTATTCCCTCATTTAGTGGATATTTTCACAAAAAAGTGAAATTTTCAAAAACCCAGAAAATTGGCTGAAAGCGACTAAATATCAAGGACTCAGTGGGTGAATCTCTCTGGAACTGAAATCGGAACGCTCACTGACATTTGCCCTATCTGAAAGTCTGATAAACGCCGGAAAAATGACTAAGTACAAAAAAAAAAATTTTTCTACTTTTTTCAATTTTACCCCCGTAGGATATATATTCTACCCTCACACATTTGGAACTCTCCTGGGGTACCCTCACACATATTATTGCCTCATTTAGTGGATATTTTCGCAAAAATGTGAAATTTTCAAAAATCCAGAAAATTGGCTGAAAACGACTAAATATCAAGGACTCATTGGGCGAATCGCTCTGGAACTGAAATCGGACCGCTCACTGACATTTCCCCTATCTGAAAGTCTGATAAATGGCGGAAAAATGACTAAGTCCAAAAAAAAAATTTTTCAACTTTTTTCAAATTTACCCCCGTGGGATATATATTCTACCCACACACATTTGGAACTCTCCTGGGGTACCCTCACACATATTATTGCCTCATTTAGTGGATATTTACACAAAAAAGTTAAATTTTCAAAAATCCAAAATATTGCCTGAAAACGACTAAATATCAAGGACTCATTGGGTGAATTCCTCTGCAACTGAAATCGGAACGCTCACTGACATTTCCCCTATCTGAAAATCTGATAAACGGCGGAAAAATGACTAAGTCCAAAAAAAATAATTTTTTGAACTTTTTTTCAATTTTACCCCCGTTGGATATATATTCTACCCACAGACATTTGGAACTCTCCTGGGGTACCCTCACACATATTATTCCCTCATTTAGTGGATATTTTCACATAAAAGTGAGATTTTCAAAAATCCAGAAAATTGGCTGAAAACGACTAAATATCAAGGACTCATTGCGCGAATCGCTCTGGAACTGAAATCGTAACGCTCACTGACATTTGCCCTATCTGAAAGTCTGATAAACGCCGGAAAAATGACTAAGTCCAAAAAAATTTTTTTTTCAACTTTTTTCAATTTTACCCCCGTGGGATATATATTCTACCCACAGACATTTGGAACTCTCCTGGGGTACCCTCACACATATTATTGCCTCATTTAGTGGATATTTACACAAAAAAGTGAAATTTTCAAAAATCCAAAATATTGGCTGAAAACGACTAAATATCAAGGACTCATTGGGCGAATCGCTCTGGAACTGAAATCGGAACGCTCACTGACATTTCCCCTATCTGAAAGTCTGATAAACGGCGGAAAAATGACTAAGTCAAAAAAAAAAAATTTTTCAACTTTTTTCAATTTCACCCCCGTGAGATATATATTCTACCCACACACATTTGGAACTCTCCTGGGGTACCCTCACACATATTATTCCCTCATTTAATGGATATTTTCACAAAAATGTGAAATTTTCAAAAATCCAGAAAATTGGCTGAAAACGAGTAAATATCAAGGACTCATTGGGCGAACCGCTCTGGAACTGAAATCGGAACGCTCACTGACATTTCCCCTATCTGAAGTCTCATAAACGGCGGAAAAATGACTAAGTCCAAAAAAAAAATTTTTTCAACTTTTTTCAATTTCACCCCGGTGGGATATATATTCTACCCACACACATTTGGAACTCTCCTGGGGTACCCTCACACATATTATTCCCTCATTTAGTGGATATTTTCACAAAAATGTGAAATTTTCAAAAATCCAGAAAATATTGGCTGAAAACGACTAAATATCAAGGACTCATTGGGCGAATCGCTCTGGAACTGAAATCGGAACGCTCACTGACATTTCCCCTATCTGAAAGTCTGATAAACGGCGGAAAAATGACTAGGTCCAAAAAAAAAATTTTTTAAACTTTTTTCAATTTTACCCCCGTGGGATATATATTCTACCCACACACATTTGGAACTCTCCTGGGGTACCCTCACACATATTATTCCCTCATTTAGTGGATATTTTCACAAAAAAGTGAAATTTTCACAAATCCAAAATATTGGCTGAAAACGACTAAATATCAAGGACTCATTGGGCGAATCGCTCTGGAACTGAAATCGGAACGCTCACTGACATCTGCCCTATCTGAAAGTCTGATAAACGCCGGAAAAATGAGTAAGTCCAAAAAAAAAATTTTTTCAACTTTTTTCAATTTTACCCCCGTGGGATATATATTCTACCCACACACATTTGGAACTCTCCTGGGGTACCCTCACACATATTATTCCCTCATTTAGTGGATATTTTCACAAAAATGTGAAATTTTCAAAAATCCAGAAAATTGGCTGAAAACGAGTAAATATCAAGGACTCATTGGGCGAACCGCTCTGGAACTGAAATCGGAACGCTCACTGACATTTCCCCTATCTGAAGTCTCATAAATGGCGGAAAAATGACTAAGTCCAAAAAAAAAATTTTTTCAACTTTTTTCAATTTCACCCCGGTGGGTTATATATTCTACCCACACACATTTGGAACTCTCCTGGGGTACCCTCACACATATTATTCCCTCATTTAGTGGATATTTTCACAAAAATGTGAAATTTTCAAAAATCCAGAAAATATTGGCTGAAAACGACTAAATATCAAGGACTCATTGGGCAAATCGCTCTGGAACTGAAATCGGAACGCTTACTGACATCTGCCCTATCTGAAAGTCTGATAAACGCTGGAAAAATGACTAAGTCCAAAAAAAAAAATTTTTCAACTTTTTTCAATTTCACCCCCGTGGGATATATATTCTACCCACACACATTTGGAACTCTCCTGGGGTACCCTCACACATGTTATTGCCTCATTTAGTGGATATTTTCACAAAAAAGTGACATTTTCAAAAATCCAAAAAATTGGCTGAAAACGACTAAATATCAAGGACTCATTGGGCGAATCGCTCTGGAACTGAAATCGGAACGCTCACTGACATTTCCCCTATCTGAAAGTCTGATAAACGCTGGAAAAATGACTAAGTCCAAAAAAATTTTTTTTTCAACTTTTTTCAATTTTACCCCCGTGGGATATATATTCTACCCACACACATTTGGAACTCTCCTGGGGTACCCTCACACATATTATTCCCTCATTTAATGGATATTTTCACAAAAATGTGAAATTTTCAAAAATCCAGAAAATTGGCTGAAAACGACTAAATATCAAGGACTCATTGGGCGAACCGCTCTGGAACTGAAATCGGAACACTCACTAACATTTCCCCTATCTGAAAGTCTCATAAACGGAGGAAAAATGACTAAGTCCAAAAAAAAAATTTTTTTCAACTTTTTTCAATTTTACCCCCGTGGGATATATATTCTACCCACACACATTTGGAACTCTCCTGGGGTACCCTCACACATATTATTCCCTCATTTAGTGGATATTTTCACATAAAAGTGAGATTTTCAAAAATCCAAAATATTGGCTGAAAACGACTAAATATCAAGGACTCATTGGGCGAATCGCTCTGGAACTGAAATCGGAACGCTCACTGACATCTGCCCTATCTGAAAGTCTGATAAACGCTGGAAAAATGACTAAGTCAAAAAAAAAAAATTTTTCAACTTTTTTCAATTTCACCCCCGTGGGATATATATTCTACCCACACACATTTGGAACTCTCCTGGGGTACCCTCACACATATTATTCCCTCATTTAATGGATATTTTCACAAAAATGTGAAATTTTCAAAAATCCAGAAAATTGGCTGAAAACAACTAAATATCAAGGACTCATTGGGCGAACCGCTCTGGAACTGAAATCGGAACGCTCACTGACATTTCCCCTATCTGAAAGTCTGATAAACGGCGGAAAAATGACTAAGTCCAAAAAAAAATTTTTTTCAACTTTTTTCAATTTTACCCCCGTGGGATATATATTCTACCCACACACATTTGGAACACTCCTGGGGTACCCTCACACATATTATTCCCTCATTTAGTGGATATTTTCACAAAAATGTGAAATTTTCAAAAATCCAGAAAATTGGCTGAAAACGACTAAATATCAAGTACTCATTGGGCGAATCGCTCTGGTACTGAAATCGGAACGCTCACTGACATTTGCCCTATCTGAAAGTCTGATAAACACTGGAAAAATGACTAAGTCCAAAAAAAAAAATTTTTCAACTTTTTTCAATTTTACCCCCGTGGGATATATATTCTACCCACACACATTTGGAACTCTCCTGGGGTACCCTCACACATATTATTCCCTCATTTAGTGGATATTTTCACAAAAAAGTGAAATTTTCAAAAACCCAGAAAATTGGCTGAAAGCGACTAAATATCAAGGACTCAGTGGGTGAATCTCTCTGGAACTGAAATCGGAACGCTCACTGACATTTGCCCTATCTGAAAGTCTGATAAACGCCGGAAAAATGACTAAGTACAAAAAAAAAAAATTTTCAACTTTTTTCAATTTTACCCCCGTGGGATATATATTCTACCCTCACACATTTGGAACTCTCCTGGGGTACCCTCACACATATTATTGCCTCATTTAGTGGATATTTTCGCAAAAATGTGAAATTTTCAAAAATCCAGAAAATTGGCTGAAAACGACTAAATATCAAGGACTCATTGGGCGAATCGCTCTGGAACTGAAATCGGACCGCTCACTGACATTTCCCCTATCTGAAAGTCTGATAAATGGCGGAAAAATGACTAAGTCCAAAAAAAAAATTTTTGAACTTTTTTCAAATTTACCCCCGTGGGATATATATTCTACCCACACACATTTGGAACTCTCCTGGGGTACCCTCACACATATTATTGCCTCATTTAGTGGATATTTACACAAAAAAGTTAAATTTTCAAAAATCCAAAATATTGCCTGAAAACGACTAAATATCAAGGACTCATTGGGTGAATTCCTCTGCAACTGAAATCGGAACGCTCACTGACATTTCCCCTATCTGAAAGTCTGATAAACGGCGGAAAAATGACTAAGTCCAAAAAAAAAATTTTTTAAACTTTTTTCAATTTTACCCCCGTGGGATATATATTCTACCCACACACATTTGGAACTCTCCTGGGGTACCCTCACACATATTATTTCCTCATTTAGTGGATATTTTCACAAAAAAGTGAAATTTTCACAAATCCAAAATATTGGCTGAAAACGACTAAATATCAAGGACTCATTGGGCGAATCGCTCTGGAACTGAAATCGGAATGCTCACTGACATCTGCCCTATCTGAAAGTCTGATAAACGCCGGAAAAATGAGTAAGTCCAAAAAAAAAATTTTTTCAACTTTTTTCAATTTTACCCCCGTGGGATATATATTCTACCCACACACATTTGGAACTCTCCTGGGGTACCCTCACACATATTATTCCCTCATTTAGTGGATATTTTCACAAAAATGTGAAATTTTCACAAATCCAAAATATTGGCTGAAAACGACTAAATATCAAGGACTCATTGGGCGAATCGCTCTGGAACTGAAATCGGAACGCTCACTGACATTTCCCCTATCTGAAAGTCTGATAAACGGCGGAAAAATGACTAAGTCCAAAAAAAAAATTTTTTAAACTTTTTTCAATTTTACCCCCGTGGGATATATATTCTACCCACACACATTTGGAACTCTCCTGGGGTACCCTCACACATATTATTCCCTCATTTAGTGGATATTTTCACAAAAAAGTGAAATTTTCACAAATCCAAAATATTGGCTGAAAACGACTAAATATCAAGGACTCATTGGGCGAATCGCTCTGGAACTGAAATCGGAATGCTCACTGACATCTGCCCTATCTGAAAGTCTGATAAACGCCGGAAAAATGAGTAAGTCCAAAAAAAAAATTTTTTCAACTTTTTTCAATTTTACCCCCGTGGGATATATATTCTACCCACACACATTTGGAACTCTCCTGGGGTACCCTCACACATATTATTCCCTTATTTAGTGGATATTTTCACAAAAATGTGAAATTTTCACAAATCCAAAATATTGGCTGAAAACGACTAAATATCAAGGACTCATTGGGCGAATCGCTCTGGAACTGAAATCGGAACACTCACTGACATTTCCCCTATCTGAAAGTCTGATAAACGGCGGAAAAATGACTAAGTCCAAAAAAAAATTTTTTAAACTTTTTTCAATTTTACCCCCGTGGGATATATATTCTACCCACACACATTTGGAACTCTCCTGGGGTACCCTCACACATATTATTCCCTCATTTAGTGGATATTTTCACAAAAAAGTGAAATTTTCACAAATCCAAAATATTGGCTGAAAACGACTAAATATCAAGGACTCATTGGGCGAATCGCTCTGGAACTGAAATCGGAACGCTCACTGACATCTGCCCTATCTGAAAGTCTGATAAACGCCGGAAAAATGAGTAAGTCCAAAAAAAAATTTTTTTCAACTTTTTTCAATTTTACCCCCGTGGGATATATATTCTACCCACACACATTTGGAACTCTCCTGGGGTACCCTCACACATATTATTCCCTTATTTAGTGGATATTTTCACAAAAATGTGAAATTTTCAAAAATCCAGAAAATTGGCTGAAAACGAGTAAATATCAAGGACTCATTGGGCGAACCGCTCTGGAACTGAAATCGGAACGCTCACTGACATTTCCCCTATCTGAAGTCTCATAAACGGCGGAAAAATGACTAAGTCCAAAAAAAAAATTTTTTCAACTTTTTTCAATTTTACCCCCGTGGGATATATATTCTACCCACACACATTTGGAACTCTCCTGGGGTACCCTCACACATATTATTCCCTCATTTAGTGGATATTTTCACATAAAAGTGAGATTTTCAAAAATCCAGAAAATTGGCTGAAAACGACTAAATATCAAGGACTCATTGCGCGAATCGCTCTGGAACTGAAATCGTAACGCTCACTGACATTTGCCCTATCTGAAAGTCTGATAAACGCCGGAAAAATGACTAAGTCCAAAAAAATTTTTTTTTCAACTTTTTTCAATTTTACCCCCGTGGGATATATATTCTACCCACAGACATTTGGAACTCTCCTGGGGTACCCTCACACATATTATTGCCTCATTTAGTGGATATTTACACAAAAAAGTGAAATTTTCAAAAATCCAAAATATTGGCTGAAAACGACTAAATATCAAGGACTCATTGGGCGAATCGCTCTGGAACTGAAATCGGAACGCTCACTGACATTTCCCCTATCTGAAAGTCTGATAAACGGCGGAAAAATGACTAAGTCAAAAAAAAAAAATTTTTCAACTTTTTTCAATTTCACCCCCGTGGGATATATATTCTACCCACACACATTTGGAACTCTCCTGGGGTACCCTCACACATATTATTCCCTCATTTAATGGATATTTTCACAAAAATGTGAAATTTTCAAAAATCCAGAAAATTGGCTGAAAACGACTAAATATCAAGGACTCATTGGGCGAACCGCTCTGGAACTGAAATCGGAACGCTCACTGACATTTCCCCTATCTGAAAGTCTGATAAACGGCGGAAAAATGACTAAGTCCAAAAAAAAATTTTTTTCAACTTTTTTCAATTTTACCCCCGTGGGATATATATTCTACCCACACACATTTGGAACACTCCTGGGGTACCCTCACACATATTATTCCCTCATTTAGTGGATATTTTCACAAAAATGTGAAATTTTCAAAAATCCAGAAAATTGGCTGAAAACGACTAAATATCAAGTACTCATTGGGCGAATCGCTCTGGTACTGAAATCGGAACGCTCACTGACATTTGCCCTATCTGAAAGTCTGATAAACACTGGAAAAATGACTAAGTCCAAAAAAAAAAATTTTTCAACTTTTTTCAATTTTACCCCCGTGGGATATATATTCTACCCACACACATTTGGAACTCTCCTGGGGTACCCTCACACATATTATTCCCTCATTTAGTGGATATTTTCACAAAAAAGTGAAATTTTCAAAAACCCAGAAAATTGGCTGAAAGCGACTAAATATCAAGGACTCATTGGGCGAATCGCTCTGGAACTGAAATCGGAATGCTCACTGACATCTGCCCTATCTGAAAGTCTGATAAACGCCGGAAAAATGAGTAAGTCCAAAAAAAAAATTTTTTCAACTTTTTTCAATTTTACCCCCGTGGGATATATATTCTACCCACACACATTTGGAACTCTCCTGGGGTACCCTCACACATATTATTCCCTTATTTAGTGGATATTTTCACAAAAATGTGAAATTTTCACAAATCCAAAATATTGGCTGAAAACGACTAAATATCAAGGACTCATTGGGCGAATCGCTCTGGAACTGAAATCGGAACACTCACTGACATTTCCCCTATCTGAAAGTCTGATAAACGGCGGAAAAATGACTAAGTCCAAAAAAAAATTTTTTAAACTTTTTTCAATTTTACCCCCGTGGGATATATATTCTACCCACACACATTTGGAACTCTCCTGGGGTACCCTCACACATATTATTCCCTCATTTAGTGGATATTTTCACAAAAAAGTGAAATTTTCACAAATCCAAAATATTGGCTGAAAACGACTAAATATCAAGGACTCATTGGGCGAATCGCTCTGGAACTGAAATCGGAACGCTCACTGACATCTGCCCTATCTGAAAGTCTGATAAACGCCGGAAAAATGAGTAAGTCCAAAAAAAAATTTTTTTCAACTTTTTTCAATTTTACCCCCGTGGGATATATATTCTACCCACACACATTTGGAACTCTCCTGGGGTACCCTCACACATATTATTCCCTTATTTAGTGGATATTTTCACAAAAATGTGAAATTTTCAAAAATCCAGAAAATTGGCTGAAAACGAGTAAATATCAAGGACTCATTGGGCGAACCGCTCTGGAACTGAAATCGGAACGCTCACTGACATTTCCCCTATCTGAAGTCTCATAAACGGCGGAAAAATGACTAAGTCCAAAAAAAAAATTTTTTCAACTTTTTTCAATTTTACCCCCGTGGGATATATATTCTACCCACACACATTTGGAACTCTCCTGGGGTACCCTCACACATATTATTCCCTCATTTAGTGGATATTTTCACATAAAAGTGAGATTTTCAAAAATCCAGAAAATTGGCTGAAAACGACTAAATATCAAGGACTCATTGCGCGAATCGCTCTGGAACTGAAATCGTAACGCTCACTGACATTTGCCCTATCTGAAAGTCTGATAAACGCCGGAAAAATGACTAAGTCCAAAAAAATTTTTTTTTCAACTTTTTTCAATTTTACCCCCGTGGGATATATATTCTACCCACAGACATTTGGAACTCTCCTGGGGTACCCTCACACATATTATTGCCTCATTTAGTGGATATTTACACAAAAAAGTGAAATTTTCAAAAATCCAAAATATTGGCTGAAAACGACTAAATATCAAGGACTCATTGGGCGAATCGCTCTGGAACTGAAATCGGAACGCTCACTGACATTTCCCCTATCTGAAAGTCTGATAAACGGCGGAAAAATGACTAAGTCAAAAAAAAAAAATTTTTCAACTTTTTTCAATTTCACCCCCGTGGGATATATATTCTACCCACACACATTTGGAACTCTCCTGGGGTACCCTCACACATATTATTCCCTCATTTAATGGATATTTTCACAAAAATGTGAAATTTTCAAAAATCCAGAAAATTGGCTGAAAACGACTAAATATCAAGGACTCATTGGGCGAACCGCTCTGGAACTGAAATCGGAACGCTCACTGACATTTCCCCTATCTGAAAGTCTGATAAACGGCGGAAAAATGACTAAGTCCAAAAAAAAATTTTTTTCAACTTTTTTCAATTTTACCCCCGTGGGATATATATTCTACCCACACACATTTGGAACACTCCTGGGGTACCCTCACACATATTATTCCCTCATTTAGTGGATATTTTCACAAAAATGTGAAATTTTCAAAAATCCAGAAAATTGGCTGAAAACGACTAAATATCAAGTACTCATTGGGCGAATCGCTCTGGTACTGAAATCGGAACGCTCACTGACATTTGCCCTATCTGAAAGTCTGATAAACACTGGAAAAATGACTAAGTCCAAAAAAAAAAATTTTTCAACTTTTTTCAATTTTACCCCCGTGGGATATATATTCTACCCACACACATTTGGAACTCTCCTGGGGTACCCTCACACATATTATTCCCTCATTTAGTGGATATTTTCACAAAAAAGTGAAATTTTCAAAAACCCAGAAAATTGGCTGAAAGCGACTAAATATCAAGGACTCAGTGGGTGAATCTCTCTGGAACTGAAATCGGAACGCTCACTGACATTTGCCCTATCTGAAAGTCTGATAAACGCCGGAAAAATGACTAAGTACAAAAAAAAAAATTTTTCTACTTTTTTCAATTTTACCCCCGTAGGATATATATTCTACCCACACACATTTGGAACTCTCCTGGGGTACCCTCACACATATTATTCCCTCATTTACTGGTTATTTTCACAAAAATGTGAAATTTTCAAAAATCCAGAAAATTGGCTGAAAACGACTAAATATCAAGGACTCATTGGGCGAACCGCTCTGGAACTGAAATCGGAACGCTCACTGACATTTCCCTTATCTGAAAGTCTGATAAACGCCGGAAAAATGACTAAGTACAAAAAAAAAAATTTTTCTACATTTTTCAATTTTACCCCCGTGGGATATATATTCTACCCACACACATTTGGAACTCTCCTGGGGTACCCTCACACATATTATTCCCTCATTTAGTGGATATTTTCACATAAAAGTGAGATTTTCAAAAATCCAGAAAATTGGCTGAAAACGACTAAATATCAAAGACTCATTGCGCGAATCGCTCTGGAACTGAAATCGTAACGCTCACTGACATTTGCCCTATCTGAAAGTCTGATAAACGCCGGAAAAATGACTAAGTCCAAAAAAATTTTTTTTTCAACTTTTTTCAATTTTACCCCCGTGGGATATATATTCTACCCACAGACATTTGGAACTCTCCTGGGGTACCCTCACACATATTATTGCCTCATTTAGTGGATATTTACACAAAAAAGTGAAATTTTCAAAAATCCAAAATATTGGCTGAAAACGACTAAATATCAAGGACTCATTGGGCGAATTGCTCTGGAACTGAAATCGGAACGCTCACTGACATTTCCCCTATCTGAAAGTCTGATAAACGGCGGAAAAATGACTAAGTCAAAAAAAAAAAATTTTTCAACTTTTTTCAATTTCACCCCCGTGGGATATATATTCTACCCACACACATTTGGAACTCTCCTGGGGTACCCTCACACATATTATTCCCTCATTTAATGGATATTTTCACAAAAATGTGAAATTTTCAAAAATCCAGAAAATTGGCTGAAAACGACTAAATATCAAGGACTCATTGGGCGAACCGCTCTGGAACTGAAATCGGAACGCTCACTGACATTTCCCCTATCTGAAAGTCTGATAAACGGCGGAAAAATGACTAAGTCCAAAAAAAAATTTTTTTCAACTTTTTTCAATTTTACCCCCGTGGGATATATATTCTACCCACACACATTTGGAACACTCCTGGGGTACCCTCACACATATTATTCCCTCATTTAGTGGATATTTTCACAAAAATGTGAAATTTTCAAAAATCCAGAAAATTGGCTGAAAACGACTAAATATCAAGTACTCATTGGGCGAATCGCTCTGGTACTGAAATCGGAACGCTCACTGACATTTGCCCTATCTGAAAGTCTGATAAACACTGGAAAAATGACTAAGTCCAAAAAAAAAAATTTTTCAACTTTTTTCAATTTTACCCCCGTGGGATATATATTCTACCCACACACATTTGGAACTCTCCTGGGGTACCCTCACACATATTATTCCCTCATTTAGTGGATATTTTCACAAAAAAGTGAAATTTTCAAAAACCCAGAAAATTGGCTGAAAGCGACTAAATATCAAGGACTCAGTGGGTGAATCTCTCTGGAACTGAAATCGGAACGCTCACTGACATTTGCCCTATCTGAAAGTCTGATAAACGCCGGAAAAATGACTAAGTACAAAAAAAAAAATTTTTCTACATTTTTCAATTTTACCCCCGTGGGATATATATTCTACCCACACACATTTGGAACTCTCCTGGGGTACCCTCACACATATTATTCCCTCATTTAGTGGATATTTTCACATAAAAGTGAGATTTTCAAAAATCCAGAAAATTGGCTGAAAACGACTAAATATCAAGGACTCATTGCGCGAATCGCTCTGGAACTGAAATCGTAACGCTCACTGACATTTGCCCTATCTGAAAGTCTGATAAACGCCGGAAAAATGACTAAGTCCAAAAAAATTTTTTTTTCAACTTTTTTCAATTTTACCCCCGTGGGATATATATTCTACCCACAGACATTTGGAACTCTCCTGGGGTACCCTCACACATATTATTGCCTCATTTAGTGGATATTTACACAAAAAAGTGAAATTTTCAAAAATCCAAAATATTGGCTGAAAACGACTAAATATCAAGGACTCATTGGGCGAATCGCTCTGGAACTGAAATCGGAACGCTCACTGACATTTCCCCTATCTGAAAGTCTGATAAACGGCGGAAAAATGACTAAGTCAAAAAAAAAAAATTTTTCAACTTTTTTCAATTTCACCCCCGTGGGATATATAGTCTACCCACACACATTTGGAACTCTCCTGGGGTACCCTCACACATATTATTCCCTCATTTAATGGATATTTTCACAAAAATGTGAAATTTTCAAAAATCCAGAAAATTGGCTGAAAACGACTAAATATCAAGGACTCATTGGGCGAACCGCTCTGGAACTGAAATCGGAACGCTCACTGACATTTCCCCTATCTGAAAGTCTGATAAACGGCGGAAAAATGACTAAGTCCAAAAAAAAATTTTTTTCAACTTTTTTCAATTTTACCCCCGTGGGATATATATTCTACCCACACACATTTGGAACACTCCTGGGGTACCCTCACACATATTATTCCCTCATTTAGTGGATATTTTCACAAAAATGTGAAATTTTCAAAAATCCAGAAAATTGGCTGAAAACGACTAAATATCAAGTACTCATTGGGCGAATCGCTCTGGTACTGAAATCGGAACGCTCACTGACATTTGCCCTATCTGAAAATCTGATAAACGGCGGAAAAATGACTAAGTCCAAAAAAAATAATTTTTTGAACTTTTTTTCAATTTTACCCCCGTGGGATATATATTCTACCCACAGACATTTGGAACTCTCCTGGGGTACCCTCACACATATTATTCCCTCATTTAGTGGATATTTTCACAAAAAAGTGAAATTTTCACAAATCCAAAATATTTTCTGAAAACGACTAAATATCAAGGACTCATTGGGCGAATCGCTCTGGAACTGAAATCGGAACGCTCACTGACATTTGCCCTATCTGAAAGTCTGATAAACGCTGGAAAAATGACTAAGTCCAAAAAAATTTTTTTTTCAACTTTTTTCAATTTTACCCCCGTGGGATATATATTCTACCCACACACATTTGGAACTCTCCTGGGGTACCCTCACACATATTATTCCCTCATTTACTGGTTATTTTCACAAAAATGTGAAATTTTCAAAAATCCAGAAAATTGGCTGAAAACGACTAAATATCAAGGACTCATTGGGCGAACCGCTCTGGAACTGAAATCGGAACGCTCACTGACATTTCCCTTATCTGAAAGTCTGATAAACGGCGGAAAAATGACTAAGTCCAAAAAAAAATTTTTTTCAACTTTTTTCAATTTTACCCCCGTGGGATATATATTCTACCCTCACACATTTGGAACTCTCCTGGGGTACCCTCACACATATTATTCCCTCATTTAGTGGATATTTTCACTAAAAAGGGAAATTTTCAAAAATCCAAAATATTGGCTGAAAATGACTACATATCAAGGATTCATTGGGCGAATCGCTCTGGAACTGAAATCGGAACGCTCACTGACAATTGCCCTATCTGAAAGTCTGATAAACGCTTAAAAAATGACTAAGTCCAAAAAAATTTTTTTTTCAACTTTTTTCAATTTTACCCCCGTGGGATATATATTCTACCCACACACATTTGGAACTCTCCTGGGGTACCCTCACACATATTATTCCCTCATTTAGTGGATATTTTCACAAAAAAGTGAAATTTTCAAAAACCCAGAAAATTGGCTGAAAGCGACTAAATATCAAGGACTCAGTGGGTGAATCTCTCTGGAACTGAAATCGGAACGCTCACTGACATTTGCCCTATCTGAAAGTCTGATAAACGCCGGAAAAATGACTAAGTACAAAAAAAAAAATTTTTCTACTTTTTTCAATTTTACCCCCGTAGGATATATATTCTACCCACACACATTTGGAACTCTCCTGGGGTACCCTCACACATATTATTCCCTCATTTACTGGTTATTTTCACAAAAATGTGAAATTTTCAAAAATCCAGAAAATTGGCTGAAAACGACTAAATATCAAGGACTCATTGGGCGAACCGCTCTGGAACTGAAATCGGAACGCTCACTGACATTTCCCTTATCTGAAAGTCTGATAAACGGCGGAAAAATGACAGTCCAAAAAAAAAATTTTTTAAACTTTTTTCAATTTTACCCCCGTGGGATATATATTCTACCCACACACATTTGGAACTCTCCTGGGGTACCCTCACACATATTATTCCCTCATTTAGTGGATATTTTCACAAAAAAGTGAAATTTTCAAAAATCCAGAAAATTGGCTGAAAACGACTAAATATCAAGGACTCATTGGGCGAATCGCTCTGGAACTGAAATCGGAACGCTCAGTGACATTTCCTCTATCTGAAAGTCTGATAAACGCTGGAAAAATGACTAAGTCCAAAAAAAAAAATTTTTCTACTTTTTTCAATTTTACCCCCGTAGGATATATATTCTACCCACACACATTTGGAACTCTCCTGGGGTACCCTCACACATATTATTCCCTCATTTAATGGATATTTTCACAAAAATGTGAAATTTTCAAAAATCCAGAAAATTGGCTGAAAACGACTAAATATCAAGGACTCATTGGGCGAACCGCTCTGGAACTGAAATCGGAACGCTCACTGACATTTGCCCTATCTGAAAGTCTGATAAACGCCGGAAAAATGACTAAGTCCAAAAAAATTTTTTTTTCAACTTTTTTCAATATTACCCCCGTGGGATATATATTCTACCCACACACATTTGGAACTCTCCTGGGGTACCCTCACACATATTATTGCCTCATTTAGTGGATATTTACACAAAAAAGTGAAATTTTCAAAAATCCAAAATATTGGCTGAAAACGACTAAATATCAAGGACTCATTGGGCGAATCGCTCTGGAACTGAAATCGGAACGCTCACTGACATTTCCCCTATCTGAAAGTCTGATAAACGGCAGAAAAATGACTAAGTCCAAAAAAAAAAATTTTTCAACTTTTTTCAATTTCACCCCGGTGGGATATATATTCTACCCACACACATTTGGAACTCTCCTGGGGTACCCTCACACACATTATTCCCTCATTTAGTTGATATTTTCACAAAATGTGAAATTTTCAAAAATCCAGAAAATTGGCTGAAAACGACTAAATATCAAGGACTCATTGGGCGAAACACACTGGAACTGAAATCGGAACGCTCACTGACATTTGCCCTATCTGAAAGTCTGATAAACGCCGGAAAAATGACTAAGTACAAAAAAAAAAATGTTTCTACTTTTTTCAATTTTACCCCCGTAGGATATATATTCTACCCACACACATTTGGAACTCTCCTGGGGTACCCTCACACATATTATTCCCTCATTTACTGGTTATTTTCACAAAAATGTGAAATTTTCAAAAATCCAGAAAATTGGCTGAAAACGACTAAATATCAAGGACTCATTGGGCGAACCGCTCTGGAACTGAAATCGGAACGCTCACTGACATTTCCCTTATCTGAAAGTCTGATAAACGGCGGAAAAATGACTAAGCCCAAAAAAAAAATTTTTTAAACTTTTTTCAATTTTACCCCCGTGGGATATATATTCTACCCACACACATTTGGAACTCTCCTGGGGTACCCTCACACATATTATTCCCTCATTTAGTGGATATTTTCACAAAAAAGTGAAATTTTCAAAAATCCAGAAAATTGGCTGAAAACGACTAAATATCAAGGACTCATTGGGCGAATCGCTCTGGAACTGAAATCGGAACGCTCACTGACATCTGCCCTATCTGAAAGTCTGATAAACGCTGGAAAAATGACTAAGTCCAAAAAAAAAATTTTTCAACTTTTTTCAATTTCACCCCCGTGGGATATATATTCTACCCACACACATTTGGAACTCTCCTGGGGTACCCTCACACATATTATTGCCTCATTTAGTGGATATTTTCACAAAAAAGTGAAATTTTCAAAAATCCAAAAAATTGGCTGAAAACGACTAAATATCAAGGACTCATTGGGCGAATCGCTCTGGAACTGAAATCGGAACGCTCACTGACATTTCCCCTATCTGAAAGTCTGATAAACGCTGGAAAAATGACTAAGTCCCAAAAAATTTTTTTTTCAACTTTTTTCAATTTTACCCTCGTGGGATATATATTCTACCCAAACACATTTGGAACTCTCCTGGGGTACCCTCACACATATTATTCCCTCATTTAATGGATATTTTCACAAAAAAGTGAAATTTTCAAAAATCCAGAAAATTGGCTGAAAACGACTAAATATCAAGGACTCATTGGGCGAATCGCTCTGGAACTGAAATCGGAACGCTCACTGACATCTGCCCTATCTGAAAGCCTGATAAACGGCGGAAAAATGACTAAGTCCAAAAAAAAAATTTTTCTACTTTTTTCAATTTTACCCCCGTAGGATATATATTCTACCCACACACATTTGGAACTCTCCTGGGGTACCCTCACACATATTATTCCCTCATTTAGTGGTTATTTTCACAAAAATGTGAAATTTTCAAAAATCCAGAAAATTGGCTGAAAACGACTAAATATCAAGGACTCATTGGGCGAACCGCTCTGGAACTGAAATCGGAACGCTCACTGACATTTCCCCTATCTGAAAGTCTGATAAACGCCGGAAAAATGAGTAAGTCCAAAAAAAAATTTTTTTCAACTTTTTTCAATTTTACCCCCGTGGGATATATATTCTACCCACACACATTTGGAACTCTCCTGGGGTACCCTCACACATATTATTCCCTCATTTAGTGGATATTTTCACAAAAATGTGAAATTTTCAAAAATCCAGAAAATTCCCTGAAAACGAGTAAATATCAATGACTCATTGGGCGAACCGCTCTGGAACTGAAATCGGAACGCTCACTGACATTTCCCCTATCTGAAGTCTCATAAACGGCGGAAAAATGACTAAGTCCAAAAAAAAAAATTTTTTGAACTTTTTTCAATTTTACCCCCGTGGGTACCCACAGACATTTGGAACTCTCCTGGGGTACCCTCACACATATTATTCCCTCATTTAGTGGATATTTTCACAAAAAAGTGAAATTTTCACAAATCCAAAATATTGGCTGAAAACGACTAAATATCAAGGACTCATTGGGCGAATCGCTCTGGAACTGAAATCGGAACGCTCACTGACATTTCCCCTATCTGAAAGTCTGATAAACGGCGGAAAAATGACTAAGTCCAAAAAAAAAATTTTTCAACTTTTTTCAATTTTACCCCCGTGGGATATATATTCTACCCACACATATTTGGAACTCTCCTGGGGTACCCTCACACATATTATTCCCTCATTTAGTGGATATTTTCACAAAAAAGTGAAATTTTCAAAAATCCAAAATATTGGCTGAAAACGACTAAATATTGAGGACTCATTGGGCGAATCGCTCTGGAACTGAAATCGGAACGCTCAGTGACATTTCCTCTATCTGAAAGTCTGATAAACGCTGGAAAAATGACTAAGTCCAAAAAAAAAAATGTTTCTACTTTTTTCAATTTTACCCCCGTAGGATATATATTCTACCCACACACATTTGGAACTCTCCTGGGGTACCCTCACACATATTATTCCCTCATTTAATGGATATTTTCACAAAAATGTGAAATTTTCAAAAATCCAGAAAATTGGCTGAAAACGACTAAATATCAAGGACTCATTGGGCGAACCGCTCTGGAACTGAAATAGGAACGCTCACTGACATTTGCCCTATCTGAAAGTCTGATAAACGCCGGAAAAATGACTAAGTCCAAAAAAATTTTTTTTTCAACTTTTTTCAATATTACCCCCGTGGGATATATATTCTACCCACACACATTTGGAACTCTCCTGGGGTACCCTCACACATATTATTCCTTCATTTAGTGGATATTTTCACAAAAATGTGAAATTTTCAAAAATCCAGAAAATATTGGCTGAAAACGACTAAATATCAAGGACTCATTGGGCGAACCGCTCTGGAACTGAAATCGGAACGCTCACTGACATTTCCCCTATCTGAAAGTCTGATAAACGCCGGAAAAATGAGTAAGTCCAAAAAAAAAATTTTTTCAACTTTTTTCAATTTTACCCCCGTGGGATATATATTCTACCCACACACATTTGGAACTCTCCTGGGGTACCCTCACACATATTATTCCCTCATTTAGTGGATATTTTCACATAAAAGTGAGATTTTCAAAAATCCAAAATATTGGCTGAAAACGACTAAATATCAAGGACTCATTGGGCGAATCGCTCTGGAATTGAAATCGGAACGCTCACTGACATCTGCCCTATCTGAAAGTCTGATAAACGCTGGAAAAATGACTAAGTCCAAAAAAAATAAATTTTCAACTTTTTTCAATTTCACCCCCGTGGGATATATATTCTACCCACACACATTTGGAACTCTCCTGGGGTACCCTCACACATATTATTCCCTCATTTAGTGGATATTTTCACAAAAAAGTGAAATTTTCACAAATCCAAAATATTGGCTGAAAACGACTAAATATCAAGGACTCATTGGGCGAATCGCTCTGGAACTGAAATCGGAACGCTCACTGACATTTCCCCTATCTGAAAGTCTGATAAACGGCGGAAAAATGACTAAGTCCAAAAAAAAAATTTTTCAACTTTTTTCAATTTTACCCCCGTGGGATATATATTCTACCCACACATATTTGGAACTCTCCTGGGGTACCCTCACACATATTATTCCCTCATTTAGTGGATATTTTCACAAAAAAAGTGAAATTTTCAAAAATCCAGAAAATTGGCTGAAAGCGACTAAATATCAAGGACTCAGTTGGTGAATCTCTCTGGAACTGAAATCGGAACGCTCACTGACATTTGCCCTATCTGAAAGTCTGATAAACGCCGGAAAAATGACTAAGTACAAAAAAAAAATTTTTCTACTTTTTTCAATTTTACCCCCGTAGGATATGTATTCTACCCACACACATTTGGAACTCTCCTGGGGTACCCTCACACATATTATTCCCTCATTTAGTGGTTATTTTCACAAAAATGTGAAATTTTCAAAAATCCAGAAAATTGGCTGAAAACGACTAAATATCAAGGATTCATTGGGCGAACGGCTCTGGAACTGAAATCGGAACGCTCACTGACATTTCCCCTCTCTGAAAGTCTGATAAACGGCGGAAAAATGACTAAGTCCAAAAAAAAATTTTTTTCAACTTTTTTCAATTTCACCCCCGTGGGATATATATTCTACCCACACACATTTGGAACTCTCCTGGGGTACCCTCACACATATTATTCCCTCATTTAGTGGATATTTTCACAAAAAAGTGAAATTTTCAAAAATCCAAAATATTGGCTGAAAACGACTAAATATTGAGGACTCATTGGGCGAATCGCTCTGGAACTGAAATCGGAACGCTCAGTGACATTTCCTCTATCTGAAAGTCTGATAAACGCTGGAAAAATGACTAAGTCCAAAAAAAAAAATGTTTCTACTTTTTTCAATTTTACCCCCGTAGGATATATATTCTACCCACACACATTTGGAACTCTCCTGGGGTACCCTCACACATATTATTCCCTCATTTAATGGATATTTTCACAAAAATGTGAAATTTTCAAAAATCCAGAAAATTGGCTGAAAACGACTAAATATCAAGGACTCATTGGGCGAACCGCTCTGGAACTGAAATCGGAACGCTCACTGACATTTGCCCTATCTGAAAGTCTGATAAACGCCGGAAAAATGACTAAGTCCAAAAAAATTTTTTTTTCAACTTTTTTCAATATTACCCCCGTGGGATATATATTCTACCCACACACATTTGGAACTCTCCTGGGGTACCCTCACACATATTATTCCTTCATTTAGTGGATATTTTCACAAAAATGTGAAATTTTCAAAAATCCAGAAAATATTGGCTGAAAACGACTAAATATCAAGGACTCATTGGGCGAACCGCTCTGGAACTGAAATCGGAACGCTCACTGACATTTCCCCTATCTGAAAGTCTGATAAACGCCGGAAAAATGAGTAAGTCCAAAAAAAAAATTTTTTCAACTTTTTTCAATTTTACCCCCGTGGGATATATATTCTACCCACACACATTTGGAACTCTCCTGGGGTACCCTCACACATATTATTCCCTCATTTAGTGGATATTTTCACATAAAAGTGAGATTTTCAAAAATCCAAAATATTGGCTGAAAACGACTAAATATCAAGGACTCATTGGGCGAATCGCTCTGGAATTGAAATCGGAACGCTCACTGACATCTGCCCTATCTGAAAGTCTGATAAACGCTGGAAAAATGACTAAGTCCAAAAAAAATAAATTTTCAACTTTTTTCAATTTCACCCCCGTGGGATATATATTCTACCCACACACATTTGGAACTCTCCTGGGGTACCCTCACACATATTATTCCCTCATTTACTGGTTATTTTCACAAAAATGTGAAATTTTCAAAAATCCAGAAAATTGGCTGAAAACGACTAAATATCAAGGACTCATTGGGCGAACCGCTCTGGAACTGAAATCGGAACGCTCACTGACATTTCCCTTATCTGAAAGTCTGATAAACGGCGGAAAAATGACTAAGTCCAAAAAAAAAATTTTTTAAACTTTTTTCAATTTTACCCCCGTGGGATATATATTCTACCCACACACATTTGGAACTCTCCTGGGGTACCCTCACACATATTATTCCCTCATTTAGTGGATATTTTCACAAAAAAGTGAAATCTTCAAAAATCCAGAAAATTGGCTGAAAACGACTAAATATCAAGGACTCATTGGGCGAATCGCTCTGGAACTGAAATCGGAACGCTCACTGACATCTGCCATATCTGAAAGTCTGATAAACGCTGGAAAAATGACTAAGTCCAAAAAAAAAATTTTTCAACTTTTTTCAATTTCACCCCCGTGGGATATATATTCTACCCACACACATTTGGAACTCTCCTGGGGTACCCTCACACATATTATTGCCTCATTTAGTGGATATTTTCACAAAAAAGTGAAATTTTCAAAAATCCACAATATTGGCTGAAAACGACTAAATATCAAGGACTCATTGGACGAATCGCTCTGGAACTGAAATCGGAACGCTCACTGACATTTCCCCTATCTGAAAGTCTGATAAACGGCGGAAAAATGACTAAGTCCAAAAAAAAATTTTTTTCAACTTTTTTCAATTTTACCCCCGTGGGATATATATTCTACCCACACACATTTGGAACTCTCCTGGGGTACCCTCACACATATTATTCCCTCATTTAGTGGATATTTTCACAAAAAAGTGAAATTTTCAAAAATCCAAAATATTGGCTGAAAACGACTAAATATTGAGGACTCATTGGGCGAATCGCTCTGGAACTGAAATCGGAACGCTCAGTGACATTTCCTCTATCTGAAAGTCTGATAAACGCTGGAAAAATGACTAAGTCCAAAAAAAAAAATTTTTCTACTTTTTTCAATTTTACCCCCGTAGGATATATATTCTACCCACACACATTTGGAACTCTCCTGGGGTACCCTCACACATATTATTCCCTCATTTAATGGATATTTTCACAAAAATGTGAAATTTTCAAAAATCCAGAAAATTGGCTGAAAACGACTAAATATCAAGGACTCATTGGGCGAACCGCTCTGGAACTGAAATCGGAACGCTCACTGACATTTGCCCTATCTGAAAGTCTGATAAACGCCGGAAAAATGACTAAGTCCAAAAAAATTTTTTTTTCAACTTTTTTCAATATTACCCCCGTGGGATATATATTCTACCCACACACATTTGGAACTCTCCTGGGGTACCCTCACACATATTATTGCCTCATTTAGTGGATATTTACACAAAAAAGTGAAATTTTCAAAAATCCAAAATATTGGCTGAAAACGACTAAATATCAAGGACTCATTGGGCGAATCGCTCTGGAACTGAAATCGGAACGCTCACTGACATTTCCCCTATCTGAAAGTCTGATAAACGGCGGAAAAATGACTAAGTCCAAAAAAAAAATTTTTCAACTTTTTTCAATTTCACCCCGGTGGGATATATATTCTACCCACACACATTTGGAACTCTCCTGGGGTACCCTCACACATATTATTCCTTCATTTAGTGGATATTTTCACAAAAATGTGAAATTTTCAAAAATCCAGAAAATATTGGCTGAAAACGACTAAATATCAAGGACTCATTGGGCGAACCGCTCTGGAACTGAAATCGGAACGCTCACTGACATTTCCCCTATCTGAAAGTCTGATAAACGCCGGAAAAATGAGTAAGTCCAAAAAAAAAATTTTTTCAACTTTTTTCAATTTTACCCCCGTGGGATATATATTCTACCCACACACATTTGGAACTCTCCTGGGGTACCCTCACACATATTATTCCCTCATTTAGTGGATATTTTCACATAAAAGTGAGATTTTCAAAAATCCAAAATATTGGCTGAAAACGACTAAATATCAAGGACTCATTGGGCGAATCGCTCTGGAATTGAAATCGGAACGCTCACTGACATCTGCCCTATCTGAAAGTCTGATAAACGCTGGAAAAATGACTAAGTCCAAAAAAAAAAATTTTTCAACTTTTTTCAATTTCACCCCCGTGGGATATATATTCTACCCACACACATTTGGAACTCTCCTGGGGTACCCTCACACATATTATTCCCTCATTTAATGGATATTTTCACAAAAATGTGAAATTTTCAAAAATCCAGAAAATTGGCTGAAAACGACTAAATATCAAAGACTCATTGGGCGAACCGCTCTGGAACTGAAATCGGAACGCTCACTGACATTTGCCCTATCTGAAAGTCTGATAAACGCTGGAAAAATGACTAAGTCCAAAAAAAAAAAATTTTCAACTTTTTTCAATTTCACCCCTGTGGGATATATATTGTACCCACACACATTTGGAACTCTCCTGGGGTACCCTCACACACATTATTCCCTCATTTAGTTGATATTTTCACAAAATGTGAAATTTTCAAAAATCCAGAAAATTGGCTGAAAACGACTAAATATCAAGGACTCATTGGGCGAAACGCACTGGAACTGAAATCGGAACGCTCACTGACATTTGCCCTATCTGAAAGTCTGATAAACGCCGGAAAAATGACTAAGTACAAAAAAAAAAATGTTTCTACTTTTTTCAATTTTACCCCCGTAGGATATATATTCTACCCACACACATTTGGAACTCTCCTGGGGTACCCTCACACATATTATTCCCTCATTTAGTGGTTATTTTCACAAAAATGTGAAATTTTCAAAAATCCAGAAAATTGGCTGAAAACGACTAAATATCAAGGACTCATTGGGCGAACCGCTCTGGAACTGAAATCGGAACGCTCACTGACATTTCCCCTATCTGAAAGTCTGATAAACGCCGGAAAAATGAGTAAGTCCAAAAAAAAATTTTTTTCAACTTTTTTCAATTTTACCCCCGTGGGATATATATTCTACCCACACACATTTGGAACTCTCCTGGGGTACCCTCACACATATTATTCCCTCATTTAGTGGATATTTTCACAAAAATGTGAAATTTTCAAAAATCCAGAAAATTCCCTGAAAACGAGTAAATATCAATGACTCATTGGGCGAACCGCTCTGGAACTGAAATCGGAACGCTCACTGACATTTCCCCTATCTGAAGTCTCATAAACGGCGGAAAAATGACTAAGTCCAAAAAAAAAAATTTTTTGAACTTTTTTCAATTTTACCCCCGTGGGTACCCACAGACATTTGGAACTCTCCTGGGGTACCCTCACACATATTATTCCCTCATTTAGTGGATATTTTCACAAAAAAGTGAAATTTTCACAAATCCAAAATATTGGCTGAAAACGACTAAATATCAAGGACTCATTGGGCGAACCGCTCTGGAACTGAAATCGGAACGCTCACTGACATTTCCCCTCTCTGAAAGTCTGATAAATGGCGGAAAAATGACTAAGTCCAAAAAAAAAAATTTTTCAACTTTTTTCAATTTCACCCCCGTGGGATATATATTCTACCCACACACATTTGGAACTCTCCTGGGGTACCCTCACACATATTATTCCCTCATTTAGTGGATATTTTCACAAAAAAGTGAAATTTTCAAAAACCCAGAAAATTGGCTGAAAGCGACTAAATATCAAGGACTCAGTGGGTGAATCTCTCTGGAACTGAAATCGGAACGCTCACTGACATTTGCCCTATCTGAAAGTCTGATAAACGCCGGAAAAATGACTAAGTACAAAAAAAAAATTTTTTCTACTTTTTTCAATTTTACCCCCGTAGGATATATATTCTACCCACACACATTTGGAACTCTCCTGGGGTACCCTCACACATATTATTCCCTCATTTACTGGTTATTTTCACAAAAATGTGAAATTTTCAAAAATCCAGAAAATTGGCTGAAAACGACTAAATATCAAGGACTCATTGGGCGAACCGCTCTGGAACTGAAATCGGAACGCTCACTGACATTTCCCTTATCTGAAAGTCTGATAAACGGCGGAAAAATGACTAAGTCCAAAAAAAAAATTTTTTAAACTTTTTTCAATTTTACCCCCGTGGGATATATATTCTACCCACACACATTTGGAACTCTCCTGGGGTACCCTCACACATATTATTCCCTCATGTAGTGGATATTTTCACAAAAAAGTGAAATTTTCAAAAATCCAGAAAATTGGCTGAAAACGACTAAATATCAAGGACTCATTGGGCGAATCGCTCTGGAACTGAAATCGGAACGCTCACTGACATCTGCCCTATCTGAAAGTCTGATAAACGCTGGAAAAATGACTAAGTCCAAAAAAAAAATTTTTCAACTTTTTTCAATTTCACCCCCGTGGGATATATATTCTACCCACACACATTTGGAACTCTCCTGGGGTACCCTCACACATATTATTGCCTCATTTAGTGGATATTTTCACAAAAAAGTGAAATTTTCAAAAATCCAAAAAATTGGCTGAAAACGACTAAATATCAAGGACTCATTGGGCGAATCGCTCTGGAACTGAAATCGGAACGCTCACTGACATTTCCCCTATCTGAAAGTCTGATAAACGCTGGAAAAATGACTAAGTCCCAAAAAATTTTTTTTTCAACTTTTTTCAATTTTACCCTCGTGGGATATATATTCTACCCAAACACATTTGGAACTCTCCTGGGGTACCCTCACACATATTATTCCCTCATTTAATGGATATTTTCACAAAAATGTGAAATTTTCAAAAATCCAGAAAATTGGCTGAAAACGACTAAATATCAAGGACTCATTGGGCGAACCGCTCTGGAACTGAAATCGGAACGCTCACTGACATTTCCCCTATCTGAAAGTCTGATAAACGGCGGAAAAATGACTAAGTCCGAAAAAAAATTTTTTTCAACTTTTTTCAATTTTACCCCCGTGGGATATATATTCTACCCACACACATTTGGAACTCTCCTGGGGTACCCTCACACATATTATTCCCTCATTTAGTGGATATTTTCACAAAAAAGTGAAATTTTCAAAAACCCAGAAAATTGTCTGAAAGCGACTAAATATCAAGGACTCAGTGGGTGAATCTCTCTGGAACTGAAATCGGAACGCTCACTGACATTTCCCCTATCTGAAAGTCTGATAAACGGCGGAAAAATGACTAAGTCCAAAAAAAAATTTTTTTAAACTTTTTTCAATTTTACCCCCTGGGATATATATTCTACCCACACACATTTGGAACTCTCCTGGCGTACCCTCACACATATTATTCCCTCATTTAGTGGATATTTTCACAAAAAAGTGAAATTTTCAAAAATCCAGAAAATTGGCTGAAAACGACTAAATATCAAGGACTCATTGGGCGAACCGCTCTGGAACTGAAATCGGAACGCTCACTGACATTTCCCCTATCTGAAAGTCTGATAAACGCCGGAAAAATGAGTAAGTCCAAAAAAAAATTTTTTTCAACTTTTTTCAATGTTACCCCCGTGGGATATATATTCTACCCACACACATTTGGAACTCTCCTGGGGTACCCTCACACATATTATTCCCTCATTTAGTGGATATTTTCACAAAAATGTGAAATTTTCAAAAATCCAGAAAATTCCCTGAAAACGAGTAAATATCAATGACTCATTGGGCGAACCGCTCTGGAACTGAAATCGGAACGCTCACTGACATTTCCCCTATCTGAAGTCTCATAAATGGCGGAAAAATGACTAAGTCCAAAAAAAAAAATTTTTTGAACTTTTATCAATTTTACCCCCGTGGGTACCCACAGACATTTGGAACTCTCCTGGGGTACCCTCACACATATTATTCCCTCATTTAGTGGATATTTTCACAAAAAAGTGAAATTTTCACAAATCCAAAATATTGGCTGAAAACGACTAAATATCAAGGACTCATTGGGCGAATCGCTCTGGAACTGAAATCGGAACGCTCACTGACATTTCCCCTATCTGAAAGTCTGATAAACGGCGGAAAAATGACTAAGTCCAAAAAAAAAATTTTTCAACTTTTTTCAATTTTACCCCCGTGGGATATATATTCTACCCACACATATTTGGAACTCTCCTGGGGTACCCTCACACATATTATTCCCTCATTTAGTGGATAATTTCACAAAAAAAGTGAAATTTTCAAAAATCCAGAAAATTGGCTGAAAGCGACTAAATATCAAGGACTCAGTGGGTGAATCTCTCTGGAACTGAAATCGGAACGCTCACTGACATTTGCCCTATCTGAAAGTCTGATAAACGCCGGAAAAATGACTAAGTCCAAAAAAAAATTTTTTTCAACTTTTTTCAATTTCACCCCCGTGGGATATATATTCTACCCACACACATTTGGAACTCTCCTGGGGTACCCTCACACACATTATTCCCTCATTTAGTTGATATTTTCACAAAATGTGAAATTTTCAAAAATCCAGAAAATTGGCTGAAAACGACTAAATATCAAGGACTCATTGGGCGAATCGCTCTGGAACTGAAATCGGAACGCTCACTGACATTTGCCCTATCTGAAAGTCTGATAAACACTGGAAAAATGACTAAGTCGAAAAAAAAAAAATTTTCAACTTTTTTCAATTTTACCCCCGTGGGATATATATTCTACCCACACACATTTGGAACTCTCCTGGGGTACCCTCACACACATTATTCCCTCATTTAGTTGATATTTTCACAAAATGTGAAATTTTCAAAAATCCAGAAAATTGGCTGAAAACGACTAAATATCAAGGACTCATTGGGCGAATCGCTCTGGAACTGAAATCGGAACGCTCACTGACATTTGCCCTATCTGAAAGTCTGATAAACGCTGGAAAAATGACTAAGTCCAAAAAAAAAAATTTTTCAACTTTTTTCAATTTCACCCCCGTGGGATATATATTGTACCCACCCACATTTGGAACTCTCCTGGGGTACCCTCACACACATTATTCCCTCATTTAGTTGATATTTTCACAAAATGTGAAATTTTCAAAAATCCAGAAAATTGGCTGAAAACGACTAAATATCAAGGACTCATTGGGCGAATCGCTCTGGAACTGAAATCGGAACGCTCACTGACATTTTCCCTATCTGAAAGTCTGATAAACACTGGAAAAATGACTAAGTCCAAAAAAAAAAATTTTTCAACTTTTTTCAATTTTACCCCCGTGGGATATATATTCTACCCACACATATTTGGAACTCTCCTGGGGTACCCTCACACATATTATTCCCTCATTTAGTGGATATTTTCACAAAAAAGTGAAATTTTCAAAAATCCAGAAAATTGGCTGAAAGCGACTAAATATCAAGGACTCAGTGGGTGAATCTCTCTGGAACTGAAATCGGAACGCTCACTGACATTTGCCCTATCTGAAAGTCTGATAAACGCCGGAAAAATGACTAAGTACAAAAAAAAAAAATGTTCTACTTTTTTCAATTTTACCCCCGTAGGATATATATTCTACCCACACACATTTGGAACTCTCCTGGGGTACCCTCACACATATTATTCCCTCATTTACTGGTTATTTTCACAAAAATGTGAAATTTTCAAAAATCCAGAAAATTGGCTGAAAACGACTAAATATCAAGGACTCATTGGGCGAACCGCTCTGGAACTGAAATCGGAACGCTCACTGACATTTCCCTTATCTGAAAGTCTGATAAACGGCGGAAAAATGACTAAGTCCAAAAAAAAAATTTTTTAAACTTTTTTCAATTTTACCCCCGTGGGATATATATTCTACCCACACACATTTGGAACTCTCCTGGGGTACCCTCACACATATTATTCCCTCATTTAGTGGATATTTTCACAAAAAAGTGAAATTTTCAAAAATCCAGAAAATTGGCTGAAAACGACTAAATATCAAGGACTCATTGGGCGAATCGCTCTGGAACTGAAATCGGAACGCTCACTGACATCTGCCCTATCTGAAAGTCTGATAAACGCTGGAAAAATGACTAAGTCCAAAAAAAAAATTTTTCAACTTTTTTCAATTTCACCCCCGTGGGATATATATTCTACCCACACACATTTGGAACTCTACTGGGGTACCCTCACACACATTATTCCCTCATTTAGTTGATATTTTCACAAAATGTGAAATTTTCAAAAATCCAGAAAATTGGCTGAAAACGACTAAATATCAAGGATTCATTGGGCGAACCGCTCTGGAACTGAAATCGGAACGCTCACTGACATTTCCCCTCTCTGAAAGTCTGATAAATGGCGGAAAAATGACTAAGTCCAAAAAAAAAAATTTTTCAACTTTTTTCAATTTCACCCCCGTGGGATATATATTCTACCCACACACATTTGGAACTCTCCTGGGGTACCCTCACACATATTATTCCCTCATTTAGTGGATATTTTCACAAAAAAGTGAAATTTTCAAAAACCCAGAAAATTGGCTGAAAGCGACTAAATATCAAGGACTCAGTGGGTGAATCTCTCTGGAACTGAAATCGGAACGCTCACTGACATTTGCCCTATCTGAAAGTCTGATAAACGCCGGAAAAATGACTAAGTACAAAAAAAAAATTTTTTCTACTTTTTTCAATTTTACCCCCGTAGGATATATATTCTACCCACACACATTTGGAACTCTCCTGGGGTACCCTCACACATATTATTCCCTCATTTACTGGTTATTTTCACAAAAATGTGAAATTTTCAAAAATCCAGAAAATTGGCTGAAAACGACTAAATATCAAGGACTCATTGGGCGAACCGCTCTGTAACTGAAATCGGAACGCTCACTGACATTTCCCTTATCTGAAAGTCTGATAAACGGCGGAAAAATGACTAAGTCCAAAAAAAAAATTTTTTAAACTTTTTTCAATTTTACCCCCGTGGGATATATATTCTACCCACACACATTTGGAACTCTCCTGGGGTACCCTCACACATATTATTCCCTCATTTAGTGGATATTTTCACAAAAAAGTGAAATTTTCAAAAATCCAGAAAATTGGCTGAAAACGACTAAATATCAAGGACTCATTGGGCGAATCGCTCTGGAACTGAAATCGGAACGCTCACTGACATCTGCCCTATCTGAAAGTCTGATAAACGCTGGAAAAATGACTAAGTCCAAAAAAAAAATTTTTCAACTTTTTTCAATTTCACCCCCGTGGGATATATATTCTACCCACACACATTTGGAACTCTCCTGGGGTACCCTCACACATATTATTGCCTCATTTAGTGGATATTTTCACAAAAAAGTGAAATTTTCAAAAATCCAAAAAATTGGCTGAAAACGACTAAATATCAAGGACTCATTGGGCGAATCGCTCTGGAACTGAAATCGGAACGCTCACTGACATTTCCCCTATCTGAAAGTCTGATAAACGCTGGAAAAATGACTAAGTCCCAAAAAAATTTTTTTTCAACTTTTTTCAATTTTACCCCCGTGGGATATATATTCTACCCACACATATTTGGAACTCTCCTGGGGTACCCTCACACATATTATTCCCTCATTTAGTGGATATTTTCACAAAAAAGTGAAATTTTCAAAAATCCAGAAAATTGGCTGAAAGCGACTAAATATCAAGGACTCAGTGGGTGAATCTCTCTGGAACTGAAATCGGAACGCTCACTGACATTTGCCCTATCTGAAAGTCTGATAAACGCCGGAAAAATGACTAAGTACAAAAAAAAAAAATGTTCTACTTTTTTCAATTTTACCCCCGTAGGATATGTATTCTACCCACACACATTTGGAACTCTCCTGGTACCCTCACACATATTATTCCCTCATTTAGTGGTTATTTTCACAAAAATGTGAAATTTTCAAAAATCCAGAAAATTGGCTGAAAACGACTAAATATCAAGGACTCATTGGGCGAACCGCTCTGGAACTGAAATCGGAACGCTCACTGACATTTCCCCTCTCTGAAAGTCTGATAAATGGCGGAAAAATGACTAAGTCCAAAAAAAAAATTTTTTCAACTTTTTTCAATTTCACCCCCGTGGGATATATATTCTACCCACACACATTTGGAACTCTACTGGGGTACCCTCACACACATTATTCCCTCATTTAGTTGATATTTTCACAAAATGTGAAATTTTCAAAAATCCAGAAAATTGGCTGAAAACGACTAAATATCAAGGATTCATTGGGCGAACCGCTCTGGAACTGAAATCGGAACGCTCACTGACATTTCCCCTCTCTGAAAGTCTGATAAATGGCGGAAAAATGACTAAGTCCAAAAAAAAAAATTTTTCAACTTTTTTCAATTTCACCCCCGTGGGATATATATTCTACCCACACACATTTGGAACTCTCCTGGGGTACCCTCACACATATTATTCCCTCATTTAGTGGATATTTTCACAAAAAAGTGAAATTTTCAAAAACCCAGAAAATTGGCTGAAAGCGACTAAATATCAAGGACTCAGTGGGTGAATCTCTCTGGAACTGAAATCGGAACGCTCACTGACATTTGCCCTATCTGAAAGTCTGATAAACGCCGGAAAAATGACTAAGTACAAAAAAAAAATTTTTTCTACTTTTTTCAATTTTACCCCCGTAGGATATATATTCTACCCACACACATTTGGAACTCTCCTGGGGTACCCTCACACATATTATTCCCTCATTTACTGGTTATTTTCACAAAAATGTGAAATTTTCAAAAATCCAGAAAATTGGCTGAAAACGACTAAATATCAAGGACTCATTGGGCGAACCGCTCTGGAACTGAAATCGGAACGCTCACTGACATTTCCCTTATCTGAAAGTCTGATAAACGGCGGAAAAATGACTAAGTCCAAAAAAAAAATTTTTTAAACTTTTTTCAATTTTACCCCCGTGGGATATATATTCTACCCACACACATTTGGAACTCTCCTGGGGTACCCTCACACATATTATTCCCTCATTTAGTGGATATTTTCACAAAAAAGTGAAATTTTCAAAAATCCAGAAAATTGGCTGAAAACGACTAAATATCAAGGACTCATTGGGCGAATCGCTCTGGAACTGAAATCGGAACGCTCACTGACATCTGCCCTATCTGAAAGTCTGATAAACGCTGGAAAAATGACTAAGTCCAAAAAAAAAATTTTTCAACTTTTTTCAATTTCACCCCCGTGGGATATATATTCTACCCACACACATTTGGAACTCTCCTGGGGTACCCTCACACATATTATTGCCTCATTTAGTGGATATTTTCACAAAAAAGTGAAATTTTCAAAAATCCAAAAAATTGGCTGAAAACGACTAAATATCAAGGACTCATTGGGCGAATCGCTCTGGAACTGAAATCGGAACGCTCACTGACATTTCCCCTATCTGAAAGTCTGATAAACGCTGGAAAAATGACTAAGTCCCAAAAAATTTTTTTTTCAACTTTTTTCAATTTTACCCTCGTGGGATATATATTCTACCCAAACACATTTGGAACTCTCCTGGGGTACCCTCACACATATTATTCCCTCATTTAATGGATATTTTCACAAAAATGTGAAATTTTCAAAAATCCAGAAAATTGGCTGAAAACGACTAAATATCAAGGACTCATTGGGCGAACCGCTCTGGAACTGAAATCGGAACGCTCACTGACATTTCCCCTATCTGAAAGTCTGATAAACGGCGGAAAAATGACTAAGTCCAAAAAAAAATTTTTTTCAACTTTTTTCAATTTTACCCCCGTGGGATATATATTCTACCCACACACATTTGGAACTCTCCTGGGGTACCCTCACACATATTATTCCCTCATTTAGTGGATATTTTCACAAAAAAGTGAAATTTTCAAAAACCCAGAAAATTGGCTGAAAGCGACTAAATATCAAGGACTCAGTGGGTGAATCTCTCTGGAACTGAAATCGGAACGCTCACTGACATTTCCCCTATCTGAAAGTCTGATAAACGGCGGAAAAATGACTAAGTCAAAAAAAAAATTTTTTTAAACTTTTTTCAATTTTACCCCCTGGGATATATATTCTACCCACACACATTTGGAACTCTCCTGGCGTACCCTCACACATATTATTCCCTCATTTAGTGGATATTTTCACAAAAAAGTGAAATTTTCAAAAATCCAGAAAATTGGCTGAAAACGACTAAATATCAAGGACTCATTGGGCGAATCGCTCTGGAACTGAAATCGGAACGCTCACTGACATTTGCCCTATCTGAAAGTCTGATAAACGCTGGAAAAATGACTAAGTCCAAAAAAAAAAATTTTTCAACTTTTTTCAATTTCACCCGCGTGGGATATATATTGTACCCACCCACATTTGGAACTCTCCTGGGGTACCCTCACACACATTATTCCCTCATTTAGTTGATATTTTCACAAAATGTGAAATTTTCAAAAATCCAGAAAATTGGCTGAAAACGACTAAATATCAAGGACTCATTGGGCGAATCGCTCTGGAACTGAAATCGGAACGCTCACTGACATTTTCCCTATCTGAAAGTCTGATAAACACTGGAAAAATGACTAAGTCCAAAAAAAAAAATTTTTCAACTTTTTTCAATTTTACCCCCGTGGGATATATATTCTACCCACACATATTTGGAACTCTCCTGGGGTACCCTCACACATATTATTCCCTCATTTAGTGGATATTTTCACAAAAAAGTGAAATTTTCAAAAATCCAGAAAATTGGCTGAAAGCGACTAAATATCAAGGACTCAGTGGGTGAATCTCTCTGGAACTGAAATCGGAACGCTCACTGACATTTGCCCTATCTGAAAGTCTGATAAACGCCGGAAAAATGACTAAGTACAAAAAAAAAAAATGTTCTACTTTTTTCAATTTTACCCCCGTAGGATATGTATTCTACCCACACACATTTGGAACTCTCCTGGTACCCTCACACATATTATTCCCTCATTTAGTGGTTATTTTCACAAAAATGTGAAATTTTCAAAAATCCAGAAAATTGGCTGAAAACGACTAAATATCAAGGACTCATTGGGCGAACCGCTCTGGAACTGAAATCGGAACGCTCACTGACATTTCCCCTCTCTGAAAGTCTGATAAATGGCGGAAAAATGACTAAGTCCAAAAAAAAAATTTTTTCAACTTTTTTCAATTTCACCCCCGTGGGATATATATTCTACCCACACACATTTGGAACTCTACTGGGGTACCCTCACACACATTATTCCCTCATTTAGTTGATATTTTCACAAAATGTGAAATTTTCAAAAATCCAGAAAATTGGCTGAAAACGACTAAATATCAAGGATTCATTGGGCGAACCGCTCTGGAACTGAAATCGGAACGCTCACTGACATTTCCCCTCTCTGAAAGTCTGATAAATGGCGGAAAAATGACTAAGTCCAAAAAAAAAAATTTTTCAACTTTTTTCAATTTCACCCCCGTGGGATATATATTCTACCCACACACATTTGGAACTCTCCTGGGGTACCCTCACACATATTATTCCCTCATTTAGTGGATATTTTCACAAAAAAGTGAAATTTTCAAAAACCCAGAAAATTGGCTGAAAGCGACTAAATATCAAGGACTCAGTGGGTGAATCTCTCTGGAACTGAAATCGGAACGCTCACTGACATTTGCCCTATCTGAAAGTCTGATAAACGCCGGAAAAATGACTAAGTACAAAAAAAAAAATTTTTTCTACTTTTTTCAATTTTACCCCCGTAGGATATATATTCTACCCACACACATTTGGAACTCTCCTGGGGTACCCTCACACATATTATTCCCTCATTTACTGGTTATTTTCACAAAAATGTGAAATTTTCAAAAATCCAGAAAATTGGCTGAAAACGACTAAATATCAAGGACTCATTGGGCGAACCGCTCTGGAACTGAAATCGGAACGCTCACTGACATTTCCCTTATCTGAAAGTCTGATAAACGGCGGAAAAATGACTAAGTCCAAAAAAAAAATTTTTTAAACTTTTTTCAATTTTACCCCCGTGGGATATATATTCTACCCACACACATTTGGAACTCTCCTGGGGTACCCTCACACATATTATTCCCTCATTTAGTGGATATTTTCACAAAAAAGTGAAATTTTCAAAAATCCAGAAAATTGGCTGAAAACGACTAAATATCAAGGACTCATTGGGCGAATCGCTCTGGAACTGAAATCGGAACGCTCACTGACATCTGCCCTATCTGAAAGTCTGATAAACGCTGGAAAAATGACTAAGTCCAAAAAAAAAATTTTTCAACTTTTTTCAATTTCACCCCCGTGGGATATATATTCTACCCACACACATTTGGAACTCTCCTGGGGTACCCTCACACATATTATTGCCTCATTTAGTGGATATTTTCACAAAAAAGTGAAATTTTCAAAAATCCAAAAAATTGGCTGAAAACGACTAAATATCAAGGACTCATTGGGTGAATCGCTCTGGAACTGAAATCGGAACGCTCACTGACATTTCCCCTATCTGAAAGTCTGATAAACGCTGGAAAAATGACTAAGTCCCAAAAAATTTTTTTTTCAACTTTTTTCAATTTTACCCTCGTGGGATATATATTCTACCCAAACACATTTGGAACTCTCCTGGGGTACCCTCACACATATTATTCCCTCATTTAATGGATATTTTCACAAAAATGTGAAATTTTCAAAAATCCAGAAAATTGGCTGAAAACGACTAAATATCAAGGACTCATTGGGCGAACCGCTCTGGAACTGAAATCGGAACGCTCACTGACATTTCCCCTATCTGAAAGTCTGATAAACGGCGGAAAAATGACTAAGTCCAAAAAAAAATTTTTTTCAACTTTTTTCAATTTTACCCCCGTGGGATATATATTCTACCCACACACATTTGGAACTCTCCTGGGGTACCCTCACACATATTATTCCCTCATTTAGTGGATATTTTCACAAAAAAGTGAAATTTTCAAAAACCCAGAAAATTGGCTGAAAGCGACTAAATATCAAGGACTCAGTGGGTGAATCTCTCTGGAACTGAAATCGGAACGCTCACTGACATTTCCCCTATCTGAAAGTCTGATAAACGGCGGAAAAATGACTAAGTCAAAAAAAAAATTTTTTTAAACTTTTTTCAATTTTACCCCCTGGGATATATATTCTACCCACACACATTTGGAACTCTCCTGGCGTACCCTCACACATATTATTCCCTCATTTAGTGGATATTTTCACAAAAAAGTGAAATTTTCAAAAATCCAGAAAATTGGCTGAAAACGACTAAATATCAAGGACTCATTGGGCGAATCGCTCTGGAACTGAAATCGGAACGCTCACTGACATCTGCCCTATCTGAAAGTCTGATAAACGGCGGAAAAATGACTAAGTCCAAAAAAAAAATTTTTTCTACTTTTTTCAATTTTACCCCCGTAGGATATATATTCTACCCACACACATTTGGAACTCTCCTGGTACCCTCACACATATTATTCCCTCATTTGGTGGTTATTTTCACAAAAATGTGAAATTTTCAAAAATCCAGAAAATTGGCTGAAAACGACTAAATATCAAGGACTCATTGGGCGAACCGCTCTGGAACTGAAATCGGAACGCTCACTGACATTTCCCCTCTCTGAAAGTCTGATAAACGGCGGAAAAATGACTAAGTCCAAAAAAAAAATTTTTTCAACTTTTTTCAATTTCACCCCCGTGGGATATATATTCTACCCACACACATTTGGAACTCTACTGGGGTACCCTCACACACATTATTCCCTCATTTAGTTGATATTTTCACAAAATGTGAAATTTTCAAAAATCCAGAAAATTGGCTGAAAACGACTAAATATCAATGACTCATTGGGCGAATCGCTCTGGAACTGAAATCGGAACTCTCACTGACATTTGCCCTATCTGAAAGTCTGATAAACACTGGAAAAATGACTAAGTCCAAAAAAAAAATTTTTTCTACTTTTTTCAATTTTACCCCCGTAGGATATATATTCTACCCACACACATTTGGAACTCTCCTGGTACCCTCACACATATTATTCCCTCATTTAGTGGTTATTTTCACAAAAATGTGAAATTTTCAAAAATCCAGAAAATTGGCTGAAAACGACTAAATATCAAGGACTCATTGGGCGAACCGCTCTGGAACTGAAATCGGAACGCTCACTGACATTTCCCCTCTCTGAAAGTCTGATAAATGGCGGAAAAATGACTAAGTCCAAAAAAAAAATTTTTTCAACTTTTTTCAATTTCACCCCCGTGGGATATATATTCTACCCACACACATTTGGAACTCTACTGGGGTACCCTCACACACATTATTCCCTCATTTAGTTGATATTTTCACAAAATGTGAAATTTTCAAAAATCCAGAAAATTGGCTGAAAACGACTAAATATCAAGGATTCATTGGGCGAACCGCTCTGGAACTGAAATCGGAACGCTCACTGACATTTCCCCTCTCTGAAAGTCTGATAAATGGCGGAAAAATGACTAAGTCCAAAAAAAAAAATTTTTCAACTTTTTTCAATTTCACCCCCGTGGGATATATATTCTACCCACACACATTTGGAACTCTCCTGGGGTACCCTCACACATATTATTCCCTCATTTAGTGGATATTTTCACAAAAAAGTGAAATTTTCAAAAACCCAGAAAATTGGCTGAAAGCGACTAAATATCAAGGACTCAGTGGGTGAATCTCTCTGGAACTGAAATCGGAACGCTCACTGACATTTGCCCTATCTGAAAGTCTGATAAACGCCGGAAAAATGACTAAGTACAAAAAAAAAAATTTTTTCTACTTTTTTCAATTTTACCCCCGTAGGATATATATTCTACCCACACACATTTGGAACTCTCCTGGGGTACCCTCACACATATTATTCCCTCATTTACTGGTTATTTTCACAAAAATGTGAAATTTTCAAAAATCCAGAAAATTGGCTGAAAACGACTAAATATCAAGGACTCATTGGGCGAATCGCTCTGGAACTGAAATCGGAACGCTCACTGACATCTGCCCTATCTGAAAGTCTGATAAACGCTGGAAAAATGACTAAGTCCAAAAAAAAAATTTTTCAACTTTTTTCAATTTCACCCCCGTGGGATATATATTCTACCCACACACATTTGGAACTCTCCTGGGGTACCCTCACACATATTATTGCCTCATTTAGTGGATATTTTCACAAAAAAGTGAAATTTTCAAAAATCCAAAAAATTGGCTGAAAACGACTAAATATCAAGGACTCATTGGGTGAATCGCTCTGGAACTGAAATCGGAACGCTCACTGACATTTCCCCTATCTGAAAGTCTGATAAACGCTGGAAAAATGACTAAGTCCCAAAAAATTTTTTTTTCAACTTTTTTCAATTTTACCCTCGTGGGATATATATTCTACCCAAACACATTTGGAACTCTCCTGGGGTACCCTCACACATATTATTCCCTCATTTAATGGATATTTTCACAAAAATGTGAAATTTTCAAAAATCCAGAAAATTGGCTGAAAACGACTAAATATCAAGGACTCATTGGGCGAACCGCTCTGGAACTGAAATCGGAACGCTCACTGACATTTCCCCTATCTGAAAGTCTGATAAACGGCGGAAAAATGACTAAGTCCAAAAAAAAATTTTTTTCAACTTTTTTCAATTTTACCCCCGTGGGATATATATTCTACCCACACACATTTGGAACTCTCCTGGGGTACCCTCACACATATTATTCCCTCATTTAGTGGATATTTTCACAAAAAAGTGAAATTTTCAAAAACCCAGAAAATTGGCTGAAAGCGACTAAATATCAAGGACTCAGTGGGTGAATCTCTCTGGAACTGAAATCGGAACGCTCACTGACATTTCCCCTATCTGAAAGTCTGATAAACGGCGGAAAAATGACTAAGTCAAAAAAAAAATTTTTTTAAACTTTTTTCAATTTTACCCCCTGGGATATATATTCTACCCACACACATTTGGAACTCTCCTGGCGTACCCTCACACATATTATTCCCTCATTTAGTGGATATTTTCACAAAAAAGTGAAATTTTCAAAAATCCAGAAAATTGGCTGAAAACGACTAAATATCAAGGACTCATTGGGCGAATCGCTCTGGAACTGAAATCGGAACGCTCACTGACATCTGCCCTATCTGAAAGTCTGATAAACGGCGGAAAAATGACTAAGTCCAAAAAAAATAATTTTTTGAACTTTTTTCAATTTTACCCCCGTGGGTACCCACAGACATTTGGAACTCTCCTGGGGTACCCTCACACACATTATTCCCTCATTTAGTTGATATTTTCACAAAATGTGAAATTTTCAAAAATCCAGAAAATTGGCTGAAAACGACTAAATATCAAGGACTCATTGGGCGAATCGCTCTGGAACTGAAATCGGAACGCTCACTGACATTTGCCCTATCTGAAAGTCTGATAAACACTGGAAAAATGACTAAGTCGAAAAAAAAAAAATTTTCAACTTTTTTCAATTTTACCCCCGTGGGATATATATTCTACCGACACACATTTGGAACTCTCCTGGGGTACCCTCACACATATTATTGCCTCATTTAGTGGATATTTTCACAAAAAAGTGAAATTTTCAAAAATCCAAAAAATTGGCTGAAAACGACTAAATATCAAGGACTCATTGGGCGAATCACTCTGGAACTGAAATCGGAACGCTCACTGACATTTCCCCTATCTGAAAGTCTGATAAACGCTGGAAAAATGACTAAGTCCAAAAAAAAAAATTTTTCAACTTTTTTCAATTTCACCCCCGTGGGATATATATTGTACCCACCCACATTTGGAACTCTCCTGGGGTACCCTCACACACATTATTCCCTCATTTAGTTGATATTTTCACAAAATGTGAAATTTTCAAAAATCCAGAAAATTGGCTGAAAACGACTAAATATCAAGGACTCATTGGGCGAATCGCTCTGGAACTGAAATCGGAACGCTCACTGACATTTTCCCTATCTGAAAGTCTGATAAACACTGGAAAAATGACTAAGTCCAAAAAAAAAAATTTTTCAACTTTTTTCAATTTTACCCCCGTGGGATATATATTCTACCCACACATATTTGGAACTCTCCTGGGGTACCCTCACACATATTATTCCCTCATTTAGTGGATATTTTCACAAAAAAGTGAAATTTTCAAAAATCCAGAAAATTGGCTGAAAGCGACTAAATATCAAGGACTCAGTGGGTGAATCTCTCTGGAACTGAAATCGGAACGCTCACTGACATTTGCCCTATCTGAAAGTCTGATAAACGCCGGAAAAATGACTAAGTACAAAAAAAAATGTTCTACTTTTTTCAATTTTACCCCCGTAGGATATGTATTCTACCCACACACATTTGGAACTCTCCTGGTACCCTCACACATATTATTCCCTCATTTAGTGGTTATTTTCACAAAAATGTGAAATTTTCAAAAATCCAGAAAATTGGCTGAAAACGACTAAATATCAAGGACTCATTGGGCGAACCGCTCTGGAACTGAAATCGGAACGCTCACTGACATTTCCCCTCTCTGAAAGTCTGATAAACGGCGGAAAAATGACTAAGTACAAAAAAAAAAATTTTTCTACTTTTTTCAATTTTACCCCCGTAGGATATATATTCTACCCACACACATTTGGAACTCTCCTGGGGTACCCTCACACATATTATTCCCTCATTTAGTGGTTATTTTCACAAAAATGTGAAATTTTCAAAAATCCAGAAAATTGGCTGAAAACGACTAAATATCAAGGACTCATTGGGCGAACCGCTCTGGAACTGAAATCGGAACGCTCACTGACATTTCCCCTATCTGAAAGTCTGATAAACGGCGGAAAAATGACTAAGTCCAAAAAAAAAAATTTTTCAACTTTTTTCAATTTCACCCCCGTGGGATATATATTCTACCCCCACACATTTGGAACTCTCCTGGGTTACCTTCACACACATTATTCCCTCATTTAGTTGATATTTTCACAAAATGTGAAATTTTCAAAAATCCAGAAAATTGGCTGAAAACGAGTTAATATCAAGGACTCATTGGGCGAATCGCTCTGGAACTGAAATCGGAACGCTCACTGACATCTGCCCTATCTGAAAGTCTGATAAACGCTGGAAAAATGACTAAGTCCAAAAAAAAAAATTTTTCAACTTTTTTCAATTTCACCCCCGTGGGATATATATTCTATCCACACACATTTGGAACTCTCCTGGGGTACCCTCACACATATTATTGCCTCATTTAGTGGATATTTTCACAAAAAAAGTGAAATTTTCAAAAATCCAAAAAATTGGCTGAAAATGACTAAATATCAAGGACTCATTGGGCGAATCGCTCTGGAACTGAAATCGGAATGCTCACTGACATTTCCCCTATCTGAAAGTCCGATAAACGCTGGAAAAATGACTAAGTCCAAAAAAATTTTTTTTTCAACTTTTTTCAATTTTACCCCCGTGGGATATATATTCTACCCACACACATTTGGAACTCTCCTGGGGTACCCTCACACATATTATTCCCTCATTTAGTGGATATTTTCACAAAAAAGCGAAATTTTCAAAAATCCAGAAAATTGGCTGAAAGCGACTAAATATCAAGGACTCAGTGGGTGAATCTCTCTGGAACTGAAATCGGAAAGCTCACTGACATTTGCCCTATCTGAAAGTCTGATAAACGCTGGAAAAATGACTAAGTCCAAAAAAAAAAAATTTTTCAACTTTTTTCAATTTTACCCCCGTGGGATATATATTCTACCCACACACATTTGGAACTCTCCTGGGGTACCCTCACACATATTATTCCCTCATTTAGTGGATATTTTCACAGAAAAGTGAGATTTTCAAAAATCCAGAAAATTGGCTGAAAGCGACTTAATATCAAGGACTCAGTGGGTGAATCTCTCTGGAACTGAAATCGGAACGCTCACTGACATTTGCCCTATCTGAAAGTCTGATAAACGCCGGAAAAATGACTAAGTACAAAAAAAAAAAATTTTTTCTACTTTTTTCAATTTTACCCCCGTAGGATATGTATTCTACCCACACACATTTGGTACTCTCCTGGGGTACCCTCACACATATTATTCCCTCATTTAGTGGTTATTTTCACAAAAATGTGAAATTTTCAAAAATCCAGAAAATTGGCTGAAAACGACTAAATATCAAGGACTCATTGGGCGAACCGCTCTGGAACTGAAATCGGAACGCTCACTGACATTTCCCCTCTCTGAAAGTCTGATAAACGGCGGAATAATGACTAAGTCCAAAAAAAAAATTTTTGAACTTTTTTCAATTTTACCCCCGTGGGATATATATTCTACCCACACACATTTGGAACTCTCCTGGGGTACCCTCACACATATTATTCCCTCATTTAGTGGATATTTTCACAAAAAAGTGAAATTTTCAAAAATGCAGAAAATTTGCTGAAAGCGACTAAATATCAAGGACTCATTGGGTGAATCGCTCTGGAACTGAAATCGGAACGCTCACTGACATTTGCCCTATCTGAAAGTCTGATAAACGCCGTTAAAATGACTAAGTCCAAAAAAAAAAATTTTTTTAACTTTTTTCAATTTTACCCCCGTGGGATATATATTCTACCCACACACATTTGGAACTCTCCTGGGGTACCCTCACACATATTATTCCCTCATTTAGTGGATATTTTCACAAAAAAGTGAAATTTTCAAAAATACAGAAAATTTGCTGAAAGCGACTAAATATCAAGGACTCATTGGGTGAATCGCTCTGGAACTGAAATCGGAACGCTCACTGACATTTGCCCTATCTGAAAGTCTGATAAACGCCGTTAAAATGACTAAGTCCAAAAAAAAAAATTTTTCAACTTTTTTCAATTTCACCCCCGTGGGATATATATTGTACCCACACACATTTGGAACTCTCCTGGGGTACCCTCACACATATTATTCCCTCATTTAGTGGATATTTTCACAAAAAAGTGAAATTTTCAAAAATCCAAAATATTGGCTAAAAACGACTAAATATCAAGGACTCATTGGGCGAACCGCTCTGGAACTGAAATCGGAACGCTCACTGACATTTCCCCTATCTGAAAGTCTGATAAACGCTGGAAAAATGACTAAGTCCCCAAAAATTTTTTTTTCAACTTTTTTCAATTTTACCACTATGGGATATATATTCTACCCACACACATTTGGAACTCTCCTGGGGTACCCTCACACATATTATTCCCTCATTTAGTGGATATTTTCACAAAAAAGTGAAATTTTCAAAAATCCAGAAAATTGGCTGAAAGCGACTTAATATCAAGGACTCAGTGGGTGAATCTCTCTGGAACTGAAATCGGAACGCTCACTGACATTTGCCCTATCTGAAAGTCTGATAAACGCCGGAAAAATGACTAAGTACAAAAAAAAAAAATTTTTTCTACTTTTTACAATTTTACCCCCGTAGGATATGTATTCTACCCACACACATTTGGAACTCTCCTGGGGTACCCTCACACATATTATTCCCTCATTTAGTGGTTATTTTCACAAAAATGTGAAATTTTCAAAAATCCAGAAAATTGGCTGAAAACGACTAAATATCAAGGACTCATTGGGTGAATCGCTCTGGAACTGAAATCGGAACGCTCACTGACATTTGCCCTATCTGAAAGTCTGATAAACGCCGTTAAAATGACTAAGTCCAAAAAAAAAAATTTTTTTAACTTTTTTCAATTTTACCCCCGTGGGATATATATTCTACCCACACACATTTGGAACTCTCCTGGGGTACCCTCACACATATTATTCCCTCATTTAGTGGATATTTTCACAAAAAAGTGAAATTTTCAAAAATGCAGAAAATTTGCTGAAAGCGACTAAATATCAAGGACTCATTGGGTGAATCGCTCTGGAACTGAAATCGGAACGCTCACTGACATTTGCCCTATCTGAAAGTCTGATAAACGCCGTTAAAATGACTAAGTCCAAAAAAAAAAATTTTTTTAACTTTTTTCAATTTTACCCCCGTGGGATATATATTCTACCCACACACATTTGGAACTCTCCTGGGGTACCCTCACACATATTATTCCCTCATTTAGTGGATATTTTCACAAAAAAGTGAAATTTTCAAAAATGCAGAAAATTTGCTGAAAGCGACTAAATATCAAGGACTCATTGGGTGAATCGCTCTGGAACTGAAATCGGAACGCTCACTGACATTTCCCCTATCTGAAAGTCTGATAAACGCTGGAAAAATGACTAAGTCCCCAAAAATTTTTTTTTCAACTTTTTTCAATTTTACCACTATGGGATATATATTCTACCCACACACATTTGGAATTCTCCTGGGGTACCCTCACACATATTATTCCCTCATTTAGTGGATATTTTCACAAAAAAGTGAAATTTTCAAAAATCCAGAAAATTGGCTGAAAGCGACTAAATATCGAGGACTCAGTGGGTGAATCTCTCTGGAACTGAAATCGGAATGCTCACTGACATTTGCCCTATCTGAAAGTCTGATAAACGCCAGAAAAATGACTAAGTACAAAAAAATTTTTTTCTACTTTTTTCAATTTTACCCGCGTAGGATATATATTCTACCCACACACATTTGGAACTCTCCTGGGGTACCCTCACACATATTATTCCCTCATTTAGTGGTTATTTTCACAAAAATGTGAAATTTTCAAAAATCCAGAAAATTGGCTGAAAACGACTAAATATCAAGGACTCATTGGGCGAACCGCTCTGGAACTGAAATCGGAACGCTCACTGACATTTCCCCTATCTGAAAGTCTGATAAACGGTGGAAAAATGACTAAGTCCAAAAAAAAAAATTTTTGAACTTTTTTCAATTTTACCCCCGTGGGATATATATTCTACCCACACACATTTGGAGCTCTCCTGGGGTACCGTCACACATATTATTCCCTCATTTAGTGGATATTTTCACAAAAAAGTAAAATTTTCAAAAATCCAGAAAAATTGGCTGAAAACGACTAAATATCAAGGACTCATTGGGCGAATCGCTCTGGAACTGAAATCGGAACGCTCACTGACATCTGCCCTATCTGATAGTCTGATAAACGCTGGAAAAATGACTAAGTCCAAAAAAAAAAATTTTTCAACTTTTTTCAATTTCACCCCGTGGGATATATATTCTACCCACACACATTTGGTACTCTCCTGGGGTACCCTCACACATATTATTGCCTCATTTAGTGGATATTTTCACAAAAAAGTGAAATTTTCAAAAATCCAAAAAATTGGCTGAAAACGACTAAATATCAAGGACTCATTGGGCGAATCGCTCTGGAACTGAAATCGGAAAGCTCACTGACATTTCCCCTATCTGAAAGTCTGATAAACGCTGGAAAAATGACTAAGTCCAAAAAAAAAAATTTTTCAACTTATTTCAATTTCACCCCCGTGGGATATATATTGTACCCAAAAACATTTGGAACTCTCCTGGGGTACCCTCACACACATAATTCCCTCATTTAGTTGATATTTTCAAAAAATGTGAAATTTTCAAAAATCCAGAAAATTGGCTGAAAACGACTAAATATCAAGGACTCATTGGGCGAATCGCTCTGGAACTGAAATCGGAACGCTCACTGACATTTGCCCTATCTGAAAGTCTGATAAACGGCGGAAAAATGACTAAGTCCAAAAAAAAATTTTTTTCAACTTTTTTCAATTTTACCCCCGTGGGATATATATTCTACCCACACACATTTGGAACTCTCCTGGGGTACCCTCACACATATTATTCCCTCATTTAGTGGATATTTTCACAATTTGTGAAATTTTCAAAAATCCAGAAAATTGGCTGAAAACGACTAAATATCAAGGACTCATTGGGCGAATCGCTCTGGAACTGAAATCGGAACGCTCACTGACATTTGCCCTATCTGAAAGTCTGATAAACGCTGGAAAAATGACTAAGTCCAAAAAAAAAAATTTTTCAACTTTTTTCAATTTCACCCCCGTGGGATATATATTGTACCCACACACATTTGGAACTCTCCTGTGGTACCCTCACACACATAATTCCCTCATTTAGTTGATATTTTCACAAAATGTGAAATTTTCAAAATTCCAGAAAATTGGCTGAAAACGACTAATTATCAAGGACTCATTGGTCGAATCGCTCTGGAACTGAAATCGGAACGCTCACTGACATTTCCCCTATCTGAAAGTCTGATAAACGGCGGAAAAATGACGAAGTCCAAAAAAAAAATTTTTTCAACTTTTTTCAATTTTACCCCCGTGGGATATATATTCTACCCACACACATTTGGAACTCCCCTGGGGTACCCTCACACATATTATTCCCTCATTTAGTGGATATTTTCACAAAAATGTGAAATTTTCAAAAATCCAGAAAATTGGCTGAAAACGACTAAATATCAAGGACTCATTGGGCGAACCGCTCTGGAACTGAAATCGGAACTCTCACTGACATTTGCCCTATCTGAAAGTCTGATAAACGCCGTTAAAATGACTAAGTCCAAAAAAAAAAATTTTTCAACTTTTTTCAATTTCACCCCCGTGGGATATATATTGTACCCACACACATTTGGAACTCTCCTGGGGTACCCTCACACATATTATTCCCTCATTTAGTGGATATTTTCACAAAAAAGTGAAATTTTCAAAAATCCAGAAAATTGGCTGAAAGCGACTAAATATCAAGGACTCATTGGTTGAATCGCTCTGGAACTGAAATCGGAACGCTCACTGACATTTGCCCTATCTGAAAGTCTGATAAACGCCGGAAAAATGACTAAGTCCAAAAAAAAAAATTTTGCAACTTTTTTCAATTTTACCCCCGTGGGATATATATTCTACCCACACACATTTGGAAATCTCCTGGGGTACCCTCACACATATTATTCCCTCATTTAGTGGATATTTTCACAAAAAAGTGAAATTTTCAAAAATCCAGAAAATTGGCTGAAAGCGACTAAATATCAAGGACTCAGTGGGAGAATCTCTCTGGAACTGAAATCGGAACGCTCACTGACATTTGCCCTATCTGAAAGTCTGATAAACGCCGGAAAAATGACTAAGTACAAAAAAAAAAATTTTTCTACTTTTTTCAATTTTACCCCCGTAGGATATGTCTTCTAGCCACACACATTTGGAACTCTCCTGGGGTACCCTCACACATATTATTCCCTCATTTAGTGGTTATTTTCACAAAAATGTGAAATTTTCAAAAATCCAGAAAATTTGCTGAAAACGACTAAATATCAAGGACTCATTGTCCGAACCGCTCTGGAACTGAAATCGGAACGCTCACTGACATTTCCCCTCTCTGAAAGTCTGATAAACGGCGGAAAAATGACTAAGTCCAAAAAAAAAATTTTTTGAACTTTTTTCAATTTTACCCCCGTGGGATATATATTCTACCCACACACATTTGGAACTCTCCTGGGGTACCCTCACACATATTATTCCCTCATTTAGTGGATATTTTCACAAAAAAGTGAAATTTTCAAAAATCCAGAAAATTTGCTGAAAGCGACTAAATATCAAGGACTCATTGGGTGAATCGCTCTGGAACTGAAATCGGAACGCTCACTGACATTTGCCCTATCTGAAAGTCTGATAAACGCCGGAAAAATGACTAAGTCCAAAAAAAAAAATTTTTCAACTTTTTTCAATTTTACCCCCGTGGGATATATATTCTACCCACACGCATTTGGAACTCTCCTGGGGTACCCTCACACATATTATTTCCTCATTTAGTGGATATTTTCAAAAATCCAGAAAATTGGCTGAAAACGACTAAATATCAAGGACTCATTCGGCGAACCACTCTGGAACTGAAATCGGAACGCTCACTGACATTTCCCCTATCTGAAAGTCTGATAAACGGCGGAAAAATGACTAAGTCCAAAAAAAAAATTTTTTGAACTTTTTTCAATTTTACCCCCATGGGATTTATATTCTACCCACACACATTTGGAACTCTCCTGGGGTACCCTCACACATCTTATTCCCTCATTTAGTGGATATTTTCACAAAAAAGTGAAATTTTCAAAAATCCAAAATATTGGCTAAAAACGACTAAATATCAAGGACTCATTGGGCGAACCGCTCTGGAACTGAAATCGGAACGCTCACTGACATTTCCCCTATCTGAAAGTCTGATAAACGGCGGAAAAATGACTAAGTCCAAAAAAAAAATTTTTTGAACTTTTTTCAATTTTACCCCCGTGGGATATATATTCTACCCATACACATTTGGAACTCTCCTGGGGTACCCTCACACATATTATTCCCTCATTTAGTGGATATTTTCACAAAAAAGTGAAATTTTCAAAAATCCAAAATATTGGCTGAAAACGACTAAATATCAAGGACTCATTGGGCGAATCGCTCTGGAACTGAAATCGGAATGCTCACTGACATTTGCCCTATCTGAAAGTCTGATAAACACTGGAAAAATGACTAAGTCCAAAAAAATTTTTTTTTCAACTTTTTTCAATTTTACCCCCGTGGGATATATATTCTACCCACACACATTTGGAACTCTCCTGGGCTACCCTCACACATATTATTCCCTCATTTAGTGGATATTTTCATAATAAAGTGAAATTTTCAAAAATCCAGAAAATTGGCTGAAAATGACTAAATATCAAAGACTCATTGGGCGAATCGCTCTGGAACTGAAATCGAAACGCTCACTGACATTTGCCCTATCTGCAAGTCTGATAAACGTAGGAAAAATGACTAAGTCCAAAAAAAAATTTTTTTTAACTTTTTTCAATTTTACCCCCGTGGGATATAAATTATACCCACACACATTTGGAACTCTCCTGGGGTACCCTCACACATATTATTCCCTCATTTAGTGGATATTTTCACAGAAAAGTGAGATTTTCAAAAATCCAGAAAATTGGCTGAAAGCGACTAAATATCAAGGACTCATTGGCCGAATCGCTCTGGAACTGAAATCGGAATGCTCACTGACATTCGCCCTATCTGAAAGTCTGATAAACGCTGGAAAAATGACTAAGTCCAAAAAAAAATATTTTTCAACTTTTTTCAATTTTACCCCGTGGGATATATATTCTACCCACACACATTTGGAACTCTCCTGGGGTACCCTCACACATATTATTCCCTCATTTAGTGGATATTTTCACAGAAAAGTGAGATTTTCAAAAATCCAGAAAATTGGCTGAAAACGACTAAATATCAAGGACTCATTGGGCGAACCGCTCTGGAACTGAAATCGGAGCGCTCACTGACATTTCCCCTATCTGAAAGTCTGATAAACGGCGGAAAAATGACTAAGTCCAAAAAAAAAATTTTTTGAACTTTTTTCAATTTTACCCCCATGGGATATATATTCTACCCACACACATTTGGAACTCTCCTGGGGTACCCTCACACATCTTATTCCCTCATTTAGTGGATATTTTCACAAAAAAGTGAAATTTTCAAAAATCCAAAATATTGGCTAAAAACGACTAAATATCAAGGACTCATTGGGCGAACCGCTCTGGAACTGAAATCGGAACGCTCACTGACATTTCCCCTATCTGAAAGTCTGATAAACGGCGGAAAAATGACTAAGTCCAAAAAAAAAATTTTTTGAACTTTTTTCAATTTTACCCCCGTGGGATATATATTCTACCCATACACATTTGGAACTCTCCTGGGGTACCCTCACACATATTATTCCCTCATTTAGTGGATATTTTCACAAAAAAGTGAAATTTTCAAAAATCCAAAATATTGGCTGAAAACGACTAAATATCAAGGACTCATTGGGCGAATCGCTCTGGAACTGAAATCGGAACGCTCACTGACATTTCCCCTATCTGAAAGTCTGATAAACGGCGGAAAAATGACTAAGTCCAAAAAAAAAATTTTTTCAACTTTTTTCAATTTTACCCCGGTGGGATATATATTCTACCCACACACATTTGGAACTCTCCTGGGCTACCCTCACACATATTATTCCCTCATTTAGTGGATATTTTCATAATAAAGTGAAATTTTCAAAAATCCAGAAAATTGGCTGAAAATGACTAAATATCAAATACTCATTGGGCGAATCGCTCTGGAACTGAAATCGAAACGCTCACTGACATTTGCCCTATCTGCAAGTCTGATAAACGTAGGAAAAATGACTAAGTCCAAAAAAAAATATTTTTCAACTTTTTTCAATTTTATCCCCGTGGGATATATATTCTACCCACACACATTTGGAACTCTCCTGGGGTACCCTCACACATATTATTCCCTCATTTAGTGGATATTTTCACAGAAAAGTGAGATTTTCAAAAATCCAGAAAACTGGCTGAAAACGACTAAATATCAAGGACTCATTGGGCGAATCGCTCTGGAACTGAAATCGGAACGCTCACTGACATTTCCCCTCTCTGAAAGTCTGATAAACGCTGGAAAAATGACTAAGTCCAAAAAAAATTTTTTTTAAACTTTTTTCAATTTTACCCCCGTGGGATATATATTCTACCCACACACATTTGGAACTCTCCTGGGGTACCCTCACACAAATTATTCCCTCATTTAGTGGATATTTTCACAAAAAAGTGAAATTTTCAAAAATCCAGAAAATTGGCTGAAAACGAATAAATATCAAGGACTCATTGGGCGAACCGCTCTGGAACTGAAATCGGAACGCTCACTGACATTTCCCCTATCTGAAAGTCTGATAAACACTGGAAAAATGACTAAGTCCAAAAAAATTTTTTTTTCAACTTTTTTCAATTTTACCCCCGTGGGATATATATTCTACCCACACACATTTGGAACTCTCCTGGGCTACCCTCACACATATTATTCCCTCATTTAGTGGATATTTTCATAATAAAGCGAAATTTTCAAAAATCCAGAAAATTGGCTGAAAATGACTAAATATCAAAGACTCATTGGGCGAATCGCCCTGGAACCGAAATTGGAATGCTCACTGACATTTGCCCTATCTGAAAGTCTGATAAACGGCGGAAAAATGACTAAGTCCAAAAAAAAATTTTTTTTAACTTTTTTCAATTTTACCCCCGTGGGATATAAATTATACCCACACACATTTGGAACTCTCCTGGGGTACCCTCACACATATTATTCCCTCATTTAGTGGATATTTTCACAGAAAAGTGAGATTTTCAAAAATCCAGAAAATTGGCTGAAAGCGACTAAATATCAAGGACTCATTGGCCGAATCGCTCTGGAACTGAAATCGGAATGCTCACTGACATTCGCCCTATCTGAAAGTCTGATAAACGCTGGAAAAATGACTAAGTCCAAAAAAAAATATTTTTCAACTTTTTTCAATTTTACCCCGTGGGATATATATTCTACCCACACACATTTGGAACTCTCCTGGGGTACCCTCACACATATTATTCCCTCATTTAGTGGATATTTTCACAGAAAAGTGAGATTTTCAAAAATCCAGAAAATTGGCTGAAAACGACTAAATATCAAGGACTCATTGGGCGAACCGCTCTGGAACTGAAATCGGAGCGCTCACTGACATTTCCCCTATCTGAAAGTCTGATAAACGGCGGAAAAATGACTAAGTCCAAAAAAAAAATTTTTTGAACTTTTTTCAATTTTACCCCCATGGGATATATATTCTACCCACACACATTTGGAACTCTCCTGGGGTACCCTCACACATCTTATTCCCTCATTTAGTGGATATTTTCACAAAAAAGTGAAATTTTCAAAAATCCAAAATATTGGCTAAAAACGACTAAATATCAAGGACTCATTGGGCGAACCGCTCTGGAACTGAAATCGGAACGCTCACTGACATTTCCCCTATCTGAAAGTCTGATAAACGGCGGAAAAATGACTAAGTCCAAAAAAAAAATTTTTTGAACTTTTTTCAATTTTACCCCCGTGGGATATATATTCTACCCATACACATTTGGAACTCTCCTGGGGTACCCTCACACATATTATTCCCTCATTTAGTGGATATTTTCACAAAAAAGTGAAATTTTCAAAAATCCAAAATATTGGCTGAAAACGACTAAATATCAAGGACTCATTGGGCGAATCGCTCTGGAACTGAAATCGGAACGCTCACTGACATTTCCCCTATCTGAAAGTCTGATAAACGGCGGAAAAATGACTAAGTCCAAAAAAAAAATTTTTTCAACTTTTTTCAATTTTACCCCGGTGGGATATATATTCTACCCACACACATTTGGAACTCTCCTGGGCTACCCTCACACATATTATTCCCTCATTTAGTGGATATTTTCATAATAAAGTGAAATTTTCAAAAATCCAGAAAATTGGCTGAAAATGACTAAATATCAAATACTCATTGGGCGAATCGCTCTGGAACTGAAATCGAAACGCTCACTGACATTTGCCCTATCTGCAAGTCTGATAAACGTAGGAAAAATGACTAAGTCCAAAAAAAAATTTTTTTTAACTTTTTTCAATTTTACCCCCGTGGGATATAAATTATACCCACACACATTTGGAACTCTCCTGGGGTACCCTCACACATATTATTCCCTCATTTAGTGGATATTTTCACAGAAAAGTGAGATTTTCAAAAATCCAGAAAATTGGCTGAAAACGACTAAATATCAAGGACTCATTGGGCGAACCGCTCTGGAACTGAAATCGGAACGCTCACTGACATTTCCCCTATCTGAAAGTCTGATAAACGGTGGAAAAATGACTAAGTCCAAAAAAAAAAATTTTTGAACTTTTTTCAATTTTACCCCCGTGGGATATATATTCTACCCACACACATTTGGAGCTCTCCTGGGGTACCGTCACACATATTATTCCCTCATTTAGTGGATATTTTCACAAAAAAGTAAAATTTTCAAAAATCCAGAAAATTGGCTGAAAACGACTAAATATCAAGGACTCATTGGGCGAATCGCTCTGGAACTGAAATCGGAACGCTCACTGACATTTGCCCTATCTGAAAGTCTGATAAACGCTGGAAAAATGACTAAGTCCAAAAAAAAAAATTTTTCAACTTTTTTCAATTTCACCCCCGTGGGATATATATTGTACCCACACACATTTGGAACTCTCCTGTGGTACCCTCACACACATAATTCCCTCATTTAGTTGATATTTTCACAAAATGTGAAATTTTCAAAAATCCAGAAAATTGGCTTAAAACGACTAAATATCAAGGACTCATTGGGCGAATCACTCTGGAACTGAAATCGGAACGCTCACTGACATTTGCCCTATCTGAAAGTCTGATAAACGGCGGAAAAATGACTAAGTCCAAAAAAAAAATTTTTTCAACTTTTTTCAATTTTACCCCCGTAGGATATGTCTTCTACCCACACACATTTGGAACTCTCCTGGGGTACCGTCACACATATTATTCCCTCATTTAGTGGTTATTTTCACAAAAATGTGAAATTTTCAAAAATCCAGAAAATTTGCTGAAAACGACTAAATATCAAGGACTCATTCGGCGAACCACTCTGGAACTGAAATCGGAACGCTCACTGACATTTCCCCTATCTGAAAGTCTGATAAACGCTGTAAAAATGACTAAGTACAAAAAAAAAAATGTTTCTACTTTTTTCAATTTTACCCCCGTAGGATATATATTCTACCCACACACATTTGGAACTCTCCTGGGGTACCCTCACACATATTATTCCCTCATTTAGTGGTTATTTTCACAAAAATGTGAAATTTTCAAAAATCCAGAAAATTGGCTGAAAACGACTAAATATCAAGGACTCATTGGGCGAACCGCTCTGGAACTGAAATCGGAACGCTCACTGACATTTCCCCTATCTGAAAGTCTGATAAACGGCGGAAAAATGACTAAGTCCAAAAAAAAAATTTTTTGAACTTTTTTCAATTTTACCCCCATGGGATATATATTCTACCCACACACATTTGGAACTCTCCTGGGGTACCCTCACACATCTTATTCCCTCATTTAGTGGATATTTTCACAAAAAAGTGAAATTTTCAAAAATCCAAAATATTGGCTAAAAACGACTAAATATCAAGGACTCATTGGGGGAATCGCTCTGGAACTGAAATCGGAATGCTCACTGACATTTGCCCTATCTGAAAGTCTGATAAACACTGGAAAAATGACTAAGTCCAAAAAAATTTTTTTTTCAACTTTTTTCAATTTTACCCCCGTGGGATATATATTCTACCCACACACATTTGGAACTCTCCTGGGGTACCCTCACACATATTATTCCCTCATTTAGTGGATATTTTCACAAAAATGTGAAATTTTCAAAAATCCAGAAAATTGGCTGAAAACGAGTAAATATCAAGGACTCATTGGGCGAACCGCTCTGGAACTGAAATCGGAACGCTCACTGACATTTCCCCTATCTGAAGTCTCATAAACGGCGGAAAAATGACTAAGTCCAAAAAAAATAATTTTTTGAACTTTTTTCAATTTTACCCCCGTGGGTACCCACAGACATTTGGAACTCTCCTGGGGTACCCTCACACACATTATTCCCTCATTTAGTTGATATTTTCACAAAATGTGAAATTTTCAAAAATCCAGAAAATTGGCTGAAAACGACTAAATATCAAGGACTCATTGGGCGAATCGCTCTGGAACTGAAATCGGAACGCTCACTGACATTTGCCCTATCTGAAAGTCTGATAAACACTGGAAAAATGACTAAGTCGAAAAAAAAAAAATTTTCAACTTTTTTCAATTTTACCCCCGTGGGATATATATTCTACCGACACACATTTGGAACTCTCCTGGGGTACCCTCACACATATTATTGCCTCATTTAGTGGATATTTTCACAAAAAAGTGAAATTTTCAAAAATCCAAAAAATTGGCTGAAAACGACTAAATATCAAGGACTCATTGGGCGAATCACTCTGGAACTGAAATCGGAACGCTCACTGACATTTCCCCTATCTGAAAGTCTGATAAACGCTGGAAAAATGACTAAGTCCAAAAAAAAAAATTTTTCAACTTTTTTCAATTTCACCCCCGTGGGATATATATTGTACCCACCCACATTTGGAACTCTCCTGGGGTACCCTCACACACATTATTCCCTCATTTAGTTGATATTTTCACAAAATGTGAAATTTTCAAAAATCCAGAAAATTGGCTGAAAACGACTAAATATCAAGGACTCATTGGGCGAATCGCTCTGGAACTGAAATCGGAACGCTCACTGACATTTTCCCTATCTGAAAGTCTGATAAACACTGGAAAAATGACTAAGTCCAAAAAAAAAAATGTTTCAACTTTTTTCAATTTTACCCCCGTGGGATATATATTCTACCCACACATATTTGGAACTCTCCTGGGGTACCCTCACACATATTATTCCCTCATTTAGTGGATATTTTCACAAAAAAGTGAAATTTTCAAAAATCCAGAAAATTGGCTGAAAGCGACTAAATATCAAGGACTCAGTGGGTGAATCTCTCTGGAACTGAAATCGGAACGCTCACTGACATTTGCCCTATCTGAAAGTCTGATAAACGCCGGAAAAATGACTAAGTACAAAAAAAAATGTTCTACTTTTTTCAATTTTACCCCCGTAGGATATGTATTCTACCCACACACATTTGGAACTCTCCTGGTACCCTCACACATATTATTCCCTCATTTAGTGGTTATTTTCACAAAAATGTGAAATTTTCAAAAATCCAGAAAATTGGCTGAAAACGACTAAATATCAAGGACTCATTGGGCGAACCGCTCTGGAACTGAAATCGGAACGCTCACTGACATTTCCCCTCTCTGAAAGTCTGATAAACGGCGGAAAAATGACTAAGTCCAAAAAAAAAATTTTTTCAACTTTTTTCAATTTCACCCCCGTGGGATATATATTCTACCCACACACATTTGGAACTCTACTGGGGTACCCTCACACACATTATTCCCTCATTTAGTTGATATTTTCACAAAATGTGAAATTTTCAAAAATCCAGAAAATTGGCTGAAAACGACTAAATATCAATGACTCATTGGGCGAATCGCTCTGGAACTGAAATCGGAACTCTCACTGACATTTGCCCTATCTGAAAGTCTGATAAACACTGGAAAAATGACTAAGTCCAAAAAAAAAAATTTTTCAACTTTTTTCAATTTTACCCTCGTGGGATATATATTCTACCCACACACATTTGGAACTCTCCTGGGGTACCCTCACACATATTATTCCCTCATTTAGTGGATATTTTCACAAAAAAGTGAAATTTTCAAAAATCCAGAAAATTGGCTGAAAGCGACTAAATATCAAGGACTCAGTGGGTGAATCTCTCTGGAACTGAAATCGGAACGCTCACTGACATTTGCCCTATCTGAAAGTCTGATAAACGCCAGAAAAATGACTAAGTACAAAAAAAAAAATTTTTCTACTTTTTTCAATTTTACCCCCGTAGGATATATATTCTACCCACACACATTTGGAACTCTCCTGGGGTACCCTCACACATATTATTCCCTCATTTAGTGGTTATTTTCACAAAAATGTGAAATTTTCAAAAATCCAGAAAATTGGCTGAAAACGACTAAATATCAAGGACTCATTGGGCGAACCGCTCTGGAACTGAAATCGGAACGCTCACTGACATTTCCCCTATCTGAAAGTCTGATAAACGGCGGAAAAATGACTAAGTCCAAAAAAAAAAATTTTTCAACTTTTTTCAATTTCACCCCCGTGGGATATATATTCTACCCCCACACATTTGGAACTCTCCTGGGTTACCTTCACACACATTATTCCCTCATTTAGTTGATATTTTCACAAAATGTGAAATTTTCAAAAATCCAGAAAATTGGCTGAAAACGAGTTAATATCAAGGACTCATTGGGCGAATCGCTCTGGAACTGAAATCGGAACGCTCACTGACATCTGCCCTATCTGAAAGTCTGATAAACGCTGGAAAAATGACTAAGTCCAAAAAAAAAAATTTTTCAACTTTTTTCAATTTCACCCCCGTGGGATATATATTCTATCCACACACATTTGGAACTCTCCTGGGGTACCCTCACACATATTATTGCCTCATTTAGTGGATATTTTCACAAAAAAAGTGAAATTTTCAAAAATCCAAAAAATTGGCTGAAAATGACTAAATATCAAGGACTCATTGGGCGAATCGCTCTGGAACTGAAATCGGAATGCTCACTGACATTTCCCCTATCTGAAAGTCCGATAAACGCTGGAAAAATGACTAAGTCCAAAAAAATTTTTTTTTCAACTTTTTTCAATTTTACCCCCGTGGGATATATATTCTACCCACACACATTTGGAACTCTCCTGGGGTACCCTCACACATATTATTCCCTCATTTAGTGGATATTTTCACAAAAAAGCGAAATTTTCAAAAATCCAGAAAATTGGCTGAAAGCGACTAAATATCAAGGACTCAGTGGGTGAATCTCTCTGGAACTGAAATCGGAAAGCTCACTGACATTTGCCCTATCTGAAAGTCTGATAAACGCTGGAAAAATGACTAAGTCCAAAAAAAAAAAATTTTTCAACTTTTTTCAATTTTACCCCCGTGGGATATATATTCTACCCACACACATTTGGAACTCTCCTGGGGTACCCTCACACATATTATTCCCTCATTTAGTGGATATTTTCACAAAAAAGTGAAATTTTCAAAAATCCAAAATATTGGCTAAAAACGACTAAATATCAAGGACTCATTGGGCGAACCGCTCTGGAACTGAAATCGGAACGCTCACTGACATTTCCCCTATCTGAAAGTCTGATAAACGGCGGAAAAATGACAAAGTCCAAAAAAAAAATTATTTCAACATTTTTCAATTTTACCCCGTGGGATATATATTCTACCCACACACATTTGGAACTCTCCTGGGGTACCATCACACATATTATTCCCTCATTTAGTGGATATTTTCACAGAAAAGTGAGATTTTCAAAAATCCAGAAAATTGGCTGAAAGCGACTTAATATCAAGGACTCAGTGGGTGAATCTCTCTGGAACTGAAATCGGAACGCTCACTGACATTTGCCCTATCTGAAAGTCTGATAAACGCCGGAAAAATGACTAAGTACAAAAAAAAAAAATTTTTTCTACTTTTTTCAATTTTACCCCCGTAGGATATGTATTCTACCGACACACATTTGGAACTCTCCTGGGGTACCCTCACACATATTATTCCCTCATTTAGTGGTTATTTTCACAAAAATGTGAAATTTTCAAAAATCCAGAAAATTGGCTGAAAACGACTAAATATCAAGGACTCATTGGGCGAACCGCTCTGGAACTGAAATCGGAACGCTCACTGACATTTCCCCTCTCTGAAAGTCTGATAAACGGCGGAATAATGACTAAGTCCAAAAAAAAAATTTTTGAACTTTTTTCAATTTTATCCCCGTGGGATATATATTCTACCCACACACATTTGGAACTCTCCTGGGGTACCCTCACACATATTATTCCCTCATTTAGTGGATATTTTCACAAAAAAGTGAAATTTTCAAAAATGCAGAAAATTTGCTGAAAGCGACTAAATATCAAGGACTCATTGGGTGAATCGCTCTGGAACTGAAATCGGAACGCTCACTGACATTTGCCCTATCTGAAAGTCTGATAAACGCCGTTAAAATGACTAAGTCCAAAAAAAAAAATGTTTTTAACTTTTTTCAATTTTACCCCCGTGGGATATATATTCTACCCACACACATTTGGAACTCTCCTGGGGTACCCTCACACATATTATTCCCTCATTTAGTGGATATTTTCACAAAAAAGTGAAATTTTCAAAAATGCAGAAAATTTGCTGAAAGCGACTAAATATCAAGGACTCATTGGGTGAATCGCTCTGGAACTGAAATCGGAACGCTCACTGACATTTGCCCTATCTGAAAGTCTGATAAACGCCGTTAAAATGACTAAGTCCAAAAAAAAAAATTTTTCAACTTTTTTCAATTTCACCCCCGTGGGATATATATTGTACCCACACACATTTGGAACTCTCCTGGGGTACCCTCACACATATTATTCCCTCATTTAGTGGATATTTTCACAAAAAAGTGAAATTTTCAAAAATCCAAAATATTGGCTAAAAACGACTAAATATCAAGGACTCATTGGGCGAACCGCTCTGGAACTGAAATCGGAACGCTCACTGACATTTCCCCTATCTGAAAGTCTGATAAACGCTGGAAAAATGACTAAGTCCCCAAAAATTTTTTTTTCAACTTTTTTCAATTTTACCACTATGGGATATATATTCTACCCACACACATTTGGAACTCTCCTGGGGTACCCTCACACATATTATTCCCTCATTTAGTGGATATTTTCACAAAAAAGTGAAATTTTCAAAAATCCAGAAAATTGGCTGAAAGCGACTTAATATCAAGGACTCAGTGGGTGAATCTCTCTGGAACTGAAATCGGAACGCTCACTGACATTTGCCCTATCTGAAAGTCTGATAAACGCCGGAAAAATGACTAAGTACAAAAAAAAAAAATTTTTTCTACTTTTTACAATTTTACCCCCGTAGGATATGTATTCTACCCACACACATTTGGAACTCTCCTGGGGTACCCTCACACATATTATTCCCTCATTTAGTGGTTATTTTCACAAAAATGTGAAATTTTCAAAAATCCAGAAAATTGGCTGAAACCGACTAAATATCAAGGACTCATTGGGTGAATCGCTCTGGAACTGAAATCGGAACGCTCACTGACATTTGCCCTATCTGAAAGTCTGATAAACGCCGTTAAAATGACTAAGTCCAAAAAAAAAAATTTTTTTAACTTTTTTCAATTTTACCCCCGTGGGATATATATTCTACCCACACACATTTGGAACTCTCCTGGGGTACCCTCACACATATTATTCCCTCATTTAGTGGATATTTTCACAAAAAATTGAAATTTTCAAAAATGCAGAAAATTTGCTGAAAGCGACTAAATATCAAGGACTCATTGGGTGAATCGCTCTGGAACTGAAATCGGAACGCTCACTGACATTTGCCCTATCTGAAAGTCTGATAAACGCCGTTAAAATGACTAAGTCCAAAAAAAAAAATTTTTCAACTTTTTTCAATTTCACCCCCGTGGGATATATATTGTACCCACACACATTTGGAACTCTCCTGGGGTACCCTCACACATATTATTCCCTCATTTAGTGGATATTTTCACAAAAAAGTGAAATTTTCAAAAATCCAAAATATTGGCTAAAAACGACTAAATATCAAGGACTCATTGGGCGAACCGCTCTGGAACTGAAATCGGAACGCTCACTGACATTTCCCCTATCTGAAAGTCTGATAAACGCTGGAAAAATGACTAAGTCCCCAAAAATTTTTTTTTCAACTTTTTTCAATTTTACCACTATGGGATATATATTCTACCCACACACATTTGGAATTCTCCTGGGGTACCCTCACACATATTATTCCCTCATTTAGTGGATATTTTCACAAAAAAGTGAAATTTTCAAAAATCCAGAAAATTGGCTGAAAGCGACTAAATATCGAGGACTCAGTGGGTGAATCTCTCTGGAACTGAAATCGGAATGCTCACTGACATTTGCCCTATCTGAAAGTCTGATAAACGCCAGAAAAATGACTAAGTACAAAAAAATTTTTTTCTACTTTTTTCAATTTTACCCGCGTAGGATATATATTCTACCCACACACATTTGGAACTCTCCTGGGGTACCCTCACACATATTATTCCCTCATTTAGTGGTTATTTTCACAAAAATGTGAAATTTTCAAAAATCCAGAAAATTGGCTGAAAACGACTAAATATCAAGGACTCATTGGGCGAACCGCTCTGGAACTGAAATCGGAACGCTCACTGACATTTCCCCTATCTGAAAGTCTGATAAACGGTGGAAAAATGACTAAGTCCAAAAAAAAAAATTTTTGAACTTTTTTCAATTTTACCCCCGTGGGATATATATTCTACCCACACACATTTGGAGCTCTCCTGGGGTACAGTCACACATATTATTCCCTCATTTAGTGGATATTTTCACAAAAAAGTAAAATTTTCAAAAATCCAGAAAAATTGGCTGAAAACGACTAAATATCAAGGACTCATTGGGCGAATCGCTCTGGAACTGAAATCGGAACGCTCACTGACATCTGCCCTATCTGATAGTCTGATAAACGCTGGAAAAATGACTAAGTCCAAAAAAAAAATTTTTTCAACTTTTTTCAATTTCACCCCGTGGGATATATATTCTACCCACACACATTTGGTACTCTCCTGGGGTACCCTCACACATATTATTGCCTCATTTAGTGGATATTTTCACAAAAAAGTGAAATTTTCAAAAATCCAAAAAATTGGCTGAAAACGACTAAATATCAAGGACTCATTGGGCGAATCGCTCTGGAACTGAAATCGGAAAGCTCACTGACATTTCCCCTATCTGAAAGTCTGATAAACGCTGGAAAAATGACTAAGTCCAAAAAAAAAAATTTTTCAACTTATTTCAATTTCACCCCCGTGGGATATATATTGTACCCAAAAACATTTGGAACTCTCCTGGGGTACCCTCACACACATAATTCCCTCATTTAGTTGATATTTTCAAAAAATGTGAAATTTTCAAAAATCCAGAAAATTGGCTGAAAACGACTAAATATCAAGGACTCATTGGGCGAATCGCTCTGGAACTGAAATCGGAACGCTCACTGACATTTGCCCTATCTGAAAGTCTGATAAACGGCGGAAAAATGACTAAGTCCAAAAAAAAATTTTTTTCAACTTTTTTCAATTTTACCCCCGTGGGATATATATTCTACCCACACACATTTGGAACTCTCCTGGGGTACCCTCACACATATTATTCCCTCATTTAGTGGATATTTTCACAATTTGTGAAATTTTCAAAAATCCAGAAAATTGGCTGAAAACGACTAAATATCAAGGACTCATTGGGCGAATCGCTCTGGAACTGAAATCGGAACGCTCACTGACATTTGCCCTATCTGAAAGTCTGATAAACGCTGGAAAAATGACTAAGTCCAAAAAAAAAAATTTTTCAACTTTTTTCAATTTCACCCCCGTGGGATATATATTGTACCCACACACATTTGGAACTCTCCTGTGGTACCCTCACACACATAATTCCCTCATTTAGTTGATATTTTCACAAAATGTGAAATTTTCAAAATTCCAGAAAATTGGCTGAAAACGACTAAATATCAAGGACTCATTGGTCGAATCGCTCTGGAACTGAAATCGGAACGCTCACTGACATTTCCCCTATCTGAAAGTCTGATAAATGGCGGAAAAATGACGAAGTCCAAAAAAAAAATTTTTTCAACTTTTTTCAATTTTACCCCCGTGGGATATATATTCTACCCACACACATTTGGAACTCCCCTGGGGTACCCTCACACATATTATTCCCTCATTTAGTGGATATTTTCACAAAAATGTGAAATTTTCAAAAATCCAGAAAATTGGCTGAAAACGACTAAATATCAAGGACTCATTGGGCGAACCGCTCTGGAACTGAAATCGGAACTCTCACTGACATTTGCCCTATCTGAAAGTCTGATAAACGCCGTTAAAATGACTAAGTCCAAAAAAAAAAATTTTTCAACTTTTTTCAATTTCACCCCCGTGGGATATATATTGTACCCACACACATTTGGAACTCTCCTGGGGTACCCTCACACATATTATTCCCTCATTTAGTGGATATTTTCACAAAAAAGTGAAATTTTCAAAAATCCAGAAAATTGGCTGAAAGCGACTAAATATCAAGGACTCATTGGTTGAATCGCTCTGGAACTGAAATCGGAACGCTCACTGACATTTGCCCTATCTGAAAGTCTGATAAACGCCGGAAAAATGACTAAGTCCAAAAAAAAAAATTTTGCAACTTTTTTCAATTTTACCCCCGTGGGATATATATTCTACCCACACACATTTGGAAATCTCCTGGGGTACCCTCACACATATTATTCCCTCATTTAGTGGATATTTTCACAAAAAAGTGAAATTTTCAAAAATCCAGAAAATTGGCTGAAAGCGACTAAATATCAAGGACTCAGTGGGAGAATCTCTCTGGAACTGAAATCGGAACGCTCACTGACATTTGCCCTATCTGAAAGTCTGATAAACGCCGGAAAAATGACTAAGTACAAAAAAAAAAATTTTTCTACTTTTTTCAATTTTACCCCCGTAGGATATGTCTTCTACCCACACACATTTGGAACTCTCCTGGGGTACCCTCACACATATTATTCCCTCATTTAGTGGTTATTTTCACAAAAATGTGAAATTTTCAAAAATCCAGAAAATTTGCTGAAAACGACTAAATATCAAGGACTCATTGTCCGAACCGCTCTGGAACTGAAATCGGAACGCTCACTGACATTTCCCCTCTCTGAAAGTCTGATAAACGGCGGAAAAATGACTAAGTCCAAAAAAAAAATTTTTTGAACTTTTTTCAATTTTACCCCCGTGGGATATATATTCTACCCACACACATTTGGAACTCTCCTGGGGTACCCTCACACATATTATTCCCTCATTTAGTGGATATTTTCACAAAAAAGTGAAATTTTCAAAAATCCAGAAAATTTGCTGAAAGCGACTAAATATCAAGGACTCATTGGGTGAATCGCTCTGGAACTGAAATCGGAACGCTCACTGACATTTGCCCTATCTGAAAGTCTGATAAACGCCGGAAAAATGACTAAGTCCAAAAAAAAAAATTTTTCAACTTTTTTCAATTTTACCCCCGTGGGATATATATTCTACCCACACGCATTTGGAACTCTCCTGGGGTACCCTCACACATATTATTTCCTCATTTAGTGGATATTTTCAAAAATCCAGAAAATTGGCTGAAAACGACTAAATATCAAGGACTCATTCGGCGAACCACTCTGGAACTGAAATCGGAACGCTCACTGACATTTCCCCTATCTGAAAGTCTGATAAACGGCGGAAAAATGACTAAGTCCAAAAAAAAAATTTTTTGAACTTTTTTCAATTTTACCCCCATGGGATATATATTCTACCCACACACATTTGGAACTCTCCTGGGGTACCCTCACACATCTTATTCCCTCATTTAGTGGATATTTTCACAAAAAAGTGAAATTTTCAAAAATCCAAAATATTGGCTAAAAACGACTAAATATCAAGGACTCATTGGGCGAACCGCTCTGGAACTGAAATCGGAACGCTCACTGACATTTCCCCTATCTGAAAGTCTGATAAACGGCGGAAAAATGACTAAGTCCAAAAAAAAAATTTTTTGAACTTTTTTCAATTTTACCCCCGTGGGATATATATTCTACCCATACACATTTGGAACTCTCCTGGGGTACCCTCACACATATTATTCCCTCATTTAGTGGATATTTTCACAAAAAAGTGAAATTTTCAAAAATCCAAAATATTGGCTGAAAACGACTAAATATCAAGGACTCATTGGGCGAATCGCTCTGGAACTGAAATCGGAATGCTCACTGACATTTGCCCTATCTGAAAGTCTGATAAACACTGGAAAAATGACTAAGTCCAAAAAAATTTTTTTTTCAACTTTTTTCAATTTTACCCCCGTGGGATATATATTCTACCCACACACATTTGGAACTCTCCTGGGCTACCCTCACACATATTATTCCCTCATTTAGTGGATATTTTCATAATAAAGTGAAATTTTCAAAAATCCAGAAAATTGGCTGAAAATGACTAAATATCAAAGACTCATTGGGCGAATCGCTCTGGAACTGAAATCGAAACGCTCACTGACATTTGCCCTATCTGCAAGTCTGATAAACGTAGGAAAAATGACTAAGTCCAAAAAAAAATTTTTTTTAACTTTTTTCAATTTTACCCCGTGGGATATATATTCTACCCACACACATTTGGAACTCTCCTGGGGTACCCTCACACATATTATTCCCTCATTTAGTGGATATTTTCACAGAAAAGTGAGATTTTCAAAAATCCAGAAAATTGGCTGAAAACGACTAAATATCAAGGACTCATTGGGCGAACCGCTCTGGAACTGAAATCGGAGCGCTCACTGACATTTCCCCTATCTGAAAGTCTGATAAACGGCGGAAAAATGACTAAGTCCAAAAAAAAAATTTTTTGAACTTTTTTCAATTTTACCCCCATGGGATATATATTCTACCCACACACATTTGGAACTCTCCTGGGGTACCCTCACACATCTTATTCCCTCATTTAGTGGATATTTTCACAAAAAAGTGAAATTTTCAAAAATCCAAAATATTGGCTAAAAACGACTAAATATCAAGGACTCATTGGGCGAACCGCTCTGGAACTGAAATCGGAACGCTCACTGACATTTCCCCTATCTGAAAGTCTGATAAACGGCGGAAAAATGACTAAGTCCAAAAAAAAAATTTTTTGAACTTTTTTCAATTTTACCCCCGTGGGATATATATTCTACCCATACACATTTGGAACTCTCCTGGGGTACCCTCACACATATTATTCCCTCATTTAGTGGATATTTTCACAAAAAAGTGAAATTTTCAAAAATCCAAAATATTGGCTGAAAACGACTAAATATCAAGGACTCATTGGGCGAATCGCTCTGGAACTGAAATCGGAACGCTCACTGACATTTCCCCTATCTGAAAGTCTGATAAACGGCGGAAAAATGACTAAGTCCAAAAAAAAAATTTTTTCAACTTTTTTCAATTTTACCCCGGTGGGATATATATTCTACCCACACACATTTGGAACTCTCCTGGGCTACCCTCACACATATTATTCCCTCATTTAGTGGATATTTTCATAATAAAGTGAAATTTTCAAAAATCCAGAAAATTGGCTGAAAACGAATAAATATCAAGGACTCATTGGGCGAACCGCTCTGGAACTGAAATCGGAACGCTCACTGACATTTCCCCTATCTGAAAGTCTGATAAACGGCGGAAAAATGACTAAGTCCAAAAAAAAAATTTTTTGAACTTTTTTCAATTTTACCCCCGTGGGATATATATTCTACCCATACACATTGGAACTCTCCTGGGGTACCCTCACACATATTATTCCCTCATTTAGTGGATATTTTCACAAAAAAGTGAAATTTTCAAAAATCCAAAATATTGGCTGAAAACGACTAAATATCAAGGACTCATTGGGCGAATCGCTCTGGAACTGAAATCGGAATGCTCACTGACATTTCCCCTATCTGAAAGTCTGATAAACACTGGAAAAATGACTAAGTCCAAAAAAATTTTTTTTTCAACTTTTTTCAATTTTACCCCCGTGGGATATATATTCTACCCACACACATTTGGAACTCTCCTGGGCTACCCTCACACATATTATTCCCTCATTTAGTGGATATTTTCATAATAAAGCGAAATTTTCAAAAATCCAGAAAATTGGCTGAAAATGACTAAATATCAAAGACTCATTGGGCGAATCGCCCTGGAACCGAAATTGGAATGCTCACTGACATTTGCCCTATCTGAAAGTCTGATAAACGGCGGAAAAATGACTAAGTCCAAAAAAAAATATTTTTCAACTTTTTTCAATTTTACCCCGTGGGATATATATTCTACCCACACACATTTGGAACTCTCCTGGGGTACCCTCACACATATTATTCCCTCATTTAGTGGATATTTTCACAGAAAAGTGAGATTTTCAAAAATCCAGAAAATTGGCTGAAAACGACTAAATATCAAGGACTCATTGGGCGAACCGCTCTGGAACTGAAATCGGAGCGCTCACTGACATTTCCCCTATCTGAAAGTCTGATAAACGGCGGAAAAATGACTAAGTCCAAAAAAAAAATTTTTTCAACTTTTTTCAATTTTACCCCGGTGGGATATATATTCTACCCACACACATTTGGAACTCTCCTGGGCTACCCTCACACATATTATTCCCTCATTTAGTGGATATTTTCATAATAAAGTGAAATTTTCAAAAATCCAGAAAATTGGCTGAAAATGACTAAATATCAAATACTCATTGGGCGAATCGCTCTGGAACTGAAATCGAAACGCTCACTGACATTTGCCCTATCTGCAAGTCTGATAAACGTAGGAAAAATGACTAAGTCCAAAAAAAAATTTTTTTTAACTTTTTTCAATTTTACCCCCGTGGGATATAAATTATACCCACACACATTTGGAACTCTCCTGGGGTACCCTCACACATATTATTCCCTCATTTAGTGGATATTTTCACAGAAAAGTGAGATTTTCAAAAATCCAGAAAATTGGCTGAAAACGACTAAATATCAAGGACTCATTGGGCGAACCGCTCTGGAACTGAAATCGGAACGCTCACTGACATTTCCCCTATCTGAAAGTCTGATAAACGGTGGAAAAATGACTAAGTCCAAAAAAAAAAATTTTTAAACTTTTTTCAATTTTACCCCCGTGGGATATATATTCTACCCACACACATTTGGAGCTCTCCTGGGGTACCGTCACACATATTATTCCCTCATTTAGTGGATATTTTCACAAAAAAGTAAAATTTTCAAAAATCCAGAAAATTGGCTGAAAACGACTAAATATCAAGGACTCATTGGGCGAATCGCTCTGGAACTGAAATCGGAACGCTCACTGACATCTGCCCTATCTGAAAGTCTGATAAACGCTGGAAAAATGACTAAGTCCAAAAAAAAAAACTTTTCAACTTTTTTCAATTTCACCCCGTGGGATATATATTCTACCCACACACATTTGGAACTCTCCTGGGGTACCCTCACACATATTATTGCCTCATTTAGTGGATATTTTCACAAAAAAGTGAAATTTTCAAAAATCCAAAAAATTGGCTGAAAACGACTAAATATCAAGGACTCATTGGGCGAACCGCTCTGGAACTGAAATCGGAACGCTCACTGACATTTCCCCTATCTGAAAGTCTGATAAACGGCGGAAAAATGACTAAGTCCAAAAAAAAAATTTTTTGAACTTTTTTCAATTTTACCCCCATGGGATATATATTCTACCCACACACATTTGGAACTCTCCTGGGGTACCCTCACACATCTTATTCCCTCATTTAGTGGATATTTTCACAAAAAAGTGAAATTTTCAAAAATCCAAAATATTGGCTAAAAACGACTAAATATCAAGGACTCATTGGGGGAATCGCTCTGGAACTGAAATCGGAATGCTCACTGACATTTGCCCTATCTGAAAGTCTGATAAACACTGGAAAAATGACTAAGTCCAAAAAAATTTTTTTTTCAACTTTTTTCAATTTTACCCCCGTGGGATATATATTCTACCCACACACATTTGGAACTCTCCTGGGCTACCCTCACACATATTATTCCCTCATTTAGTGGATATTTTCATAATAAAGTGAAATTTTCAAAAATCCAGAAAATTGGCTGAAAATGACTAAATATCAAAGACTCATTGGGCGAATCGCTCTGGAACTGAAATCGAAACGCTCACTGACATTTGCCCTATCTGCAAGTCTGATAAACGTAGGAAAAATGACTAAGTCCAAAAAAAAATTTTTTTTAACTTTTTTCAATTTTACCCCCGTGGGATATAAATTATACCCACACACATTTGGAACTCTCCTGGGGTACCCTCACACATATTATTCCCTCATTTAGTGGATATTTTCACAAAAAAGTGAAATTTTCAAAAATCCAGAAAATTGGCTGAAAACGACTAAATATGAAGGACTCAATGGGCGAACCGCTCTGGAACTGAAATCGGAACGCTCACTGACATTTCCCCTATCTGAAAGTCTGATAAACGGCGGAAAAATGACTAAGTCCAAAAAAATATTTTTTTTAACTTTTTTCAATTTTACCCCCGTGGGATATAAATTATACCCACACACATTTGGAACTCTCCTGGGGTACCCTCACACATATTATTCCCTCATTTAGTGGATATTTTCACAGAAAAGTGAGATTTTCAAAAATCCAGAAAATTGGCTGAAAACGACTAAATATCAAGGACTCATTGGGCGAATCGCTCTGGAACTGAAATCGGAACGCTCACTGACATTTCCCCTCTCTGAAAGTCTGATAAACGCTGGAAAAATGACTAAGTCCAAAAAAATTTTTTTTTCAACTTTTTTCAATTTTACCCCCGTGGGATATATATTCTACCCACACACATTTGGAACTCTCCTGGGGTACCCTCACACATATTATTCCCTCATTTAGTGGATATTTTCACAAAAAAGTGAAATTTTCAAAAATCCAAAATATTGGCTAAAAACGACTAAATATCAAGGACTCATTGGGCGAACCGCTCTGGAACTGAAATTGGAACGCTCACTGACATTTCCCCTATCTGAAAGTCTGATAAACGCCGGAAAAATGACTAAGTCCAAAAAAAAATATTTTTCAACTTTTTTCAATTTTACAACCGTGGGATATATATTCTACCCACACACATTTGGAACTCTCCTGGGGTACCCTCACACATATTATTCCCTCATTTAGTGGATATTTTCACAAAAAAAGTGAAATTTTCAAAAATCCAAAATATTGGCTAAAAACGACTAAATATCAAGGACTCATTGGGAGAACCGCTCTGGAACTGAAATCGGAATGCTCACTGACATTTCCCCTATCTGAAAGTCTGATAAACGGCGGAAAAATGACTAAGTCCAAAAAAAAATTTTTTTTAACTTTTTTCAATTTTACCCCCGTGGGATATAAATTATACCCACACACATTTGGAACTCTCCTGGGGTACCTTCACACATATTATTCCCTCATTTAGTGGATATTTTCACAGAAAAGTGAGATTTTCAAAAATCCAGAAAATTGGCTGAAAGCGACTAAATATCAAGGACTCATTGGCCGAATCGCTCTGGAACTGAAATCGGAACGCTCACTGACATTTCCCCTCTCTGAAAGTCTGATAAACGCTGGAAAAATGACTAAGTCCAAAAAAATTTTTTTTTCAACTTTTTTCAATTTTACCCCCGTGGGATATATATTCTACCCACACACATTTGGAACTCTCCTGGGGTACCCTCACACATATTATTCCCTCATTTAGTGGATATTTTCACAGAAAAGTGAGATTTTCAAAAATCCAGAAAATTGGCTGAAAACGACTAAATATCAAGGACTCATTGGGCGAATCGCTCTGGAACTGAAATCGGAACGCTCACTGACATCTGCCCTATCTGAAAGTCTGATAAACGCTGGAAAAATGACTAAGTCCAAAAAAAAAAACTTTTCAACTTTTTTCAATTTCACCCCGTGGGATATATATTCTACCCACACACATTTGGAACTCTCCTGGGGTACCCTCACACATATTATTGCCTCATTTAGTGGATATTTTCACAAAAAAGTGAAATTTTCAAAAATCCAAAAAATTGGCTGAAAACGACTAAATATCAAGGACTCATTGGGCGAATCGCTCTGGAACTGAAATCGGAACGCTCACTGACATCTGCCCTATCTGAAAGTCTGATAAACGCTGGAAAAATGACTAAGTCCCAAAAAAAATTTTTTTCAACTTTTTTCAATTTTACCCCCGTGGGATATATATTCTACCCACACACATTTGGAACTCTCCTGGGGTACCCTCACACATATTATTCCCTCATTTAGTGGATATTTTCACAATTTGAGAAATTTTCAAAAATCCAGAAAATTGGCTGAAAACGACTAAATATCAAGGACTCATTGGGCGAATCGCTCTGGAACTGAAATCGGAACGCTCACTGACATTTGCCCTATCTGCAAGTCTGATAAACGTAGGAAAAATGACTAAGTCCAAAAAAAAATTTTTTTTAACTTTTTTCAATTTTACCCCCGTGGGATATAAATTATACCCACACACATTTGGAACTCTCCTGGGGTACCCTCACACATATTATTCCCTCATTTAGTGGATATTTTCACAAAAAAGTGAAATTTTCAAAAATCCAGAAAATTGGCTGAAAACGACTAAATATGAAGGACTCAATGGGCGAACCGCTCTGGAACTGAAATCGGAACGCTCACTGACATTTCCCCTATCTGAAAGTCTGATAAACGGCGGAAAAATGACTAAGTCCAAAAAAATATTTTTTTTAACTTTTTTCAATTTTACCCCCGTGGGATATAAATTATACCCACACACATTTGGAACTCTCCTGGGGTACCCTCACACATATTATTCCCTCATTTAGTGGATATTTTCACAGAAAAGTGAGATTTTCAAAAATCCAGAAAATTGGCTGAAAGCGACTAAATATCAAGGACTCATTGGGCGAATCGCTCTGGAACTGAAATCGGAATGCTCACTGACATTTGCCCTATCTGAAAGTCTGATAAACACTGGAAAAATGACTAAGTCCAAAAAAAATTTTTTTTCAACTTTTTTCAATTTTACCCCCGTGGGATATATATTCTACCCACACACATTTGGAACTCTCCTGGGCTACCCTCACACATATTATTCCCTCATTTAGTGGATATTTTCATAATAAAGCGAAATTTTCAAAAATCCAGAAAATTGGCTGAAAATGACTAAATAAAAAAGACTCATTGGGCGAATCGCCCTGGAACCGAAATTGGAATGCTCACTGACATTTGCCCTATCTGAAAGTCTGATAAACGGCGGAAAAATGACTAAGTCCAAAAAAAAATTTTTTTTAACTTTTTTCAATTTTACCCCCGTGGGATATAAATTATACCCACACACATTTGGAACTCTCCTGGGGTACCCTCACACATATTATTCCCTCATTTAGTGGATATTTTCACAGAAAAGTGAGATTTTCAAAAATCCAGAAAATTGGCTGAAAGCGACTAAATATCAAGGACTCATTGGCCGAATCGCTCTGGAACTGAAATCGGAATGCTCACTGACATTCGCCCTATCTGAAAGTCTGATAAACGCTGGAAAAATGACTAAGTCCAAAAAAAAATATTTTTCAACTTTTTTCAATTTTACCCCCGTGGGATATATATTCTACCCACACACATTTGGAACTCTCCTGGGGTACCCTCACACATATTATTCCCTCATTTAGTGGATATTTTCACAGAAAAGTGAGATTTTCAAAAATCCAGAAAATTGGCTGAAAACGACTAAATATCAAGGACTCATTGGGCGAATCGCTCTGGAACTGAAATCGGAACGCTCACTGACATTTCCCCTCTCTGAAAGTCTGATAAACGCTGGAAAAATGACTAAGTCCAAAAAAATTTTTTTTTCAACTTTTTTCAATTTTACCCCCGTGGGATATATATTCTACCCACACACATTTGGAACTCTCCTGGGGTACCCTCACACATATTATTCCCTCATTTAGTGGATATTTTCACAAAAAAGTGAAATTTTCAAAAATCCAAAATATTGGCTAAAAACGACTAAATATCAAGGACTCATTGGGCGAACCGCTCTGGAACTGAAATTGGAACGCTCACTGACATTTCCCCTATCTGAAAGTCTGATAAACGCCGGAAAAATGACTAAGTCCAAAAAAAAAATTTTTTCAACTTTTTTCAATTTTACCCCCGTGGGATATATATTCTACCCACACACATTTGGAACTCTCCTGGGGTACCCTCACACATATTATTCCCTCATTTAGTGGATATTTTCACAGAAAAGTGAGATTTTCAAAAATCCAGAAAATTGGCTGAAAGCGACTAAATATCAAGGACTCATTGGGCGAATCGCTCTGGAACTGAAATCGGAATGCTCACTGACATTTGCCCTATCTGAAAGTCTGATAAACACTGGAAAAATGACTAAGTCCAAAAAAATTTTTTTTTCAACTTTTTTCAATTTTACCCCCGTGGGATATATATTCTACCCACACACATTTGGAACTCTCCTGGGCTACCCTCACACATATTATTCCCTCATTTAGTGGATATTTTCATAATAAAGCGAAATTTTCAAAAATCCAGAAAATTGGCTGAAAATGACTAAATAAAAAAGACTCATTGGGCGAATCGCCCTGGAACCGAAATTGGAATGCTCACTGACATTTGCCCTATCTGAAAGTCTGATAAACGGCGGAAAAATGACTAAGTCCAAAAAAAAAATTTTTTTAACTTTTTTCAATTTTACCCCCGTGGGATATAAATTATACCCACACACATTTGGAACTCTCCTGGGGTACCCTCACACATATTATTCCCTCATTTAGTGGATATTTTCACAGAAAAGTGAGATTTTCAAAAATCCAGAAAATTGGCTGAAAGCGACTAAATATCAAAGACTCATTGGCCGAATCGCTCTGGAACTGAAATCGGAATGCTCACTGACATTCGCCCTATCTGAAAGTCTGATAAACGCTGGAAAAATGACTAAGTCCAAAAAAAAATATTTTTCAACTTTTTTCAATTTTACCCCCGTGGGATATATATTCTACCCACACACATTTGGAACTCTCCTGGGGTACCCTCACACATATTCCCTCATTTAGTGGATATTTTCACAGAAAAGTGAGATTTTCAAAAATCCAGAAAATTGGCTGAAAACGACTAAATATCAAGGACTCATTGGGCGAATCGCTCTGGAACTGAAATCGGAACGCTCACTGACATTTCCACTCTCTGAAAGTCTGATAAACGCTGGAAAAATGACTAAGTCCAAAAAAATTTTTTTTTCAACTTTTTTCAATTTTACCCCCGTGGGATATATATTCTACCCACACACATTTGGAACTCTCCTGGGGTACCCTCACACATATTATTCCCTCATTTAGTGGATATTTTCACAAAAAAGTGAAATTTTCAAAAATCCAAAATATTGGCTAAAAACGACTAAATATCAAGGACTCATTGGGCGAACCGCTCTGGAACTGAAATTGGAACGCTCACTGACATTTCCCCTATCTGAAAGTCTGATAAACGCCGGAAAAATGACTAAGTCCAAAAAAAAATATTTTTCAACTTTTTTCAATTTTACAACCGTGGGATATATATTCTACCCACACACATTTGGAACTCTCCTGGGGTACCCTCACACATATTATTCCCTCATTTAGTGGATATTTTCACAAAAAAAGTGAAATTTTCAAAAATCCAAAATATTGGCTAAAAACGACTAAATATCAAGGACTCATTGGGAGAACCGCTCTGGAACTGAAATCGGAATGCTCACTGACATTTCCCCTATCTGAAAGTCTGATAAACGGCGGAAAAATGACTAAGTCCAAAAAAAAATTTTTTTTTACTTTTTTCAATTTTACCCCCGTGGGATATAAATTATACCCACACACATTTGGAACTCTCCTGGGGTACCCTCACACATATTATTCCCTCATTTAGTGGATATTTTCACAAAAAAGAGAAATTTTCAAAAATCCAAAATATTGGCTAAAAACGACTAAATATCAAGGACTCATTGGGCGAACCGCTCTGGAACTGAAATCGGAACGCTCACTTACATTTCCCCTATCTGAAAGTCTGATAAACGCCGGAAAAATGACTAAGTCCAAAAAAAAAATTTTTTCAACTTTTTTCGATTTTACCCCCGTGGGATATATATTCTACCCACACACATTTGGAACTCTCCTGGGGTACCCTCACACATATTATTCCCTCATTTAGTGGATATTTTCACAGAAAAGTGAGATTTTCAAAAATCCAGAAAATTGGCTGAAAGCGACTAAATATCAAGGACTCATTGGCCGAATAGCTCTGGAACTGAAATCGGAATGCTCACTGACATTCGCCCTATCTGAAAGTCTGATAAACGCTGGAAAAATGACTAAGTCCAAAAAAAAAAATTTTTCAACTTTTTTCAATTTTACCCCCATGGGATATATATTCTACCCACACACATTTGGAACTCTCCTGGGGTACCCTTATACATATTATTCGCTCATTTAGTGGATATTTTCACAAAAATGTGAAATTTTCAAAAATCCAGAAAATTGGCTGAAAACGACTAAATATCAAGGACTCATTGGGCGAATCACTCTGGAACTGAAATCGGAACGCTCACTGACATTTCCCCTATCTGAAATTCTGATAAACGCTGGAAAAATGAAAAAATCCAAAAAAATTTTTTTTTCAACTTTTTTCAATTTTACCCCCGTGGGATATATATTCTACCCACACACATTTGGAACTCTCCTGGGGTACCCTCACACATATTATTCCCTCATTTAGTGGATATTTTCACAAAAAAGTGAAATTTTCAAAAATCCAAAATATTGGCTAAAAACGACTAAATATCAAGGACTCATTGGGCGAACCGCTCTGGAACTGAAATCGGAACGCTCACTGACATTTCCCCTATCTGAAAGTCTAATAAACGCCGGAAAAATGACTAAGTCCAAAAAAAAATTTTTTTCAACTTTTTTCAATTTTACCCCCGTGGGATATATATTCTACCCACACACATTTGGAACTCTCCTTCGGTACCCTCACACATATTATTCCCTCATTTAGTGGATATTTTCACAGAAAAGTGAAATTTTCAAAAATCCAGAAAATTGGCTGAAAGCGACTAAATATCAAGGACTCATTGGCCGAATCGCTCTGGAACTGAAATCGGAATGCTCTCTGACATTCGCCCTATCTGAAAGTCTGATAAACGCTGGAAAAATGACTAAGTCCAAAAAAAAATATTTTTCAACTTTTTTCAATTTTACCCCCGTGGGATATATATTCTACCCACACACATTTGGAACTCTCCTGGGGTACCCTCACACATATTATTCCCTCATTTAGTGGATATTTTAACAAAAAAGTGAAATTTTTCAAAAATCCAAAATATTGGCTAAAAACGACTAAATATCAAGGACTCATTGGGCGAACCGCTCTGGAACTGAAATCGGAACGCTCACTGACATTTCCCCTATCTGAAAGTCTGATAAACGCCGGAAAAATGACTAAGTCCAAAAAAAAAATTTTTTCAACTTTTTTCGATTTTACCCCCGTGGGATATATATTCTACCCACACACATTTGGAACTCTCCTGGGGTACCCTCACACATATTATTCCCTCATTTAGTGGATATTTTCACAGAAAAGTGAGATTTTCAAAAATCCAGAAAATTGGCTGAAAGAGACTAAATATCAAGGACTCATTGGCCGAATCGCTCTGGAACTGAAATCGGAACGCTCACTGACATTTCCCCTATCTGAAAGTCTGATAAACGCCGGAAAAATGACTAAGACCAAAAAAAAAATTTTTTCAACTTTTTTCAATTTTACCCCCGTGGGATATATATTCTACCCACACACATTTGGAACTCTCCTGGGGTACCCTCACACATATTATTCGCTCATTTAGTGGATATTTTCACAAAAAAGTGAAATTTTCAAAAATCCAAAATATTGGCTAAAAACGACTAAATATCAAGGACTCATTGGGCGAACCGCTCTGGAACTGAAATCGGAACGCTCACTGACATTTCCCCTATCTGAAAGTCTAATAAACGCCGGAAAAATGACTAAGTCCAAAAAAAAATTTTTTTCAACTTTTTTCAATTTTACCCCCGTGGGATATATATTCTACCCACACACATTTGGAACTCTCCTTCGGTACCCTCACACATATTATTCCCTCATTTAGTGGATATTTTCACAGAAAAGTGAAATTTTCAAAAATCCAGAAAATTGGCTGAAAGCGACTAAATATCAAGGACTCATTGGCCGAATCGCTCTGGAACTGAAATCGGAATGCTCTCTGACATTCGCCCTATCTGAAAGTCTGATAAACGCTGGAAAAATGACTAAGTCCAAAAAAAAATATTTTTCAACTTTTTTCAATTTTACCCCCGTGGGATATATATTCTACCCACACACATTTGGAACTCTCCTGGGGTACCCTCACACATATTATTCCCTCATTTAGTGGATATTTTCACAGAAAAGTGAGATTTTCAAAAATCCAGAAAATTGGCTGAAAACGACTAAATATCAAGGACTCATTGGGCGAATCGCTCTGGAACTGAAATCGGAATGCTCTCTGACATTCGCCCTATCTGAAAGTCTGATAAACGCTGGAAAAATGACTAAGTCCAAAAAAAAATATTTTTCAACTTTTTTCAATTTTACCCCCGTGGGATATATATTCTACCCACACACATTTGGAACTCTCCTGGGGTACCCACACACATATTATTCCCTCATTTAGTGGATATTTTCACAGAAAAGTGAGATTTTCAAAAATCCAGAAAATTGGCTGAAAACGACTAAATATCAAGGACTCATTGGGCGAATCGCTCTGGAACTGAAATCGGAACGCTCACTGACATTTCCCCTCTCTGAAAGTCTGATAAACGCTGGAAAAATGACTAAGTCCAAAAAAATTTTTTTTTCAACTTTTTTCAATTTTACCCCCGTGGGATATATATTCTACCCACACACATTTGGAACTCTCCTGGGGTACCCTCACACATATTATTTCCTCATTTAGTGGATATTTTAACAAAAAAGTGAAATTTTCAAAAATCCAAAATATTGGCTAAAAACGACTAAATATCAAGGACTCATTGGGCGAACCGCTCTGGAACTGAAATCGGAACGCTCACTGACATTTCCCCTATCTGAAAGTCTGATAAACGCCGGAAAAATGACTAAGTCCAAAAAAAAATTTTTTTCAACTTTTTTCGATTTTACCCCCGTGGGATATATATTCTACCCACACACACTTGGAACTCTAGTGGGGTACCCTCACACATATTATTCCCTCATTTAGTGGATATTTTCACAGAAAAGTGAGATTTTCAAAAATCCAGAAAATTGGCTGAAAGCGACTAAATATCAAGGACTCATTGGCCGAATCGCTCTGGAACTGAAATCAGAATGCTCACTCACATTCGCCCTATCTGAAAGTCTGATAAACGCTGGAAAAATGACTAAGTCCAAAAAAAAATAATTTTCAACTTTTTTCTATTTTACCCCCGTGGGATATATATTCTACCCACACACATTTGGAACTCTCCTGGGGTACCCTCACACTTATTATTCCCTCATTTAGTAGATATTTTCACAGAAAAGTGAGATTTTCAAAAATCCAGAAAATTGGCTGAAAACGACTAAATATCAAGGACTCATTGGGCGAATCGCTCTGGAACTGAAATCGGAACGCTCACTGACATTTCCCCTATCTGAAAGTCTGATAAACGCTGGAAAAATGACCAAGTCCAAAAAAAATTTTTTTTCAACTTTTTTCAATTTTACCCCCGTGGGATATATATTCTACCCACACACATTTGGAACTCTCCTGGGGTACCCATATACATATTATTCGCTCATTTAGTGGATATTTTCACAAAAATGTGAAATTTTCAAAAATCCAGAAAATTGGCTGAAAACGACTAAATATCAAGGACTCATTGGGCGAACCGCTCTGGAACTGAAATCGGAACGCTCACTGACATTTCCCCTATCTGAAAGTCTGATAAACGCCGGAAAAATGACTAAGACCAAAAAAAAAATTTTTCAACTTTTTTCAATTTTACCCCCGTGGGATATATATTCTACCCACACACATTTGGAACTCTCCTGGGGTACCCTCACACATATTATTCAATCATTTAGTGGATATTTTCACAAAAAAGTGAAATTTTCAAAAATCCAAAATATTGGCTAAAAACGACTAAATATCAAGGACTCATTGGGCGAACCGCTCTGGAACTGAAATCGGAACGCTCACTGACATTTCCCCTATCTGAAAGTTTGATAAACGCTGGAAAAATGACCAAGTCCAAGAAAAAATTTTTTTCAACTTTTTTCAATTTTACCCCCGTGGGATATATATTCTACCCACACACATTTGGAACTCTCCTGGGGTACCCTTATACATATTATTCGCTCATTTAGTGGATATTTTCACAAAAATGTGAAATTTTCAAAAATCCAGAAAATTGGCTGAAAACGACTAAATATCAAGGACTCATTGGGCGAACCGCTCTGGAACTGAAATCGGAACGCTCACTGACATTTCCCCTATCTGAAAGTCTGATAAACGCCGGAAAAATGACTAAGACCAAAAAAAAAATTTTTTCAACTTTTTTCAATTTTACCCCCGTATGATATATATTCTACCCACACACATTTGGAACTCTCCTGGGGTACCCTCACACATATTATTCCCTCATTTAGTGGATATTTTCACAGAAAAGTGAGATTTTCAAAAATCCAGAAAATTGGCTGAAAGCGACTAAATATCAAGGACTCATTGGCCGAATCGCTCTGGAACTGAAATCGGAATGCTCACTGACATTCGCCCTATCTGAAAGTCTGATAAACGCTGGAAAAATGACTAAGTCCAAAAAAAAATATTGTTCAACTTTTTTCAATTTTACCCCGTGGGATATATATTCTACCCACACACATTTGGAACTCTCCTGGGGTACCCTCACACATATTATTCCCTCATTTAGTGGATATTTTCACAGAAAAGTGAGATTTTCAAAAATCCAGAAAATTGGCTGAAAACGACTAAATATCAAGGACTCATTGGGCGAATCGCTCTGGAACTGAAATCGGAACGCTCACTGACATTTCCCCTATCTGAAAGTCTGATAAACGCTGGAAAAATGACCAAGTCCAAAAAAATTTTTTTTTCAACTTTTTTCAATTTTACCCCCGTGGGATATATATTCTACCCACACACATTTGGAACTCTCCTGGGGTACCCTCACACATATTATTCCCTCATTTAGTGGATATTTTCACAAAAATGTGAAATTTTCAAAAATCCAGAAAATTGGCTGAAAACGACTAAATATCAAGGACTCATTGGGCGAACCGCTCTGGAACTGAAATCGGAACGCTCACTGACATTTCCCCTATCTGAAAGTCTGATAAACGCCGGAAAAATGACTAAGACCAAAAAAAAAATTTTTTCAACTTTTTTCAATTTTACCCCCGTGGGATATATATTCTACCCACACACATTTGGAACTCTCCTGGGGTACCCTCACACATATTATTCCCTCATTTAGTGGATATTTTCACAGAAAAGTGAGATTTTCAAAAATCCAGAAAATTGGCTGAAAGCGACTAAATATCAAGGACTCATTGGCCGAATCCCTCTGGAACTGAAATCGGAATGCTCACTGACATTCGCCCTATCTGAAAGTCTGATAAACGCTGGAAAAATGACTAAGTCTAAAAAAAAATATTTTTATTCTTTTTTAATTTTACCCCCGTGGGATATATATTCTACCCACACACATTTGGAACTCTCCTGGGGTACCCTCACACATATTATTCCCTCATTTAGTGGATATTTTCACAAAAAAGTGACATTTTCAAAAATCCAAAATATTGGCTAAAAACGACTAAATATCAAGGACTCATTGGGCGAACCGCTCTGGAACTGAAATCGGAACGCTCACTGACATTTCCCCTATCTGAAAGTCTGATAAACGCCGGAAAAATGACTAAGTCCAAAAAAAAAATTTTTTCAACTTTTTTCAATTTTACCCCCATGGGATATATATTCTACCCACACACATTTGGAACTCTCCTGGGGTACCCTCACACATATTATTCCCTGATTTAGTGGATATTTTCACAGAAAAGTGAGATTTTCAAAAATCCAGAAAATTGGCTGAAAGCGACTAAATATCAAGGACTCATTGGTAGTGTTGAGCATTCCGATACTGAAATATTGGGTATCGGCCGATATTCGCGGTATCGGAATTCCGATACTTAATTCCGATACTTTTACAATATCGAATACCGGAATCGGAAGTTCCCATAATGCCTGAGCTCTGCATTGTCTCTGAAGGATGACAAGTTGGATGGCAGCGGGATCCAGCCTGTCATCAGAATGCCATCCCAGCAGGGGAGAATTCTCCTGATTGTTTAAAAGCCGGCGCGCGGTAAAAAGCCGCCGACTTTTAAACAATCACACAGCCCCATACTGCTTCCCTGCAGCCTCCCACCCCGATCCTCCGCTCCCCTCGCCACCTCCAATCCCAATCGTAAATTAGGACCGGGCGGGGAGCGCAGCACCAAGGAGCGAAGGACCCTGGCGGGGAAGCCGGCAGTGAAAAGACTTCACCGCTGGCTTTCCCGTTCTGTGCTGCGCTTTCCCGCCGGTTATTTCAAATGAACAGCTGAGGTATCAGGTGATGCCGATCAGCTGTTCATTTGAAGTCGCCGCGGTGTCCTCAGAGGGTTCATGTGAGTTCATGCTTGACTGCATGAACTCACATGAACTTTCCCACGGCCGCACAGGTAAGCCTCACCTCCCAGACCCGTCATGATTGGTGTGTGCGGGTGTCTGTGCGTGTGTCTGCGAGTGTGTGCGGTGTCTGTGAGATGTCTGCGAGTGTGTGCGGGTGTGCGCGGTGTCTGTGCGATGTGTCTGTGCGATGTCTGCGTGTGTGTGCGGGGTGTCTGTGCGATGTTTGTGCGGGTGTGCGCGGTGTCTGTGCGTGCAGGCAGACATAGGCCGATGTGACACTACTACTCCCATCGGCCTATGTCTGTCCCCTGTCCACTCGTGCCAGCAGGATCAGCTCGATGGGAGCAGTAGTTCCCATCAGCCTGATCCTGCTATTTAAATTGCCCTACTGTGTCCCCAATAAATGTTAAATACATGTCATTGGTGGCCAGTGGTTACCTACAATAAATTACTTCATACATTACCTGTCCCCGCTGATCGCCACCTAAAATAAAGTAAAAAATAAAAAACTACACCTATACTCACCTAGACACCTAATTCCCCGAAGCCATCGATCTCCTGTAATAAGATATAAAATAATAAACCACAACCTTATCCTTACCCCTCCGCAGTAGTCCACGAGTGTCCCACGAAGATCTCCAGTTCAGAGCAGCCACATAGAATGTGACCGCTCTGAACCGCTGCCGCCGCTAGAATGACGGGGCCGTAAGGGTTCGCCGGAGTTCAGGCAGTGCTGCTCCGGTTAGCTCCTTTACGGCCCTGCTGTATCGTGAGAAATTCCCACGGTACAGCACTGCCGTAAAGGAGGTCTCCGGAGCTGCGCTGCCTGAATGCACTCTGGTGACCTCAGTCAGGGGCTCCCGCTGCCGGGAGCGGACGTGTTCCCGGCAGTGTGATCTTACAGCAGCCATGCACAGCTGACACCATCTCCAGATGTGACAGCTGTACATGGGAGATCAGCGCAGGAACGTGGACAGGTAACTATTATTTTTAGTAAACTAAGAATTAAATAAAATTGTGTGTTTTATTTCAAATAAATTATTTTTTTCTGGGTGTAGTGTGTGTTTTTTCTTTTTAACACTTTGTAGGTTAGTAATGGGGGTGTCTTATAGACGCACATCATTACTAACCTGGGCTTCATGGCAGCTGGCGCTGACATGAACCCCACCACTATTACCCCCTGCCACCGCACCAGGGCAGTGTGGAAGAGCGAGGCTAAGTGCCAGAATTGGCGCATCATATGGATGCGCCATTTCTGGGGCGGCTGACGGCTGGTGTTTCTAGCCTGGGAGGGGGCCATTATTCATGGCACCCTTCCTAGGCTATTAATATCAGCCCCCAGCTGTCTGCCTAGCCTTTGCTAGCTATTAAAATAGGGGGAACCCCATGTCATTTTTTGGGGGGGGGTCCCCCATTTTAATAGCTAGTAAAGGCTAGGTATTCAGCTGGGGGCTGATATTAGTAGCCTGGGAAGCTCCGTGGGTTTTACCCCCTTCCCAGGCTTCAAACATCTGCCCCAGCCGTCTGCTTAACCTCCGCTAGAGCCTAAAATTATGGGGGATCCCACGCCATTTTTTTTTTAAATAAATCCTTTATTTTAACACTAAATGACATTTGAGGAGTTAATAAAGATGCAGTCCCTAAATTATTATTTATTTTTTAATTAATTTTTCCCAAAACGTTTGACGTGGGCTTCGCCATATTTTTGTATGCGAGCCAGGTACAGCATCCAGCTTCTATGAACGCGCCATTTTCCGGGGCGGCTGCAGACTGCAATTTTCAGCGGGGGGGGGCAGAAAGCTTGGGCCTCCCTGCGCTGCAGATTCCATCCCCCAGCTGCCTAGTTGTACCTGGCTGGACACAAAAATAGGGAGAAGCTCCACGTTTTTTTTTTTTTAATTATTTCATGAAATTCATGGAATAATTAAGAAAAAAAGCCAACGATCTCCTTCAATAAAAGAAAAATAATAAAGCAACATCATCCTTACCTTTCCATGGTTCCCACGACAGCTTCAGCTCTGCTACATCGAGATGACAGGCTGGACCGCAGCAGAACGCTGCCATCCAGCCTGTCATCTCGCAGACACTGAGAAGCGCAGGCATGCTTGCGCTCCTCAGTGTCAGGCTGTGACGGCATAAAGATGAGCCGAGGTCATGTCCAATGAACTCAGCTCACCTCATGCACGTCACTGACACAGTGGGAAAATTCTCCTGCACTCAGCGCTTCAGCGTGAGAATTCTCCCACGCTGTCAGTAACATACATGAGGTGAGGTCATGTCCAATGAACTCAGCTCACCTCATGCACGTCACTGACAGCGTGGGAAAATTCTCCTGCACTCAGCGCTTCAGCGTGAGAATTCTCCCACGCTGTCAGTGACGTACATGAAGTGAGCTGAGTTCATTGGACATGACCTCGGCTCATCTTTATGCCGTCACAGCCAGACACTGAGGAGCGCAAGCATGCCTGCGCTTCTCAGTGTCTGCGGGATGACAGGCTGGATGGCAGCGTTCTGCTGCGGTCCAGCCTGTCATCTCGATGTAGCAGAGCTGAAGCTGTCGTGGGAGCCATGGAAAGGTAAGGATGATGTTGCTTTATTATTTTACTTTTATTGCAGGAGATCGTTGGCTTCAGCTGGAATGGGCGTGACTGTAAGTATGGTTTAATTTAGAACAATAAAGTATTGTGTGTTTATTTCAATTAAAGGACTTTTTTCTGGGTGTTTGTGTTTTTTTTAAATACTTTACTAGAAATTCATGGTGGTCATGTCTAATATTGGCGTGACCCCATGAATTTCGGGCTTAGGGCCAGCTGATAATGCCAAGCTGGCCTTAATTCCTTTATTACCCAGTGAGCCACCGCACCAGGGCCCTGGATGAGTTGGGTACAGCGCCAGAAGATTGCGCTTCTATGAACGCGCCATATTCCGGGGCGGCTGCGGACTGCAATTTGCAGCGGGTGGGGCCCAGAAAGCTTGGGCCTCCCTGCGCTGCAGATTCCAGCCCCCAGCTGCCTAGTTGTACCTGGCTGGACACAAAAATAGGGCGAAGCTCCACCTATTTTTTTTTTAAATTCATGAAATTCATGGAATAATTAAGAAAAAAAGGGTTTCCCTATATTGTTGTGTCCGGCTAGGTACAAATAGGCTGCTGGTGGTTGGGGGCAGCCCGTTCCTGCCTGCTGTACCTGACTGGACACAAATATAGGGCGAAGCCCCACATCAATTTTTTTTAATTATTTCATGAATTTCCTGAAATAATTAAAAAAAAATTGACGTGGGGCTTCGCACTATATTTGTGTCCAGCCAGGTACAGCAGGCAGGAACGGGCTGCCCCCAACCACCAGCTGCCTATTTGTACCTGGTTGGACACAACAATATAGGGAAGCCCTTTTTTTCTTAATTATTTCATGAATTTCATGAAATAATTGAAAAAAAAAAAATACGTGAAGCTTCTCCCTATTTTTGTGCCCAGCCAGGTACAACTAGGCAGCTGGGGGATGGAATCTGCAGCGCAGGGAGGCCCAAGCTTTCTGCCCCCCCCCCCCCCGCTGAAAATTGCAGTCCGCAGCCACCCCGGAAAATGGCGCGTTCATAGAAGCTGGATGCTGTACCTGGCTGACATACAAAAATATGGCGAAGCCCGCGTCAAAAGTTTTGGGAAAAATTAATTAAAAAATAAATAATAATTTAGGGACTGCATCTTTATTAACTCCTCAAATGTCATTTAGTGTTAAAATAAAGGATTTATTTTAAAAAAAATTGATGTGGGGCTTCGCCCTATATTTGTGTCCAGCCAGGTACAGCAGGCAGGAACGGGCTGCCCCCAACCACCAGCTGCCTATTTGTACCTGGTTGGACACAACAATATAGGGAAGCCCTTTTTTTCTTAATTATTCCATGAATTTCATGAAATAATTAAAAAAAAAAATGCGTTGGGCTTCGCCCTATTTTTGTGCCCAGCCAGGTACAACTAGGCAGCTGGGGGCTGGAATCCGCAGCGCAGGGAGACCCAAGCTTTCTGGGCCACCCCCGCTGCAAATTGCAGTCCGCAGCCGCCCCAGAAAATGGCGCGTCCATAGAAGCGCCATCTTCTGGCGCTGTACCCAACTCATCCAGGGCCCTGGTGCGGTGGCTCACTGGGTAATAAAGGGGTTAAGGCCAGCTTGGCATTATCAGCTGGCCCTAAGCCCGAAATTCATGGGGTCACGCCAATATTAGACATGATCACCATTAATTTCTAGTAAAGTATTTAAAAAAACACAACACCCAGAATAAAGTCCTTTAATTGAAATAAACACACAATTCTTTATTGCTCTAAATTAAACCATACTTACCATCACGCCCATTCCAGCTGAAGCCAACGATCTCCTGCAATAAAAGTAAAATAATAAAGCAACCTCATCCTTACCTTTCCATGGCTCCCATGACAGCTTCAGCTCTGCTACATCGAGATGACAGGCTGGACCGCAGCAGAACGCTGCCATCCAGCCTGTCATCCCGCAGACACTGAGAAGCGCAGGCATACTTGCACTCCTCAGTGTCTGGCTGTGACGGCATAAAGATGAGCCGAGGTCATGTCCAATGAACTCAGCCCACCTCATGCACGTCACTGACAGCGTGGGAAAATTCTCACGCTGAAGCGCTGAGTGCAGGAGAATTTTCCCACGCTGTCAGTGACGTGCATTAGGTGAGGTCATGTCCAATGAACTCAGCTCACCTCATGCACGTCACTGACAGCGTGGGAAAATTCTCCTGCACTCAGCGCTTCAGCGTGAGAATTTTCCCACGCTGTCAGTGACGTGCATGAGGTGAGCTGAGTTCATTGGACATGACCTCACCTCATGTATGTCACTGACAGCGTGGGAGAATTCTCACGCTGAAGCGCTGAGTGCAGGAGAATTTTCCCACACTGTCAGTGACGTGCATGAGGTGAGCTGAGTTCATTGGACATGACCTCACCTCATGCACGTCACTGACAGCGTGGGAAAATTCTCCTGCACTCAGCGCTTCAGCGTGAGAATTTTCCCACGCTGTCAGTGACGTGCATGAGGTGAGCTGAGTTCATTGGACATGACCTCACCTCATGTATGTCACTGACAGCGTGGGAGAATTCTCACGCTGAAGCGCTGAGTGCAGGAGAATTTTCCCACGCTGTCAGTGACGTGCATGAGGTGAGCTGAGTTCATTGGACATGAGCTCACCTCATGCACGTCACTGACAGCGTGGGAAAATTCTCCTGCACTCAGCGCTTCAGCGTGAGAATTTTGCCACGCTGTCAGTGACGTGCATGAGGTGAGCTGAGTTCATTGGACATGACCTCACCTCATGTATGTCACTGACAGCGTGGGAGAATTCTCACGCTGAAGCGCTGAGTGCAGGAGAATTTTCCCACGCTGTCAGTGACGTGCATGAGGTGAGGTCATGTCCAATGAACTCAGCTCACCTCATGCACGTCACTGACAGCGTGGGAAAATTCTCCTGCACTCAGCGCTTCAGCGTGAGAATTTTCCCACGCTGTCAGTGACGTGCATGAGGTGAGCTGAGTTCATTGGACATGACCTCGGCTCATCCTTATGCCGTCACAGCCAGACACTGAGGAGCGCAAGCATGCCTGCGCTTCTCAGTGTCCGCGGGATGACAGGCTGGATGGCAGCGTTCTGCTGCGGTCCAGCCTGTCATCTCGATGTAGCAGAGCTGAAGCTGTCGTGGGAACCATGGAAAGGTAAGGATGATGTTGCTTTATTATTTTTCTTTTATTGCAGGAGATCGTTGGCTTCAGCTGGAATGGGCGTGACTGTAAGTATGGTTTAATTTAGAACAATAAAGAATTGTGTGTTTATTTCAATTAAAGGACTTTATTCTGGGTGTTTGTGTTTTTCTTTAACTTTGACTATGGGGTTAGTAATGGGGGTGTCTTATAGACGCCTCTCCATTACTAATCTGGGCTTGATGTCAGCTGGCATTATAAGCTGACATCAACCCCAGCCCTATTACCCCACTGCCACCGCTACAGGGCAGTGGGAAGAGCGAGGCTAAGTGCCAGAATTGGCGCATCCTATGGATGCGCCATTTCTGGGGCGGATGACGGCTGGTGTTTCTAGCCTGGGAGGGGGCCAATATTCATGGCACCCTTCCTGGGCTATTAAAATTAGCCCCCAGCTGTCTGCCTAGACTTTGCTAGCTATTAAATTAGGGGTGACCCCACGTTATTTTTTTGGGGGGGTTCCCCCATTTTAATAGCTAGTAAAGGCTCGGTATTCAGCTGGGGGCTGATTTTAGTAGCCTGGGAAGCTCCGTGGGTATTACCCCCTTCCCAGGCTTCAAACATTTGCCCCAGCTGTCTGCTTAACCTCCGCTAGAGCCTAAAATGAAGGGGAACCCCACGCCAATTTTTTTTTAAATAAATCCTTTATTTTAACACTAAATGACAAGTACAGTAACCAACACTATCACTGTACTTCATATATATGTGACTGACATGTTTCTATGTATCTAATCTATGTGTGAAGCTCTATTCTGTCTGTTATAAATTGTCGGGTACCGCTGCTGAATTGCCGGCCGGCTTTCTTAAAGAGACGGTGCATGAAAACACTAATATTTTTTTAAATAAATCCTTTATACTAAATGACAAGTACAGTAAGCAACACTGTCACTGTACTTCATATATATGTGACTGACATGTTTCTATCTATCTAATCTATGTGTGAAGCTCTATTCTGTCTGTTATAAATTGTCGGGTACAGATGCTGAATTGCCAGCCGGCTTTTTTAAAGAGACGGTGCACGAAAACACTAATATTTTTTTAAATAAATCCTTTACACTAAATGACAAGTTCTGTAAGCAACACTGTCACTGTACTTCATATATATGTGCCTGACATGGTTCTATCTATCTAATCTATGTGTGAAGCTCTATTTTTTCTGTTGTAAATTGTCGGGTACCGGTGAATGCCGCTGATGAATTGCGGGCTTTTCATGTCATTCTACATTATTCTTAGTTGTTTTACTTCATGTAGAATTAACCTACAAGGAAAGAAAGGGTTTATTTTCATTCCGATATTTGTGTCCCATTGACTTGCATTGGTTTCCGGTATCGGAATCGGCGATATCCGATACTTTTTGGGTATCGGCCCGATCCAATCCGATACGATATTTCCTGATATCGGAAGGTATCGCTCAACACTACTCATTGGCCGAATCGCTCTGGAACTGAAATCGGAATGCTCATTGACATTCGCCCTATCTGAAAGTCTGATAAACGCTGGAAAAATGACTAAGTCCAAAAAAAAATATTTTTCATCTTTTTTCAATTTTACCCCCGTGGGATATATATTCTACCCACACACATTTGGAACTCTCCTGGGGTACCCTCAGACATATTATTCCCTCATTTAGTGGATATTTTCACAGAAAAGTGAGATTTTCAAAAATCCAGAAAATTGGCTGAAAATGACTAAATATCAAGGACTCATTGGGCGAATCGCTCTGGAACTGAAATCGGAACGCTCACTGACATTTTCCCTATCTGAAAGTCTGAAAAACGCTGGAAAAATGACTAAGTCCAAAAAAATTTTTTTTTCAACTTTTTTCAATTTTACCCCCGTGGGATATATATTCTAACCACACACATTTGGAACTTTCCTGGGATACCCTCACACATATTATTCCCTCATTTAGTGGATATTTTCACAGAAAAGTGAGATTTTCAAAAATCCAGAAAATTGGCTGAAAGCGACTAAATATCAAGGACTCATTGGCCGAATCCCTCTGGAACTGAAATCGGAATGCTCACTGACATTCGCCTATCTGAAAGTCTGATAAACGCTGGAAAAATGACTAAGTCCAAAAAAAATTATTTTTCAACTTTTTTCAATTTTACCCCCGTGGGATATATATTCTACCCACACACATTTGGAACTCTTCTGGGGTACCCTCACACATATTATTCCCTCATTTAGTGGATATTTTCACAAAAATGTGAAATTTTCAAAAATCCAGAAAATTGGCTGAAAACGACTAAATATCAAGGACTCATTGGGCGAACCGCTCTGGAACTGAAATCGGAACGCTCAATGACATTTCCTCTATCTGAAAGTCTGATAAACGCTGGAAAAATGACTAAGTCCAAAAAAAAAAAATTTTCAACTTTTTTCAATTTCACCCCCGTGGGATATATATTCTACCCACACACATTTGGAACTCTCCTGGGGTACCCTCACACAATATTATTCGCTCATTTAGTGGATATTTTCACAAAAAAGTGAAATTTTCAAAAATCCAAAAACTTGGCTGAAAACGACTAAATATCAAGGACTCATTGGGCGAATTGCTCTGGAACTGAAATCGGAACGCTCACTGACATTTCCCCTATCTGAAAGTCTGATAAACGCCGGAAAAATGACTAAGTCCAAAAAAAAAAATTTTTCAACTTTTTTCAATTTTACCCCCGTGGGATATATATTCTACCCACACACATTTGGAACTCTCCTGGGGTACCCTCACACATATTATTCCCTCATTTAGTGAATATTTTCACAGAAAAGTGAGATTTTCAAAAATCTAGAAAATTGGCTGAAAACGACTAAATATCAAGGATTCATTGGGCGAATCGCTCTGGAACCGAAATCGGAATGCTCACTGACATTTCCTCTATCTGAAAGTCTGATAAACGCTGGAAAAATGACTAAGTCCAAAAAAAAATATTTTTCAACTTTTTTCAATTTTATAACCGTGGGATATATATTCTACCCACACACATTTGGAACTCTCCTGGGGTACCCTCACACATATTATTCACTCATTTAGTGGTTATTTTCACAAAAAAAGTGAAATTTTCAAAAAGCCAGAAAATTGGCTGAAAACGACTAAATATCAAGGACTCATTGGGCGAACCGCTCTGGAACTGAAATTGGAACGCTCACTGACATTTCCCCTATCTGAAAGTCTGATAAACGACGGAAAAATGACTAAGTCCAAAAAAAAAATTTTTAAAACTTTTTTCAATTTTACCCCCGTGGGATATATATTCTACCCACACACATTTGGAACTCTCCTGGGGTACCCTCACACATATTATTCCCTCATTTAGTGGATATTTACACAAAAAAGTGAAATTTTCAAAAATCCAAAATATTGGCTGAAAACGACTAAATATCAAGGACTCATTGGGTGAATCGCTCTGCAACTGAAATCAGAACGCTCACTGACATTTGCCCTATCTAAAAGTCTGATAAAAGTTGGAAAAATGACCAAGTCCAAAAAAAAATATTTTTCAACTTTTTTCAATTTTACCCCTGTGGGATATATATTCTACTCACACACATTTGGAACTCTCCTGGGGTACCCTCACACATATTATTCCCTCATTTAGTGGATATTTTCACAAAAATGTGAAATTTTCGAAAATCCAGAAAATTGGCTGAAAACGACTAAATATCAAGGACTCATTGGGCGAATTGCTCTGGAACTGAAATCGGAACGCTCACTGACATTTCCCCTATCTGAAAGTCTGATAAACGCCGGAAAAATGACTAAGTCCAAAAAAAAAAATTTTTCAACTTTTTTCAATTTTACCCCCGTGGGATATATATTCTACCCACACACATTTGGAACTCTCCTGGGGTACCCTCACACATATTATTCCCTCATTTAGTGAATATTTTCACAGAAAAGTGAGATTTTCAAAAATCTAGAAAATTGGCTGAAAACGACTAAATATCAAGGATTCATTGGGCGAATCGCTCTGGAACCGAAATCGGAATGCTCACTGACATTTCCTCTATCTGAAAGTCTGATAAACGCTGGAAAAATGACTAAGTCCAAAAAAAAATATTTTTCAACTTTTTTCAATTTTATAACCGTGGGATATATATTCTACCCACACACATTTGGAACTCTCCTGGGGTACCCTCACACATATTATTCACTCATTTAGTGGTTATTTTCACAAAAAAAGTGAAATTTTCAAAAAGCCAGAAAATTGGCTGAAAACGACTAAATATCAAGGACTCATTGGGCGAACCGCTCTGGAACTGAAATTGGAACGCTCACTGACATTTCCCCTATCTGAAAGTCTGATAAACGACGGAAAAATGACTAAGTCCAAAAAAAAAATTTTTAAAACTTTTTTCAATTTTACCCCCGTGGGATATATATTCTACCCACACACATTTGGAACTCTCCTGGGGTACCCTCACACATATTATTCCCTCATTTAGTGGATATTTACACAAAAAAGTGAAATTTTCAAAAATCCAAAATATTGGCTGAAAACGACTAAATATCAAGGACTCATTGGGTGAATCGCTCTGCAACTGAAATCAGAACGCTCACTGACATTTGCCCTATCTAAAAGTCTGATAAAAGTTGCAAAAATGACCAAGTCCAAAAAAAAATATTTTTCAACTTTTTTCAATTTTACCCCTGTGGGATATATATTCTACTCACACACATTTGGAACTCTCCTGGGGTACCCTCACACATATTATTCCCTCATTTAGTGGATATTTTCACAAAAATGTGAAATTTTCGAAAATCCAGAAAATTGGCTGAAAACGACTAAATATCAAGGACTCATTGGGCGAACCGCTCTGGAACTGAAATCGGAACGCTCAATGACATTTCCCCTATCTGAAAGTCTGATAAACGCCGGAAAAATGACTAAGTCCAAAAAAAAAAATTTTTCAACTTTTTTCAATTTTACCCCCGTGGGATATATATTCTACCCACAAACATTTGGAACTTTCCTGGGGTACCCTCACACATATTATTCCCACATTTAGTGGATATTTTCACAAAAAAGTGAAATTTTCAAAAATCCAAAATATTGGTTGAAAACGACTAAATATCAAGGATTCATTGGGCGAATCGCTCTGGAACTGAAATCGGAACGCTCACTGACATTTCCTCTATCTGAAAGTCTGATAAACGCTGGAAAAATGACTAAGTCCAAAAAAAAAAAATTTTCAACTTTTTTCAATTTCACCCCCGTGGGATATATATTCTACCCACACACATTTGGAACTCTCCTGGGGTACCCTCACACAATATTATTCGCTCATTTAGTGGATATTTTCACAAAAAAGTGAAATTTTCAAAAATCCAAAAACTTGGCTGAAAACGACTAAATATCAAGGACTCATTGGGCGAATCGCTCTGGAACTGAAATCGGAACGCTCACTGACATTTCCCCTATCTGAAAGTCTGATAAACGCCGGAAAAATGACTAAGTCCAAAAAAAAAATTTTTTCAACTTTTTTCAATTTTACCCCCGTGGGATATATATTCTACCCACACACATTTGGAACTCTCCTGGGGTACCCTCACACATATTATTCCCTCATTTAGTGGATATTTTCACAGAAAAGTGAGATTTTCAAAAATCTAGAAAATTGGCTGAAAATGACTAAATATCAAGGATTCATTGGGCGAATCGCTCTGGAACCGAAATCGGAATGCTCACTGACATTTCCTCTATCTGAAAGTCTGATAAACGCTGGAAAAATGACTAAGTCCAAAAAAAAATATTTTTCAACTTTTTTCAATTTTACAACCGTGGGATATATATTCTACCCACACACATTTGGAACTCTCCTGGGGTACCCTCACACATATTATTTCCTCATTTAGTGGTTATTTTCACAAAAAAGTGAAATTTTCAAAAATCCAAAATATTGGCTGAAAACGACTAAATATCAAGGACTCATTGGGCGAATCGCTCTGGAACTGAAATCGGAACGCTCACTGACATTTTCCCTATCTGAAAGTCTGAAAAACGCTGGAAAAATGACTAAGTCCAAAAAAATTTTTTTTTCAACTTTTTTCAATTTTACCCCCGTGGGATATATATTCTAACCACACACATTTGGAACTTTCCTGGGATACCCTCACACATATTATTCCCTCATTTAGTGGATATTTTCACAGAAAAGTGAGATTTTCAAAAATCCAGAAAATTGGCTGAAAGCGACTAAATATCAAGGACTCATTGGCCGAATCCCTCTGGAACTGAAATCGGAATGCTCACTGACATTCGCCTATCTGAAAGTCTGATAAACGCTGGAAAAATGACTAAGTCCAAAAAAAAATATTTTTCAACTTTTTTCAATTTTACCCCCGTGGGATATATATTCTACCCACACACATTTGGAACTCTTCTGGGGTACCCTCACACATATTATTCCCTCATTTAGTGGATATTTTCACAAAAATGTGAAATTTTCAAAAATCCAGAAAATTGGCTGAAAACGACTAAATATCAAGGACTCATTGGGCGAACCGCTCTGGAACTGAAATCGGAACGCTCAATGACATTTCCTCTATCTGAAAGTCTGATAAACGCTGGAAAAATGACTAAGTCCAAAAAAAAAAAATTTTCAACTTTTTTCAATTTCACCCCCGTGGGATATATATTCTACCCACACACATTTGGAACTCTCCTGGGGTACCCTCACACAATATTATTCGCTCATTTAGTGGATATTTTCACAAAAAAGTGAAATTTTCAAAAATCCAAAAACTTGGCTGAAAACGACTAAATATCAAGGACTCATTGGGCGAATTGCTCTGGAACTGAAATCGGAACGCTCACTGACATTTCCCCTATCTGAAAGTCTGATAAACGCCGGAAAAATGACTAAGTCCAAAAAAAAAAATTTTTCAACTTTTTTCAATTTTACCCCCGTGGGATATATATTCTACCCACACACATTTGGAACTCTCCTGGGGTACCCTCACACATATTATTCACTCATTTAGTGGTTATTTTCACAAAAAAAGTGAAATTTTCAAAAAGCCAGAAAATTGGCTGAAAACGACTAAATATCAAGGACTCATTGGGCGAACCGCTCTGGAACTGAAATTGGAACGCTCACTGACATTTCCCCTATCTGAAAGTCTGATAAACGACGGAAAAATGACTAAGTCCAAAAAAAAAATTTTTAAAACTTTTTTCAATTTTACCCCCGTGGGATATATATTCTACCCACACACATTTGGAACTCTCCTGGGGTACCCTCACACATATTATTCCCTCATTTAGTGGATATTTACACAAAAAAGTGAAATTTTCAAAAATCCAAAATATTGGCTGAAAACGACTAAATATCAAGGACTCATTGGGTGAATCGCTCTGCAACTGAAATCAGAACGCTCACTGACATTTGCCCTATCTAAAAGTCTGATAAAAGTTGCAAAAATGACCAAGTCCAAAAAAAAATATTTTTCAACTTTTTTCAATTTTACCCCTGTGGGATATATATTCTACTCACACACATTTGGAACTCTCCTGGGGTACCCTCACACATATTATTCCCTCATTTAGTGGATATTTTCACAAAAATGTGAAATTTTCGAAAATCCAGAAAATTGGCTGAAAACGACTAAATATCAAGGACTCATTGGGCGAACCGCTCTGGAACTGAAATCGGAACGCTCAATGACATTTCCCCTATCTGAAAGTCTGATAAACGCCGGAAAAATGACTAAGTCCAAAAAAAAAAATTTTTCAACTTTTTTCAATTTTACCCCCGTGGGATATATATTCTACCCACAAACATTTGGAACTTTCCTGGGGTACCCTCACACATATTATTCCCACATTTAGTGGATATTTTCACAAAAAAGTGAAATTTTCAAAAATCCAAAATATTGGTTGAAAACGACTAAATATCAAGGATTCATTGGGCGAATCGCTCTGGAACTGAAATCGGAACGCTCACTGACATTTCCTCTATCTGAAAGTCTGATAAACGCTGGAAAAATGACTAAGTCCAAAAAAAAAAAATTTTCAACTTTTTTCAATTTCACCCCCGTGGGATATATATTCTACCCACACACATTTGGAACTCTCCTGGGGTACCCTCACACAATATTATTCGCTCATTTAGTGGATATTTTCACAAAAAAGTGAAATTTTCAAAAATCCAAAAACTTGGCTGAAAACGACTAAATATCAAGGACTCATTGGGCGAATCGCTCTGGAACTGAAATCGGAACGCTCACTGACATTTCCCCTATCTGAAAGTCTGATAAACGCCGGAAAAATGACTAAGTCCAAAAAAAAAATTTTTTCAACTTTTTTCAATTTTACCCCCGTGGGATATATATTCTACCCACACACATTTGGAACTCTCCTGGGGTACCCTCACACATATTATTCCCTCATTTAGTGGATATTTTCACAGAAAAGTGAGATTTTCAAAAATCTAGAAAATTGGCTGAAAATGACTAAATATCAAGGATTCATTGGGCGAATCGCTCTGGAACCGAAATCGGAATGCTCACTGACATTTCCTCTATCTGAAAGTCTGATAAACGCTGGAAAAATGACTAAGTCCAAAAAAAAATATTTTTCAACTTTTTTCAATTTTACAACCGTGGGATATATATTCTACCCACACACATTTGGAACTCTCCTGGGGTACCCTCACACATATTATTTCCTCATTTAGTGGTTATTTTCACAAAAAAGTGAAATTTTCAAAAATCCAAAATATTGGCTGAAAACGACTAAATATCAAGGACTCATTGGGCGAATCGCTCTGGAACTGAAATCGGAACGCTCACTGACATTTCCTCTATCTGAAAGTCTGATAAACGCTGGAAAAATGACTAAGTCCAAAAAAAAATTTTTTCAACTTTTTTCAATTTTACTCCCGTGGGATATATATTCTACCCACACACATTTGGAACTCTCCTGGGGTACCCTCACACATATTATTCACTCATTTAGTGGATATTTTCACAAAAAAGTGAAATTTTCAAAAAGCCAGAAAATTGGCTGAAAACGACTAAATATCAAGGACTCATTGGGCGAACCGCTCTGGAACTGAAATTGGAACGCTCACTGACATTTCCCCTATCTGAAAGTCTGATAAACGACGGAAAAATGACTAAGTCCAAAAAAAAAATTTTTAAAACTTTTTTCAATTTTACCCCCGTGGGATATATATTCTACCCACACACATTTGGAACTCTCCTGGGGTACGCTCACACATATTATTCCCTCATTTAGTGGATATTTTCACAAAAAAGTGAAATTTTCAAAAATCCAAAATATTGGCTGAAAACGACTAAATATCAAGGACTCATTGGGCGAATCGCTCTGGAACTGAAATCGGAATGCTCACTGACATTCGCCCTATCTGAAAGTCTGATAAAAGTTGGAAAAATTACTAAGTCCAAAAAAAAATATTTTAAACTTTTTTCAATTTTACAACCGTGGGATATATATTCTACCCACACACATTTGGAACTCTCCTGGGGTACCCTCACACATATTATTCCCTCATTTAGTGGATATTTTCACAGAAAAGTGAGATTTTCAAAAATCTAGAAAATTGGCTGAAAATGACTAAATATCAAGGATTCATTGGGCGAATCGCTCTGGAACCGAAATCGGAATGCTCACTGACATTTCCTCTATCTGAAAGTCTGATAAACGCTGGAAAAATGACTAAGTCCAAAAAAAAATATTTTTCAACTTTTTTCAATTTTACAACCGTGGGATATATATTCTACCCACACACATTTGGAACTCTCCTGGGGTACCCTCACACATATTATTTCCTCATTTAGTGGTTATTTTCACAAAAAAGTGAAATTTTCAAAAATCCAAAATATTGGCTGAAAACGACTAAATATCAAGGACTCATTGGGCGAATCGCTCTGGAACTGAAATCGGAACGCTCACTGACATTTCCTCTATCTGAAAGTCTGATAAACGCTGGAAAAATGACTAAGTCCAAAAAAAAATTTTTTCAACTTTTTTCAATTTTACCCCCGTGGGATATATATTCTACCCACACACATTTGGAACTCTCCTGGGGTACCCTCACACATATTATTCACTCATTTAGTGGATATTTTCACAAAAAAGTGAAATTTTCAAAAAGCCAGAAAATTGGCTGAAAACGACTAAATATCAAGGACTCATTGGGCGAACCGCTCTGGAACTGAAATTGGAACGCTCACTGACATTTCCCCTATCTGAAAGTCTGATAAACGACGGAAAAATGACTAAGTCCAAAAAAAAAATTTTTAAAACTTTTTTCAATTTTACCCCCGTGGGATATATATTCTACCCACACACATTTGGAACTCTCCTGGGGTACGCTCACACATATTATTCCCTCATTTAGTGGATATTTTCACAAAAAAGTGAAATTTTCAAAAATCCAAAATATTGGCTGAAAACGACTAAATATCAAGGACTCATTGGGCGAATCGCTCTGGAACTGAAATCGGAATGCTCACTGACATTCGCCCTATCTGAAAGTCTGATAAAAGTTGGAAAAATTACTAAGTCCAAAAAAAAATATTTTAAACTTTTTTCAATTTTACAACCGTGGGATATATATTCTACCCACACACATTTGGAACTCTCCTGGGGTACCCTCACACATATTATTCCCTCATTTAGTGGATATTTTCACAGAAAAGTGAGATTTTCAAAAATCTAGAAAATTGGCTGAAAATGACTAAATATCAAGGATTCATTGGGCGAATCGCTCTGGAACCGAAATCGGAATGCTCACTGACATTTCCTCTATCTGAAAGTCTGATAAACGCTGGAAAAATGACTAAGTCCAAAAAAAAATATTTTTCAACTTTTTTCAATTTTACAACCGTGGGATATATATTCTACCCACACACATTTGGAACTCTCCTGGGGTACCCTCACACATATTATTTCCTCATTTAGTGGTTATTTTCACAAAAAAGTGAAATTTTCAAAAATCCAAAATATTGGCTGAAAACGACTAAATATCAAGGACTCATTGGGCGAATCGCTCTGGAACTGAAATCGGAACGCTCACTGACATTTCCTCTATCTGAAAGTCTGATAAACGCTGGAAAAATGACTAAGTCCAAAAAAAAATTTTTTCAACTTTTTTCAATTTTACCCCCGTGGGATATATATTCTACCCACACACATTTGGAACTCTCCTGGGGTACCCTCACACATATTATTCACTCATTTAGTGGATATTTTCACAAAAAAGTGAAATTTTCAAAAAGCCAGAAAATTGGCTGAAAACGACTAAATATCAAGGACTCATTGGGCGAACCGCTCTGGAACTGAAATTGGAACGCTCACTGACATTTCCCCTATCTGAAAGTCTGATAAACGACGGAAAAATGACTAAGTCCAAAAAAAAAATTTTTAAAACTTTTTTCAATTTTACCCCCGTGGGATATATATTCTACCCACACACATTTGGAACTCTCCTGGGGTACGCTCACACATATTATTCCCTCATTTAGTGGATATTTTCACAAAAAAGTGAAATTTTCAAAAATCCAAAATATTGGCTGAAAACGACTAAATATCAAGGACTCATTGGGCGAATCGCTCTGGAACTGAAATCGGAATGCTCACTGACATTCGCCCTATCTGAAAGTCTGATAAAAGTTGGAAAAATTACTAAGTCCAAAAAAAAATATTTTAAACTTTTTTCAATTTTACAACCGTGGGATATATATTCTACCCACACACATTTGGAACTCTCCTGGGGTACCCTCACACATATTATTCACTCATTTAGTGGATATTTTCACAAAAAAGTGAAATTTTCAAAAAGCCAGAAAATTGGCTGAAAACGACTAAATATCAAGGACTCATTGGGCGAACCGCTCTGGAACTGAAATCGGAACGCTCACTGACATTTCCCCTATCTGAAAGTCTGATAAACGGCGGAAAAATTACTAAGTCCAAAAAAAAAATTTTTTCAACTTTTTTCAATTTTACCCCCGTGGGATATATATTCTACCCACAGACATTTGGAACTCTCCTGGGGTACCCTCACACATATTATTCCCTCATTTAGTGGATATTTTCACAAAAATGTGAAATTTTCACAAATCCAAAATATTGGCTGAAAACGACTAAATATCAAGGACTCATTGGGCGAATCGCTCTGGAACTGAAATCGGAACGCTCACTGACATTTGCCCTATCTGAAAGTCTGATAAACGCTGGAAAAATGACTAAGCCAAAAAAAAAAAATTTTTCAACTTTTTTCAATTTCACCCCCGTGGGATATATATTCTACCCACACACATTTGGAACTCTCCTGGGGTACCCTCACACATATTATTCGCTCATTTAGTGGATATTTTCACAAAAAAGTGAAATTTTCAAAAATCCAAAAACTTGTCTGAAAACGACTAAATATCAAGGACTCATTGGGCGAATCGCTCTGGAACTGAAATCGGAACGCTCACTGACATTTCCCCTATCTGAAAGTCTGATAAACGGCGGAAAAATGACTAAGTCCAAAAAAAAAATTTTTTCGACTTTTTTCAATTTTACCCCGTGTGATACAGTGCCTACAAGTAGTATTCAACCCCCTGCAGATTTAGCTGGTTGACACATGCAGAATTAACTTGGCATTGTGACATTTGTACTGTAGATCAGCCTGGAAGTGGGAAATGCACTGCAGCAAATATTGTTTTTTGTTTTTTTTTTGTTTGTTTTTTTAAAACGTTAAAAGTTAATTTAGAGTGTCATTTATCATTCAACCCCTCAAACCACAAGAATTCTGTTTGGTCCCCCTAAAGTATTAAGAAGTAATTCAGGCACCAAGAATAATGAGCTTCACATGTGTGGATTAAAGATCTCTTTTGCCAGCCTTTTCGGACTATTTAAGACCCTCCCCAAACTTGTGAACAGCACTCAGACATGGTCAACATGGGAAAGACAAAGGAGCATTCCAAGGCCATCAGAGACAAGATCGTGGAGGGTCACAAGGCTGGCAAGGGGTACAAAACCCTTTCCAAGGAGTTGGGCCTACCTGTCTCTACTGTTGGGAGCATCATCCGTAAGTGGAAGGCTTATGGAACTACTGTTAGCCTTCCACGGCCTGGACAGCCTTTGAAAGTGTCCTCCCATGCTGAGGCCAGGCTTGTCCGAAGAGCGAAGGCTAACCCAAGGACAACAAGGAAGGAGCTCCGGGAAGATCTCATGGCAGTGGGGACATTGGTTTCAGTCAATACCATAAGTAACGTACTCCACCGCAATGGTCTCCGTTCCAGACGAGCCCGTAAGGTACCTTTACTTTCAAAGCGTCATGTCAAGGCTCGTCTACAGTTTTCTCATGATCACTTGGAGGACTGTGAGACAGACTAGTTCAAGGTTCTATGGTCTGATGAGACCAAGATCGAGATCTTTGGTGCCAACCACACACGTGACGTTTGGAGACTGGATGGCACTGCATACGACCCCAAGAATACCATCCCTACAGTCAAACACGGTGGTGGCAGCATCATGCTGTGGGGCTGTTTCTCAGCCAAGGGGCCTGGCCATCTGGTCCGCATCCATGGAAAGATGGATAGCACGGCCTACCTGGAGATTTTGGCCAAGAACCTCCGCTCCTCCATCAAGGATCTTAAGATGGGTCGTAATTTCATCTTCCAACAAGACAATGACCAAAAGCACACAGCCAAGAAAACCAAGGCCTGGTTCAAGAGGGAAAAAGTCAAGGTGTTGGAGTGGCCTAGTCAGTCTCCTGACCTTAACCCAATTGAAAACTTGTGGAAGGAGCTCAAGAATAAAGTCCACATGAGACACCCAAAGAACCTAGATAACTTGGAGAAGATCTGCATGGAGGAGTGGGCCAAGATAACTCCACAGACCTGTGCCGGCCTGATCAGGTCTTATAAAAGACGATTATTAGCTGTAATTGCAAACAAGGGTTATTCCACAAAATATTAAACATAGGGGTTGAACAATAATTGACCCACACTTTTATGTTTAAAATTTAATAAAATTCAACTGAGCAACACAACTTTTTTCGTTTGTATGATTTATACTTCTGTTCATAAATCCTACTCTCGTTTGCAGTTTGAAGGCTCTAACTTATTTGCATCTTATCAAACCAGCTAAATCTGCAAGGGGTTGAATACTACTTGTAGGCACTGTATATATTCTACCCACACACATTTGGAAATCTCCTGGGGTACCCTCACACGTATTATTCCCTCATTTAGAGGATATTTTCACAGAAAAGTGAGATTTTCAAAAATCCAGAAAATTGGCTGAAAACGACTAAATATCAAGGACTCATTGGGCGAATCACTCTGGAACAGAAATCGGAACGCTCACTGACATTTCCCCTATCTGAAAGTCTGATAAACGCTGGAAAAATGACTAAGTCCAAAAAAATTTTTTTTCCAACTTTTTTCAATTTTACCCCCGTGGGATATATATTCTACCCACACACATTTGGAACTCTCCTGGGGTACCCTCACACATATTATTCACTCATTTAGTGGATATTTTCACAAAAAAGTGAAATTTTCAAAAATCCAAAAACTTGGCTGAAAACGACTAAATATCAAGGACTCATTGGGCGAATCGCTCTGGAACTGAAATCGGAACGCTCACTGACATTTCCCCTATCTGAAAGTCTGATAAACGGCGGAAAAATGACTAAGTCCAAAAAAAAAATTTTTTCTACTTTTTCCAATTTTACCCCCGTGTGATACAGTGCCTACAAGTAGTATTCAACCCCCTGCAGATTTAGCTGGTTGACACATGCAGAATTAACTTGGCATTGTGACATTTGTACTGTAGATCAGCCTGGAAGTGGGAAATGCACTGCAGCAAATATTGTTTTTTGTTTTTTTTTTGTTTGTTTTTTTAAAACGTTAAAAGTTAATTTAGAGTGTCATTTATTATTCAACCCCTCAAACCACAAGAATTCTGTTTGGTCCCCCTAAAGTATTAAGAAGTAATTCAGGCACCAAGAATAATGAGCTTCACATGTGTGGATTAAAGATCTCTTTTGCCAGCCTTTTCTGACTATTTAAGACCCTCCCCAAACTTGTGAACAGCACTCAGACATGGTCAACATGGGAAAGACAAAGGAGCATTCCAAGGCCATCAGAGACAAGATCGTGGAGGGTCACAAGGCTGGCAAGGGGTACAAAACCCTTTCCAAGGAGTTGGGCCTACCTGTCTCCACTGTTGGGAGCATCATCCGTAAGTGGAAGGCTTATGGAACTACTGTTAGCCTTCCACGGCCTGGACAGCCTTTGAAAGTGTCCTCCCATGCTGAGGCCAGGCTTGTCCGAAGAGCGAAGGCTAACCCAAGGACAACAAGGAAGGAGCTCCGGGAAGATCTCATGGCAGTGGGGACATTGGTTTCAGTCAATACCATAAGTAACGTACTCCACCGCAATGGTCTCCGTTCCAGACGAGCCCGTAAGGTACCTTTACTTTCAAAGCGTCATGTCAAGGCTCGTCTACAGTTTTCTCATGATCACTTGGAGGACTGTGAGACAGACTAGTTCAAGGTTCTATGGTCTGATGAGACCAAGATCGAGATCTTTGGTGCCAACCACACACGTGACGTTTGGAGACTGGATGGCACTGCATACGACCCCAAGAATACCATCCCTACAGTCAAACACGGTGGTGGCAGCATCATGCTGTGGGGCTGTTTCTCAGCCAAGGGGCCTGGCCATCTGGTCCGCATCCATGGAAAGATGGATAGCACGGCCTACCTGGAGATTTTGGCCAAGAACCTCCGCTCCTCCATCAAGGATCTTAAGATGGGTCGTAATTTCATCTTCCAACAAGACAATGACCAAAAGCACACAGCCAAGAAAACCAAGGCCTGGTTCAAGAGGGAAAAAGTCAAGGTGTTGGAGTGGCCTAGTCAGTCTCCTGACCTTAACCCAATTGAAAACTTGTGGAAGGAGCTCAAGAATAAAGTCCACATGAGACACCCAAAGAACCTAGATAACTTGGAGAAGATCTGCATGGAGGAGTGGGCCAAGATAACTCCACAGACCTGTGCCGGCCTGATCAGGTCTTATAAAAGACGATTATTAGCTGTAATTGCAAACAAGGGTTATTCCACAAAATATTAAACATAGGGGTTGAACAATAATTGACCCACACTTTTATGTTTAAAATTTAATAAAATTCAACTGAGCAACACAACTTTTTTCGTTTGTATGATTTATACTTCTGTTCATAAATCCTACTCTCGTTTGCAGTTTGAAGGCTCTAACTTATTTGCATCTTATCAAACCAGCTAAATCTGCAAGGGGTTGAATACTACTTGTAGGCACTGTATATATTCTACCCACACACATTTGGAAATCTCCTGGGGTACCCTCACACGTATTATTCCCTCATTTAGAGGATATTTTCACAGAAAAGTGAGATTTTCAAAAATCCAGAAAATTGGCTGAAAACGACTAAATATCAAGGACTCATTGGGCGAATCACTCTGGAACAGAAATCGGAACGCTCACTGACATTTCCCCTATCTGAAAGTCTGATAAACGCTGGAAAAATGACTAAGTCCAAAAAAATTTTTTTTCCAACTTTTTTCAATTTTACCCCCGTGGGATATATATTCTACCCACACACATTTGGAACTCTCCTGGGGTACCCTCACACATATTATTCACTCATTTAGTGGATATTTTCACAAAAAAGTGAAATTTTCAAAAATCCAAAAACTTGGCTGAAAACGACTAAATATCAAGGACTCATTGGGCGAATCGCTCTGGAACTGAAATCGGAACGCTCACTGACATTTCCCCTATCTGAAAGTCTGATAAACGGCGGAAAAATGACTAAGTCCAAAAAAAAAATTTTTTCTACTTTTTCCAATTTTACCCCCGTGTGATACAGTGCCTACAAGTAGTATTCAACCCCCTGCAGATTTAGCTGGTTGACACATGCAGAATTAACTTGGCATTGTGACATTTGTACTGTAGATCAGCCTGGAAGTGGGAAATGCACTGCAGCAAATATTGTTTTTTGTTTTTTTTTTGTTTGTTTTTTTAAAACGTTAAAAGTTAATTTAGAGTGTCATTTATTATTCAACCCCTCAAACCACAAGAATTCTGTTTGGTCCCCCTAAAGTATTAAGAAGTAATTCAGGCACCAAGAATAATGAGCTTCACATGTGTGGATTAAAGATCTCTTTTGCCAGCCTTTTCTGACTATTTAAGACCCTCCCCAAACTTGTGAACAGCACTCAGACATGGTCAACATGGGAAAGACAAAGGAGCATTCCAAGGCCATCAGAGACAAGATCGTGGAGGGTCACAAGGCTGGCAAGGGGTACAAAACCCTTTCCAAGGAGTTGGGCCTACCTGTCTCCACTGTTGGGAGCATCATCCGTAAGTGGAAGGCTTATGGAACTACTGTTAGCCTTCCACGGCCTGGACAGCCTTTGAAAGTGTCCTCCCATGCTGAGGCCAGGCTTGTCCGAAGAGCGAAGGCTAACCCAAGGACAACAAGGAAGGAGCTCCGGGAAGATCTCATGGCAGTGGGGACATTGGTTTCAGTCAATACCATAAGTAACGTACTCCACCGCAATGGTCTCCGTTCCAGACGAGCCCGTAAGGTACCTTTACTTTCAAAGCGTCATGTCAAGGCTCGTCTACAGTTTTCTCATGATCACTTGGAGGACTGTGAGACAGACTAGTTCAAGGTTCTATGGTCTGATGAGACCAAGATCGAGATCTTTGGTGCCAACCACACACGTGACGTTTGGAGACTGGATGGCACTGCATACGACCCCAAGAATACCATCCCTACAGTCAAACACGGTGGTGGCAGCATCATGCTGTGGGGCTGTTTCTCAGCCAAGGGGCCTGGCCATCTGGTCCGCATCCATGGAAAGATGGATAGCACGGCCTACCTGGAGATTTTGGCCAAGAACCTCCGCTCCTCCATCAAGGATCTTAAGATGGGTCGTAATTTCATCTTCCAACAAGACAATGACCAAAAGCACACAGCCAAGAAAACCAAGGCCTGGTTCAAGAGGGAAAAAGTCAAGGTGTTGGAGTGGCCTAGTCAGTCTCCTGACCTTAACCCAATTGAAAACTTGTGGAAGGAGCTCAAGAATAAAGTCCACATGAGACACCCAAAGAACCTAGATAACTTGGAGAAGATCTGCATGGAGGAGTGGGCCAAGATAACTCCACAGACCTGTGCCGGCCTGATCAGGTCTTATAAAAGACGATTATTAGCTGTAATTGCAAACAAGGGTTATTCCACAAAATATTAAACATAGGGGTTGAACAATAATTGACCCACACTTTTATGTTTAAAATTTAATAAAATTCAACTGAGCAACACAACTTTTTTCGTTTGTATGATTTATACTTCTGTTCATAAATCCTACTCTCGTTTGCAGTTTGAAGGCTCTAACTTATTTGCATCTTATCAAACCAGCTAAATCTGCAAGGGGTTGAATACTACTTGTAGGCACTGTATATATTCTACCCACACACATTTGGAAATCTCCTGGGGTACCCTCACACGTATTATTCCCTCATTTAGAGGATATTTTCACAGAAAAGTGAGATTTTCAAAAATCCAGAAAATTGGCTGAAAACGACTAAATATCAAGGACTCATTGGGCGAATCACTCTGGAACAGAAATCGGAACGCTCACTGACATTTCCCCTATCTGAAAGTCTGATAAACGGCGGAAAAATGACTAAGTCCAAAAAAAAAATTTTTTCTACTTTTTTCAATTTTACCCCCGTGTGATACAGTGCCTACAAGTAGTATTCAACCCCCTGCAGATTTAGCTGGTTGACACATGCAGAATTAACTTGGCATTGTGACATTTGTACTGTAGATCAGCCTGGAAGTGGGAAATGCACTGCAGCAAATATTGTTTTTTGTTTTTTTTTTGTTTGTTTTTTTAAAACGTTAAAAGTTAATTTAGAGTGTCATTTATTATTCAACCCCTCAAACCACAAGAATTCTGTTTGGTCCCCCTAAAGTATTAAGAAGTAATTCAGGCACCAAGAATAATGAGCTTCACATGTGTGGATTAAAGATCTCTTTTGCCAGCCTTTTCTGACTATTTAAGACCCTCCCCAAACTTGTGAACAGCACTCAGACATGGTCAACATGGGAAAGACAAAGGAGCATTCCAAGGCCATCAGAGACAAGATCGTGGAGGGTCACAAGGCTGGCAAGGGGTACAAAACCCTTTCCAAGGAGTTGGGCCTACCTGTCTCCACTGTTGGGAGCATCATCCGTAAGTGGAAGGCTTATGGAACTACTGTTAGCCTTCCACGGCCTGGACAGCCTTTGAAAGTGTCCTCCCATGCTGAGGCCAGGCTTTTCCGAAGAGTGAAGGCTAACCTAAGGACAACAAGGAAGGAGCTCCGGGAAGATCTCATGGCAGTGGGGACATTGGTTTCAGTCAATACCATAAGTAACGTACTCCACCGCAATGGTCTCCATTCCAGACGAGCCCGTAAGGTACCTTTACTTTCAAAGCGTCATGTCAAGGCTCGTCTACAGTTTTCTCATGATCACTTGGAGGACTGTGAGACAGACTAGTTCAAGGTTCTATGGTCTGATGAGACCAAGATCGAGATCTTTGGTGCCAACCACACACGTGACGTTTGGAGACTGGATGGCACTGCATACGACCCCAAGAATACCATCCCTACAGTCAAACACGGTGGTGGCAGCATCATGCTGTGGGGCTGTTTCTCAGCCAAGGGGCCTGGCCATCTGGTCCGCATCCATGGAAAGATGGATAGCACGTCCTACCTGGAGATTTTGGCCAAGAACCTCCGCTCCTCCATCAAGGATCTTTAGATGGGTCGTAATTTCATCTTCCAACAAGACAATGACCAAAAGCACACAGCCAAGAAAACCAAGGCCTGGTTCAAGAGGGAAAAAGTCAAGGTGTTGGAGTGGCCTAGTCAGTCTCCTGACCTTAACCCAATTGAAAACTTGTGGAAGGAGCTCAAGAATAAAGTCCACATGAGACACCCAAAGAACCTAGATAACTTGGAGAAGATCTGCATGGAGGAGTGGGCCAAGATAACTCCACAGACCTGTGCCGGCCTGATCAGGTCTTATAAAGACGATTATTAGCTGTAATTGCAAACAAGGGTTATTCCACAAAATATTAAACATAGGGGTTGAACAATAATTGACCCACAGTTTTATGTTTAAAATTTAATAAAATTCAACTGAGCAACACAACTTTTTGGTTTGTATGATTTATACTTCTGTTCATAAATCCTACTCTCGTTTGCAGTTTGAAGGTTCTAACTTATTTGCATCTTATCAAACCAGCTAAATCTGCAAGGGGTTGAATACTACTTGTAGGCACTGTATATATTCTACCCACACACATTTGGAAATCTCCTGGGGTACCCTCACATGTATTATTCCCTCATTTAGAGGATATTTTCACAGAAAAGTGAGATTTTCAAAAATCCAGAAAATTGGCTGAAAATAACTAAATATCAAGGACTCATTGGGCGAATCACTCTGGAACAGAAATCGGAACGCTCACTGACATTTCCCCTATCTGAAAGTCTGATAAACGCTGGAAAAATGACTAAGTCCAAAAAAAAAATTTTTCAACTTTTTTCAATTTCACCCCCGTGGGATATATATTCTACCCACACACATTTGGAACTCTCCTGGGGTACCCTCACACATATTATTCCCTCATTTAGTGGATATTTTCACAAAAAAATGAAATTTTCAAAAATCCAAAAAATTGGCTGAAAACGACTAAATATCAAGGACTCATTGGGTGAATCGCTCTGGAACTGAAATCGGAACGCTCACTGACATTTCCCCTATCTGAAAGTCTGATAAACGCTGGAAAAATGACTAAGTCCAAAAAAATGTTTTTTTCAACTTTTTTCAATTTTACCCCCGTGGGATATATATTCTACCCACACACATTTGGAACTCTCCTGGGGTCCCCTCACACATATTATTCCCTCATTTAGTGGATATTTTCACAAAAATGTGAGTTTTCAAAAATCCAGAAAATTGGCTGAAAAGGACTAAATATCAAGGACTCATTGGGCGAATCGCTCTGGAACTGAAATCGGAACGCTCACTGACATTTCCCTTATCTGAAAGTCTGATAAACGCCGGAAAAATGACTAAGTCCAAAAAAAAATTTTTGTTCAACTTTTTTCAATTTTACTCCTGTGGGATATATATTCTACCCACACACATTTGGAACTCTCCTGTGGTACCCTCACACATATTATTCCCTCATTTAGTGGATATTTTCACAGAAAAGTGAGATTTTCAAAAATTCAAAATATTGGCTGAAAACTACTAAATATCAAGGACTCATTGGGCGAACCGCTCTGGAAATGAAATCGGAACGCTCACTGACATTTCCCCTATCTGAAAGTCTGATAAATGCTGGAAAAATGACTAAGTCCAAAAAAAAAATTTTTTCAACTTTTTTCAATTTTACCCCCGTGGGATATATATTCTACCCAAACACATTTGGAACTCTCCTGTGGTACCCTCACACATATTATTCCCTCATTTAGTGGATATTTTCACAAAAATGTGAAATTTTCAAAAATCCAGAAAATTGGCTGAAAACGACTAAATATCAAGGACTCATTGGGCGAACCGCTCTGGAACTGAAATCGGAACGCTCACTGACATTTCCCCTATCTGAAAGTCTGATAAACGCTGGAAAAATGACTAAGTCCAAAAAAATATTTTTTTCAACTTTTTTCAATTTTACCCCCGTGGGATACATATTCTACCCACACACATTTGGCACTCTCCAGGGGAACCCTCACACATATTATTCCCTCATTTAGTGGATATTTTCACAGAAAAGTGAGATTTTCAAAAATCCAGAAAATTGGCTGAAAACGACTAAATATCAAGGACTCATTGGGCGAACCGCTCTGGAACTGAAATCGGAACGCTCACTGACATTTCCCCTATCTGAAAGTCTGATAAATGCTTGAAAAATGACTAAGTCCAAAAAAAAAATTTTTTCAACTTTTTTCATTTTTACCCCCGTGGGATATATATTCTACCCAAACACATTTGGAACTCTCCTGGGGTACCCTCACACATATTATTCCCTCATTTAGTGGATATTTTCACAAAAATGTGAAATTTTCAAAAATCCAGAAAATTGGCTGAAAACGACTAAATATCAAGGACTCATTGGGCGAACCGCTCTGGAACTGAAATCGGAACGCTCACTGACATTTCCCCTATCTGAAAGTCTGATAAACGCTGGAAAAATGACTAAGTCCAAAAAAATATTTTTTTCAACTTTTTTCAATTTTACCCCCGTGGGATACATATTCTTCCCACACACATTTGGCACTCTCCAGGGGAACCCTCACACATATTATTCCCTCATTTAGTGGATATTTTCACAGAAAAGTGAGATTTTCAAAAATCCAGAAAATTGGCTGAAAGCGACTAAATATCAAGGACTCATTGGGCGAATCGCTCTGGAACTTGAATCGGAATGCTCACTGACATTCGCCCTATCTGAAAGTCTGATAAACGCTGGAAAAATGACTAAGTCCAAAAAAAAATATTTTCAACTTTTTTCAATTTTACAACCGTGGGATATATATTCTACCCACACACATTTGGAACTCTCCTGGGGTACCCTCACACATATTATTCCCTCATTTAGTGGATATTTACACAAAAAAGTGAAATTTTCAAAAATCCAACATATTGGCTGAAAACGACTACATATCAAGGACTTATTTGGTGAATCGCTCTGCAACTGAAATCGGAACGCTCACTGACATTTGCCCTATCTGAAAGTCAGATAAACGCCGGAAAAATGACTAAGTCCAAAAAAAATTTTTTTTCTACTTTTTTCAATATTACCCCCGTGGGATATATATTCTACCCACACACATTTGGAACTCTCCTGGGGTACCCTCACACATATTATTCCCTCATTTAGTGGATATTTTCACAAAAATGTGAAATTTTCAAAAATCCAGAAAATTGGCTGAAAACGACTAAATATCAAGGACTCATTGGGCGAACCGCTCTGGAACTGAAATCGGAACACTCACTGACATTTCCCCTATCTGAAAGTCTGATAAACGGCGGAAAAATGACTAAGCCCAAAAAAAAATTTTTTTCAACTTTTTTCAATTTTACCCCCATGGGATATATATTCTACCCACACACATTTGGAACTCTCCTGGGGTACCCTCACACATATTATTCCCTCATTTAGTGGATATTTTCACAGAAAAGTGAGATTTTCAAAAATTCAAAATATTGGCTGAAAACGACTAAATATCAAGGACTCATTGGGCAAATCGCTCTGGAACTGAAATCGGAACGCTCACTGACATTTGCCCTATCTGAAAGTCTGATAAACGCTGGAAAAATTACTAAGTCCAAAAAAAAAATTTTTTCAACTTTTTTCAATTTTACCCCCGTGGGATATATTTTCTACCCACACACATTTGGAACTCTCCTGGGGTACCCTCACACATATTATTCCCTCATTTAGTGGATATTTTCACAGAAAAGTGAGATTTTCAAAAATCCAGAAAATTGGCTGAAAGCGACTAAATATCAAGGACTCATTGGGCGAATAGCTCTGGAACTGAAATCGGAATGCTCACTGACATTCGCCCTATCTGAAAGTCTGATAAACGCTGGAAAAATGACTAAGTCCAAAAAAAAATATTTTTCAACTTTTTTCAATTTTACAACCGTGGGATATATATTCTACCCACACACATTTGGAACTCTCCTGGGGTACCCTCACACATATTATTCCCTCATTTAGTGGATATTTTCACAAAAATGTGAGTTTTCAAAAATCCAGAAAATTGGCTGAAAACGACTAAATATCAAGGACTCATTGGGCGAATCGCTCTGGAACTGAAATCGGAACGCTCACTGACATTTCCCTTATCTGAAAGTCTGATAAACGCCGGAAAAATGACTAAGTCCAAAAAAAAATTTTTGTTCAACTTTTTTCAATTTTACTCCTGTGGGATATATATTCTACCCACACACATTTGGAACTCTCCTGGGGTATCCTCACACATATTATTCCCTCATTTAGTGGATATTTTCACAAAAAAGTGAAATTTTCAAAAATCCAAAATATTGGCTGAAAACGACTAAATATTGAGGACTCATTAGGCGAATCGCTCTGGAACTGAAATCGGAACACTCACTGACATTTCCTCTATCTGAAAGTCAGAAAAACGCCGGAAAAATGACTAAGGCCAAAAAAAAATTTTTTTTTACTTTTTTCAATTTTACTCCCGTGGGATATATATTCTACCCACACGCATTTGGAACTCTCCTGGGGTACCCTCACACATATTATTCCCTCATTTAGTGGATATTTACACAAAAAAGTGAAATTTTCAAAAATCCAAAATATTGGCTGAAAACGACTAAATATCAAGGACTCATTGGGTGAATCGCTCTGCAACTGAAATCGGAACGCTCACTGACATTTGCCCTATCTGAAAGTCTGATAAACGCCGGAAAAATGACTAAGTCCAAAAAAAAAATTTTTTCAACTTTTTTCAATTTTACCCCCGTGGGATATATATTCTACCCACACACATTTGGAACACTCCTGGGGTACCCTCACACATATTATTCCCTCATTTAGTGGATATTTTCACAAAAAAGTGAAATTTTCAAAAAGCCAGAAAATTGGCTGAAAATGACTAAATATCAAGGACTCATTGGGCGAACCGCTCTGGAACTGATATCGGAACACTCACTGACATTTCCCCTATCTGAAAGTCTGATAAACGGCGGAAAAATGACTAAGTCCAGAAAAAAAATTTTTTCAACTTTTTTCAATTTTACCCCCGTGGGATATATATTCTACCCACACACATTTGGAACTCTCCTGGGGTACCCTCACACATATTATTCCCTCATTTAGTGGATATTTTCACAAAAAAGTGAAATTTTCAAAAAGCCAGAAAATTGGCTGAAAATGACTAAATATCAAGGACTCACTGGGCGAACCGCTCTGGAACTGAAATCGGAACGCTCACTGACATTTCCCCTATCTGAAAGTCTGATGAACGCCGGAATAATGACTAAGTCCGAAAAAAAAAATTTTCAACTTTTTTCAATTTTACCCCCGTGGGATACATATTCTACCCACACACATTTGGAACTCTCCTGGGGTACCCTCACACATATTATTCCCTCATTTAGTGGATATTTTCACAAAAAAGAGAAATTTTCAAAAAGACAGAAAATTGGCTGAAAACGACTAAATATCAAGGACTCATTGCGTGAACCGCTCTGGAACTGAAACCGGAACGCTCACTGACATTTCCCCTATCTGAAAGTCTGATAAACGCTAGAAAAATGACTAAGTCCAAAAAAAAAATTTTTTTTCAACTTTTTTCAATTTTACACCCGTGGGATATATATTCTACCCACACACATTTGGAACACTCCTGGGGTACCCTCACACATATTATTCCCTCATTTAGTGGATATTTTCACAAAAATGTGAAATTTTCAAAAATCCAGAAAATTGGCTGAAAACGACTAAATATCAAGGAATCATTGGGCGAACCGCTCTGGAACTGAAATCGGAACGCTCACTGACATTTCCCCTATCTGAAAGTCTGATAAACGCTGGAAAAATGACTAAGTCCAAAAAAATATTTTTTTCAACTTTTTTCAATTTTACCCCCGTGGGATACATATTCTACCCACACACATTTGGCACTCTCCAGGGGAACCCTCACACATATTATTCCCTCATTTAGTGGATATTTTCACAGAAAAGTGAGATTTTCAAAAATCCAGAAAATTGGCTGAAAGCGACTAAATATCAAGGACTCATTGGGCGAATCGCTCTGGAACTTGAATCGGAATGCTCACTGACATTCGCCCTATCTGAAAGTCTGATAAACGCTGGAAAAATGACTAAGTCCAAAAAAAAATATTTTCAACTTTTTTCAATTTTACAACCGTGGGATATATATTCTACCCACACACATTTGGAACTCTCCTGGGGTACCCTCACACATATTATTCCCTCATTTAGTGGATATTTTCACAAAAATGTGAAATTTTCAAAAATCCAGAAAATTGGCTGAAAACGACTAAATATCAAGGACTCATTGGGCGAACCGCTCTGGAACTGAAATCGGAACACTCACTGACATTTCCCCTATCTGAAAGTCTGATAAACGGCGGAAAAATGACTAAGCCCAAAAAAAAATTTTTTTCAACTTTTTTCAATTTTACCCCCATGGGATATATATTCTACCCACACACATTTGGAACTCTCCTGGGGTACCCTCACACATATTATTCCCTCATTTAGTGGATATTTTCACAGAAAAGTGAGATTTTCAAAAATTCAAAATATTGGCTGAAAACGACTAAATATCAAGGACTCATTGGGCAAATCGCTCTGGAACTGAAATCGGAACGCTCACTGACATTTGCCCTATCTGAAAGTCTGATAAACGCTGGAAAAATTACTAAGTCCAAAAAAAAATATTTTTCAACTTTTTTCAATTTTACAACCGTGGGATATATATTCTACCCACACACATTTGGAACTCTCCTGGGGTACCCTCACACATATTATTCCCTCATTTAATGGATATTTACACAAAAAAGTGAAATTTTCAAAAATCCAAAATATTGGCTGAAAACGACTAAATATCAAGGACTCATTGGGTGAATCGCTCTGCAACTGAAATCGGAACGCTCACTGACATTTGCCCTATCTGAAATTCTGATAAACGCCGGAAAAATGACTAAGTCCAAAAAAAAAATTTTTTCTACTTTTTTCAATTTTACCCCCGTGGGATATATATTCTACTCACACACATTTGGAACTCTCCTGGGGTACCCTCACACATATTATTCCCTCATTTAGTGGATATTTTCACAAAAATGTGAAATTTTCAAAAATCCAGAAAATTGGCTGAAAACGACTAAATATCAAGGACTCATTGGGCGAAACGCTCTGGAACTGAAATCGGAACAGTCACTGACATTTCCCCTATCTGAAAGTCTGATAAACGCCGGAAAAATGACTAAGTCCAAAAAAAAATTTTTTTCAACTTTTTTCAATTTTACCCCCGTGGGATATATATTCTACCCACACACATTTGGAACACTCCTGGGGTACCCTCACACATATTATTCCCTCATTTAGTGGATATTTTCACAAAAAAGTGAAATTTTCAAAAAGCCAGAAAATTGGCTGAAAATGACTAAATATCAAGGACTCATTGGGCGAACCGCTCTGGAACTGAAATCGGAATGCTCACTGACATTTCCCTTATCTGAAAGTCTGATAAACGCCGGAAAAATGACTAAGTCCAAAAAAAATTTTTTCAACTTTTTTCAATTTTACCCCCGTGGGATATATATTCTACCCACACAAATTTGGAACTCTCCTGGGGTACCCTCACACATATTATTCCCTCATTTAGTGGATATTTTCACAAAAAAGTGAAATTTTCAAAAATCCAAAATATTGGCTGAAAACGACTAAATATTGAGGACTCATTGGGCGAATCGCTCTGGAACTGAAATCGGAACGCTCAGTGACATTTCCTCTATCTGAAAGTCTGATAAACGCTGGAAAAATGACTAAGTCCAAAAAAAAATTTTTTTCAACTTTTTTCAATTTTACCCCCGTGGGATATATATTCTACCCACACACATTTGGAACTCTCCTGGGGTACCCTCACACATATTATTCCCTCATTTAGTGGATATTTTCACAAAAAAGTGAAATTTTCAAAAAGCCAGAAAATTGGCTGAAAACGACTAAATATCAAGGACTCATTGGGCGAATCACTCTGGAACTGAAATCGGAACGCTCACTGACATTTCCCCTTTCTGAAAGTCTGATAAACGCTGGAAAAATGACTAAGTCCAAAAAAAATTTTTTTTCAATTTTACCCCCGTGGGATATATATTCTACCCACACACATTTGGAACTCTCCTGGGGTACCCTCACACATATTATTCCCTCATTTAGTGGATATTTTCACAAAAATGTGAAATTTTAAAAATCCAGAAAATTGGCTGAAAACGACTAAATATCAAGGACTCATTGGGCGAACCGCTCTGGAACTGAAATCGGAACGCTCACTGACATTTCCCCTATCTGAAAGTCTGATAAACGCTGGAAAAATGACTAAGTCCAAAAAAAAAATTTTTTCAACTTTTTTCAATTTTACCCCCGTGGGATATATATTCTACCCACACACATTTGGAACACTGCTGGGGTACCCTCACACATATTATTCCCTCATTTAGTGGATATTTTCACAAAAAAATGAAATTTTCAAAAATCTAAAATACTGGCTGAAAACGACTAAATATCAAGGACTCATTGGGCGAATCGCTCTGGAACTGAAATCGGAACGCTCACTGACATTTCCCCTATCTGAAAGTCTGATAAACGCTGGAAAAATGACTAAGTCCAAAAAAAAATTTTTTTCAACTTTTTTCAATTTTACCTTCGTGGGATATATATTCTACCCACACACATTTGGAACTCTCCTGGGGTACCCTCACACATATTATTCCCTCATTTAGTGGATATTTTCACAAAAAAGTGAACTTTTCAAAAAGCCAGAAAATTGGCTGAAAATGACTAAATATCAAGGACTCACTGGGCGAACCGCTCTGGAACTGAAATCGGAACGCTCACTGACATTTCCCCTATCTGAAAGTCTGATAAACGCTAGAAAAATGACTAAGTCCAAAAAAAAAATTTTTTTTCAACTTTTTTCAATTTTACACCCGTGGGATATATATTCTACCCACACACATTTGGAACACTCCTGGGGTACCCTCACACATATTATTCCCTCATTTAGTGGATATTTTCACAAAAATTGAAATTTTCAAAAATCTAAAATACTGGCTGAAAACGACTAAATATCAAGGACTCATTGGGCGAATCGCTTTGGAACTGAAATCGGAATGCTCACTGACATTTCCCTTATCTGAAAGTCTGATAAACGCCGGAAAAATGACTAAGTCCAAAAAAAAAATTTTTCAACTTTTTTCAATTTTACCCCCGTGGGATATATATTCTACCCACACAAATTTGGAACTCTCCTGGGGTACCCTCACACATATTATTCCCTCATTTAGTGGATATTTTCACAGAAAAGTGAGAATTTCAAAAATCCAGAAAATTGGCTGAAAGCGACTAAATATCAAGGACTCATTGGGCGAATCGCTCTGGAACTGAAATCGGAATGCTCACTGACATTCGCCCTATCTGAAAGTCTGATAAATGCTGGAAAAATGACTAAGTCCAAAAAAAAATATTTTTCAACTTTTTTCAATTTTACAACCGTGGGATATATATTCTACCCACACACATTTGGAACTCTCCTGGGGTACCCTCACACATATTATTCCCTCATTTAGTGGATATTTACACAAAAAAGTGAAATTTTCAAAAATCCAAAATATTGGCTGAAAACGAATAAATATCAAGGACTCATTGGGTGAATCGCTCTGCAACTGAAATCGGAACGCTCACTGACATTTGCCCTATCTGAAAGTCTGATAAACGCCGGAAAAATGACTAAGTCCAAAAAAACAATTTTTTCTACTTTTTTCAATTTTACCCCCGTGGGATATATATTCTACTCACACACATTTGGAACTCTCCTGGGGTACCCTCACACATATTAATCCCTCATTTAGTGGATATTTTCACAAAAATGTGAAATTTTCAAAAATCCAGAAAATTGGCTGAAAACGACTAAATATCAAGGACTCATTGGGCGAATCACTCTGGAACTGAAATCGGAACGCTCACTGACATTTCCCCTATCTGAAAGTCTGATAAACGCTGGAAAAATGACTAAGTCCAAAAAAAAAATTTTTTCAACTTTTTTCAATTTTACCCCCGTGGGATATATATTCTACCCACACACATTTGGAACACTCCTGGGGTACCCTCACACATATTATTCCCTAATTTAGTGGATATTTTCACAAAAAAGTGAAATTTTCAAAAATCTAAAATACTGGCTGAAAACGACTAAATATCAAGGACTCATTGGGCGAACCGCTCTGGAACTGAAATCGGAACGCTCACTGACATTTCCCCTATCTGAAAGTCTGATGAACGCCGAAATAATGACTAAGTCCGAAAAAAAAAATTTTCAACTTTTTTCAATTTTACCCCCGTGGGATACATATTCTACCCAAACACATTTGGAACTCTCCTGGGGTACCCTCACACATATTATTCCCTCATTTAGTGGATATTTTCACAAAAAAGTGAAATTTTCAAAAAGCCAGAAAATTGGCTGAAAACGACTAAATATCAAGGACTCATTGGGCGAACCGCTCTGGAACTGAAATCGGAACGCTCACTGACATTTCCCCTATCTGAAAGTCTGATAAACGCTGGAAAAATAACTAAGTCCAAAAAAAAAATTTTTTCAACTTTTTTCAATTTTACCCCCGTGGGATATGTATTCTACCCACACACATTTGGAACTCTCCTGGGGTACCCTCACACATATTATTCCCTCATTTAGTGGATATTTTCACAAAAATGTGAAATTTTCAAAAATCCAGAAAATTGGCTGAAAACGACTAAATATCAAGGACTCATTGGGCGAACCGCTTTGGAACTGAAATCGGAATGCTCACTGACATTTCCCTTATCTGAAAGTCTGATAAACGCCGGAAAAATGACTAAGTCCAAAAAAAAATTTTTTCAACTTTTTTCAATTTTACCCCCGTGGGATATATATTCTACCCACACAAATTTGGAATTCTCCTGGGGTACCCTCACACATATTATTCCCTCAATTAGTGGATATTTTCACAGAAAAGTGAGAATTTCAAAAATCCAGAAAATTGGCTGAAAACGACTAAATATCAAGAACTCATTGGGCGAATCGCTCTGGAACTGAAATCGGAATGCTCACTGACATTCGCCCTATCTGAAAGTCTGATAAATGCTGGAAAAATGACTAAGTCCAAAAAAAAATATTTTTCAACTTTTTTCAATTTTACAACCGTGGGATATATATTCTACCCACACACATTTGGAACTCTCCTGGGGTACCCTCACACATATTATTCCCTCATTTAGTGGATATTTACACAAAAAAGTGAAATTTTCAAAAATCCAAAATATTGGCTGAAAACGAATAAATATCAAGGACTCATTGGGTGAATCGCTCTGCAACTGAAATCGGAACGCTCACTGACATTTGCCCTATCTGAAAGTCTGATAAACGCCGGAAAAATGACTAAGTCCAAAAAAAAATTTTCTTCTACTTTTTTCAATTTTACCCCCGTGGGATATATATTCTACTCACACACATTTGGAACTCTCCTGGGGTACCCTCACACATATTATTCCCTCATTTAGTGGATATTTACACAAAAAAGTGAAATTTTCAAAAATCCAAAATATTGGCTGAAAACGACTAAATATCAAGGACTCATTGGGTGAATCGCTCTGCAACTGAAATCGGAACGCTCACTGACATTTGCCCTATCTGAAAGTCTGATAAACGCCGGAAAAATGACTAAGTCCAAAAAAAAAATTTTTTCTACTTTTTTCAATTTTACCCCCGTGGGATATATATTCTACTCACACACATTTGGAACTCTCCTGGGGTACCCTCACACATATTATTCCCTCATTTAGTGGATATTTTCACAAAAATGTGAAATTTTCAAAAATCCAGAAAATTGGCTGAAAACGACTAAATATCAAGGACTCATTGGGCGAACCGCTCTGGAACTGAAATCGGAATGCTCACTGACATTTCCCCTATCTGAAAGTCTGATAAACGCTGGAAAAATGACTAAGTCCAAAAAAAAAATTTTTTCAACTTTTTTCAATTTTACCCCCGTGGGATATATATTCTACCCACACACATTTGGAACACTCCTGGGGTACCCTCACACATATTATTCCCTCATTTAGTGGATATTTTCACAAAAAAGTGAAATTTTCAAAAATCTAAAATACTGGCTGAAAACGACTAAATATCAAGGACTCATTGGGCGAATCGCTCTGGAACTGAAATTGGAACGCTCACTGACATTTCCCCTATCTGAAAGTCTGATAAACGCTGGAAAAATGACTAAGTCCAAAAAAAAATTTTTTTCAACTTTTTTCAATTTTACCTTCGTGGGATATATATTCTACCCACACACATTTGGAACTCTCCTGGGGTACCCTCACACATATTATTCCCTCATTTAGTGGATATTTTCACAAAAAAGTGAAATTTTCAAAAAGCCAGAAAATTGGCTGAAAATGACTAAATATCAAGGACTCACTGGGCGAACCGCTCTGGAACTGAAATCGGAACGCTCACTGACATTTCCCCTATCTGAAAGTCTGATGAACGCCGGAATAATGACTAAGTCCGAAAAAAAAAATTTTCAACTTTTTTCAATTTTACCCCCGTGGGATACATATTCTACCCTCACACATTTGGAACTCTCCTGGGGTACCATCACACATATTATTCCCTCATTTAGTGGATATTTTCACAAAAAAGTGAAATTTTCAAAAAGCCAGAAAATTGGCTGAAAACGACTAAATATCAAGGACTCATTGCGTGAACCGCTCTGGAACTGAAACCGGAACGCTCACTGACATTTCCCCTATCTGAAAGTCTGATAAACGCTAGAAAAATGACTAAGTCCAAAAAAAAATTTTTTTCAACTTTTTTCAATTTTACCCCCGTGGGATATATATTCTACCCACACACATTTGGAACTCTCCTGGGGTACCCTCACACATATTATTCCCTCATTTAGTGGATATTTTCACAGAAAAGTGAGATTTTCAAAAATCCAGAAAATTGGCTGAAAGTGACTAAATATCAAGGACTCATTGGGTGAATCGCTCTGGAACTGAAATCGGAACGCTCACTGACATTTGCCCTATCTGAAAGTCTGATAAACGCCGGAAAAATGACTAAGTCCAAAAAAAAAATTTTTTCAACTTTTTTAAATTTTACCCCCGTGGGATATGTATTCTACCCACACACATTTGGAACTCTCCTGGGGTACCCTCACACATATTATTCCCTCATTTAGTGGATATTTTCACAAAAATGTGAAATTTTCAAAAATCCAGAAAATTGGCTGAAAACGACTAAATATCAAGGACTCATTGGGCGAACCGCTTTGGAACTGAAATCGGAATGCTCACTGACATTTCCCTTATCTGAAAGTCTGATAAACGCCGGAAAAATGACTAAGTCCAAAAAAAAATTTTTTCAACTTTTTTCAATTTTACCCCCGTGGGATATATATTCTACCCACACAAATTTGGAACTCTCCTGGGGTACCCTCACACATATTATTCCCTCATTTAGTGGATATTTTCACAGAAAAGTGAGAATTTCAAAAATCCAGAAAATTGGCTGAAAGCGACTAAATATCAAGGACTCATTGGGCGAATCGCTCTGGAACTGAAATCGGAATGCTCACTGACATTCGCCCTATCTGAAAGTCTGATAAATGGTGGAAAAATGACTAAGTCCAAAAAAAAATATTTTTCAACTTTTTTCAATTTTACAACCGTGGGATATATATTCTACCCACACACATTTGGAACTCTCCTGGGGTACCCTCACACATATTATTCCCTCATTTAGTGGATATTTACACAAAAAAGTGAAATTTTCAAAAATCCAAAATATTGGCTGAAAACGAATAAATATCAAGGACTCATTGGGTGAATCGCTCTGCAACTGAAATCGGAACGCTCACTGACATTTGCCCTATCTGAAAGTCTGATAAACGCCGGAAAAATGACTAAGTCCAAAAAAAAATTTTCTTCTACTTTTTTCAATTTTACCCCCGTGGGATATATATTCTACTCACACACATTTGGAACTCTCCTGGGGTACCCTCACACATATTAATCCCTCATTTAGTGGATATTTTCACAAAAATGTGAAATTTTCAAAAATCCAGAAAATTGGCTGAAAACGACTAAATATCAAGGACTCATTGGGCGAATCACTCTGGAACTGAAATCGGAACGCTCACTGACATTTCCCCTATCTGAAAGTCTGATAAACGCTGGAAAAATGACTAAGTCCAAAAAAAAAATTTTTTCAACTTTTTTCAATTTTACCCCCGTGGGATATATATTCTACCCACACACATTTGGAACACTCCTGGGGTACCCTCACACATATTATTCCCTCATTTAGTGGATATTTTCACAAAAAAGTGAAATTTTCAAAAATCTAAAATACTGGCTGAAAACGACTAAATATCAAGGACTCATTGGGCGAACCGCTCTGGAACTGAAATCGGAACGCTCACTGACATTTCCCCTATCTGAAAGTCTGATGAACGCCGAAATAATGACTAAGTCCGAAAAAAAAAATTTTCAACTTTTTTCAATTTTAACCCCGTGGGATACATATTCTACCCACACACATTTGGAACTCTCCTGGGGTACCCTCACACATATTATTCCCTCATTTAGTGGATATTTTCACAAAAAAGTGAAATTTTCAAAAAGCCAGAAAATTGGCTGAAAACGACTAAATATCAAGGACTCATTGGGCGAACCGCTCTGGAACTGAAAACGGAACGCTCACTGACATTTCCCCTATCTGAAAGTCTGATAAACGCTGGAAAAATAACTAAGTCCAAAAAAAAAAATTTTTCAACTTTTTTCAATTTTACCCCCGTGGGATATGTATTCTACCCACACACATTTGGAACTCTCCTGGGGTACCCTCACACATATTATTCCCTCATTTAGTGGATATTTTCACAAAAATGTGAAATTTTCAAAAATCCAGAAAATTGGCTGAAAACGACTAAATATCAAGGACTCATTGGGCGAATCGCTCTGGAACTGAAATTGGAATGCTCACTGACATTCGCCCTATCTGAAAGTCTGATAAATGGTGGAAAAATGACTAAGTCCAAAAAAAAATATTTTTCAACTTTTTTCAATTTTACAACCGTGGGATATATATTCTACCCACACACATTTGGAACTCTCCTGGGGTACCCTCACACATATTATTCCCTCATTTAGTGGATATTTACACAAAAAAGTGAAATTTTCAAAAATCCAAAATATTGGCTGAAAACGAATAAATATCAAGGACTCATTGGGTGAATCGATCTGCAACTGAAATCGGAACGCTCACTGACATTTGCCCTATCTGAAAGTCTGATAAACGCCGGAAAAATGACTAAGTCCAAAAAAAAATTTTCTTCTACTTTTTTCAATTTTACCCCCGTGGGATATATATTCTACTCACACACATTTCGAACTCTCCTGGGGTACCCTCACACATATTATTCCCTCATTTAGTGGATATTTACACAAAAAAGTGAAATTTTCAAAAATCCAAAATATTGGCTGAAAACGACTAAATATCAAGGACTCATTGGGTGAATCGCTCTGTAACTGAAATCGGAACGCTCACTGACATTTGCCCTATCTGAAAGTCTGATAAACGCCGGAAAAATGACTAAGTCCAAAAAAAAAATTTTTTCTACTTTTTTCAATTTTACCCCCGTGGGATATATATTCTACTCACACACATTTGGAACTCTCCTGGGGTACCCTCACACATATTATTCCCTCATTTAGTGGATATTTTCACAAAAATGTGAAATTTTCAAAAATCCAGAAAATTGGCTGAAAACGACTAAACATCAAGGACTCATTGGGCGAAACGCTCTGGAACTGAAATCGGAACACTCACTGACATTTCCCCTATCTGAAAGTCTGATAAACGCCGGAAAAATGACTAAGTCCAAAAAAAAATTTTTTCAACTTTTTTCAATTTTACCCCCGTGGGATATATATTCTACCCACACACATTTGGAACTCTCCTGGGGTACCCTCACACATATTATTCCCTCATTTAGTGGATATTTTCACAAAAAAAGTGAAATTTTCAAAAAGCCAGAAAATTGGCTGAAAACGACTAAATATCAAGGACTCATTGGGCGAATCACTCTGGAACTGAAATTGGAACGCTCACTGACATTTCCCCTTTCTGAAAGTCTGATAAACGCTGGAAAAATGACTAAGTCCAAAAAAATTTTTTTTTAAAGTTTTTTCAATTTTACCCCCGTGGGATATATATTCTACCCACACAAATTTGGAATTCTCCTGGGGTACCCTCACACATATTATTCCCTCAATTAGTGGATATTTTCACAGAAAAGTGAGAATTTCAAAAATCCAGAAAATTGGCTGAAAACGACTAAATATCAAGGACTCATTGGGCGAATCGCTCTGGAACTGAAATCGGAATGCTCACTGACATTCGCCCTATCTGAAAGTCTGATAAATGGTGGAAAAATGACTAAGTCCAAAAAAAAATTTTCTTCTACTTTTTTCAATTTTACCCCCGTGGGATATATATTCTACTCACACACATTTGGAACTCTCCTGGGGTACCCTCACACATATTATTCCCTCATTTAGTGGATATTTACACAAAAAAGTGAAATTTTCAAAAATCCAAAATATTGGCTGAAAACGACTAAATATCAAGGACTCATTGGGTGAATCGCTCTGCAACTGAAATCGGAACGCTCACTGACATTTGCCCTATCTGAAAGTCTGATAAACGCCGGAAAAATGACTAAGTCCAAAAAAAAAATTTTTTCTACTTTTTTCAATTTTACCCCTGTGGGATATATATTCTACTCACACACATTTGGAACTCTCCTGGGGTACCCTCACACATATTAATCCCTCATTTAGTGGATATTTTCACAAAAATGTGAAATTTTCAAAAATCCAGAAAATTGGCTGAAAACGACTAAATATCAAGGACTCATTGGGCGAATCACTCTGGAACTGAAATCGGAACGCTCACTGACATTTCCCCTATCTGAAAGTCTGATAAACGCTGGAAAAATGACTAAGTCCAAAAAAAAAATTTTTTCAACTTTTTTCAATTTTACCCCCGTGGGATATATATTCTACCCACACACATTTGGAACACTCCTGGGGTACCCTCACACATATTATTCCCTCATTTAGTGGATATTTTCACAAAAAAGTGAAATTTTCAAAAATCTAAAATACTGGCTGAAAACGACTAAATATCAAGGACTCATTGGGCGAACCGCTCTGGAACTGAAATCGGAACGCTCACTGACATTTCCCCTATCTGAAAGTCTGATGAACGCCGAAATAATGACTAAGTCCGAAAAAAAAAATTTTCAACTTTTTTCAATTTTACCCCCGTGGGATACATATTCTACCCACACACATTTGGAACTCTCCTGGGGTACCCTCACACATATTATTCCCTCATTTAGTGGATATTTTCACAAAAAAGTGAAATTTTCAAAAAGCCAGAAAATTGGCTGAAAACGACTAAATATCAAGGACTCATTGGGCGAACCGCTCTGGAACTGAAATCGGAACGCTCACTGACATTTCCCCTATCTGAAAGTCTGATAAACGCTGGAAAAATAACTAAGTCCAAAAAAAAAAATTTTTCAACTTTTTTCAATTTTACCCCCGTGGGATATGTATTCTACCCACACACATTTGGAACTCTCCTGGGGTACCCTCACACATATTATTCCCTCATTTAGTGGATATTTTCACAAAAATGTGAAATTTTCAAAAATCCAGAAAATTGGCTGAAAACGACTAAATATCAAGGACTCATTGGGCGAACCGCTTTGGAACTGAAATCGGAATGCTCACTGACATTTCCCTTATCTGAAAGTCTGATAAACGCCGGAAAAATGACTAAGTCCAAAAAAAAATTTTTTCAACTTTTTTCAATTTTACCCCCGTGGGATATATATTCTACCCACACAAATTTGGAATTCTCCTGGGGTACCCTCACACATATTATTCCCTCAATTAGTGGATATTTTCACAGAAAAGTGAGAATTTCAAAAATCCAGAAAATTGGCTGAAAACGACTAAATATCCAGGACTCATTGGGCGAATCGCTCTGGAACTGAAATCGGAATGCTCACTGACATTCGCCCTATCTGAAAGTCTGATAAATGGTGGAAAAATGACTAAGTCCAAAAAAAAATATTTTTCAACTTTTTTCAATTTTACAACCGTGGGATATATATTCTACCCACACACATTTGGAACTCTCCTGGGGTACCCTCACACATATTATTCCCTCATTTAGTGGATATTTACACAAAAAAGTGAAATTTTCAAAAATCCAAAATATTGGCTGAAAACGACTAAATATCAAGGACTCATTGGGTGAATCGCTCTGCAACTGAAATCGGAACGCTCACTGACATTTGCCCTATCTGAAAGTCTGATAAACGCCGGAAAAATGACTAAGGCTGTGTGCCCACGTAGCATTTTTCAAGCGTTTTTGATGCGGAATTTCCGCAGCGGAAACGCTTGTAAAATGCTTGGTAACCCGCACCCCATGATCCCCAATGGGTTTCCGCAACTTCTATGCACATGCTGCGGATTTTTCCGCAGCGTTTATGCCGCGGTCAAAAATCCGCAGCATGTCATTTAATTTTGCGTTTCCGCATGCAGAATTGCCTTAGTCCAATGCATAAAAAACGCAAGGCAATTCCGCATGTGGAAAACGCGTGAAAAACGCGCGAAAAAAGCGCGATAAACGCGTGCGGAATTCCGCATGCGTTTTTCCGGGAGAGGACTTGCATTTATGCAGCAGAAATTTTCTGCTTCATAAATGCATCGTGGGCACATAGCCTAAGTCCAAAAAAAAAATTTTTTCTACTTTTTTCAATTTTACCCCCGTGGGATATATATTCTACTCACACACATTTGGAACTCTCCTGGGGTACCCTTACACATATTATTCCCTCATTTAGTGGATATTTTCACAAAAATGTGAAATTTTCAAAAATCCAGAAAATTGGCTGAAAACGACTAAATATCAAGGACTCATTGGGCGAAACGCTCTGGAACTGAAATCGGAACACTCACTGACATTTCCCCTATCTGAAAGTCTGATAAACGCCGGAAAAATGACTAAGTCCAAAAAAAAATTTTTTCAACTTTTTTCAATTTTACCCCCGTGGGATATATATTCTACCCACACACATTTGGAACTCTCCTGGGGTACCCTCACACATATTATTCCCTCATTTAGTGGATATTTTCACAAAAATGTGAAATTTTAAAAAATCCAGAAAATTGGCTGAAAACGACTAAATATCAAGGACTCATTGGGCGTACCGCTCTGGAACTGAAATCGGAACGCTCACTGACATTTCCCCTATCTGAAAGTCTGATAAACGGCGGAAAAATGACTAAGTCTAAAAAAAAATTTTTTTCAACTTTTTTCAATTTTACCCCCGTGGGATATATATTCTACCCACACACATTTGGAACACTCCTGGGGTACCCTCACACATATTATTCCCTCATTTAGTGGATATTTTCACAAAAAAGTGAAATTTTCAAAAATCTAAAATACTGGCTGAAAACGACTAAATATCAAGGACTCATTGGGCGAACCGCTCTGGAACTGAAATCGGAACGCTCACTGACATTTCCCCTATCTGAAAGTCTGATAAACGCTGGAAAAATGACGAAGTCCAAAAAAAAAATTTTTTCAACTTTTTTCAATTTTACCCCCGTGGGATATATATTCTACCCACACACATTTGGAACACTCCTGGGGTACCCTCACACATATTATTCCCTCATTTAGTGGATATTTTCACAAAAAAGTGAAATTTTCAAAAATCTAAAATACTGGCTGAAAACGACTAAATATCAAGGACTCATTGGGCGAATCGCTCTGGAACTGAAATCGGAACGCTCACTGACATTTCCCCTATCTGAAAGTCTGATAAACGCTGGAAAAATGACTAAGTCCAAAAAAAAAATTTTTTCAACTTTTTTCAATTTTACCCCAGTGGGATATATATTCTACCCACACACATTTGGAACTCTCCTGGGGTACCCTCACACATATTATTCCCTCATTTAGTGGATATTTTCACAAAAAAGTGAAATTTTCAAAAATCCAGAAAATTGGCTGAAAATGACTAAATATCAAGGACTCATTGGGCAAACCGCTCTGGAACTGAAATCGGAACTCTCACTGACATTTCCCCTATCTGAATGTCTGATAAACGCCGGAAAAAATGACTAAGTCCAAAAAAAAATATTTTCAACTTTTTTCAATTTTACAACCGTGGGATATATATTATACCCAGACACATTTGGAACTCTCCTGGGGTACCCTCACACATATTATTCCCTCATTTAGTGGATATTTTCACAAAAAAGTGAAATTTTCAAAAATCCAAAATATTGGCTGAAAACGACTAAATATCAAGGACTCATTGGGCGAATCACTCTGGAACTGAAATCGGAATGCTCACTGACATTTCCCCTATCTAAAAGTCTGATAAACGCCGGAAAAATGACTAAGTAAAAAAAAAAATGTTTTCAACTTTTTTCAATTTTACCCCCGTGGGATATATATTCTACCCACACACATTTGGAACTCTCCTGGGGTACCCTCACACATATTATTCCCTCATTTAGTGGATATTTTCACAAAAAAGTGAAATTTTCAAAAATCCAAAATATTGGCTGAAAACGACTAAATATCAAGGACTCATTGGGCGAATCGCTCTGGAACTGAAATCGGAATGCTCACTGACATTCACCCCATCTGAAAGTCTGATAAACGATGGAAAAATGACTAAGTCCAAAAAAAAATATTTTTCAACTTTTTTCAATTTTATAACCGTGGGATATATATTCTACCCACACACATTTGGAACTCTCCTGGGGTACCCTCACACATATTATTCCCTCATTTAGTGGATATTTTCACAAAAAAGTGAAATTTTCAAAAATCCAAAATATTGGCTGAAAACGACTAAATATCAAGGACTCATTGGGCGAATCGCTCTGGAACTGAAATTGGAATGCTCACTGACATTCACCCCATCTGAAAGTCTGATAAACGCTGGAAAAATAACTAAGTCCAAAAAAAAATATTTTTCAACTTTTTTCAATTTTACAACCGTGGGATATATATTCTACCCACACACATTTGGAACTCTCCTGGGGTACCCTCACACATATTATTCCCTCATTTAGTGGATATTTTCACAAAAAAGTGAAATTTTCAAAAATCCAAAATATTGGCTGAAAACGACTAAATATCAAGGACTCATTGGGCAAATCGCTCTGGAACTAAAATCGGAATGCTCACTGACATTTCCCCTATCTGAAAGTCTGATAAACGCTGGAAAAATGACTAAGTCCAAAAAAAATTTTTTTTCAACTTTTTTCGATTTTACCCCCGTGGGATATATATTCTACCCACACACATTTGGAACTCTCCTGGGGTACCCTCACACATATTATTCCCTCATTTAGTGGATATTTTCAGAAAAATGTGAAATTTTCAAAAATCCAGAAAATTGGCTGAAAACGACTAAATATCAAGGACTCATTGGGCGAATCGTTCTGGAACTGAAATCGGAACGCTCACTGACATTTGCCCCATCTGAAAGTCTGATAAACGCTGGAAAAATGACTAAGTCCAAAACAAAAATTTTTTCAACTTTTTTCAATTTTACCCCCGTGGGATATATATTCTACCCACTCATATTTGGAACTGTCCTGGGGTACCCTCACACATATTATTCCCTCATTTAGTGGATATTTTCACAAAAAAGTGAAATTTTCAAAAAGCCAGAAAATTGGCTGAAAACGACTAAATATCAAGGACTCATTGGGCGAATCGCTCTGGAACGGAAATCGGAACGCTCACTGACATTTCCCCTATCTGAAAGTCTGATAAATAGTGTTGAGCATTCCGATACTGAAATATCGGGTATCGGCCGATATTCGCGGTATCGGAATTCCGATACTTAATTCCGATACTTTTACAATATCGAATACCGGAATCGGAAGTTCCCATAATGCCTGCGCTCTGCAGTGTCTCTGAAGGATGACAAGCTGGATGGCAGCGCTCAGCTGAGATCCATCCTGTCATCAGAATGCCATCCCAGCGTGGGAGAATTCTCCTGATTGTTTAAAAGACGGCGGGCGGTAAAAAGCCGCCGGCTTTTAAACAATCACACAGCCCCATACAGCTTCCCCGCAGCCTCCCTCCCCGATCCTCCGCTCCCCTCGCCACCTCCCATCCCGATCGTAAGTTAGGACCGGGCGGGGAGCGCAGCACCAAGGAGCGAAGGACCCGGGCGGGGAAGCCGGCAGTGAAAAGACTTCACCGCCAGCTTTCCCGTTCTGTGCTGCGCTTTCCCGCCGGTTATTTCAAATGAACAGCTGAGGTATCAGGTGATGCCGATCAGCTGTTCATTTGAAGTAGCCGCGGTGCCCTCAGAGGGTTCATGTGAGTTCATGCTTGACTGCATTGCATGAACTCACATGAACTTTCCCACGGCCGCACAGGTCAGCCTCACCTCCCAGACCATCAGACCGGTCATGATTAGTGTGTGTGCGCGTGAGTGTGCGGGGTGTGTGCGGGGTGTGTGTGCGATGTCTGCGTGTGTGTGCGGGGTGTCTGTGCGATGTTTGTGGGTGTGTGCGGGTGTGCGAGGTGTCTGTGCGATGTGTGCGGGTGTGTGCGATGTCTGCGATGTGTGCGGGTGTGCGCGGTGTCTGTCCGATGTGTGCGGGTGTGTACGATGTCTGCGATGTGTGCGGGTGTGCGCGGTGTCTGTGCGATGTGTGCGGGTGTGTGCGATGTCTGCGAGTGTGTGCGGTGTGTGCGCGGTGTGTGTGCGGTGTGTGCGGTGTCTGTGCGATGTGTGCGGGTGTGTGCGGTGTCTGCGGGTGTGTGCGCGGTGTCTGCGATGTGTGCGGGTGTGTGCGCGGTGTCTGTGCGATGTCTGCGAGTGTGTGCGGTGTCTGTGCGATGTGTGCGGGTGTGTGCGTGCAGGCAGACATAGGCCGATGTGACACTACTACTCCCATCGGCCTATGTCTGTCCCCCGTCCACTCGTGCCAGCAGGATCAGCTCGATGGGAGCAGTAGTTCCCATCAACCTGATCCTGCTATTTAAATTGCCCTACTGTGTCCCCAATAAATTTTAAATACATGTCATTGGTGGCCAGTGGTTACCTACAATAAATTAGTTCATACATTACCTGTCCCCGCCGATCGCCACCTAAAATAAAGTAAAAAATAAAAAACTACACCTATACTCACCTAGACACCTAATTCCCCGAAGCCATCGATCTCCTGTAATAAAATATAAAATAATAAACCACAACCTTATCCTTACCCCTCCGTAGTAGTCCACGAGTGTCCCACGAAGATCTCCAGTTCAGAGAAGCCACATAGAATGTGACCGCTCTGAACCGCTGCCGCCGCTAGAATGACGGGGCCGTAAGGGTTCACCGGAGTTCAGGCAGCGCTGCTCCGGTTAGCTCCTTTACGGCCCTGCTGTATCGTGAGAAATTCCCACGGTACAGCACTGCCGTAAAGGAGGTCTCCGGAGCTGCGCTGCCTGAATGCACTCCGGTGACCTCAGTCAGTGGCTCCCGCTGCCGGGAGCGGACGTGTTCCCGGCAGTGTGAGCTTACATCAGCCATGCACAGCTATCACCATCTCCAGATGTGACAGCTGAGTATGGGAGATCAGCGCAGGAACGTGGACAGGTAACTATTATTTTTAGTAAACTAAGAATTAAATAAAATGGTCTGTTTTATTTCAAATAAATTATTTTTTTCTGGGTGTAGTGTGTTTTTTCTTTTTAACACTTTGTAGGTTAGTAATGGGGGTGTCTTATAGACGCCCATCATTACTAACCTGGGCTTCATGGCAGCTGGCGCTGACATGAACCCCACCACTATTACCCCCTGCCACCGCACCAGGGCAGCGTGGAAGAGCGAGGCTAAGTGCCAGAATTGGCGCATCATATGGATGCGCCATTTCTGGGGCGGCTGATGGCTGGTGTTTCTAGCCTGGGAGGGGGCCATTTTTCATGGCACCCTTCCTGGGCTATTAATATCAGCCCCCAGCTGTCTGCCTAGCCTTTGCTAGCTATTAAAATAGGGGGGACCCCACGTAATTTTTTTTTGGGGGGTCCCCCATTTTAATAGCTATTAAAGGCTAGGTATTCAGCTGGGGGCTGATATTAGTAGCCTGGGAAGCTCCGTGGGTTTTACCCCCTTCCCAGGCTTCAAACATCTGCCCCAGTCGTCTGCTTAACCTCCGCTAGAGACTAAAATTATGGGGGATCCCACGCCATTTTTTTTTTTAAATAAATCCTTTATTTTAACACTAAATGACATTTGAGGAGTTAATAAAGATGCAGTCCCTAAATTATTATTTATTTTTTAATTAATTTTTCCCAAAACTTTTGACGTGGGCTTCGCCATATTTTTGTATGCCAGCCAGGTACAGCATCCAGCTTCTATGAACGCGCCATTTTCCGGGGCGGCTGCGGACTGCAATTTTCAGCGGGGGGGGGGGGCAGAAAGCTTGGGCCTCCCTGCGCTGTAGATTCCATACCCCAGCTGCCTAGTTGTACCTGGCTGGACACACAAATAGGGAGAAGCCCCACGTTTTTTTTTTTTTTAATTATTTCATGAAATTCATGGAATAATTAAGAAAAAAAGGGCTTCCCTATATTGTTGTGTCCAACCAGGTACAAATAGGCAGCTGGTGGTTGGGGGCAGCCCGTTCCTGCCTGCTGTACCTGGCTGGACACAAATATAGTGCAAAGCCCCACGTCAATTTTTTTAAATTATTTCAGGAAATTCATGAAATAATTAAAAAAAATTGATGTGGGGCTTCGCCCTATATTTGTGTCCAGTCAGGTACAGTAGGCAGGAACGGGCTGCGCCCAACCACCAGCTGCCTATTTGTACCTAGCCGGACACAACAATATAGGGAAGCCCTTTTTTTCTTAATTATTCCATGAATTTCATGAAATAATTAAAAAAAAAAATACGTGGTGCTTCGCCCTATTTTTGTGTCCAGCCAGGTACAACTAGGCAGCTGGGGGCTGGAATCTGCAGCGCAGGGAGGCCCAAGCTTTCTGGGCCCCACCCGCTGCAAATTGCAGTCCGCAGCCACCCCGGAAAATGGCGCGTTCATAGAAGCGCCATCTTCTGGCGCTGTACCCAACTCATCCAGGGCCCTGGTGCGGTGGCTCACTGGGTAATAAAGGGGTTAAGGCCAGCTTGGCATTATCAGCTGGCCCTAAGCCCGAAATTCATGGGGTCACGCCAATATTAGACATGACCGCCATGAATTTCTAGTAAAGTATTTAAAAAAAACACAAACACCCAGAAAAAAGTCCTTTAATTGAAATAAAGACACAATTCTTTATTGTTCTAAATTAAACCATACTTACCATCACGCCCATTCCAGCTGAAGCCAACGATCTCCTGAAATAAAAGTAAAATAATAAAGCAACCTCATCCTTACCTTTCCATGGCTCCCATGACAGCTTCAGCTCTGCTACATCGAGATGACTGGCTGGACCGCAGCAGAACGCTGCCATCCAGTCTGTCATCCCGCGGACACTGAGAAGCGCAGGCATGCTTGCGCTCCTCAGTGTTAGGCTGTGACGGCATCCTGATGAGCCGACAATGAACTCGGCTCACCTCATGCACGTCACTGACAGCGTGGGAAAATTCTCCTGCACTCAGCGCTTCAGTGTGAGAATTCTCCCACGCTGTCAGTGACATACATGACTTGAGGTCATGTCCAATGAACTCAGCTCACCTCATGCACGTCACTGACAGCGTGGGAAAATTCTCCTGCACTCAGCGCTTCAGCGTGAGAATTCTCCCACGCTGTCAGTGACGTGCATGAGGTGCGCCGAGTTCATTGGACATGACCTCGGCTCATCTGGATGCCGTCACAGTCAGACACTGAGTAGCGCAAGCAAGCCTGTGCTTCTCAGTGTCTGCGGGATGACAGGCTGGATGGCAGCGTTCTGCTGCGGTCCAGCCTGTCATCTCGATGTAGCAGAGCTGAAGCTGTCGTGGGAGCCATGGAAAGGTAAGGATGATGTTGCTTTATTATTTTACTTTTATTGCAGGAGATCGTTGGCTTCAGCTGGAATGGGCGTGACGGTAAGTATGGTTTAATTTAGAACAATAAAGAATTGTGTCTTTATTTCAATTAAAGGACTTTTTTCTGGGTGTTTGTGTTTTTTTTAAATACTTTACTAGAAATTCATGGTGGTCATGTCTAATATTGGCGTGACCCCATGAATTTCGGGCTTAGGGCCAGCTGATAATGCCAAGCTGGCCTTAACCCCTTTATTACCCAGTGAGCCACCGCACCAGGGCCCTGGATGAGTTGGGTACAGCGCCAGAAGATGGCGCTTCTATGAACGCGCCATTTTCCGGGGCGGCTGCGGACTGCAATTTGCAGCAGGTGGGGCCCAGAAAACTTGGGCCTCCCTGCGCTGCAGATTCCAGCCCCCAGCTGCCTAGTTGTACCTGGCTGGACACAAAAATAGGGCGAAGCTCCACGTATTTTTTTTTTAAATTCATGAAATTCATGGAATAATTAAGAAAAAAGGGCTTCCCTATATTGTTGTGTCCAACCAGGTACAAATAGGCAGCTGGTGGTTGGGCGCAGCCCGTTCCTGCCTGCTGTACCTGACTGGACACAAATATAGGGCGAAGCCCCACATCAATTTTTTTTAATTATTTTATGAATTTCCTGAAATAATTTAAAAAAAATTGACGTGGGGCTTCGCACTATATTTGTGTCCAGCCAGGTACAGTAGGCAGGAACGGGCTGCCCCCAACCACCAGCTGCCTATTTGTACCTGGTTGGACACAACAATATAGGGAAGCCCTTTTTTTCTTAATTATTTCATGAATTTCATGAAATAATTTTAAAAAAAAAATACGTGAAGCTTCTCCCTATTTTTGTGTCCAGCCAGGTACAACTAGGCAGCTGGGGGCTGGAATCTGCAGCGCAGGGAGGCCCAAGATTTCTGCCCCCCCCCCGCTGAAAATTGCAGTCCGCAGCCACCCCGGAAAATGGCGCGTTCATAGAAGCTGGATGCTGTACCTGGCTGGCATACAAAAATATGGCAAAGCCCACGTCAAAATTTTTGGGAAAAATTAATTAAAAAATATATAATAATTTAGGGACTGCATCTTTATTAACTCCTCAAATGTCATTTAGTGTTAAAATAAAGGATTTATTTTAAAAAAAAATTGGCGTGGGATCCCACATAATTTTAGTCTCTAGCGTAGGTTAAGCAGACGGCTGGGGCAGATGTTTGAAGCCTGGGAAGGGGGTAATACCCACGGAGCTTCCCAGACTACTAATATCAGCCCCCAGCTGAATACCTAGCCTTTACTAGCTATTAAAATGGGGGAACCCCCCAAAAAAATGACGTGGGGTCCCCCCTATTTTAATAGCTAGCAAAGGCTAGGCAGACAGCTGGGGGCTGATATTAATAGCCCAGGAAGGGTGCCATGAATATTGGCCCCCTCCCAGGCTAGAAACACCAGCCGTCAGTCGCCCCAGAAATGGCGCATCCATAGGATGTGCCAACTCTGGCACTTAGACTCGCTCTTCCACGCTGCCCTGGTGCGGTGGCAGCGGGTAATAGGGCTGGGGTTCATGTCAGTGCCAGCTGCCATGAAGCCCAAGTTAGTAATGATGGGCTTCTATAAGACACCCCCATTACTAACCTACAAAGTGTTAAAAAGAAAAAACACACTACACCCAGAAAAAAATAATTTATTTGAAATAAAACACACCATTTTATTTAATTCTTTGTTTATTAAAAAAAAATAGTTACCTGTCCACGTTCCTGCACTGATCTCCCATGCACAGCTGTCACATTTGGAGATGGTGACAGCTGTGCATGGCTGCTGTAAGCTCACGCTGCCGGGAACACGTCCGCTCCCGGCAGCGGGAGCCATTGACTGAGGTCACCGGAGTGCATTCAGGCAGCGCAGCTCCGGAGACCTCCTTTACGGCAGTGCTGTACCGTGGGAATTTCTCACGATACAGCAGGGCCGTAAAGCAGCTAACCGGAGCAGCGCTGCCTGAACTCCGGCGAACCCGCTTATACAATGACGGGGCTGCTTTATAGCCCCGTCATTCTAGCGGCGGCAGCGGTTCAGAGCGGTCACATTCTATGTGGCTACTCTGAACTGGAGATCTTCGTGGGACACTCGTGGACTATTACGGAGGGGTAAGGATAAGGTTATGGTTTATTATTTTATATTTTATTACAGGAGATCGATGGCTTCGGGGAATTAGGTGTCTAGGTGAGTATAGGTGTAGTTTTTTATTTTTTACTTTATTTTAGGTGGCGATCGGCGAGGACAGGTAATGTATGAACTAATTTATTGTAGGTAACCACTGGCCACCAATGACATGTATTTAAAATTTATTGGGGACACAGTAGGGCAATTTAAATAGCAGGATCAGGCTGATGGGAACTACTGCTCCCATCGAGCTGATCCTGCTGGCACGAGTGGACGAGGGACAGACATAGGCCGATGGGAGTAGTACTGTCACATCGGCCTATGTCTGCCTGCACGCACACACCCGTAGACATCGCACAGACACCGCACACACTCGCAGACATCACACAGACAGCGCACACACCCCCAGACATCGCACAGACACCGCACACACCCGCAGACATCGCACAGACACCGCACACACTTGCAGACATCACACAGACAGCGCACACACCCGCAGACATCGCACAGACACCCCACACACACTCGCAGACACACGCACAGACACCCGCACATACCAATCATGACGGGCTGATGGTCTGGGAGGTGAGGCTGACCTGTGCGGCCGTGGGAAAGTTCATGTGAGTTCATGCAATGCAGTCAAGCATGAACTCACATGAACCCTCCGAGGGCACCGCAGCGACTTCAAATGAACAGCTGATCGGCATCACCTGATACCTCAGCTGTTCATTTGAAATAACCGGCGGGAAAGCGCAGCACAGAACGGGAAAGCCGGCGGTGAAGTCTTTTCACTGCCGGCTTCCCCGCCCAGGTCCTTCGCTCCCCGCTCCTTGGTGCTGCGCTCCCCGCCCGGTCCTAACTTACGATCGGGATGGGAGGAGGCGAGGGGAGCGGAGGCGAGGGGTGGGAGGCTGCGGGGAAGCAGTATTGGGCTGTGTGATTGTTTAAAAGCCGGCGGCTTTTTACCGCGCGCCGGCTTTTAAACAATCAGGAGAATTCTCTCACACTGGGATGGCATTCTGATGACAGGCTGCCACCCAGCTTGTCATCCTTCAGAGACACTGCAGAGCGCAGGCATTATGGGAACTTCCGATTCCGGTATTCGATATTGTAAAAGTATCGGAATTAAGTATCGGAATTCCGATACCGCGAATATCGGCCGATACCCGGTATTTCAGTATCGGAATGCTCAACACTAGTTAGGACCACTAGGGTTAGCGCTAGGATGACTAGGGTCAGCCCTAGGATGACTAGGGTTAGCGTTAGTGTAACTGGTCTGGGAGGTGGAATCTCTGAGCAACTATACAAAGGGGCAGTCCTTGTAAGGAAGCGGGTAGCTCCCAGGGAAGGCGAGCAGGCAGTCACGGCTAGTGACAGGGACAGCCTCTGGGTAGGAGGGCAGGAGGTCACGGCAAGTGACGGGGAAAGTCTCTTGACAGGCGGGTGGTCACGGTAAGTGACGGGGACAGTCTCTTGACAGGCGGGTGGTCACGGCAAGTGACGGCTAAGCCTCCAGGTAGGCTAGCAGGCAGGTAGCAGGCGGACGCTCCCAGGTGAGCGGGCAGGAGTCTCTGGACAGGCAGGTGATCACAGCAAGTGACGGCTGAGCCACCAGGTAGGCTAACAGGCAGGTAGCAGGTGGACGCTCCCTGGTGAGCGGGCAAGAGTCTCTGGATGGGCAGGTAGTCACAGCACGTGACGGCAGAGCCTCCAGGTAGGCTAGCAGGCAGGTAGCAGGTGAGCGCTCCCAGTTGAGCGGGTAAGAGTCTCTGGACAGGCAGGTGGTCACAGCACGTGATGGCAGAGCCTCCAGGTAGGCTAGCGGGCAGGTAGCAGGTGAGCGCTCCCAGGTGAGGGACTCCTTAGGACGGCGCGCGCGGCCCCTTTAAGAGAGGGGGAGCGCGCGCGCGCCCTAAGCACAGTGGCCAGGAAGGAGCGCGCGCTGCCAGCAGAGCGGGAGGAAGACGCCGGGCACGGAGCGGAGAGGTGAGGGGAACAGCGTCCCTGCCTGGCAGGAGGCAGGGACGCCAACGCTACAGTTAGGATGACTAGGGTTAGCGTTAGGACGACTAGGGTTAGCGCTAGGACAACTAGGGATAGGGTTAGGATGACCATAGTTAGCGTTAGGACGACTAGGGTTAGCGCTAGGATGACTAGGGTTAGCGCTAGGACGACTAGGGTTAGCTCTAGGGTGACTAGGGTTAGTGGCAGTATGACTAGGGTTAGAGTTAGGACCATTAGGGTTATCGGTAGGACGATTAGGGTTAGCGCTAGGACGACTAGGATTAGCATTAGGACGACTAGTGTTAGCGCTAGAATGACTAGGGTTAGTGCTAGAACAATTAGGGTTAGCGCTAAAACGATTAGTGATAGCGCTAGGACTTCCAGGGTCTGCGTTAGGAAGACTAGGGTTAGCGCTTAGTCTTCTACGGTTAGTCTTAGGACGACTAGGGTTAGTGCTAGAACAACTAGGGTTATCGCTAAAACGATTAGTGTTAGCGCTAGGACTTCCAGGGTCAGCGTTAGGACTACTAGGGTTACCGTTAGGACTACTAGGGTTAGCTCTAGGATGACTAGGGTTAGTGTTAGGATGACTAGGTATAGCGCTAGGATGACTAAGGTTAGCGCTAGGACGACTAGGGTTAGCGTTAGGATGACTAGGGTTAGAGTTAGGATGACTCCAATTAGCTCTAGGACAACTAGTGTTAGCGTTAGGACGACTAAGATTAGCGCTAGGACAACTAGGGTTAGTGTTAGGATGACTAGGGTTAGCGTTAGAAAGACTAAGGTTAAAGTTAGGACGACTAGGGTTAGCGTTAGGACGACTAGGGTTAGCATTAAAATGACTAGGGTTAGCGCTAGAACAACTAGGGTTAGCGCTAGGACTTCTAGGGTTAACGTTAGGACAACTAGGGTTAGCGCTAGGAAAACTAGGGTTAGCGCTAGAACGACCAGAGTTGGCGCTAGAATGACTAGTGTTAGCGTTTGGACGACTATGGGTAGCGTTAGGACGACTAGGGATAGCACTAGGAATTCCAGGGACAGCCTTAGCACGACTATGGTTAGCTCTAGGATGGCTAGGGTTAGCATTAGGACGACTAGGGTTAGCGCTAGGACGACTACGGTAAGAGAAAGGACCACTAGAGTTAGCGCTAGGAAGACTAGGGTCAGCCCTAGGATGACTAGGGTTAGCGTTAGGATGACTAAGGTTAGCGTTAGGATGACTAGGGTTAGCGTTAGGATGACTAGGTTTAGCACTAGGATGACTAGGGTTAGGATCAGGATGACCAGAGTTAGCATTAGGACGACTAGGGAAAGTGCTAGGATGACTTGGATTAGCGCTAGGACGACTAGGGTTAGCATTAGGACAACTAGGGTTAGCGCTAGGAAAACTAGAGTTAGCGCTTGAACGACTAGGGTTAGCGTTGGGACAATTAGGGTTAGCGTTAAGACTACTATGGTTAGCGCTAGGAATTCCAGGGTCAGCGTTAGGACGACTAGAGTTAGCGCTAGGATGACTAGTGTTAGCGTTAGGACGACTAGGGTTAGAGCTAGGATGACTAGGGTAAGCGCTAGGATGACTAGGATTAGCGTTAGGATGACTAGGTTTAGCATTAGGACGACTAGGGTTACCACTAGGACGACTAGGGTTAGGGTTAGGACGACCAGAGTTAGCGCTAGGACGACTAGGGTTTTCATTAGGACGACTAGGGTTAGCATTAGGACGACTAGGGTTAGCATTAGGTCAACTAGGGTTAGCTATATGACGACTAGGGTTAGCGTTAGGATGACTAGTAGTGTTGAGCATTCCGATACTGAAATATCGGGTATCGGCCGATATTCGCGGTTTCGGAATTACGATATTTAAGTCCGATACTTTTGCAATATCGTATACCGGAATCGGAAGTTCTCAGAATGCAATGAGCCTGTTTCATTTTATTAAGCCAATGAGGATCCTAAGAAGTGTGGGAACATCCTGTTAGGCATGTAGGCATCTTAACTAATGTCGTGGCTGTGATTAGCTGCTGAAATGATGTCATGATGCACTATAAAAGCCGCCGCCGCCATTTTGAGCTCACTCTGCTGTGAATTCAGTTAGGGATAGGACGCTGTTGTTCTGAGGGACAGTTTTAGCTACCTATTTGGTCTATTCTGCTTTACCCAAGCTACTTTATAAATCGCTGTGCCTTGCAGCGCTAGTGCACAGTTCTCTGTGCTGTTCACCGCTGTCTGCAAGGTCTGTGTGTGTGAGAGCAGCACACTCTGTAGTGTGTGCTTCAGCCACGTCTGGTTGTAGTGCACTCAGTGTGTGTCACTGCCTCATGCATTGTCCTTTTTTTACAATTCATAATTTTTCCTGATATCTCCTATTAGTGTGGTGGTTCCATCCGTATTCAGCTAAATTGGTTCCAAACACACTATATAGGACTAGATAGAGAATTTTTTTTTGGTCTTGCAGCGCTAGTGCACAGTGCTCTGCATCTGCACTGTTCACCGCTGTCTGCAAGGTCTGTGTGTGCGAGTGCAGCTCACCCTGTAGTGTGTGCTTCAGCCACGTCTGGTTGTAGTGCACTCAGTGTGTGTCACTGCCTCATGCATTGTCCTTTTTTTACAATTCATAATTTTTCCTGATATCTCCTATTAGTGTGGTGGTTCCATCCGTATTCAGCTAAATTGGTTCCAAACACACTATATAGGACTAGATAGAGAATTTTTTTTTGGTCTTGCAGCACTAGTGCACAGTGCTCTGCATCTGCACTGTTCACCGCTGTCTGCAAGGTCTGTGTGTGTGAGTGCAGCTCACCCTGTAGTGTGTGCTTCAGCCACGTCTGGTTGTAGTGCCCTCAGTGTGTGTCACTGCCTCATACATTGTCCTTTTTTGCCAATTCATAAGTTTTCCTGATTTCTCCTATTAGTGTGGTGGTTCCATCTGTATTCAGCTAAATTGGTTCCAAACACACTATATAGGAGTAGTTAGTGGAGCCTTTCTGCAGCATTGTGCCCTGGAGCCCCAGCCAGATTAGTATTTGCCTCTTTTTGTAGCCTCATCTATTGCATTGTAGGTTACCTTCCTACATTGTAATAGCTACAAAAAGTTTGTGATACTATCGGTATTACATCTTTGGGCACATCCTGTGTCTTTTTGTGACAAAAAAACCCAAAATAAAGTTCACCAAACACTCCACTTTACAGTTCTGTTGGCCACATTAGCTCATATTAAAGTCTAGTCCACACTTTATAAAATTAGTGTTTCTTATACCTGTTAGCAGCTCTTCAGGAATAAGCACACTAAGCCCTTAGTACTTTTCTGCCTATCTTTATCAGTCTACCAAGATGAAGAAGGCAGGGAGTAAGGCATGTGGTCATGATCGTGGTCGTGGAGTTTCTGCAGGGAGAGGACGTGAGGATTCTGTGCCTGCAGGGAGAGGACGTGGGGATTCTGTGCCTGCTGCGGGCACCAGTGACTCAGCATCCCCCAGTTTTACCAGGGAACAGTCCTTTATGTGCAGCTTTGTAGGAGCTAGCCGTACCCCACTGCTGTGGGAGGACCAAATTGAAGCCGCTGTCGAATGGATGGCAGCTAACGCATCGACTTCAATTAGTTCCAGATACTCTCAAGTCCTGAGCACTGAAGAGCACCCATCTGTCTCTTCACCACCTGCCAAATTGCCCAGGCAGTCAGAGAGCCCTGGACAGGAGCCCTCTCTACTTCTGTTCTCTGAATCTCTTGGCTTGGAAAGAGGGGGCCAGCCAAGCAGAATTCGAGAATTTGAAAAGAGGTAGCATGCAGTGATGCGCAACTGTTTTGTCTCTCTGAATCTGAAGAGGCGGGTGGGCCAGTGCCTATGGTCAGCAGCACACCTCAGTACGCATCTGATGATGAGACTCAGGTGCCACTTTCTGGTGCGTACTGTGCTGTCGAGACTACCCAGGAGAAGTTGTTGTTTGAAGAGGGTGGTGTAGATGATGAGGTCCTTGACCCATCATGGCGTGAGGGACAGGAAGGTGGTGGGAGCAGCTCTGAGATAGAGATTCCCCGAACGGCCCAAAAAGGAGGGAGAGGGAGGGGGCAGGGTTGCCTGTAGCCTCCACTTCGGCACCCATTAGGAGCATGGCTCTTCCAAAATTCAAAGCGGGCGCTCCCAAGACTTGCAGTGCCTGGTCCTTTTTTGACACAGTTGCAGATGCCAATTGCTTTGTAAAATGCAAGCTGTGTAAGGTGAAAAGAGGGAAAAGTGTCAGCAACCTCAATACCACAAATATGTGGAAATATGTGCGGACCAAGCATGTGATGGAGTTACAAAAACACACTGAAGACCTAGGCCAACCTACAACGCCACCTACCACCTCTTCAGCTCGTGTTTTAGCCTCTTCCTCCAGCTCACACACAGCTGGTTCGGCTTCCTCACAGGAAGAATCTCTGGCACTGTTGTACAGAGACACCGTGTAATTCCACCCACAGCACCACTTTCCCTGTCATCCTCACACTTCCAGGCCAGTCTACAGCCATCGTTAGCACAGGCATGGGAGAAAAGGCGCCCATACTCGGCAAACCACCCCCAAGCACAGGCTCTGAATGCTGGCATTGCTAAACTACTGGCCCTTGAAATGCTATCATTCAGGCTGGTGGAGACTGACACCTTCCGTAACTTTATGGCATTGGCAGTCCCACAATACAATGTGCCCAGCTGCTTTTATTTCTGCAGGCAAGCCGTCCCTGCCCTGCAACAGCATGTGGAGGGAAAAATTAAACATGCGCTACAAAATGCCGTCAGTAGCAAGGTCCACCTGACCACCTATGCGTGGACCAGTAAGCATGGACAGGGACGATACCTTTCCCTCACTGCCTATTGGGTAAATGTTGTGGAGCCAGGTACAGATCTTGAGAGTGGTGCTGTATGTGTTCTGCCAACTCCAAGGATTGCAGGAATCCAGTCTGTACACATTGACTCCTCCTCATACTCCAGTTCCTCTGAATCAGCGCTGCAGGAGCCGTCACGGTCTATCTCCACATCGACCCGTGAACGGTTACCTGTTATGATGACCGATATGAGCACAGCCGTGGCCAATCGTCAACACGCCGTATTAAAATTAATTTCTTTGGGGAATCGAAGCCACACAGTGAAGGAGCTCTGGAATGCCATCAAGCAGCAGAGCGACGTGTGGTTTGTGCCAGCGCATCTCCAGCCAGGCATGGTAGTGTGTGACAATGGCCGAAATCTGGTCGCAGCTCTGGGCCTAGGCAACCTCACTCACATCCCATGTCTGGCACATGTGCTCAACTTGGTCGTGCAGAGTTTTTTGAGGGACTATCCGGATCTTGATGCACTGCTTCACAAGGTCCGCATAGAGTGTGCTCACTTGCGGTGTTCCAGCAACGCAAGATCGCGCATTGCAGCTCTGCAGCGCCGATTACGCCTTCCGGAACATCGCATTATATGTGACCTACCCACTAGGTGGAATTCAACGTTACATATGTTGGAGAGGTTGTGTGAGCAGCAGGCAGCAGTAATGGAGTACCAGCTGCAGCAGGCGCAAACAAGTCGCAGTACACGCCGTTCACACTTCACCACCACTGAGTGGGCCTCTATGAAGGACATTTGCCACGTTTTGCGTGCCTTCGATTATTCCACGTGGAAGGCCCCTTATCTGCCTGCATGAAAAAACACTGCAAGCACTAAGGGATGAGGTTTTGGAAGAGGCGGAGGATGAGGAGTCACAAATGCCATCTGCTTCTCTACAGTCTGCGCAACGTGGTTCCTCACAAAGGCCTAGGCAGGGGCACTTTGTGAGGAGGATGAGGAGGAGTCAATGGAGGAGGAAGACATCTGTCCAGAGGAGGAAGGTACACAATGCTCTAGTAGTCAGTATCTAGAGCGAGGGTGGGGTGATGCAGAGCAGGCAGAGATCACGCCTCAAGCAGGGGACAGCGTTTCTTGGCCAGTTGGCAGTCTGCAGCACATGGTTGATTTCATGCTGCAGTGCCTGAGAAACGACCGCCGCATCGCCCACATTCTCATCACGGCTGATTATTGGGTGTTCACCCTCCTAGATCCTCGCTACCGGGACAACTTACAAAGCCTCATAACACCATTGAACCAGGAGCGTAAAATGCGGGAGTACCAAGACGCACTGGTGCATTCCATCATGTTCTCCAATCCAACCGAAAGCAGTGCTGCTAGTGCTTTACAAAGCAGCTCAGTGCGTCGAGGCAGTGGAGGAAGCTCTGCACAAAGAGGGAGCAGAAGCAGCGCCTCAGCACAAGGCAAGACCAGTATGGCCGAAATGTGGCAAAGTTTTGTGTTCCCGCCGCCACAAATGTCTACACCATCACAGACGGCTCCAGTAAGCAGGAGGCAATGTTTCCGTCAGATGGTGACAGACTACATGTCTTGCCCTCTCAGTGTACTCCCAGACGGCTCTTCTCCCTTCAAGTTTTGGGTCTGTAAGCTGGATACATGGCCAGAGCTTAGCCAGTATGCATTGGAGGTGCTAGCTTGCCCTGCTGCTAGTGTATAATTGGAACGCGTCTTTAGTGCCGCAGGTGGTGTACTAACAGACCGTCGCATGCGACTATCCTCCGATAACATTGACCGGCTTACTTTTCTCAAAATGAACAAGGCCTGGATCTCTCATGAATTTGCCAGTCCTCTTCCAGAATAAATAATTGATTGGCAACAGTATCCAGGTCTCCTGTTGTGTTCATGTTTCTACCACCTGAACTGTAATCCCTGAGCTCCAACACCGCTAGTTGGTGCTCAGAAGTGCTGTCTGCACAGTCAACACTTGCTGCCGTGTTATTGGGGTTCAGTAACGTCAGCTGTTCCTCTGCTGTGCGGACGGCAATTTCTCATGCTCTGTCCACATTCACAGTACTACAGATTTTAAAGTTGCTCCAATTACACCTCTGGCTCCTCTGTTTTTAGTATTATCCCTGAGCTCTAACACCGCCAGTTGGCACTTGGAAGTGCCGTTTGCACAGTCAACACTTTCTGGCGTCTTATTGGGGTTCAGTAACGTCAGCTGTTCCCCTGTTGTGCGGACGGCAATTTCTCTTGCTCTGTACACATTCACACTATTACAGATTTTAAAGTTGCTCCAATTACACCTCTGGCTCCTCTGTTTTTAGTATTATCCCTGAGCTCCAACACCGCCAGTTGGCGCTCGGAAGTGCCGTTTGCACAGTCAACACTTGCTGGCGTGTTATTGGGGTTCAGTAACGTCAGCTGTTCCCCTGCTGTGCAGACGGCAATTTCTCTTTCTCTGTCCACATTCACACTACTACAGATTTTAAAGTTGCTCCAATTACACATCTGGCTCCTCTGTTTTTAGTATTATCCCTGAGCTCCAGTGTTATTGGGGTTCAGTAACGTCAGCTGATCCCCTGCTGTGTGTCCGGCAAATTCTCCTGCTTTGTCCACATCCACTGTACTGCTGATTTAAAACTTGCTCCAATTACACCTCTGGCTCCACTCTGTTTTTAGAATTTACCCTGGGCTCCAGCACTGCCAGCTGATTCCCAGCAGTGTCTTTGGCACGGGTACTCCCTCCTGCCCAGCCTGGTTCCATCACGTCAGCTGTTTCCGGGTATTGTCAACGTCACTTTGCCTCCAATGCGTTGTCCTGTCGTGTTGCGGTCGGGTTAGCCGACTCTATGGTGCCTGCAGTTTAGGTGACTCCTATGTGGGCTGCGGGATCTGGCAATGAAGGCTGGTTACATAGTGCCAATAGGACAAGCACCCCCTGTAGGACTGTGGGTTTTGGTAACTGCGGCCGGCTCGCGGCCTTGCAACTTTTTTTTACATGGGTACCTTCTGCTACCCATCCAGGTTCCAGTACCGTCAGCTGGTTCTCGGCAGTGCCTTTGGCTTAGGTGCCTCCTTCTCGGTATCCAAGTTACACCAACGTCTGCTGGTCTTTGGTAGTGCTTTCTGGCACAGGTACCTCCTGCTTATTGACCGAGTTCCAGTAACGTCAGCTGGTCCTCGGTAGTTCCATTTGCTCTTGTACCTTCTGCTACTTATCCGGGTTCCAGTACCGTCAGCTGGTCCTCGGTAGTTCCATTTGCTCTTGTACCTTCTACTACCCATCTGGGTTCCAGTACCGTCAGCTGGTTCTTGGCATTGCCTTTGGCTTAGGTGCCTCCTTCTCGGTATCCAAGTTCCACCAACATCTGCTGGTCCTTGGTAGTGCTTTCTGGCACAGGTACCTCCTGCTTAGTAACCGAGTTCCAGTACCGTCAGCTGGTACTCGGTCGTTCCATTGGCTCTTGTACCTTCTGCTACCCATCCGGGTTCCAGTACCATCAGCTGCATCTCGGCAGTTCCTCAGCCTTCTTGTACCTTCTGCTACATTTCCAATTTCAAGCTTTTTGAAATGGTTCTTGGTAATCACTCTGGATCTCCCTGATGAGGACCCTGAAGACGAGGACCCTGAAGACCACCCCGAAGAAGACAAGGACCGCGAAGATGAGGACCCTGAAGATGAACCCGAAGAAGACGAGGACGCCGAAGACGAGGACCCTGAAGACGAGGACCCTGAAGACGAGGACCCTGAAAACGAGGACCCTGAAAACGAGGACCCTAAAGACGACCCCCGAAGACAACCCCGAAGAAGACGAGGACCCCGACGACGACGACCCTGAACATGAGGACCCTGAAGACCACCCCGAAGAAGACGACGACCCCGATGACGACGACCCCGATGACGACGACCCTGAAGACGACGACCCAGAAGACCACCCCGAAGAAGATCAAGAAGATGACCCTGAAGAAGTTGACCAAGAGGACAAAGAAGAAGAAGTCAACCACCAAGATACAGAAGAACAAGAGACAGAAAACCAAGAAGCAGAAGTACAAAAAGCTGCAGAACAAAAAGCGGAAGAACATTCAGCATAAGACTAAAAATCAGAGCAAAAGATAATATCTAAATTATAAGCAGAAGATGACTAAGCAGTGTATGGGGGTGAGTCCGTTCCTCCTCGTGGTGCCCCTGGAAAAGACCTGCTGCTGCAGGCCAAACTGAACGCGGACAAATCCTGTTGTAAATCTTTTGTGACGGGCAGAACGAAAGGTGTGATGTTCAAACTTTTATAGATAACAACTGCAGGAATGCCTGTCACAAATAAGAATATGATGAAGAAGAAGAATATGAAGAAGATGAAGAAGTAGAATATGAAGAAGAATAACAGTTGAATAAGAAGAATATGAAGAATGTAAAAAAAAAGAATAATATGAAGAAAGTGAAGAAGAAGAAGATGAAGAAGGTGAAGAAAAAGTTGATGAAAAAGATGCTGATGCTGAGGATGATGAAGGAGAAAGTGTGGGAGAAGTAAAAAAGAAGGTGAAGAGCATGGAAGTAGTGAAACATAAATATCTGACAAAATATAAAAATACTTAACATAGTCAATATTTCCGTAACTCAGAACGTCTTAAAAAATTATTAATTCCTGCTATTCCATATGATTGGGCTAAACCTCTATGCCTTTATTGTCTTCCCCACCTCCCACAATACATTCTACATTATTGTTAGTTATTTTCCTTCATGTAGAATTAACCTACAAGGAAAGAAAGGGTTTATTTTCATTCCGATATTTCTGTCCCATTGACTTGCATTGGTTTCAGGTATCGGAATCGGCGATGTCCGATACTTTTTGGGCATCGGTCCGATCCAATCCGATCCGATATTTCCCAATATTGGAAGGTATCGCTCAACACTAATGACTAGGTTTAGTGCTAGGACGACTAAGGTTAGCGCTAGGATGACTAGGGTTAGCGTTAGGATGACTAGGTTAGCGCTAGGGCGACTAGGGTTAGCATTAGGATGACTAGTGTTAGCGCTAGAACGACTAGGGTTAGCTCTAGGGCGATTAGGGTTAGCGGCAGGAAGACTAGGGTTATAATTAGGATGACTAGGGTTATCGTTAGGACGACTAGGGTTAGCGCTATAACGACTAAGGTTAGCGTTAGGATGACTAGGGTTAGCACTAGGATGACAAGGGCTAGTGCTAGGAAAACTAGGGTTAGCGCTAAAACGATTAGTGTTAGAGCTAGGACTTCCAGGGTCAGCTTTAGGACTACTAGGGTTAGCATTAGGACGACTAGGGTTAGCTCAAGGATGACTAGGGTTAGTGTTAGGATGAATAGGTATAGCGCTAGGATGACTAAGGTTAGCGCTAGGATGACTAGGGTTAGCGTTAGGATGACTAGGGTTAGCGCTAGAGCGACTAAGGTTAGTGTGAGGACGATTAGGGTTAGAGTTAGGACGACTATGGTTAACGCTAGGATGACTAGGGTTAGCGCTAGGGTGACTAGGGTTAGAGTTAGGATGACTACAGTTAGCGCTAGGATGACTAGGGTTAGCGCTAAGATGACTAGTGTTAGCGTTAGGACGACTAAGATTAGCGCTAGGACCACTAGGGTTAGTGTTAGGATGACTAAGGTTAGCGCTAGGACGACTAGGTTTAGCGTTAGGACGACTAGGGTTAGCATTAGGATGACTAGGGTTAACGTTGAGATGACTAGGGTTATCGCTAGAACAACTAGGGTTAGCGCTAGGACTTCTAGGGTTAACGTTAGGATGACTAGGGTTAGCACTAGAACGACCTGAGTTGACTCTAGGACGACTAGGGTTAGCGTTAAGATGACTAGGGTTAGCGCTAGGAATTCCAGGTACAGCGTTAGGACGACTAAGGTTAGCGCTAGGATGACTAGGATTAGCGTTAGGACGACTAGGGTTAGAGCTAGGACGACTAGGATTAGAGTTAGGACGTCTAGGGTTTGGGGTAGGATGACTAGAGTAAGCTCTAGGACGACTAGGGTTAGAGTTGGGACAACTGGGGTTAGCGTTAGGACAACTAGGGTTAGCGCTAGGAATTCCAGGGTCAGCGTTACAACGCCTAGGTTTAGCTCTAGGATGACTAGGTTTAGCGCTAGGACGACTAGGGTTAGAGCTAGAACCACTAGGGTTAGTGCTAGGAAGACTAGGGTCATCCCTAGGACGACTATGGTTAGCGTTAGGATGACTAGGGTTAACGTTAGGACAACTAGGTTTAGCGCTAGGACGACTAGAGTTAGGGTCAGGACGACCAGAGTTAGTGTTAGGACGACTAGGGTTAGCTCTAGGGCGATAGGGTTAGCAGCATGACGACTAGGGTTAGAGTTAGGGCGACTAGGGTTAGAGCTAGAACAACTAGGGTTAGCGCTAGGACTTCTACGGTTAGCCTTAGGACGACTAGGGTTAGCTCTACGACGACTAGGGTTAGCACTAGAACGACTAGGGTTAGCGTTAGTACGACTAGGGTTAAAGTTAGGACGACTAGGGTTAGAGCTAGGATGACTAGGGTTAATGCTAGAACAACTAGGGTTAGCGCTAGAACTTCTAAGGTAAGCCTTAGGACGACTAGGGTTAAAGTTGAGACGACTAGGGTTAGAGCTAGGACAACTAGCATTAGCTCTAGGACGACTAGGGTTAGCGTTGGGACGACTAGTGTTAGTGCTAGGACTTCCAGGGTTAGCGTTAGGATGACTAGGGTTAGCATTAGGATGGCTAGGGTTAGCTCTAGGACGACTAGGGTTAGCGCTAGGGCGACTAGGGTTAGAGTTAGGATGACTAGGGTTAGCGCTAGTAAATTCCAGGGTCAGCGTTTGGACGGTTAGGGTTAGCGCTAGGATAACTAGGGTTAATGTTAGGATGACTAGGGTTAGAGCTAGGACGACTATGGTAAGCGCTAGGATGACTAGGGTTAGAGCTATGACCACTAGGGTTAGCGCTAGGATGACTAGGGTCAGCCCTAGCATGACTAGGGTTAGTTTTAGGATGACTAGGGTTAGCATTAGAACAACTAGGGTTAGCGCTTGAACGACTAGGATTAGGGTCAGGACGACCAGAGTTAGCGTTAGGACGACTAGGGAAAGCACTAGGATGACTAGGGTTAGCGCTTGGACGTCTAGGGTTAGAGTTAGGATGACTGGGTTATCGTTAGAACCACTTGGGTTAGCGATAGGACGACTAGGGTTAGAATTAGGACAACTAGGGTTAGCGCTAGGGTGACTAGGGTTAGCACTAGAATGACTAGGGTTAGCATTAGGATGACTAGGGTTAAAGTTAGGATGACTAGGGTTAGAGCTAGGATGACTAGGTTTAGTGCTAGAACAACTAGGGTTAGCGCTTTGACTTCTAAGGTAAGCCTTAGGACGACTAGTGTTAGCACTAGGAAAACTAAGGTTAGCGCTTAAACGACTAGGGTTAACTCTAGGACGACTAGGGTTAGCGTTGGGACGACTAGGGTTAGCGCTAGGATGGCTAGGGTTAGCGCTAGGATGACTAGGGTTAGCGTTAGGGCGACTAGGGTTAGCATTAGGACAACTAGTGTTAGCGCTAGGACGACTAGGGTTAGCTGTAGGGCGACCAGTGTTAGCGCTAGGACTTCCAGGGTTAGCATTAGGACGACTAGGGTTAGCGCTAGGATGACTAGTGTTAGCATTAGGGCGACTAGGGTTAGCGCTAGGACAACTAGTGGTAGCGTTAGGACGACTAGGGTTAGCGTTAGAACGACTAGGGTTAGCGTTAGAACTACTAGGGTTAGCGTTAGAACGACTAGGGTTAGCGTTAGAACGACTAGGGTTAGCGTTAGAACGACTAGGGTTAGCGCTAGAATGACTAGGGTTAGCGCTTGGATGACCAGAGTTAGCGTTAGGATGACTAGGGTTAGAGCTAGGACGACTAGGGTTAGCGCTAGGACGACTAGGGTTAGAGCTAGGACGACTAGGGTTAGAGCTAAGACCTCTAAGATTAGTGCTAGGACGACTAGAGTCGGCCCTAGGACGACCAGGGTTAGCGTAAGGACGACTAGGGTTAGCGTTAGGACAACTAGGGTTAGCGCTAGGACGACTAGGGTCAGCGCTAGGACGACTAGGGTTAGCGCTAGGAAGAGTAGGGTTAGCTCTAGGGCGATAGGGTTAGCAACAGGACGACTAGGGTTATCGTTAGGACGACTAGGGTTAGAGCTAGGACAACTAGGGTTAGTGCTAGAACAACTAGGGTTAGCGCTAGGACTTCTACGGTTAGCCTTAGGACGACTAGGGTTAGCCCTAGGACGGCTAGGGTTAGCGTTAGGATGACTAGGTATAGCGCTAGGACGACTAAGGTTAGCACTAGGACGACTAGGGTTAGCGTTAGGATGACTAGGGTTAGAGTTAGGACGACTATGGTTAGCGCTAGGACGACTAGGGTTAGAGCTATGGCGACTAGTGTTAGAGATAGGATGACTACGGTTAGCGTTATGGCGACTAGGGTTAGCAATAGGACAACTAGTGTTAGCGCTAAGACAACTAGGTTTAGCTCTAGGACGACTAGAGTTAGAGCTAGGACTTCCAGGGTAAGCGTTAGGACGACTAGGGTTAGCGCTAGGATGACTAGGGTTAGTGATAGAATGACTAGGGTTAGCACTAGGACGACTAGGGTTAGTGATAGAATGACTAGGGTTAGCACTAGGACGACTAGTGTTAGCGCTAGGGCGACTAGGGTTAGAGTTAGGATGACTACAGTTAGCGTTAGAACGACTAGGGTTAGCGCTAGGACTTGTAGGGTTAGCATTAGGACGTCTAGGGTTAGCGCTAAGAAAACTAGGGTTAGCGCTAGAATGACTAGAGTTAGCGCTAGGAAGACTAGGGTTAGCGTTGGGACGACCAGGGTTAGCGTTAGGAATTCCATGGTCATCATTAGGACAACTAGGTTTAGCGCTAGGATGACTAGGGTTAGCGCTAGGATGACTAGGGTTAACGCTAGGACAAGTAGTGTTAGCTCTAGGGCGATAGGGTTAGCAGCAGGACGACTAGGGTTAGAGTTTGGGCGACTAGGGTTATCGTCACGACGACTAGGGTTAGAGCTTAGACGACTAGGGTTAGTGCTAGAACAACTACGGTTAGCGCTAGGACTTCAACGGTAAGCCTTAGGACGACTAGGGTTAGCTCTAGGACGTCTAGGGTAAGCGTTAGGATGACTAGGTAAAGCGGTAGGACGACTAGGGTTAGCGTTAGGATGACTAGGGTTAGTGCTAGGGCGTCTAGGGTTAGAGTTAGGACGACTATGGTTAGCGCTAGGACGACTAGGGTTAGCGCTATGGCGACTAGGTTTTGAGTTAGGATGACTACGGTTAGTGCTAGGACGACTAGGGTTAGCGCTAGGACGACTAGTGTTAATGTTAGGTTGACTAAGATTAGCGCTAGGACCACAAGGGTTAGTGTTAGGTCGAATAGGGTATGCGTTAGGACGACTAAGCTTAGTGTTAGGACTAGTGTTGAGCCACCCCCGTAGTGTTCGAGTTCGGTTCGGTTCGTCGAACACCCGTGTGTTCGCCGAACTGTTCGTCGAACACCTTCGAACACCGTTAAAACCAATGGCAGGCAAACGAAAACATATAGAAACACATAGAAAACACCTTCAAAGGTGTCCAAAAGCTGACAAACTGCTCAGAAGACACAACTAACACATGGAAAAGTGACAAGTACATATAGTCATGCGAAAAGAAAAGAGGTGGAGGAGTAAAAGGAGGGGGAGACACAGATATAGGCATGTCATGCCCTTCTAAAATCCAAAAAGTGAGAAGCCGACACGTTCAGTCCGCTCCTGCCCGCGCCACCTCCGCGTCGCCGGGTTTGTGCCAGAGCCGCGGTGAACCATGACGGCCAGCCCCCCTCTCCCAATACTGGTGCCTGTCCGCTGGTGGGTCGAGCGAGCCCCCCTGTGGTGGAGGCAGCTCTAAGCTTTTTAATTTAAATTGTCTCTCTAATTTGAATGAATACACTTTAAATCCATTTACAAGGATCTATTGGAGGGCAAGTCTCATGCCAGCAGCCGCGTAATTCCAGCTCCAGTAGCGTCCACTAAAGCTGCTGCAGTTAAAAAGCCTTTATAAGGATCGAGCTCGGCTGTCCACCGCAAGGCATCCTACTGCCAGTCCCAGCCCCTATGCCTTGGGGTGCCTCCTGATGCTCTTCACTGAGTATCCCGTGGTCCCGAAGCATTTCCTTTGAAAAAATTAAGTGTCCAAACTACAGGTGGTGTAGCTTGCTTAACAGCCGGGATAATCCGCTGACTAGCAGACACTGCTACTAGGCACAAAGTATTTCGTGGGCTAGATGCAGTTAAAAATTTGTAATTAGATACTCTCGTTGGATGCTGAGAAAGCATTCCATAGAGTCTCCTGGCACGCCATATATGATTCTCTTAAAAAGCTTGGGGTAGGGGTCTTTTATAGCCAAAATCACGGCCCTGTATCGCAATACGTCACCTAGGCTGAAGATAAATGGAACTGTAGCACCCTGAGGGCTCGGTTGCTACAGAGGTATTGCACCTCACCCAGAGGTCTGATATCTCACTCTCAGGTAAGGATGTAGTGTGGATCAGGACCCGATACCTGCATGCATTACACCACATTGCCGTGGGGCAGGGCGACCAATATGCCCCTGAGATGGGCACGACAGTCCCTGTCCCTGGCTGGAGTGGGGGGAGGGAACACTGAGGAAGGAGAACCCTGTAGTGCAGGAGCAGGGAGGAAGCAGTTCCTGGGTGCATTGAGAAGGGAGTATAAAAGGTGGGCACCATCTTAGTTCAGTGCAGAGAAGTCTGAGCAGAAGTGGCAGGGAGCAGGGGCTCTGCATGAGCTCTGCTCCGGAGGCGGGCCTAGTAACAGAGGCCCAGGCCTGGAAGAGGGAGAAGGAAGGAAGAGGAGCAGAGAAGGCTCCAGGAACGAGGAACGAAGGGATCCCAGGGGTGCGGACGGGCGAGTCGCCACCGCACGCCCGAATCCACCTGCGTGGAGGGGTCAGGCCAAAGGGGGAGACCGGTCCCCGAAACTAGTGGAGGCAGGAAACGACCCTCAGCTAGAAACAGGAGGCTGTGACATTTTATGTGGCGCAGCCCCTCGCTACACCCGCTAGGAAGGCACCACATAGGGTCAGGGAAACTGTCGCCAAGTTTACCAAGAGGAGGCCCGAGGCAGCCGGACAGAAGGGTTGGTAAGAAAGGCCAGACAAAGGACACACAAAGGGGGTCCTGTGAAGCGCTCCAAAGTTATCTGGGAGTTGTCTGAGCCCCTCACCTGGTGAGCACAGTACGACGTGGGCAGCCGTTACCTGCAGACGTGGTCTGAATAATAAGAACTGTGAGTAAAGGCCCTGGACTGAATCACTGACTCCGTGTCGTTACTGCTGCTGCCCTGCACCATCACCCCCATCCTCCGCATACACTGCCCTGAGGCTATACTCCTCCCGTGGGGAGTTATGCTACGCTCTGCTGCACCCACAACACCAGCCTCAGCGGTCTGCCCTGGAGCGGCGGTTCACTCTGACCGCAATCCACGGGTGGCGTAGTCGGACATTTAAACATCAAAACCACATACATAGTTCCGCCACTGGTTTGACCGCCCTGAGCCACGGAACTGGGTCGCCGCCACGGAGACTACAACCACCAGCATCCACCAAAAAGGGTGCGGCTCCGGGTGTCCCAAGGCCCAGGGGGCGCGTCAGAACATTTTCATCACCTTTCACAGTCACCAATGGGACAAGGCAGGGATGTTCTCTGTCCCCTCTCTTATACATCCTAGTGACAGAGCACCTGCTCTCATCAATTCGCCATAACCCCAATATTAGGTGGATTGAGGTGGGAGGCACCGAGTACAAGTGCTCTCTATTTGCTGATGATGTCCTAGTATATATCACTCAATCACATATATCCATCCATGCTGTTATGGCTGAAATAGATCACTTTGTTACATGGTCAAATTTTAAAATCAATGCAGTGAAGTCTGAGGCCCTCGATGTCTCCCTCCCCAAATCCATATAGGATTCCATCCAGTCCAACTTTCCCTTTGCCTGGCCCTCACAGGGTATCAAATACTTAGGAATTCCTATTCATAGAGACCTCTCCCATCTATGTTATCTTAATTTTGGGCCCTTTATTGAACAACTCCATACAGACCACGGTTGGCAAGTTAGAACTGTAAGATTCACTACGTGAACCACTGGTGTTTTGTGGAAAAGCACATGTACACTGTGTTCCAAATTATTATGCAAAAAGTGTTTAGGAGTGATAAGGGAAGAATTTGTTTGTTTGTCAGTTAAACTCATTGATGGTGATGTGTGTCAGGACTCTTTATATCACTGTAAGCAATTGCAGACACCTGTGCTAATTAGTTTGGCAGGTGTGTCCAATGAAAGGCAAGACTACTTAAGAAGGCTGTCTCACATTATTAAGCAGCCTACATTTGCTGCCAAAATGGGAAAGAAAAAGGATGTGTCGGCTGCTGAGAAGCAACAAATTGTGGAGTGTTTAGGTCAAGGCATGACTACAATCAACATTGTGCGATGATCGGGATGAAGTGTCTTGGCAATCAAGAAGTATGTAGCTGATTCACAGTACACACGTGTGCGTGCTGATAAGGGCAAATTGAGGACTCTTTCCTGCAGGCAATTACGTCAGGTTGAAAGAGCAGCGGCAAAAAAGCCTCGTCATAGCAGCAGACAAGTTTTTGAAGCTGCTGGTGCCTCCAACGTCCCCCAAACAACAAGATGCAGGGTCCTTCAGAGGTTTGCAGCTGTGCATACGCCGTCCTGTCGACCTCCTCTATCCACTTCACACAAGCAGAAACGGCTCCAGTGGGCCAAACATTACATGAAGACTGATTTCAAAACTGTTTTGTTCACGGATGAGTGCCGTGCAGCGCTCGATGGTCCAGATGGATGGAGTGGAGGATGGCTGGTTGATGGACACCCCACGCAAACACGGCTACAGCGCCAACAAGGAGGAGGTGGAGTAATGTTTTGGGCTGGAATCATGGGGAGAGAGATTGTCGGCCCCTTTAGGATCCCTGAAGGCGCTAAAGATGAACTCCATAATGTATGTGGATTTTCTCAAACAGCACTTCCTGCCATGGTTCAAGAAGAAGAACCGTGTATTTCACAGCAAGATCATTTTTTTGCATGATAATGCACCATCTCATGCTGCACATAAAACATCTGCATCTCTGGCTGATATGGGCATAAAAGGGGACAAACTTATGGTGTGACCCCCATGCTCCCCTGACCTCTACCCCATTCAGTACCTTTGGAGCATCATTAAAAGGAGTGTCTATGATGGCGGGAGGCAGTTCACATCTAAGCAACAGCTCTGGGAGGGTATTCTGTCCTCATGCAAAACAATTGAAGCAGAAACCATCCAAAACCTGACAAATTCAATGGACGAGAGAGTTCAGAAGCTCCTTTCGAACAAGGGGTCCTATGTGAAAATGTAACGTCACCTAGAATAAAGTTTTGAGTTGAAAACTGTTTGATTTCAGTTTCTAACAACCTGCTAATGCTTATAATTTCAAAAATGACCATTTTTTTGGTCTTTATTAAAATGAAAAGGTTGATCGAAAAGTTTGGGGGATCTAAGAGTGTGGCAACCCAGTAGTCATGATTACTTCGAATTCTGACAATATGAGGGTCATGCTGCAGGTAGTGCAGCATGAAGGCACTTATGTGTCTTGCGCATCTCGGAGCCCCAAAATTATTTTCCGGGCTAGATGCAGCTAAAAATTATTATTAATTTTAAATCTGGTGAAGCTTTAGTATAGATGGCCTAATAGGATCAGTGCTGCACACTGCTTCAAAGCCCAAATTATTTTCCAGCCAAGATACAGATAAACATGATTAGTAATTTGAAAGCTTAAAACGGTTGGTAGGGTGATTTTAACCAATCATCAAGCTTTTACTCTCCCCAGGATGACACAGGGGTAGAAAAGTCGTTTCGGATCCATGATTTGTTCATCTTTGTGAACGTGAGTCTGTCTACATTATCATTGGAGAGCCGCGTGCGCTTATCTGTCAGCACACCACCAGCAGCGCTGAACACACGTTCAGACAGAACGCTGGCTGCGGGGCATGACAAGATCTCCAAGGCGTAAGTGGCTAGCTCCGGCCATTTATCCAGATTGGAAGCCCAAAAAGAGCAAGGGTCCAGTGACACAGTCATGGCTTCAATGTTTACTTGGAGATACTCCTGTACCATCGTCTCTAGGCGTTGACTATGTGTCAGACTTCTTGTCTCCTGTGGCCTTGCAAAGGATGGGCTAAAAAAGTGGTGAAATGATTCCGCAAAATTGATGTTACCAGCAGATACTGTGGTTCTGTTACGGTTTGAGTGCTGAACACTTGACGGTCCCACGGTTGGCAAGTTGGAACTGTGAGATTCACTACGTGCACCACTGGTATTTTGTGGAAAAGCACATGTAAGATTCTGCAACAGTCTCTGCTGATACTCCTGCATGCGTGCATCCCTTTCTATGGCAGGAATAATTTCTGCAAATTTACTTTTGTACCGGGGATCTAACAGTGTGGCAACCCAGTAGTCAGGATTATTTCTAATTCTCACACTTCGAGGGTCATGTTGCAGGTAGTGCAGCAAGAAGGCACTCATGTGTGTTGCGCATCCAGGAGCACCAAGTCCCTGTTGTGTTGGTGGCGAGGTAACAATCATGCTTCCTTCCTCTGTCCTCTCCCCCCAACCTCGCACAACAGAAATGTGATCAAGGTCTCCCTCATCTGATGAGTCTTCCATCAGTTCGTCCTCCACTTCTTCCTGGGCTCCTGCACCTTCCTCACTAGTTTGGCTGCTACCATGCGCCCTGGTAAAACCATCTCCCCCACCCTCACATGCCTGCCGCCTTGGTGCTGCCGACCGTCTGGACCTTGCAGATGTTAGCCGTTCCGCATACAACTCCTCCTCCTCTACTTCCTCCACCTCCTCTTGTGCCACCACCTGACTCCGAATTCTGTTTAACATGTGCTCCAGCATGTAAATCACCGGAATAGTCATGCTGATAATGGCATCGTCAGCACTAAACATCTTCGTCGCCATTTCAAAACTGTGCAGAAGGGTGCATAGGTCCCTGATCTGAGACCACTCCTCCAGCGTGATTTGCCCCACCTCTGGATCTCGTTGGCCCAGGCTATACGTCAGAACGTATTGCACCAGGGCTTGTCGGTGCTGCCACAGTCGCTGCAACATGTGCAGAGTTGAATTCCACCGGGTAGGCACATTGCATTTTAGCCGGTGAAGTGGCAGGCCCAACGACTTCTGTAGAGATGTAAGTCGCTGAGCTGCGGGATGCGAACGGCGGTAGTGAGCACACAGCGACCGTGCCCTCTGCAGAAGGCCATCTAGTCTGGGATAGTGGGCTAAAAATTGCTGGACAACCAGGTTCAACACGTGAGCCATACAAGGCACGTGTGTGACATTGCCCCGGCGAAGGGCCGCACCCAGGTTTGCAGCATTGTCGCACACGGCCTTCCCTGGTTTCAGGTCCAGTGGAGACAACCATTCATGAAATTGGTTCTCCAGAGCTGACCACAACTCCTCAGCTGTGTGACTCACATTTCCCAGACATTTCAATGTAAAAACCGCCTGATGACTTTGAGCCCTACTGCCAGCATAGTAAGGAGGTGTGCAGGATCCCTTCTGCGCAGTTAGAAAGCTTGTGGCATGACCAGACAGGCTTTGGGTGCAGGTGGAAGACCGAGAGGAGGTTGAGGAGGCAGAAGCAGTGGAGGAACTTTGACATAAAGAGGATTGACGCACAACTCGTGGGGACGGCAAGACTTGGACAGCAGCCCCTTGTCCTGCTGTCACCATAGTTACCCAGTGCCCAGTCAGCGACATGTAACGCCCCTGTCCATGCCTACTCGTCCAAGTGTCTGTGGTGAAATGCACCCTGTCACACACAGAGTTTCTCAAAGAAGCGGTGATGTTGTGTGCGACATGCTGGTGGAGCGCAGGCACACCTTTCTTTGAGAAGTAGTGCCGACTGGGCATCTGGTACTGGGGCACTGCGACGGACATAAGGTCTCGAAAATCCTCTGTGTCCACCAGGCGGAAAGGCAGCATTTCTGTAGCTAAGAGCTTGCAGATGGTGAAATTAAACCTCTTAGCTTTCTCATGGCTAGGAGGAAATGGTCTTTTACTTGTCCACATCTGAGGGACCGAGGGCTGGCTATTGTGCTTAGACGGGGTTGATAAGGGTGTCCCCGGCAAACTGCCGGTCTGTGAGGAAGATGCAGGCGGACATGTTAGGTTGCCTTGATCCAAAGGTGGTGCTATCGATGTCGGACAGCGCTCAACACCAGCTGGTGTTACCACCTCCAAAGAAATTGATGACCTGCCAATCACGCTGGCTGTTGCGGGTAAAGAGGTGGCAGGTCTGCGCCCCAAAACAGGTGTGACTGCTGTCCCCCCAGTCACAGAGGATGAAGAGGCCGCGGATGCACAAGATATGGCAGACGGTGGTTGGCCCGGCCGGTTTAGCCGCATTGTAGCACACTGAGCTTCCCACTGCAACTTATGCTTCATGTCCATGTGCCGGTTCATGCATGAAGTACTCAAACTATGTATTTTTTGGCCTCTACTTAGCTTTTGCTGACAAATGTTACAGATAACACGAGCTGGGTCATCTTTATCGATCTGAAAAAATGCCCAGGCTATGCAAGGCTTAGCACCCATGCGACCTGAAGAGCCACCACGACTTGTGGTGAGAGGCAGAGTTGTGTTTGAGGATGCAGTTGTTGACGTGCTTCCAGTACTACGTCTCTGTCCAGGAAGGCGCAACCTGACCTCGTCGTCACTAGCATCTTCCTCCACCTCCCCTGCTGACCTCATCTCTTGGCTGACTGTGGGTTGACAGTAAGTGGGATCTCCAACCTCATCATCATCACCCTGTGCGTTATCACACCCGTCGTCCTCAGAGCCAACCTGTTCCTGCCCTGACAAAAAACTAAAGTTGTCGCTCCAATCAGGTATTTGAGTCTTATCATCGTCTTCCTCATTGTCTCCACCAACAGGAGTTACAGTTTGGGAATGATTGTCTACATTATGGTCAGAACCTTCTGCGTCTGGTCCTGGATCCGACTCATAAAGATTCTGGGCATCAGTGCAGATCATTTCCTCGTCTGGATTCACAGAAGCGCTGGAGTCGAGCTCTGATTCCCAGGCTATAGTATGAGTAAACAGCTCTGCAGACTCAACCATCTGTTCTACCTCATACTCAGACGGGCAGCTGGAGATTTGGGAGCTGTGAGGAAGCAAGTGCGATTGGGGTGACACCTTTGAGGACTGGAGTATTTGTGATGTTGAAGTTGATGTGGAGGAGAGCCCACTTAAAGGAGTACTTGATATCCGTTGAAGCACCTGCTGTTTTTGTGCCTCATCTGGAATTTGTAGCGATTGGCGTGGCCGTAAGAAAGGGATCTTATCACATTGTCCGCTAAAAGAAGTAGACATTTTAGTTTGGCTGGAAGATGGTCATTCTTCTGCAGATGTTACTGTTGCTTTAACACCTACCCCACGGACACAACCTTTTTTCCCCTTCCCAACACGCCTATTCCCCTTTCCACCAGCAGCAGGCCTTTTTCCACTCATTTTGGTGGTTAACTAATTCACAACTCTGGAGTTGTTTGCACAAAAAAACAATGGATGGGAACCGAGCAGAGCTGAGTGGCCAAACTGTGGTATTAGGCCAAAACTATTGGCTGGCTTAGATGCAGAAAAAAATTATATTCAATTTGCAACCTGATGGAGGTCAGTATAGATGGACTAATAGAACAAGTCCCACACACAGCTAGAAGCCCAAATATTTTTTCAGAGGTAGATGCAGAAAAATTTTTTATTCAGTTTGAAACCTGATGGAGGTCTGTATAGATGGATTAATAGAACAAGTCCCAAACACAGCTACAAGCCCAATATTTTTTCAGAGGTAGATGCAGAAAAAAAATATATTCAGTTTGCAACCTGATGGAGGTCAGTATAGATGGACTAACACACACTGCTAGAAGGAAAGTCCCACACACTGCTAGAAGGCCAAATATTTTTTCAGAGCTAGATGCAGAAAAAAATTATATTCAGTTTGCAACCTGATGGAGGTCTGTATAGATGGATTAATAGAACAAGTCCCACACACAGCTAGAAGCCCAAATATTTTTTCAGAGGTAGATGCAGAAAAAATTATTTTTAATTTGCAACCTGATGGAGGTCAGTATAGATGGACTAATAGAGAAAGTCCCACACATTGCTAGAAGGCCAAATATTTTTTCAGAGCTAGATGCAGATAAAAATTATTTTAATTTGCAACCTGATGGAGGTCAGTATAGATGGACTAATAGAGAAAGTCCCACACACTGCTAGAAAGCCAAATATTTTTTCAGAGCTAGATGCAGATAAAAATTATATTCAATTTGCAACCTGATGGAGGTCAGTATAGATGGACTAATAGAACAAGTCCCACACACAGCTAGAAGCCCAAATATTTTTTCAGAGGTACTGTAGATGCAGATAAAAATTATTTTTAATTTGCAACCTGATGGAGGTCAGTATAGATTGACTAATAGAGAAAGTCCCACACACTGAGAGAAGGCCAAATATTTTTTCAGAGCTAGATGCAGATAAAAATTATATTCAATTTGCAACCTGATGGAGGTCAGTATAGATGGACTAATAGAACAAGTCCCACACACAGCTAGAAGCCCAAATATTTTTTCAGAGGTACTGTAGATGCAGATAAAAATTATTTTTAATTTGCAACCTGATGGAGGTCAGTATAGATGGACTAATACAACAAGTCCCACACACAGCTAGAAGCCCAATATTTTTTCAGAGGTAGATGCAGAAAAAAATATATTCAGTTTGCAACCTGATGGAGGTCAGTATATATGGAGTAATAGAACAAGTCCCACACACAGCTAGAAGCCCAAATATTTTTTCAGAGGTACTGTAGATGTAGATAAAATTTATTTTTAATTTGCAACCTGATGGAGGTCAGTATAGATGGACTAATAGAGAAAGTCCCACACACTGCTAGAAGGCCAAATATTTTTTTCAGAGCTAGATGCAGATAAAAATTATTTTTAATTTGCAACTTGATGGAGGTCAGTATAGATGGACTAATAGAGAAAGTCCCACACACTGCTAGAAGGCCAAATATTTTTTCAGAGCTAGATGCAGATAAAAATTATATTCAATTTGCAACCTGATGGAGGTCATTATAGATGGACTAATAGAACAAGTCCCACACACAGCTAGAAGCCCAAATATTTTTTCAGAGGTACTGTAGATGCAGAAAAAAATTATATTCAGTTTGCAACCTGATGGAGGTCAGTATAGATGGACTAATAGAGAAAGTCCCACACACTGCTAGAAGGCCACATATTTTTTCAGAGGTAGATGCAGAAAAAAATATATTCAGTTTGCAACCTGATGGAGGTCTGTATAGATGGATTAATAGAACAAGTCCCACACACAGCTAGAAGCCCAATATTTTTTCAGAGGTAGATGCAGAAAAAAATATATTCAGCTTGCAACCTGATGGAGGTCAGTATAGATGGACTAATACAACAAGTCCCACACACAGCTAGAAGCCCAATATTTTTTCAGAGGTAGATGCAGAAAAAAATATATTCAGTTTGCAACCTGATGGAGGTCTGTATAGATGGATTAATAGAACAAGTCCCACACACAGCTAGAAGCCCAATATTTTTTCAGAGGTAGATGCAGAAAAAAATATATTCAGTTTGCAACCTGATGGAGGTCAGTATAGATGGATTAATACAACAAGTCCCACACACAGCTAGAAGCCCAATATTTTTTCAGAGGTAGATGCAGAAAAAAATATATTCAGTTTGCAACCTGATGGAGGTCTGTATAGATGGATTAATAGAACAAGTCCCACACACAGCTAGAAGCCCAATATTTTTTCAGAGGTAGATGCAGAAAAAAATATATTCAGTTTGCAACCTGATGGAGGTCAGTATAGATGGACTAATACAACAAGTCCCACACACAGCTAGAAGCCCAATATTTTTTCAGAGCTAGATGCAGAAAAAAATTATATTCAATTTGCAACCTGATGGAGGTCAGTATAGATGGACTAATAGAATGATGCTATGCCCAAAAGATTTTACTTCACTAGGTGCAGTAAAAAAATTGGTATTCTATACACAGGTGGTATATCTTGCAACACAGATAGGCTACTCCACTGACTAACACACTCTGCAATAGGCCAAAAAGGATTAGCTTTGCTAGATTCAGCCAAATGCTGTGAAAAAAACTTGCACAGCACTGGCACAGACCTGCCTGGCAAAAACTGATAGGTACTGATGTAACCTAGTCCTGAAAAGCACTCCAATTACAATTAGTCTTTACTCCCACAATCTATCTATTTAAGAGCACAGACCTGCCTGATAAAAGTCGTAGGAAATGCTGTAACCTAGTCCTTAAAAGGACTGCAATCACAACTATTCCCTACTCCCAAGCTATCTGTAGATTTGTGCGAAAATTGGCTTGAAATTAACAAGGTATAGCGCACACAGCAACAGCGGTGCCGTCTAACACGCAGCTGCAGCAGTGAGAAAATGGTGGCGACGGGGAAAATGGCTTGGTCTTATAGGGCAAGGACATGTGACATACACTGCCAATGACACATGCCCTTGTTTGTGTGAAAAAAAGCACTTCGCTCCGTGTGTGCGCTGCTGATAGGCTGACAGATTGCACCTCCCCACTGTAAATGCGGGAAAGAGAAAAAAAAAATGGAGATCTTCATTGTTCCTGCAGAGATCCATCCCCTGCCCCTCCCCCCACCCCGCTGTACACTCAAACTGCGTATTAACATTAATTTTCATCATTACTGAGAAAAAATCCAGTTATGATTTTGGTGCACGAACAGTTATCGAACATAACCTCGAACAGCCAAATTTTTCTCAAATTGTTCGTGTTCGCCGAACGGCTCGAACACCGCCCAAAACAGCTCGAATTTGAGATTGGCGAACAGTTCGAGTAGAACAACGCTCATCTCTAGTTAGGACGTCTAGTGTTATCGCTAGAACAACTAGGTTTAGAGCTAGGACCACTAGGGTTAGCGCCAGGATGACTAGGGTTAGTGTTAGGACGACTAGGTTTAGAGCTAGGACGACTAGGGTTAGCGTTAGGACGACTAGGGTCAGCGTTAGGACGACTAGGGTCAGCGTTAGGACGACTAGGGTCAGCGTTAGGACGACTAGGGTTAGCGTTAGGACGACTAGGGTTAGCGTTAGGACGACTAGGGTTAGCGTTAGGATGACTAGGGTTAGCGTTAGGGTGACTAGGGTTAGCACTAGGACAACTAGGGTTAGCACTAGGACAACTAGGCTTAGGGTTAGGACAACCATAGTTAGCATTAAGATGACTAGAGTTAGCGCTAGGATGACTAGGGTTAGCGCTAGGATGATTAGGGTTAGCTCCCGGGCGACTAGGGATTGTGGCAGGACGACTAGGGTTTATAGTTAGGACGATTAGGGTTATCGGTAGTACGATTAGGGTTAGCGCTAGGATGACTAGAGTTAGCATTATGACGACTAGGGTTAGCGCTAGGATGACTAGGGTTAGGGCTAGAACGACTAGGGTTAGGGCTAGAACGACTAGGGTTGAAGTTAGGATGACTAGGGTTAGAGTTAGGACGACTAGGGTTGGTGCTAGAACAACTAGGGTTAGCTCTAAAGCGATTAGTGTTAGCGATAGGACTTCCAGGGTCAGAGTGAGGACGACTAGGGTTAGCGCCTTGTCTTGTACGGTTAGTCTTAGGACGACTAGGTTTAACCCTAGGAAAACTAGGGTTAGCGCTAAAACGATTAGTGTTAGCGCTAGGACCTCCAGGGTCAGCGTTAGGACGACTAGGGTTAGCGTTAGGACGACTAGGGTTAGCATTAGGACAACTAGGCTTAGGGTTAGGACGACCATAGTTAGCATTAGGACGAGTAGGGTTAGCGCTAGGATGACTAGGGTTAGCACTAGGACGACTAGGGTTAGCTCTAGGGCGACTAGGGTTAGCGGCAGGACGACTAGGGTTAGCGGCAGGACGATTAGGGTTATCGGTAAGACGAATAGGGTTAGCGCTAGGACGAATAGGGTTAGCATTAGGACGACTAGAGTTAGCGCTAGGATGACTAGGGTTAGGGCTAGAATGACTAGGGTTAGCGATAGGATGACTAGGGTTGAAGTTAGGATGACTAGGGTTAGAGGTAGCAAGACTAGGGTCAGTGCTAGAACAACTAGGGTTAGCGCTAAAACAATTAGAGTTAGCGCTAGGACTATCAGGGTCAGCGTTAGGATGACTAGGGTTAGCGCTAGGACGACTAGGGTTAGCTCTGGGACGACTAGGGTTAGTGTTAGGATGACTCGGTGTAGCGCTAGGACAACTAAGGTTAGCGCTAGGACGACTAGGGTTAACGCTAGGACGAGTAGGGTTAGCTTTAGGGTGATAGGGTTAGCAGCAGGACGATTAGGGTTAGAGTTAGGATGACTAGGGTTATCATTAGGACAACTAGGGTTAGAGCTAGGACGACTAGGGTTAGTGCTAATCAACTAGGGTTAGCGCTAGGACTTCTACGGTTAGCCTTAGGACGACTAGGGTTAGCTCTAGGACGATTAGGGTTGGCGTTAGGATGACTAGGTATAGCGCTAGTATGATTAAGCTTAGCGCTAGGATGACTAGGGTTAGCGCTAGGGCAACTAGGGTCAAAGTTAGGACGACTATGGTTAGCGCTAGGACGACTAGGGTTAGCGCTATTGTGACTAGGATTGGAGTTCGGATGACTACGGTTAGAGCTAGGATGCTAGGACGCCTAGTGTTAGTGTTTGGATGACTAACATTAGCGCTAGAACCACTAGGGTTAGTGTTAGGACGACTAGGGTAAGCGTTAGGACGAGTAAGGTTAGCGTTACGACGACTAGGGTTAGCGCTAGAACAACTAGGGTTAGCGCTAGGACTTCTAGGGTTAGCATTAGGATGACTAGGGTTAGTGCTAGGAAAACTAGGTTTAGCGCTAGAACTACTAGAGTTGGCGCTAGGGCGACTAGGGTTAGCACTAGGAATTCCAGGGTCAGTGTTAGGACGACTAGGCTTAGCGCTAGGATCACTAGGGTTAGCGTCAGGATGACTAAGGTTAGAGCTAGGACGACTAGGGTTAGAGTTAGGACCACTAGGGTTAGCGCTAGGACGACTAGAGTCAGCCCTAGGATGACTAGGGTTAGCATGAGGATGACTAGGGTTAGCCTCAGAACGACTAGGGTTAGCACTAGGAAAGCTAGGGTTAGGGTTAGGAAGACCATAGTTAGCATTAGGATGACTAGGGTTAGCGCTAGGACGACTAGGGTTAGCGCTAGGACGACTAGGGTTAGCGCTAGGACGACTAGGGTTAGCGCTAGGACGACTAGGGTTTGCGGCAGGACGACTAGGGTTAGAGTTAGAACGATTAGGGTTATCGGTAGGACGATTAGGGTTATCGGTAGGACGACTAGGGTTAGCATTAGAATGACTAGGGTTAGCATTAGGATGACTAGGGTTAGCTCTAGAACGACTAGGGTTAGGGCTAGAACGACTAGGGTTAGGGCTAGAACGACTAGGGTTAGGGCTAGAACGACTAGGGTTAGGGCTAGAACGACTAGGGTTGAAGTTAGGGCGACTAGGGTTATCGGTAGGACGATTAGGGTTAGCGTTAGGACGACTAGGGTCAGCATTAGGATGGCTAGGGTTAGCGCTAGGTTGACTAGGGTTAGGGCTAGAACGACTAGGGTTAGCGTTAGGACGACTAGGGTTAGAGCTAGGATGACTAGGGTTAGCGCTAGGACGACTAGGGTTAGCGCTAGGACGACTAGGGTCAGAGTTAGGACCACTAGGGTTAGCGCTAGGACGACTAGAGTCAGCCCTAGGATGACAAGGCTTAGCATGAGGATGACTAGGGTTAGCCTCAGAACGACTAGGGTTAGCACTAGGAAAGCTAGGGTTAGGATGACCATAGTTAGCATTAGGATGACTAGGGTTAGCGCTAGGATGACTAGGGTTAGCGCTAGGACGACTAGGGTTAGCGCTAGGACGACTAGGGTTAGCTCTAGGGCGACTAGGGTGTGCGGCAGGACGACTAGGGTTAGAGTTAGGACGATTAGGGTTAGCGTTAGGACGACTAGGGTTAGCATTAGTATGACTAGGGTTAGCTCTAGAACGACTAGGGTTAGCTCTAGGGCGACTAGGGTTTGCGGCAGGACGCCTAGGGTTAGAGTTAGGACGACTAGGGTTAGAGTTAGGACGACTAGGGTTAGAGTTAGGACGATTAGGGTTATCGGTAGGACGACTAGGGTTAGCATTAGGATGACTAGGGTTAGCTCTAGAACGACTAGGGTTAGGGCTAGAACGACTAGGGTTAGGGCTAGAACGACTAGGGTTGAAGTTAGGATGACTAGGGTTATGGCTAGGGCGAAAAGGGTTAGCGTTAGGACGACTAGGGTTAACATTAGAACGATTAGGGTTATCGGTAGGACGATTAGGGTTAGCGTTAGGACGACTAGGGTTAGCATTAGGATGACTAGGGTTAGCATTAGGATGACTAGGGTTAGGGCTAGAACGACTAGGGTTAGGGCTAGAACGACCAGGGTTAGCGTTAGGACGACTAGGGTTGAAGTTAGGACGACTAGGGTTAGCGCTAGGATGACTAGGGTTAGCGCTAGGATGACTAGGGTTAGCGCTAGGATGACTAGGGTTAGAGTTAGGACCACTAGGGTTAGCGATAGGATGACTAGAGTCAGCCAAAGGATGACTAGGGTTAGCATGAGGATGACTAGGGTTAGCCTCAGAACGACTAGGGTTAGCACTAGGAAAGCTAGGGTTAGGATGACCATAGTTAGCATTAGGATGACTAGGGTTAGCGCTATGATGACTAGGGTTAGCGCTAGGACGACTAGGGTTAGCGCTAGGACGACTAGGGTTAGCTCTAGGGCGACTAGGGTGTGCGGCAGGACGACTAGGGTTAGAGTTAGGACGATTAGGGTTATCGGTAGGACGATTAGGGTTAGCGTTAGGACGACTAGGGTTAGCATTAGTGTGACTAGGGTTAGCTCTAGAACGACTAGGGTTAGGGCTAGACCGACTAGGGTTAGCGTTAGGACGACTAGGGTTGAAGTTAGGACGACTAGGGTTATGGCTTGGGCAACTAGGGTTAGCGTTAGGATGACTTGGGTTAGCTTTAGAACGATTAGGGTTATCGGTAGGATGATTAGGGTTATCGGTAGGATAATTAGGGTTAGCGTTAGGACGACTAGGGTTAGCATTAGTATGACTAGGGTTAGCGCTAGGTTGACTAGAGTTAGGGCTAGAACGACTAGGGTTAGCGTTAGGACGACTAGGGTTGAAGTTAGGATGACTAGGGTTAGAGTTAGGACGACTAGGGTTAGCGCTAGGATGACTAGGGTTAGCGCTAGGATGACTAGGGTTAGCGCTAGGGCGACTAGGGTTAGAGTTAGGAAAACAAGGGTTAGCGCTAAAACGATTAGTGTTAGCGATAGGACTTCCAGGGTCAGCATTAGGACGACTAGGGTTAGCGTTAGGACGACTAGGGTTAGCTCTAGGACTTCCAGGGTCAGCATTAGGACGACTAATGTTAGCGTTAGGACGAATAGGGTTAGCTCTAGGACGACTAGGGTTAGCGTTAGGATGACTAGGGTTAGCGCTAGAGCAACTAGGGTTAGCGTTAGGATGACTAGGGTTAGAGTTAGGACGACTATGGTTAGCGCTAGGACGACTAGGGTTCGCGCTAGGGCGACTAGGGTTAGAGTTAGGATGAATACGGTTAGCGCTAGGACGACTAGGGTTAGCACTAGGACGACTAGTGTTAGCGTTAGTACAACTAAGATTAGCGCTAGGTCCACTAGGATTAGTGCTAGGATGACTAGGGTTAGCGTTAGGATGACTAAGGTTAGCGTTAGGACGACTAGAGTTAGCGTTGGCATGACTAGGGTTAGCGCTAGAACAACTAGGGTTAGCGCTAGGACTTCTAGGGTTAACGTTAGGACGACTAGGGTTAGCGCTAGGAAAACTAGGGTTAGCGCTAGAACGACCTGAGTTTACGCTAGGATGACTAGGGTTAGCGTTAAGATGACTAGGGTTAGCGCTAGGAATTCCAGGTTCAGTGTTAGGACGATTAGGGTTAGCGCTAGGATGACTAGGATTTGCGTTAGGACGACTAGGGTTAGAGCTAGGACGACTAGGGTTTGAGTTAGGACATCTAGGGTTTGGGGTAGGATGACTAGGGTAAGCCCTAGGACGACTAGGGGTAGCGTTAGGATGACCAGGGTTAGCGTTAGGACAACTAGGGTTAGCACTAGGACGACTAGGGTTAGGGTCAGGACGACCGGAGTTAGCATTAGGACGACTAGGGAAAGCGCTAGTGTGACGGGGTATGCGGCAGAGGAAGAAGAGACCACCGTACTAATAACGATCCAATGGGATTTATTAAGGCAGGCAGCATACCAAATCAAAAATCCATGTTATTCCTAAGGTTCATAATAAGCCCACAATCACCGACGGGCGTGAGGTCTTGCCGCAGCTAAGAGCCCCCACACTTCTTCCTCCAGAGATCTCCCAACACAACACTTGTCACGCATAAGTTCTTTGTCTTGGGCTACCGGGAACAGCCCAAGTGTAGGGGAGGAGAGGTTTCCCCCCTCCTAGTCGATGGTTTAGTCCATGGCATGGCTCCGATGTGTCTATAAAGATGTGTACTGTGAGTTCTTCCCCTGCTTAAGAGAACAATGGGGAGTCCTCTAGCAGTGTTGACACAAGCCGAAGTTAAATTATGGTTGAGGAACAAAGATCTGGGAAAGAGCATGGGTATTGACATCACATCATGACATTTTATACAGAAATGCAGGACAGGGAAAGCGATGTACCATGACAATTCCTTCCCCTCCAATTTTGTGTACGTACGAGGGACCTCTACAGGTCACTTGTTAAGTACACACAGGTAGGGCTGACCGGACTCAGGGCTCCTCCTGCCTCTACAGTTCATCTGCATTTTGGTGTTGGCTGCCTCTTCTATACTGTACTGTAAAGTTATAGGGTTGCAGAGCCAGGCTCCATCGTAGTAAGCGTCCATTGTCCCCAGAGGCTCTGTTCAGCCAAGTGAGGGGATTGTGATCAGTAACCACAGTGAATTCTCGTCCATACAGATACGGCTTTAGTTTCCGGAGGGCCCACACTATAGCCAGACATTCTTTTTCCACAGTTGCATAGGCCACTTCCCGGTCCAGCAATTTCCTGCTGAGGTAGGTGACAGGGTGCTCGTCCCCCGCTGCATTCACCTGGCTGAGTACAGCTCCCAATCCATAAGCAGAGGCGTCCGTCTGCACAATGAATCGCCTCTTGTAGTCCGGAGCAGCCAGAACAGGGTCACAAACCAGGGCGTCCTTCAGCCGGTTAAAAGCCTCCTCACAGGCTGGAGTCCAGAATACCAGCCTGGGCATCGTTTTCTTGGTCAGATCGGTAAGAGGCTTAGCCACAGTGCTAAAATGAGAAACAAATTTTCGGTAGTAGCTAGCAGTGCCCAAAAAAGCCATAACTTGTTTCTTAGTTTGGGGTACAGGCCAGTCTCTAATAGCCTGGATTTTTGCAGGTTCTGGACAGAGCTTCCCTCCCCCTACTCTATGCCCTAGGTACTGGACTTCACCCATCCCCAATTGACATTTATCGGGTCGAATGGTTAGGCCGGCTGCAAGAATCAGGTCAAGAATAATGGCTACATGATTCAGATGTTCCTCCCACGTCTGGCTGAAGACGGCGATATCATCTAAGAAGGCACAAGCAAAGTCCCCACATCCCCGGAGGATCTGATCTACCATTCTCTGGAAGGTTGCCGGGGCATTTTTCATTCCAAAAGGCATACTTAGAAATTCATACAGACCAAAGGGGGTTATAAAAGCGGACCGTCCTCTCCCTTCCTTCGTCAGAGGAATTTGCTAGTATCCCTTACTGAGATCTAAGGTAGTTACATATCGGGATCCAGCCATTCGGTCTAGAAGTTCGTCAATACGGGGCATTGGGTAAGGATCACTGACAGTATGGTTATTAAGTCGTCTGTAGTCCACACAAAATCGAGTACTCCCATCTTTCTTTGGTACTAACACCACAGGAGAGGCCCAAGGGCTATGAGAGGCCTGGATTACCCCCAGCTGTAACATCTCCTCTAGTTCGTGCTGCATGGTATGTCAAACTGATTCAGGTACCCGGTAAGGAGCCTGTTGTATGGGACGGATACCCTGAGTGTTTACATGATATTGGGTGGTTCGACCTGGTTGAGATGAGAAAGCAGCCCGTCTCTGTTGAAGCACTCCCAGCATCTGGTCTTTCTGTAAGGGGTCCAGGTGATCTCCCAGAGGAACCTGTTCCACAGTGGACGGGGCTCTCGTGGCTTCCACAAGATCCGGTAGGGAGTCCTCTTCCTCGGGTCCGTCTTCTGAAGCTAGCCGACAGCTTGCTATCATTGGAAGGTTCCGGTCGTGGTATTCCTTAATCATATTCACATGGACAGTCTTTTGTCTTAGTCCCTGATCATCTAGAGCAAGAAGGTAATTGGTATCATTTAGTTTCTTGAGAACCCGGAAGGGACCCTCCCACGTGGTCTGCAGTTTATTTTGTGGATGGGGAATAATCATTAAGACCGGTTGTCCTTCTACAAACTCCCGATAGCGTGCTTTACGGTCATACCAGGTCTTCTGTCGGGTTTGAGCCATATGCACATGACTCTGGGCGAAACTAGCAAGATGAGCCAGGGTTTCTCGCAGCTTTAGGACATAAGGGACAACAGGGGCTCCTGCATCTTCAACTTGCCCCGCCCAGTATTCATTGAGCAGAGTTAAGGGTCCTCGGACCTTTCTTCCATAGAGGAGTTCAAAGGGGGAAAACCCGGTGGACTCCTGAGGAACTTCCCGATAGGCAAACAAGAGATGGGGTAGGTACTTCTCCCAGTCTGAATCTCTGTCCGTGAAGGCCCTCAGCATATTCTTCAGAGTGCCGTTAAATCGTTCACAAAGTCCATTTGTTTGTGGATGATACGGTGTAGTTCGAATCGCTCGTACTCCACAGGTGCGCCACAGACACTGGACTAGTTCTGACATGAACTGGGAGCCTTGGTCCGACAAGATCTCACTGGGAAATCCTACTCTGGTGAAAATGGTAACCGGGGCCTCAGCCATCTTGTTTGCAGAAATACTGGACAAGGCCACAGATTCCGGATATCGGGTGGCGTAGTCCACAACAGTGAGAATGTACTGCTTTCCTGATCTAATTGGCTTAGCTAGAGGCCCAATGATATCGACAGCTACTCTTTGAAATGGCTCTTCTATGATAGGGAGTGGTTGCAGAGGGGCCTTTGGGTGATCTCCGGGTCGCCCTCTATGCTGACATATATCGCAAGTTCGGCAGAAATGCGCCACTGCCTGAGAAATCCCTGGTCAATAGAAGGTTTGAGTCAATCGTCTCTCGGTGCGTGTTTTGCCTTGATGGCCAGCAGTAGGGATATCATGAGCAAGGTGTAGTAGGGGAATCCTGTATTTCTGAGGAACAATCATCTGTTTGTTACAAGTCCAGGGCTTATCTGGGGAGGCAGCATTGTTAACCCTATACAAAAGTCCATTTTCTCGGATAATCCTTTCCCTGTTCTCCCCTAACTGCCCTGTCTCAGCTCGTGCTCTAAAACTAGCTAGGGTGGGGTCAGTATCGACCTCTTGTCGAAACTGAACTCTATCCCAGGTATCACTCACATTGTCCCCACAAGAAGAATCATTCACCGGCGGTGTCGGGGGTTCTGGTGGCCTCATTTCCATGGATGAGTTGTATGCATCCTGCTGCTTTCTTGGCTTGACTTCTGGTTACCGCACCAACGAAGTGGCAATGCAGATGTCGCACTTCATTTACTAAAAGAACGTCTGCGGGGAGGCCGCTCATGACACCGACCACGCATTGTTTGGCCCCAAAGCCATAATCCAGGGTCACCCTCGCTCTTGGAATATATCTCTGGGTGCCTCCAGCCAATTCAATGGCAATTCCTGGTCCCTTTTGAATTGCTTCTGGCTGAAGTACGCGGGGATCGGCTATGGTGAGAAAAGACGACAACCTTTTGGCCATCCAGCACGACCTCCTGTAGATGTTTGTGCTGACGGTCAGAAGAACAGGTGGCTGGGGCTCGCACCCCATAGACTCCTGGTATGGGAGCCCGGGTATCGGAGTCACTTGGCAAGTCGTCAGGGACTGAATCCAGCTCTTCTCCTGGTGAGGGTGTCTGTAGATAATGAACCGGCAAAGACGGTCTGTAGCTGTCCTGCCTCCGAACACCTGGACATTGGAATTGCAGATTCCCAGACTGCCCACTTCTATAACATCTGCGCTCTGGGACTCTTCCTCCACGTCGTAGTCCCGAATGCGGAGCAGGAGTAATGCGAGGCACAGTCACACGAAGGTCACCATCAGTGGATGGTCAATTGGGATGGTGAGTATGGGAGGCCGAAGGACCAGGGGCCGCCATCGTCGGGGGGCTGGTAATTCTTTTCTCACTGAGTAGTAATTTTTTCCATTGAGGCTTGATGGTGAGAGCCTCACCTGCTAGAGCGGGACACTTGAAGTAAAACTGCTCTTTCAAGATGACCTGGAGGAAGGCCCCCCAAGTTAAGGCCTCCTCTCCCTCCAGCCAGCGATGACATATTTGTTTGAGTCTGTGGGCATACATCTTGAAGGACACCTCCTCATCACAGGCCAAAGTACGAAACTGGGTCCTATAAGTGTCTGCGGTCACAGCGTAGTGTTCCAGAATAGTTCGTTTAACGTCTGCATACTCACAGTCCCCCCGAGGGTCCATAGCTCTATAGGCTGTGGCAGCTCCACACTCTAAGAGCCCCACCAGATGCCGGACTCGCTCCCTTTCTGGGACTTCCATTAATCAACACTGAAGCTCAAAGTCCTGGAAGAAGCCCTCAATGTCACCTGCAGCCTCCTTGAATGGCTTGAAATCTTTGCGGGACACTCTGGGGAGTTCCCTCATGGTGGGTGCTTGGGTTACAGTCTGTCTGGTGCTTCTAGCTGCTTCCAAAGCTATCTGCCTCTCCAGCAATGCCATCTCCTTAGCTCCTCGCATGACCTCCATCTTATAGTCTATGGCGACCTCCTCTCCCATCATTGTCATCTCCTCCTCGTACCACACAGCCCACTGACATTTTTGGGTATTTACCTCTGCCTGTCGCCTTTCCTCCATTGGCAGTGGAGGTGCTTCCTCAGCGTCCTCTTGCAGGTGAACTCCTTCCAAAGCCTCAGTTAGCTGCTCCTTTGAGAGGCCCTTGTAGCTGACCCCCAGTTCACGGGCCTTTGTTTGTAAGCTCACCACAGTCCAGTTCTTGTACTCTGAGGCTCTGGTTCCAGCAGTTGATGGGCCGTTGTCCTACATTCCTTCTGCTCTGATCCCACCGCTGCCAACCAGTTTGTGATGGGGTATGCGGCAGAGCAAGAAGAGACCACCGGACTAAGAAAAATCCAATGGGATTTATTAAGGCAGGCAGCATACCAAATCAAAAATCCATGTTATTCCTAAGGTTCATAATAAGTCCACAATCACCGACGGGCATGAGGTCTTGCCGCAGCTAAGAGCCGTGACAACTTCTTCCTCCAGAGATCTCCCAACACAACACTGGTCACGCATAAGTCCATTGTCTTGGGCTACCGGGAACAGCCCAAGGGTAGGGGAGGAGAGGTTTCCCCCCTCCTAGTCGATGGTTTAGTCAATGGCATGGCTCCGATGTGTCTATAAAGATGTGTACTGTGAGTTCTCCCCCTGCTTAAGAGAACAATGGGGAGTCCTCTAACGGTGTTGACACAAGCCCAATTTAAATTATGGTTGAGGAACAAAGATCTGGGAAAGAGCATGGGTATTGACATCACATCATGACATTTTATACAGAAATGCAGGACAGGGAAAACGATGTACCATTACAGCTAGGACGACTAGGGTTAGCGTCAGGACAACTAGGGTTAGCGTCAGGATGACTAGGGTTAGCGTCAGGACGACTAGGGTTAGTGTCAGGACGACTAGGGTTAGCGCCAGGACGACTAGGGTTAGCGTCAGGACGACTAGGGTTAGCGTCAGGACAACAAGGGTTAGCGTCAGGACAACTAGGGTTAGCGTCAGGACAACTAGGGTTAGCGTCAGGACAACTAGGGTTAGCGTCACGACAACTAGGGTTAGCGTCACGACAACTAGGGTTAGCGTCAGGACAACTAGGGTTAGCGTCAGGACAACTAGGGTTAGCGTCAGGACAACTAGGGTTAGCGTCAGGACAACTAGGGTTAGCGTCAGGACAACTAGTGTTAGCGTCACGACAACTAGGGTTAGCGTCAGGACTAGGGTTAGCGTCAGGACAACTAAGGTTAGCGTCAGGACAACTAGGGTTAGCGTCAGGACAACAAGGGTTAGCGTCAGGACAACTAGGGTTAGCGTCAGGACAACTAGGGTTAGCGTCAGGACAACTAGGGTTAGCGTCAGGACAACTAGGGTTAGCGTCAGGACAAATAGGGTTAGCGTCAGGACAACTAGGGTTAGCGTCAGGACAACTAGGGTTAGCGTCAGGACAACTAGGGTTAGCGTCAGGACAACTAGGGTTAGCGTCAGGACAACTAGGGTTAGCGTCAGGACACATAGGGTTAGCGTCAGGACAAATAGGGTTAGCGTCAGGACAACTAGGGTTAGCGTCAGGACAACTAGGGTTAGCGTCAGGACAACTAGGGTTAGCGCCAGGACAACTAGGGTTAGCGTCAGGACAACTAGGGTTAGCGTCAGGACAACTAGGGTTAGCGCCAGGACAACTAGGGTTAGCATCAGGACAACTAGGGTTAGCGCCAGGACAACTAGGGTTAGCGTCAGGACAACTAGGGTTAGCGCCAGGACAACTAGGGTTAGCGTCAGGACAACTAGGGTTAGCGCCAGGACAACTAGGGTTAGCGCCAGGACAACTAGGGTTAGCGCCAGGACAACTAGGGTTAGCGTCAGGACAACTAGGGTTAGCGTCAGGACAACTAGGGTTAGCGTCAGGACAACTAGGGTTAGCGCCAGGACAACTAGGGTTAGCGTCAGGACAACTAGGGTTAGCGTCAGGACAACTAGGGTTAGCGCCAGGACAACTAGGGTTAGCTTCAGGACAACTAGGGTTAGCGCCAGGATAACTAGGGTTAGCGTCAGGACAACTAGGGTTAGCGCCAGGACAACAAGGGTTAGCATCAGGACAACTAGGGTTAGCGTGAGGACAACTAGGGTTAGCGTCAGGACAACTAGGGTTAGCGCCAGGACAACTAGGGTTAGCGTCAGGACAACTAGGGTTAGCGTCAGGACAACTAGGGTTAGCGTCAGGAGAACTACGGTTAGCCTCAGGACAAATAGGGTTAGCCTCAGGACAACTAGGGTTAGCGTCAGGACAACTAGGGTTAGCATCAGGACAACTAGGGTTAGCGTCAGGACAACTAGGGTTAGCGCCAGGACAACTAGGGTTAGCGCCAGGACAACTAGGGTTAGCGTCAGGACAACTAGGGTTAGCGTCAGGACAACTAGGGTTAGCGTCAGGACAACTAGGGTTAGCGTCAGGACAACTAGGGTTAGCGCCAGGACAACTAGGGTTAGCGCCAGGACAACTAGGGTTAGCGTCAGGACAACTAGGGTTAGCGTCAGGACAACTAGGGTTAGCGTCAGGACAAGTAGGGTTAGCGTCAGGACAACTAGGGTTAGCGCCAGGACAACTAGAGTTAGCGTCAGGACAACTAGGGTTAGCGTCAGTACAACTAGGGTTAGCGTCAGGACAACTAGGGTTAGCGTCAGGACAACTAGGGTTAGCGCCAGGACAACTAGGGTTAGCGCCAGGACAACTAGGGTTAGCGTCAGGACAACTAGGGTTAGCGCCAGGACAACTAGGGTTAGTGTCAGGACAACTAGGGTTAGCGTCAGGACAACTAGGGTTAGCCTCAGGACAAATAGGGTTAGCCTCAGGACAACTAGGGTTAGCGTCAGGACAACTAGGGTTAGTGCGAGGACAACTAGGGTTAGCGCCAGGACAACTAGGGTTAGCGCCAGGACAACTAGGGTTAGCGTCAGGACAACTAGGGTTAGCGCCAGGACAACTAGGGTTAGCGTCAGGACAACTAGGGTTAGCGTCAGGACAACTAGGGTTAGCGTCAGGACAACTAGGGTTAGCGCCAGGACAACTAGGGTTAGCATCAGGACAACTAGGGTTAGCGCCAGGACAACTAGGGTTAGCGTCAGGACAACTAGGGTTAGCGCCAGGACAACTAGGGTTAGCGTCAGGACAACTAGGGTTAGCGCCAGGACAACTAGGGTTAGCGCCAGGACAACTAGGGTTAGCGCCAGGACGACTAGGGTTAGCGTCAGGACAACTAGGGTTAGCGTCAGGACAACTAGGGTTAGCGTCAGGACAACTAGGGTTAGCGCCAGGACAACTAGGGTTAGCGTCAGGACAACTAGGGTTAGCGTCAGGACAACTAGGGTTAGCGCCAGGACAACTAGGGTTAGCTTCAGGACAACTAGGGTTAGCGCCAGGATAACTAGGGTTAGCGTCAGGACAACTAGGGTTAGCGCCAGGACAACTAGGGTTAGCATCAGGACAACTAGGGTTAGCGTGAGGACAACTAGGGTTAGCGTCAGGACAACTAGGGTTAGCGCCAGGACAACTAGGGTTAGCGTCAGGACAACTAGGGTTAGCGTCAGGACAACTAGGGTTAGCGTCAGGACAACTACGGTTAGCCTCAGGACAAATAGGGTTAGCCTCAGGACAACTAGGGTTAGCGTCAGGACAACTAGGGTTAGCGTCAGGACAACTAGGGTTAGCATCAGGACAACTAGGGTTAGCGTCACTACAACTAGGGTTAGCGCCAGGACAAATAGGGTTAGCGCCAGGACAACTAGGGTTAGCGTCAGGACAACTAGGGTTAGCGTCAGGACAACTAGGGTTAGCGTCAGGACAACTAGAGTTAGCGTCAGGACAACTAGGGTTAGCGTCAGGACAACTAGGGTTAGCGCCAGGACAACTAGGGTTAGCGCCAGGACAACTAGGGTTAGCGTCAGGACAACTAGGGTTAGCGTCAGGACAACTAGGGTTAGAGTCAGGACAACTAGGGTTAGCGTCAGGACAACTAGGGTTAGCGCCAGGACAACTAGAGTTAGCGTCAGGACAACTAGGGTTAGCGTCAGGACAACTAGGGTTAGCGCCAGGACAACTAGGGTTAGCGCCAGGACAACTAGGGTTAGCGTCAGGACAACTAGGGTTAGCGCCAGGACAACTAGGGTTAGCGTCAGGACAACTAGGGTTAGCGTCAGGACAACTAGGGTTAGCCTCAGGACAAATACAGTTAGCCTCAGGACAACTAGGGTTAGCGTCAGGACAACTAGGGTTAGCGCCAGGACAACTAGGGTTAGCGCCAGGACAACTAGGGTTAGCGCCAGGACAACTAGGGTTAGCGTCAGGACAACTAGGTTTAGCGTCAGGACAACTAGGGTTAGCGTCAGGACAACTAGGGTTAGCGCCAGGACAACTAGGGTTAACGCCAGGACAACTAGGGTTAGCGTCAGGACAACTAGGGTTAGCGTCAGGACAACTAGGGTTAGCGTCAGGACAACTAGGGTTAGCGTCAGGACAGCTAGGGTTAGCGTCAGGACAACTAGGGTTAGCGTCAGGACAGCTAGGGTTAGCGTCAGGACAGATAGGGTTAGCGTCAGGACAACAAGGGTTAGCGTCAGGACAACTAGGGTTAGCGTCAGGACAACTAGGGTTAGCGTCAGGACAACTAGGGTTAGCGCCAGGACAACTAGGGTTAGCTTCAGGACAACTAGGGTTAGCGCCAGGATAACTAGGGTTAGCGTCAGGACAACTAGGGTTAGCGCCAGGACAACTAGGGTTAGCATCAGGACAACTAGGGTTAGCGTGAGGACAACTAGGGTTAGCGTCAGGACAACTAGGGTTAGCGCCAGGACAACTAGGTTTAGCGTCAGGACAACTAGGGTTAGCGTCAGGACAACTAGGGTTAGCGTCAGGACAACTACGGTTAGCCTCAGGACAAATAGGGTTAGCCTCAGGACAACTAGGGTTAGCATCAGGACAACTAGGGTTAGAGTCAGGACAACTAGGGTTAGCGTCAGGACAACTAGGGTTAGCGTCAGGACAACTAGGGTTAGCGCCAGGACAACTAGGGTTAGCGCCAGGACAACTAGGGTTAGCGTCAGGACAACTAGGGTTAGCATCAGGACAACTAGGGTTAGAGTCAGGACAACTACGGTTAGCGTCAGGACAACTAGGGTTAGCGTCAGGACAACTAGGGTTAGCGTCAGGACAACTAGGGTTAGCGCCAGGACAACTAGAGTTAGCGTCAGGACAACTAGGGTTAGCGTCAGGACAACTAGGGTTAGAGCCAGGACAATTAGGGTTAGCGCCAGGACAACTAGGGTTAGCGTCAGGACAACTAGGGTTAGCGTCAGGACAACTAGGGTTAGCGTCAGGACAACTAGGGTTAGCGCCAGGACAACTAGGGTTAGCTTCAGGACAACTAGGGTTAGCGCCAGGATAACTAGGGTTAGCGTCAGGACAACTAGGGTTAGCGCCAGGACAACTAGGGTTAGCATCAGGACAACTAGGGTTAGCGTGAGGACAACTAGGGTTAGCGTCAGGACAACTAGGGTTAGCGCCAGGACAACTAGGGTTAGCGTCAGGACAACTAGGGTTAGCGTCAGGACAACTAGGGTTAGCGTCAGGACAACTACGGTTAGCCTCAGGACAAATAGGGTTAGCCTCAGGACAACTAGGGTTAGCGTCAGGACAACTAGGGTTAGCGTCAGGACAACTAGGGTTAGCGTCAGGACAACTAGGGTTAGCGTCAGGACAACTAGGGTTAGCGCCAGGACAACTAGGGTTAGCGTCAGGACAACTAGGGTTAGCGTCAGGACAACTAGGGTTAGCGTCAGGACAACTAGGGTTAGCGTCAGGACAACTAGGGTTAGCGCCAGGACAACTAGGGTTAGCGCCAGGACAACTAGGGTTAGCGTCAGGACAACTAGGGTTAGCGTCAGGACAACTAGGGTTAGAGTCAGGACAACTAGGGTTAGCGTCAGGACAACTAGGGTTAGCGTCAGGACAACTAGGGTTAGCATCAGGACAACTAGGGTTAGCGCCAGGACAACTAGAGTTAGCGTCAGGACAACTAGGGTTAGCGTCAGGACAACTAGGGTTAGCGCCAGGACAACTAGGGTTAGCGTCAGGACAACTAGGGTTAGCGCCAGGACAACTAGGGTTAGCGTCAGGACAACTAGGGTTAGCGTCAGGACAACTAGGGTTAGCCTCAGGACAGATACGGTTAGCCTCAGGTCAACTAGGGTTAGCGTCAGGACAACTAGGGTTAGCGCCAGGACAACTAGGGTTAGCGCCAGGACAACTAGGGTTAGCGCCAGGACAACTAGGGTTAGCGTCAGGACAACTAGGTTTAGCGTCAGGACAACTAGGGTTAGCGTCAGGACAACTAGGGTTAGCGCCAGGACAACTAGGGTTAACGCCAGGACAACTAGGGTTAGCGTCAGGACAACTAGGGTTAGCGTCAGGACAACTAGGGTTAGCGTCAGGACAACTAGGGTTAGCATCAGGACAGCTAGGGTTAGCGTCAGGACAACTAGGGTTAGCATCAGGACAGCTAGGGTTAGCGTCAGGACAGATAGGGTTAGCGTCAGGACTACTAGGGTTAGCGTCAGGACAACTAGGGTTAGCGTCAGGACAACTAGGGTTAGCGTCAGGACAACTAGGGTTAGCGCCAGGACAACTAGAGTTAGCGTCAGGACAACTAGGGTTAGCGTCAGGACAACTAGGGTTAGCGTCAGGACAACTAGGGTTAGCGTCAGGACAACTAGGGTTAGCGCCAAGACAACTAGCGTTAGCGCCAGGACAACTAGGGTTAGCGTCAGGACAACTAGGGTTAGCGCCAGGACAACTAGGGATAGCGCCAGGACAACTAGGGTTAGCGTCAGGACAACTAGGGTTAGCGTCAGGACAACTAGGGTTAGCGTCAGGACAAGTAGGGTTAGCGTCAGTACAACTAGGGTTAGCGCCAGGACAACTAGAGTTAGCGTCAGGACAACTAGAGTTAGCGTCAGGACAACTAGGGTTAGCGTCAGGACAACTAGGGTTAGCGCCAGGACAACTAGGGTTAGCGCCAGGACAACTAGGGTTAGCGTCAGGACAACTAGGGTTAGCGTCAGGACAACTAGGGTTAGCGTCAGGACAACTAGGTTTAGCGTCAGGACAACTAGGGTTAGCGTCAGGACAACTAGGGTTAGCGCCAGGACAACTAGGGTTAACGCCAGGACAACTAGGGTTAGCGTCAGGACAACTAGGGTTAGCGTCAGGACAACTAGGGTTAGCGTCAGGACAACTAGGGTTAGCGTCAGGACAGCTAGGGTTAGCGTCAGGACAGCTAGGGTTAGCATCAGGACAGCTAGGGTTAGCGTCAGGACAGATAGGGTTAGCGTCAGGACAACTAGGGTTAGCGTCAGGACAACTAGGGTTAGCGTCAGGACAACTAGGGTTAGCGTCAGGACAACTAGGGTTAGCGCCAGGACAACTAGGGTTAGCTTCAGGACAACTAGGGTTAGCGCCAGGATAACTAGGGTTAGCGTCAGGACAACTAGGGTTAGCGCCAGGACAACTAGGGTTAGCATCAGGACAACTTGGGTTAGCGTGAGGACAACTAGGGTTAGCGTCAGGACAACTAGGGTTAGCGCCAGGACAACTAGCGTTAGCGTCAGGACAACTAGGGTTAGCGTCAGGACAACTAGGGTTAGCGTCAGGACAACTACGGTTAGCCTCAGGACAAATAGGGTTAGCCTCAGGACAACTAGGGTTAGCGTCAGGACAACTAGGGTTAGCGTCAGGACAACTAGGGTTAGCATCAGGACAACTAGGGTTAGCGTCAGGACAACTAGGGTTAGCGTCAGGACAACTAGGGTTAGCATCAGGACAACTAGGGTTAGCGTCAGGACAACTAGGGTTAGCGCCAGGACAACTAGGGTTAGCGTCAGGACAACTAGGGTTAGCGTCAGGACAACTAGGGTTAGCGTCAGGACAACTAGGGTTAGCGTCAGGACAACTAGGGTTAGCGCCAGGACAACTAGGGTTAGCGCCAGGACAACTAGGGTTAGCGCCAGGACAACTAGGGTTAGCGTCAGGACAACTATCGTTAGCATCAGGACAACTAGGGTTAGAGTCAGGACAACTAGGGTTAGCGTCAGGACAACTAGGGTTAGCGTCAGGACAACTAGAGTTAGCGTCAGGACAACTAGAGTTAGCGTCAGGACAACTAGGGTTAGCGCCAGGACAACTAGGGTTAGCGCCAGGACAACTAGGGTTAGCGTCAGGACAACTAGGGTTAGCGCCAGGACAACTAGGGTTAGCGTCAGGACAACTAGGGTTAGCGTCAGGACAACTAGGGTTAGCGTCAGGACAGCTAGGGTTAGCGTCAGGACAGATAGGGTTAGCGTCAGGACAACTAGGGTTAGCGTCAGGACAACTAGGGTTAGCGTCAGGACAACTAGGGTTAGCGCCAGGACAACTAGAGTTAGCGTCAGGACAACTAGGGTTAGCGTCAGGACAACTAGGGTTAGCGTCAGGACAACTAGGGTTAGCGTCAGGACAACTAGGGTTAGCGTCAGGACAACTAGGGTTAGCGTCAGGACAACTAGGGTTAGCGTCAGGACAACTAGGGTTAGCGTCAGGACAACTAGTGTTAGCGTCAGGACAACTAGGGTTAGCGTCAGGACAACTAGGGTTAGCGTCAGGACAACTAGGGTTAGCGTCAGGACAACTAGGGTTAGCGCCAGGACAACTAGGGTTAGCGCCAGGACAACTAGGGTTAGCGTCAGGACAACTAGGGTTAGCGTCAGGACAACTAGGGTTAGCGTCAGGACAAGTAGGGTTAGCGCCAGGACAACTAGAGTTAGCGTCAGGACAACTAGGGTTAGCGTCAGGACAACTAGGGTTAGCGTCAGGACAACTAGGGTTAGCGTCAGGACAACTAGGGTTAGCGCCAGGACAACTAGGGTTAGCACCAGGACAACTAGGGTTAGCGTCAGGACAACTAGGGTTAGCGCCAGGACAACTAGGGTTAGCGTCAGGACAACTAGGTTTAGCGTCAGGACAACTAGGGTTAGCGTCAGGACAACTAGGGTTAGCGCCAGGACAACTAGGGTTAACGCCAGGACAACTAGGGTTAGCGTCCGGACAACTAGGGTTAGCGTCAGGACAACTAGGGTTAGCGTCAGGACAACTAGGGTTAGCGTCAGGACAACTAGGGTTAGCGTCAGGACAGCTAGGGTTAGCGTCAGGACAACTAGGGTTAGCGTCAGGACAGCTAGGGTTAGCGTCAGGACAGATAGGGTTAGCGTCAGGACAACTAGGGTTAGCGTCAGGACAACTAGGGTTAACGTCAGGACAACTAGGGTTAGCGTCAGGACAACTAGGGTTAGCGCCAGGACAACTAGGGTTAGCTTCAGGACAACTAGGGTTAGCGCCAGGATAACTAGGGTTAGCGTCAGGACAACTAGGGTTAGCGCCAGGACAACTAGGGTTAGCATCAGGACAACTAGGGTTAGCGTGAGGACAACTAGGGTTAGCGTCAGGACAACTAGGGTTAGCGCCAGGACAACAACTAGGGTTAGCCTCAGGACAACTAGGGTTAGCGTCAGGACAACTAGGGTTAGCGCCAGGACAACTAGGGTTAGCGCCAGGACAACTAGGGTTAGCGCCAGGACAACTAGGGTTAGCGTCAGGACAACTAGGGTTAGCGCCAGGACAACTAGGGTTAGCGTCAGGACAACTAGGGTTAGCGTCAGGACAACTAGGGTTAGCGTCAGGACAACTAGGGTTAGCGCCAGGACAACTAGGGTTAGCATCAGGATAACTAGGGTTAGCGCCAGGACAACTAGGGTTAGCGCCAGGACGACTAGGGTTAGCGTCAGGACGACTAGGGTTAGCGTCAGGACGACTAGGGTTAGCGTCAGGACGACTAGGGTTAGCGTCAGGACGACTAGGGTTAGCGTCAGGACAACTAGGGTTAGCGCCAGGACAACTAGGGTTAGCGCCAGGACAACTAGGGTTAGCGTCAGGACAACTAGGGTTAGCGTCAGGACAACTAGGGTTAGCGTCAGGACAACTAGGGTTAGCGCCAGGACAACTAGAGTTAGCGTCAGGACAACTAGGGTTAGCGTCAGTACAACTAGGGTTAGCGTCAGGACAACTAGGGTTAGCGTCAGGACAACTAGGGTTAGCGTCAGGACAACTAGGGTTAGCGCCAGGACAACTAGGGTTAGCGTCAGGACAACTAGGGTTAGCGCCAGGACAACTAGGGTTAGCGTCAGGACAACTAGGGTTAGCCTCAGGACAAATAGGGTTAGCCTCAGGACAACTAGGGTTCGTGCCAGGACAACTAGGGTTAGCGCCAGGACAACTAGGGTTAGCGCCAGGACAACTAGGGTTAGCGCCAGGACAACTAGGGTTAGCGCCAGGACAACTAGGGTTAGCGTCAGGACAACTAGGGTTAGCGTCAGGACAACTAGGGTTAGCGCCAGGACAACTAGGGTTAGCGTCAGGACAACTAGGGTTAGCGTCAGGACAACTAGGGTTAGCGTCAGGACAACTAGGGTTAGCGCCAGGACAACTAGGGTTAGCATCAGGACAACTAGGGTTAGCGCCAGGACAACTAGGGTTAGCGTCAGGACAACTAGGGTTAGCGCCAGGACAACTAGGGTTAGCGTCAGGACAACTAGGGTTAGCGCCAGGACAACTAGGGTTAGCGTCAGGACAACTAGGGTTAGCGTCAGGACAACTACGGTTAGCGTCAGGACAACTAGGGTTAGCGTCAGGACAACTAGGGTTAGCATCAGGACAGCTAGGGCTAGCGTCAGGACAGATAGGGTTAGCGTCAGGACTACTAGGGTTAGCGTCAGGACAACTAGGGTTAGCGTCAGGACAACTAGGGTTAGCGTCAGGACAACTAGGGTTAGCGTCAGGACAACTAGGGTTAGCGTCAGGACAACTAGGGTTAGCGTCAGGACAACTAGGGTTAGCGTCAGGACAACTAGGGTTAGCGTCAGGACAACTAGGGTTAGCGTGAGGACAACTAGGGTTAGCGTCAGGACAACTAGGGTTAGCGCCAGGACAACTAGGGTTAGCGTCAGGACAACTAGGGTTAGCGTCAGGACAACTAGGGTTAGCGTCAGGACAACTAGGGTTAGCGTCAGGACAACTAGGGCTAGCGTCAGGACAACTAGGGCTAGCGTCAGGACAACTAGGGTTAGCGTCAAGACAACTAGGGTTAGCGTCAGGACAACTAGGGTTAGCGTCAGGACAACTAGGGTTAGCGCCAGGACAACTAGGTTTAGCGTCAGGACAACTAGGGTTAGCGTCAGGACAACTAGGGTTAGCGCCAGGACAACTAGGGTTAGCGCCAGGACAACTAGGGTTAGCGTCAGGACAACTAGGGTTAGCGTCAGGACAACTAGGGTTAGCGCCAGGATAACTAGGGTTAGCGTCAGGACAACTAGGGTTAGCGCCAGGACAACTAGGGTTAGCATCAGGACAACTAGGGTTAGCGTGAGGACAACTAGGGTTAGCGCCAGGACAACTAGGGTTAGCGTCAGGACAACTAGGGTTAGCGTCAGGACAACTACGGTTAGCCTCAGGACAAATAGGGTTAGCCTCAGGAAAACTAGGGTTAGCGTCAGGACAACTAGGGTTAGCGTCAGGACAACTAGGGTTAGCGCCAGGACAACTAGGGTTAGCGCCAGGACAACTAGGGTTAGCGCCAGGACAACTAGGGTTAGCGTCAGGACAACTAGGGTTAGCGTCAGGACAACTAGGGTTAGCGTCAGGACAACTAGGGTTAGCGCCAGGACAACTAGGGTTAGCGTCAGGACAACTAGGGTTAGCGTCAGGACAACTAGGGTTAGCGTCAGGACAACTAGGGTTAGCGCCAGGACAATTAGAGTTAGCGTCAGGACAACTAGGGTTAGCGTCAGGACAACTAGGGTTAGCGTCAGGACAACTAGGGTTAGCGTCAGGACAACTAGGGTTAGCGTCAGGACAACTAGGGTTAGCTCCAGGACAACTAGGGTTAGCGCCAGGACAACTAGGGTTAGCGTCAGGACAACTAGGGTTAGCGCCAGGACAACTAGGGTTAGCGTCAGGACAACTAGGGTTAGCGTCAGGACAACTAGGGTTAGCGTCAGGACAACTAGGGTTAGCCTCAGGACAAATAGGGTTAGCGTCAGGACAACTAGGGTTAGCGCCAGGACAACTAGGGTTAGCGCCAGGACAACTAGGGTTAGCGTCAGGACAACTAGGTTTAGCGTCAGGACAACTAGGGTTAGCGCCAGGACAACTAGGGTTAGCGCCAGGACAACTAGGGTTAGCGCCAGGACAACTAGGGTTAGCCTCAGGACAACTAGGGTTAGCGTCAGGACAACTAGGGTTAGCGTCAGGACAAGTAGGGTTAGCGTCAGGACAAGTAGGGTTAGCGCCAGGACAACTAGAGTTAGCGTCAGGACAACTAGGGTTAGCGTCAGTACAACTAGGGTTAGCGTCAGGACAACTAGGGTTAGCGTCAGGACAACTAGGGTTAGCGCCAGGACAACTAGAGTTAGCGTCAGGACAACTAGGGTTAGCGTCAGTACAACTAGGGTTAGCGTCAGTACAACTAGGGTTAGCGTCAGGACAACTAGGGTTAGCGTCAGGACAACTAGGGTTAGCGCCAGGACAACTAGGGTTAGCGCCAGGTCAACTAGGGTTAGCGCCAGGACAACTAGGGTTAGCGCCAGGACAACTAGGGTTAGCGTCAGGACAACTAGGGTTAGCGTCAGGACAACTAGGGTTAGCCTCAGGACAAATAGGGTTAGCCTCAGGACAACTAGGGTTAGCGTCAGGACAACTAGGGTTAGCGTCAGGACAACTAGGGTTAGCGTCAGGACAACTAGGGTTTGCGTCAGGACAACTAGGGTTAGCGCCAGGACAACTAGAGTTAGCGTCAGGACAACTAGGGTTAGCGTCAGTACAACTAGGGTTAGCCTCAGGACAAATAGGGTTAGCCTCAGGAAAACTAGGGTTAGCGTCAGGACAACTAGGGTTAGCGTCAGGACAACTAGGGTTAGCGTCAGGACAACTAGGGTTAGCGCCAGGACAACTAGGGTTAGCGCCAGGACAACTAGGGTTAGCGCCAGGACAACTAGGGTTAGCGTCAGGACAACTAGGGTTAGCGTCAGGACAACTAGGGTTAGCGTCAGGACAACTAGGGTTAGCGCCAGGACAACTAGGGTTAGCGTCAGGACAACTAGGGTTAGCGTCAGGACAACTAGGGTTAGCGTCAGGACAACTAGGGTTAGCGCCAGGACAATTAGAGTTAGCGTCAGGACAACTAGGGTTAGCGTCAGGACAACTAGGGTTAGCGTCAGGACAACTAGGGTTAGCGTCAGGACAACTAGGGTTAGCGTCAGGACAACTAGGGTTAGCTCCAGGACAACTAGGGTTAGCGCCAGGACAACTAGGGTTAGCGTCAGGACAACTAGGGTTAGCGCCAGGACAACTAGGGTTAGCGTCAGGACAACTAGGGTTAGCGTCAGGACAACTAGGGTTAGCGTCAGGACAACTAGGGTTAGCCTCAGGACAAATAGGGTTAGCGTCAGGACAACTAGGGTTAGCGCCAGGACAACTAGGGTTAGCGCCAGGACAACTAGGGTTAGCGTCAGGACAACTAGGTTTAGCGTCAGGACAACTAGGGTTAGCGCCAGGACAACTAGGGTTAGCGCCAGGACAACTAGGGTTAGCGCCAGGACAACTAGGGTTAGCCTCAGGACAACTAGGGTTAGCGTCAGGACAACTAGGGTTAGCGTCAGGACAAGTAGGGTTAGCGTCAGGACAAGTAGGGTTAGCGCCAGGACAACTAGAGTTAGCGTCAGGACAACTAGGGTTAGCGTCAGTACAACTAGGGTTAGCGTCAGGACAACTAGGGTTAGCGTCAGGACAACTAGGGTTAGCGCCAGGACAACTAGAGTTAGCGTCAGGACAACTAGGGTTAGCGTCAGTACAACTAGGGTTAGCGTCAGTACAACTAGGGTTAGCGTCAGGACAACTAGGGTTAGCGTCAGGACAACTAGGGTTAGCGCCAGGACAACTAGGGTTAGCGCCAGGTCAACTAGGGTTAGCGCCAGGACAACTAGGGTTAGCGTCAGGACAACTAGGGTTAGCCTCAGGACAAATAGGGTTAGCCTCAGGACAACTAGGGTTAGCGTCAGGACAACTAGGGTTAGCGTCAGGACAACTAGGGTTAGCGTCAGGACAACTAGGGTTTGCGTCAGGACAACTAGGGTTAGCGCCAGGACAACTAGAGTTAGCGTCAGGACAACTAGGGTTAGCGTCAGTACAACTAGGGTTAGCCTCAGGACAAATAGGGTTAGCCTCAGGAAAACTAGGGTTAGCGTCAGGACAACTAGGGTTAGCGTCAGGACAACTAGGGTTAGCGTCAGGACAACTAGGGTTAGCGCCAGGACAACTAGGGTTAGCGCCAGGACAACTAGGGTTAGCGCCAGGACAACTAGGGTTAGCGTCAGGACAACTAGGGTTAGCGTCAGGACAACTAGGGTTAGCGTCAGGACAACTAGGGTTAGCGCCAGGACAACTAGGGTTAGCGTCAGGACAACTAGGGTTAGCGTCAGGACAACTAGGGTTAGCGTCAGGACAACTAGGGTTAGCGTCAGGACAACTAGGGTTAGCGCCAGGACAATTAGAGTTAGCGTCAGGACAACTAGGGTTAGCGTCAGGACAACTAGGGTTAGCGTCAGGACAACTAGGGTTAGCGTCAGGACAACTAGGGTTAGCGTCAGGACAACTAGGGTTAGCTCCAGGACAACTAGGGTTAGCGCCAGGACAACTAGGGTTAGCGTCAGGACAACTAGGGTTAGCGCCAGGACAACTAGGGTTAGCGTCAGGACAACTAGGGTTAGCGTCAGGACAACTAGGGTTAGCGTCAGGACAACTAGGGTTAGCCTCAGGACAAATAGGGTTAGCCTCAGGACAACTAGGGTTAGCGCCAGGACAACTAGGGTTAGCGCCAGGACAACTAGGGTTAGCGTCAGGACAACTAGGTTTAGCGTCAGGACAACTAGGGTTAGCGCCAGGACAACTAGGGTTAGCGCCAGGACAACTAGGGTTAGCGCCAGGACAACTAGGGTTAGCCTCAGGACAACTAGGGTTAGCGTCAGGACAACTAGGGTTAGCGTCAGGACAAGTAGGGTTAGCGTCAGGACAAGTAGGGTTAGCGCCAGGACAACTAGAGTTAGCGTCAGGACAACTAGGGTTAGCGTCAGTACAACTAGGGTTAGCGTCAGGACAACTAGGGTTAGCGTCAGGACAACTAGGGTTAGCGCCAGGACAACTAGAGTTAGCGTCAGGACAACTAGGGTTAGCGTCAGTACAACTAGGGTTAGCGTCAGTACAACTAGGGTTAGCGTCAGGACAACTAGGGTTAGCGTCAGGACAACTAGGGTTAGCGCCAGGACAACTAGGGTTAGCGCCAGGTCAACTAGGGTTAGCGCCAGGACAACTAGGGTTAGCGCCAGGACAACTAGGGTTAGCGTCAGGACAACTAGGGTTAGCGTCAGGACAACTAGGGTTAGCCTCAGGACAAATAGGGTTAGCCTCAGGACAACTAGGGTTAGCGTCAGGACAACTAGGGTTAGCGTCAGGACAACTAGGGTTAGCGTCAGGACAACTAGGGTTTGCGTCAGGACAACTAGGGTTAGCGCCAGGACAACTAGAGTTAGCGTCAGGACAACTAGGGTTAGCGTCAGTACAACTAGGGTTAGCGCCAGGACAACTAGGGTTAGCGCCAGGACAACTAGGGTTAGCGCCAGGTCAACTAGGGTTAGCGCCAGGACAACTAGGGTTAGCATCAGGACAACTAGGGTTAGCGTCAGGACAACTAGGGTTAGCCTCAGGACAAATAGGGTTAGCCTCAGGACAACTAGGGTTAGCGTCAGGACAACTAGGGTTAGCGCCAGGACAACTAGGGTTAGCGCCAGGACAACTAGGGTTAGCGCCAGGACAACTAGGGTTAGCGTCAGGACAACTAGGGTTAGCGCCAGGACAACTAGGGTTAGCGTCAGGACAACTAGGGTTAGCGTCAGGACAACTAGGGTTAGCGCCAGGACAACTAGGGTTAGCATCAGGACAACTAGGGTTAGCGCCAGGACAACTAGGGTTAGCGCCAGGACAACTAGGGTTAGCGTCAGGACAACTAGGGTTAGCGCCAATACAACTAGGGTTAGCGCCAGGACAACTAGGGTTAGCGCCAGGACGACTAGGGTTAGCGTCAGGACAACTAGGGTTAGCGTCAGGACAACTAGGGTTAGCGTCATGACAACTAGGGTTAGCGTCAGGACAACTAGGGTTAGCGCCAGGACAACTAGGGTTAGCTTCAGGACAACTAGGGTTAGCGCCAGGATAACTAGGGTTAGCGTCAGGACAACTAGGGTTAGCGCCAGGACAACTAGGGTTAGCATCAGGACAACTAGGGTTAGCGTGAGGACAACTAGGGTTAGCGTCAGGACAACTAGGGTTAGCGTCAGGACAACTAGGGTTAGCGTCAGGACAAGTAGGGTTAGCGTCAGGACAACTAGGGTTAGCGTCAGGACAACTAGGGTTAGCGTCAGGACAACTAGGGTTAGCGCCAGGACAACTAGGGTTAGCGCCAGGACAACTAGGGTTAGCGTCAGGACAACTAGGGTTAGAACCATGACAACTAGGGTTAGCGTCAGGACAACTAGGGTTAGCATCAGGACAACTAGGGTTAGCGTCAGGACAACTAGGGTTAGCGTCAGGACAACTAGGGTTAGCGTCAGGACAACTAGGGTTAGCGTCAGGACAACTAGGGTTAGCGTCAGGACAACTAGGGTTAGCGTCAGGACAGCTAGGGTTAGCGTCAGGACAACTAGGGTTAGCGTCAGGACAACTAGGGTTAGCGTCAGGACAGCTAGGGTTAGCGTCAGGACAACTAGGGTTAGCGTCAGGACAACTAGGGTTAGCGTCAGGACAAGTAGGGTTAGCGTCAGGACAAGTAGGGTTAGCGTCAGGACAAGTAGGGTTAGCGCCAGGACAACTAGGGTTAGCGTCAGGACAACTAGGGTTAGAGTCAGGACAACTAGGGTTAGCATCAGGACAACTAGGGTTAGCGCCAGGACAACTAGGGTTAGCGTCAGGACAACTAGGGTTAGCGTCAGGACAACTAGGGTTAGCGTCAGGACAACTAGGGTTAGCGTCAGGACAACTAGGGTTAGCGTCAGGACAACTTGGGTTAGCGTCAGGACAACTAGGGTTAACGTCACGACAACTAGGGTTAGCGCCAGGACAACTAGGGTTAGCGCCAGGACAACTAGGGTTAGCGTCAGGACAACTAGGGTTAGCGTCAGGACAACTAGGGTTAGCGTCAGGACAACTAGGGTTAGCGTCAGGACAACTAGGGTTAGCGCCAGGACAACTAGGGTTAGCGTCAGGACAACTAGGGTTAGCGCCAGGACAACTAGGGTTAGCATCAGGACAACTAGGGTTAGCGCCAGGACAACTAGGGTTAGCGCCAGGACAACTAGGGTTAGCGTCAGGACAACTAGGGTTAGCGCCAATACAACTAGGGTTAGCGCCAGGACAACTAGGGTTAGCGCCAGGACGACTAGGGTTAGCGTCAGGACAACTAGGGTTAGCGTCAGGACAACTAGGGTTAGCGTCATGACAACTAGGGTTAGCGTCAGGACAACTAGGGTTAGCGCCAGGACAACTAGGGTTAGCTTCAGGACAACTAGGGTTAGCGCCAGGATAACTAGGGTTAGCGTCAGGACAACTAGGGTTAGCGCCAGGACAACTAGGGTTAGCATCAGGACAACTAGGGTTAGCGTGAGGACAACTAGGGTTAGCGTCAGGACAACTAGGGTTAGCGTCAGGACAACTAGGGTTAGCGTCAGGACAAGTAGGGTTAGCGTCAGGACAACTAGGGTTAGCGTCAGGACAACTAGGGTTAGCGTCAGGACAACTAGGGTTAGCGCCAGGACAACTAGGGTTAGCGCCAGGACAACTAGGGTTAGCGTCAGGACAACTAGGGTTAGAACCATGACAACTAGGGTTAGCGTCAGGACAACTAGGGTTAGCATCAGGACAACTAGGGTTAGCGTCAGGACAACTAGTGTTAGCGTCAGGACAACTAGGGTTAGCGTCAGGACAACTAGGGTTAGCGTCAGGACAACTAGGGTTAGCGTCAGGACAACTAGGGTTAGCGTCAGGACAGCTAGGGTTAGCGTCAGGACAACTAGGGTTAGCGTCAGGACAACTAGGGTTAGCGTCAGGACAGCTAGGGTTAGCGTCAGGACAACTAGGGTTAGCGTCAGGACAACTAGGGTTAGCGTCAGGACAAGTAGGGTTAGCGTCAGGACAAGTAGGGTTAGCGTCAGGACAAGTAGGGTTAGCGCCAGGACAACTAGGGTTAGCGTCAGGACAACTAGGGTTAGAGTCAGGACAACTAGGGTTAGCATCAGGACAACTAGGGTTAGCGCCAGGACAACTAGGGTTAGCGTCAGGACAACTAGGGTTAGCGTCAGGACAACTAGGGTTAGCGTCAGGACAACTAGGGTTAGCGTCAGGACAACTAGGGTTAGCGTCAGGACAACTAGGGTTAGCGTCAGGACAACTTGGGTTAGCGTCAGGACAACTAGGGTTAACGTCACGACAACTAGGGTTAGCGCCAGGACAACTAGGGTTAGCGCCAGGACAACTAGGGATAGCGTCAGGACAACTAGGGTTAGCGTCAGGACAACTAGGGTTAGCGTCAGGACAACTAGGGTTAGCGCCAGTACAACTAGGGTTAGCGCCAGGACAACTAGGGTTAGCGACAGTACAACTAGGGTTAGCGCCAGGAAAACTAGGGTTAGCGTCAGGACAACTAGGGTTAGCGTCAGGACAACTAGGGTTAGCGTCAGGACAACTAGGGTTAGCGTCAGGACAACTAGGGTAAGCGTCAGGACAACTAGGGTTAACGTCAGGACAACTAGGGTTAGCGTCAGGACAACTAGGGTTAGCGTCAGGACAACTAGGGTTAGCGTCAGGACAACTAGGGCTAGCGTCAGGACAACTAGGGTTAGCGTCAGGAGAACTAGGGTTAGCGTCAGGAGAACTAGGGTTAGCGTCAGGACAACTAGGGTTAGCGTCAGGACAACTAGGGTTAGCGTCAGGACAACTAGGGTTAGCGTCAGGACAACGAGGGTTAGCGTCAAGACAACTAGGGTTAGCGTCAGGACAACTAGGGTTAGCGTCAGGACAACTAGGGTTAGCGCCAGGACAACTAGGGTTAGCGTCAGGACAACTAGGGTTAGCATCAGTACAACTAGGGTTAGCGTCAGGACAACTAGGGTTAGCGTCAGGACAACTAGGGTTAGCGTCAGGACAACTAGGGTTAGCGTCAGGACAACTAGGGTTAGCGTCAGGACAACTGGGGTTAGCGTCAGGACAACTGGGGTTAGCGTCAGGACAACTCGGGTTAGCGTCAGGACAACTCGGGTTAGCGTCAGGACAACTCGGGTTAGCGTCAGGACAACTCGGGTTAGCCTCAGGACAACTAGGGTTAGCGTCAGGACAACTCGGGTTAGCGTCAGGACAACTAGGGTTAGCGTCAGGACAACTCGGGTTAGCGTCAGGACAACTATGGTTAGCGTCAGGACAACTCGGGTTAGCGTCAGGGCAACTAGGGTTAGCGTCAGGACAACTCGGGTTAGCGTCAGGACAACTAGGGTTAGCGTCAGGACAACTAGGGTTAGCGCCAGGACAACTATGGTTAGCGTCAGGACAACTAGGGTTAGCGTCAGGACAACTAGGGTTAGCGTCAGGACAACTAGGGTTAGCGTCAGGACAACTAGGGTTAGCGCCAGGACAACTAGGGTTAGCGACAGTACAACTAGGGTTAGCGCCAGGAAAACTAGGGTTAGCGTCAGGACAACTAGGGTTAGCGTCAGGACAACTAGGGTTAGCGTCAGGACAACTAGGGTAAGCGTCAGGACAACTAGGGTTAACGTCAGGACAACTAGGGTTAGCGTCAGGACAACTAGGGTTAGCGTCAGGACAACTAGGGTTAGCGTCAGGACAACTAGGGCTAGCGTCAGGACAACTAGGGTTAGCGTCAGGAGAACTACGGTTAGCGTCAGGACAACTAGGGTTAGCGTCAGGACAACTAGGGTTAGCGTCAGGACAACTAGGGTTAGCGTCAGGACAACTAGGGTTAGCGTCAGGACAACGAGGGTTAGCGTCAAGACAACTAGGGTTAGCATCAGGACAACTAGGGTTAGCGCCAGGACAACTAGGGTTAGCGCCAGGACAACTAGGGTTAGCGTCAGGACAACTAGGGTTAGCGTCAGTACAACTAGGGTTAGCGTCAGGACAACTAGGGTTAGCGTCAGGACAACTAGGGTTAGCGTCAGGACAACTAGGGTTAGCGTCAGGACAACTAGGGTTAGCGTCAGGACAACTGGGGTTAGCGTCAGGACAACTCGGGTTAGCGTCAGGACAACTCGGGTTAGCGTCATGACAACTCGGGTTAGCGTCAGGACAACTCGGGTTAGCGTCAGGACAACTCGGGTTAGCCTCAGGACAACTAGGGTTAGCGTCAGGACAACTCTGGTTAGCGTCAGGACAACTAGGGTTAGCGTCAGGACAACTCGGGTTAGCGTCAGGACAACTATGGTTAGCGTCAGGACAACTCGGGTTAGCGTCAGGGCAACTAGGGTTAGCGTCAGGACAACTCGGGTTAGCGTCAGGACAACTAGGGTTAGCGTCAGGACAACTAGGGTTAGCGCCAGGACAACTAGGGTTAGCGTCAGGACAACTAGGGTTAGCGTCAATACAACTAGGGTTAGCGTCAGGACAACTAGGGTTAGCGTCAGGACAACTAGGGTTAGCGTCAGGACAACTAGGGTTAGCGTCAGGACAACTAGGGTTAGCGTCAGGACAACTGGGGTTAGCGTCAGGACAACTCGGGTTAGCGTCAGGACAACTCGGGTTAGCGTCAGGACAACTAGGGTTAGCGTCAGGACAACTCGGGTTAGCGTCAGGACAACTAGGGTTAGCGTCAGGCAACTCGGGTTAGCGTCAGGACAACTAGGGTTAGCGTCAGGACAACTAGGGTTAGCGCCAGGACAACTAGGGTTAGCGCCAGGACAACTAGGGTTAGCGTCAGGACAACTAGGGTTAGCGCCAGGACAACTAGGGTTAGCGCCAGGACAACTAGGGTTAGCGTCAGGACAACTAGGGTTAGCGTCAGGACAAGTAGGGTTAGCGTCAGGACAAGTAGGGTTAGCGTCAGGACAACTAGGGTTAGCGTCAGGACAACTAGGGTTAGCGTCAGGACAAGTAGGGTTAGCGTCAGGACAACTAGGGTTAGCGCCAGGACAACTAGGGTTAGCGCCAGGACAACTAGGGTTAGCGCCAGGACAACTAGGGTTAGCGTCAGGACAATTAGGGTTAGCGTCAGGACAACTAGGGTTAGCGTCAGGACAACTAGGGTTAGCGTCAGGACAACTAGGGTTAGCGTCAGGACAAGTAGGGTTAGCGTCAGGACAACTCGGTTTAGCGTGAGGACAATTCGGGTTAGCGTCAGGACAACTAGGGTTAGCGTCAGGACAACTCGGGTTAGCGTCAGGACAACTCGGGTTAGCGTCAGGACAACTAGGGTTAGCGTCAGGACAACTCGGGTTAGCGTCAGGACAACTCGGGTTAGCGTCAGGACAACTCGGGTTAGCGTCAGGACAACTAGGGTTAGCGTCAGGACAACTCGGGTTAGCGTCAGGACAACTCGGTTTAGCGTCAGGACAACTCGGGTTAGCGTCAGGACAACTCGGGTTAGCGTCAGGACAACTAGGGTTAGCGTCAGGACAACTAGAGTTAGCGTCAGGACAACTAGGGTTAGCGTCAGGACAACTAGGGTTAGCGTCTGGACAACTAGGGTTAGCGTCAGGACAAGTAGGGTTAGCGTCAGGACAACTAGGGTTAGCGTCAGGACAACTAGGGTTAGCGTCAGGAAAACTAGGGTTAGCGTCAGGACAACTAGGGTTAGCGTCAGGACTAGTAGGGTTAGCGTCAGGACAACTAGGGTTAGCGTCAGGACAACTAGGGTTGGCGTCAGGACAAGTAGGGTTAGCGTCAGGACAACTAGGGTTAGCGTCAGGACAAGTAGGGTTAGCGTCAGGACAAGTAGGGTTAGCGTCAGGACAACTAGGGTTAGCGTCAGGACAACTAGGGTTAGCGTCAGGACAACTAGGGTTAGCGTCAGGACAACTAGGGTTAGCGCCAGGACAACTAGGGTTAGCGTCAGGACAACTAGGGTTAGCGTCAGGACAAGTAGGGTTAGCGTCAGGACAAGTAGGGTTAGCGTCAGGACAAGTAGGGTTAGCGTGAGGACAACTAGGGTTAGCGTCAGGACAACTAGGGTTAGCGTCAGGACAACTAGGGTTAGCGTCAGGACAAATAGGGTTAGCGTCAGGACAACTAGGGTTAGCGTCAGGACAACTAGGGTTAGCGTCAGGACAAGTAGGGTTAGCGTCAGGACAACTAGGGTTAGCGTCAGGACAAGTAGGGTTAGCGTCAGGACAAGTAGGGTTAGCGTCAGGACAACTAGGGTTAGCGTCAGGACAAGTAGGGTTAGCGTCAGGACAACTAGGGTTAGCGTCAGGACAACTAGGGTTAGCGTCAGGACAAGTAGGGTTAGAGTCAGGACAACTAGGGTTAGCGTCAGGACAACTAGGGTTAGCGTCAGGAAAAGTAGGGTTAGCGTCAGGACAACTAGGGTTAGCGTCAGGACAACTAGGGTTAGCGTCAGGACAAGTAGGGTTAGCGTCAGGACAACTAGGGTTAGCGTCAGGACAAGTAGGGTTAGCGTCAGGACAACTAGGGTTATCGTCAGGACAACTAGGGTTAGCGTCAGGACAACTAGGGTTAGCGTCAGGACAACTAGGGTTAGCGTCAGGACAAGTAGGGTTAGCGTCAGGACAACTAGGGTTAGCGTCAGGACAACTAGGGTTGGCGTCAGGACAAGTAGGGTTAGCGTCAGGACAACTAGGGTTAGCGTCAGGACAAGTAGGGTTAGCGTCAGGACAAGTAGGGTTAGCGTCAGGACAACTAGGGTTAGCGTCAGGACAACTAGGGTTAGCGTCAGGACAACTAGGGTTAGCGTCAGGACAACTAGGGTTAGCGCCAGGACAACTAGGGTTAGCGTCAGGACAACTAGGGTTAGCGTCAGGACAACTAGGGTTAACGTCACGACAACTAGGGTTAGCGTCAGGACAACTAGGGTTAGCGCCAGGACAACTAGGGTTAGCGTCAGGACAACTAGGGTTAGCGTCAGGACAACTAGGGTTAGCGTCAGGACAACTAGGGTTAGCGTCAGGACAACTAGGGTTAGCGCCAGGACAACTAGGGTTAGCGACAGTACAACTAGGGTTAGCGCCAGGAAAACTAGGGTTAGCGTCAGGACAACTAGGGTTAGCGTCAGGACAACTAGGGTTAGCGTCAGGACAACTAGGGTTAGCGTCAGGAAAACTAGGGTTAGCGTCAGGACAACTAGGGTTAGCGTCAGGACAACTAGGGTTAGCGTCAGGACAACTAGGGTTAGCGTCAGGACAACTAGGGTAAGCGTCAGGACAACTAGGGTAAGCGTCAGGACAACTAGGGTTAGCGTCAGGACAACTAGGGTTAGCGTCAGGACAACTAGGGTTAGCGTCAGGACAACTAGGGCTAGCGTCAGGACAACTAGGGTTAGCGTCAGGAGAACTACGGTTAGCGTCAGGAGAACTAGGGTTAGCGTCAGGACAACTAGGGTTAGCGTCAGGACAACTAGGGTTAGCGTCAGGACAACGAGGGTTAGCGTCAGGACAACGAGGGTTAGCGTCAAGACAACTAGGGTTAGCGTCAGGACAACTAGGGTTAGCGTCAGGACAACTAGGGTTAGCGCCAGGACAACTAGGGTTAGCGTCAGGACAACTAGGGTTAGCGTCAGTACAACTAGGGTTAGCGTCAGGACAACTAGGGTTAGCGTCAGGACAACTAGGGTTAGCGTCAGGACAACTAGGGTTAGCGTCAGGACAACTAGGGTTAGCGTCAGGACAACTGGGGTTAGCGTCAGGACAACTCGGGTTAGCGTCAGGACAACTCGGGTTAGCGTCATGACAACTCGGGTTAGCGTCAGGACAACTCGGGTTAGCGTCAGGACAACTCGGGTTAGCCTCAGGACAACTCGGGTTAGCGTCAGGACAACTAGGGTTAGCGTCAGGACAACTCGGGTTAGCGTCAGGACAACTATGGTTAGTTTCAGGACAACTCGGGTTAGCGTCAGGGCAACTAGGGTTAGCGTCAGGACAACTCGGGTTAGCGTCAGGACAACTAGGGTTAGCGTCAGGACAACTAGGGTTAGCGCCAGGTCAACTAGGGTTAGCGTCAGGACAACTAGGGTTAGCGTCAGTACAACTAGGGTTAGCGTCAGGACAACTAGGGTTAGCGTCAGGACAACTAGGGTTAGCGTCAGGACAACTAGGGTTAGCGTCAGGACAACTAGGGTTAGCGTCAGGACAACTGGGGTTAGCGTCAGGACAACTCGGGTTAGCGTCAGGACAACTCGGGTTAGCGTCAGGACAACTAGGGTTAGCGTCAGGACAACTCGGGTTAGCGTCAGGACAACTAGGGTTAGCGTCAGGCAACTCGGGTTAGCGTCAGGACAACTAGGGTTAGCGTCAGGACAACTAGGGTTAGCGCCAGGACAACTAGGGTTAGCGCCAGGACAACTAGGGTTAGCGTCAGGACAACTAGGGTTAGCGCCAGGACAACTAGGGTTAGCGCCAGGACAACTAGGGTTAGCGTCAGGACAACTAGGGTTAGCGTCAGGACAACTAGGGTTAGCGTCAGGACAAGTAGGGTTAGCGTCAGGACAAGTAGGGTTAGCGTCAGGACAAGTAGGGTTAGCGTCAGGACAACTAGGGTTAGCGTCAGGACAAGTAGGGTTAGCGTCAGGACAAGTAGGGTTAGCGTCAGGACAACTAGGGTTAGCGCCAGGACAACTAGGGTTAGCGCCAGGACAACTAGGGTTAGCGCCAGGACAACTAGGGTTAGCGTCAGGACAACTAGGGTTAGCGTCAGGACAACTAGGGTTAGCGTCAGGAGAAGTAGGGTTAGCGTCAGGACAACTCGGGTTAGCGTCAGGACAACTCGGTTTAGCGTGAGGACAATTCGGGTTAGCGTCAGGACAACTAGGGTTAGCGTCAGGACAACTCGGGTTAGCGTCAGGACAACTCGGGTTAGCGTCAGGACAACTAGGGTTAGCGTCAGGACAACTCGGGTTAGCGTCAGGACAACTCGGGTTAGCGTCAGGACAACTCGGGTTAGCGTCAGAACAACTCGGGTTAGCGTCAGGACAACTAGGGTTAGCGTCAGGACAACTAGGGTTAGCGTCAGGACAACTCGGGTTAGCGTCAGGACAACTCGGTTTAGCGTCAGGACAACTCGGGTTAGCGTCAGGACAACTAGGGTTAGCGTCAGGACAACTAGAGTTAGCGTCAGGACAACTAGGGTTAGCGTCAGGACAACTAGGGTTAGCGTCTGGACAACTAGGGTTAGCGTCAGGACAAGTAGGGTTAGCGTCAGGACAACTAGGGTTAGCGTCAGGACAACTAGGGTTAGCGTCAGGAAAACTAGGGTTAGCGTCAGGACAACTAGGGTTAGCGTCAGGACAAGTAGGGTTAGCGTCAGGACAACTAGGGTTACCGTCAGGACAACTAGGGTTGGCGTCAGGACAAGTAGGGTTAGCGTCAGGACAACTAGGGTTAGCGTCAGGACAAGTAGGGTTAGCGTCAGGACAAGTAGGGTTAGCGTCAGGACAACTAGGGTTAGCGTCAGGACAACTAGGGTTAGCGTCAGGACAACTAGGGTTAGCGCCAGGACAACTAGGGTTAGCGTCAGGACAACTAGGGTTAGCGTCAGGAAAACTAGGGTTAGCGTCAGGACAAGTAGGGTTAGCGTCTGGACAACTAGGGTTAGCGTCAGGACAAGTAGGGTTAGCGTCAGGACAACTAGGGTTAGCGTCAGGACAACTAGGGTTAGCGTCAGGACAACTAGGGTTAGCGTCAGGACAACTAGGGTTAGCGTCAGGACAACTAGGGTTAGCGTCAGGACAAGTAGGGTTAGCGTCAGGACAAGTAGGGTTAGCGTCAGGACAACTAGGGTTAGCGTCAGGACAAGTAGGGTTAGCGTCAGGACAAGTAGGGTTAGCGTCAGGACAACTAGGGTTAGCGTCAGGACAACTAGGGTTAGCGTCAGGACAAGTAGGGTTAGAGTCAGGACAACTAGGGTTAGCATCAGGACAACTAGGGTTAGCGTCAGGAAAAGTAGGGTTAGCGTCAGGACAACTAGGGTTAGCGTCAGGATAACTAGGGTTAGCGTCAGGACAAGTAGGGTTAGCGTCAGGACAACTAGGGTTAGCGTCAGGACAAGTAGGGTTAGCGTCAGGACAACTAGGGTTATCATCAGGACAACTAGGGTTAGCGTCAGGACAACTAGGGTTAGCGTCAGGACAACTAGGGTTAGCGTCAGGACAACTAGGGTTAGAGTCAGGACAACTAGGGTTAGCGTCAGGACAAGTAGGGTAAGCGTCAGGACAACTAGGGTTAGCGTCAGGACAAGTAGGGTTAGCGTCAGGACAAGTAGGGTTAGCGTCAGGACAACTAGGGTTAGCGTCAGGACAACTAGGGTTAGCGTCAGGACAACTAGGGTTAGCGTCAGGAAAAGTAGGGTTAGCGTCAGGACAAGTAGGGTTAGCGTCAGGACAACTAGGGTTAGCGTCAGGACAACTAGGGTTAGCGTCAGGACAAGTAGGGTTAGCGTCAGGACAACTAGGGTTAGCGTCAGGACAACTAGGGTTAGCGTCAGGACAAGTAGGGTTAGCGTCAGGACAACTAGGGTTAGCGTCAGGACAAGTAGGGTTAGCGTCAGGACAACTAGGGTTAGCGTCAGGACAACTAGGGTTAGCGTCAGGACAACTAGGGTTAGCGTCAGGACAACTAGGGTTAGCGTCAGGAAAACTAGGGTTAGCGTCAGGACAAGTAGGGTTAGCGTCAGGACAAGTAGGGTTAGCGTCAGGACAAGTAGGGTTAGCGTCAGGACAACTAGGGTTAGCGTCAGGACAACTAGGGTTAGCGTCAGGACAACTAGGGTTAGCGTCAGGACAAGTAGGGTTAGCGTCAGGACAACTAGGGTTAGCGTCAGGACAACTAGGGTTAGCGTCAGGACAACTGGGGTTAGCGTCAGGACAACTAGGGTTAGCGTCAGGACAACTAGGGTTAGCGTCAGGACAAGTAGGGTTAGCGTCAGGACAACTAGGGTTAGCGTCAGGACAACTAGGGTTAGCGTCAGGACAAGTAGGGTTAGCGTCAGGACAACTAGGGTTAGCGTCAGGACAAGTAGGGTTAGCGTCAGGACAAGTAGGGTTAGCGTCAGGACAACTAGGGTTAGCGTCAGGACAACTAGGGTTAGCGTCAGGACATCTAGGGTTAGCGTCAGGACAACTAGGGTTAGCGTCAGGACAAGTAGGGTTAGCGTCAGGACAAGTAGGGTTAGCGTCAGGACAACTAGGGTTAGCGTCAGGACAAGTAGGGTTAGCGTCAGGACAACTAGGGTTAGCGTCAGGACAAGTAGGGTTAGCGTCAGGACAAGTAGGGTTAGCGTCAGGACAAGTAGGGTTAGCGTCAGGACAACTAGGGTTAACGTCAGGACAACTAGGGTTAGCGTCAGGACAACTAGGGTTAGCGTCAGGACAAGTAGGGTTAGCGTCAGGACAACTAGGGTTAGCGTCAGGACAACTAGGGTTAGCGTCAGGACAACTAGGGTTAGCGTCAGGACAAGTAGGGTTAGCGTCAGGACAAGTAGGATTAGCGTCAGGACAACTAGGGTTAGCGTCAGGACAACTAGGGTTAGCGTCAGGACAACTAGGGTTAGCGTCAGGACAACTAGGGTTAGCGTCAGGACAAGTAGGGTTAGCGTCAGGACAACTAGGGTTAGCGTCAGGACAACTAGGGTTAGCATCAGGACAACTAGGGTTAGCGTCAGGACAACTACGGTTAGCGTCAGGACAAGTAGGGTTAGCGTCAGGACAACTAGGGTTAGCGTCAGGACAACTAGGGTTAGCGTCAGGACAAGTAGGGTTAGCGTCAGGACAACTAGGGTTAGCGTCAGGACAAGTAGGGTTAGCGTCAGGACAACTAGGGTTAGCGTCAGGACAACTAGGGTTAGCATGAGGACAACTAGGGTTAGCGTCAGGACAACTAGGGTTAGCGTCAGGACAACTAGGGTTAGCGTCAGGACAAGTAGGGTTAGCGTCAGGACAACTAGGGTTAGCGTCAGGACAACTAGGGTTAGCGTCAGGACAACTAGGGTTAGCGTCAGGACAAGTAGGGTTAGCGTCAGGACAAGTAGGGTTAGCGTCAGGACAGCTAGGGTTAGCGTCAGTACAACTAGGGTTAGCGTCAGGACAACTAGGGTTAGCGTCAGGACAACTAGGGTTAGCGTCAGGACAACTAGGGTTAGCGTCAGGACAAGTAGGGCTAGCGTCAGGACAACTAGGGTTAGCGTCAGGACAAGTAGGGTTAGCTTCAGGACAACTAGGGTTAGCGTCAGGACAAGTAGGGTTAGCGTCAGGACAACTAGGGTTAGCGTCAGGACAAGTAGGTTTAGCGTCAGGACAACTAGGGTTATCGTCAGGACAACTAGGGTTAGCGCCAGGACAACTAGGGTTAGCATCAGGACAACTAGGGTTAGCGCCAGGACAACTAGGCTTAGCGCCAGGACAACTAGGGTTAGCACCAGGACAACTAGGGTTAGCGTCAGGACAACTAGGGTTAGCTTCAGGACAACTAGGGTTAGCGTCAGGACAACTAGGGTTAGCGTCAGGACAACTAGGGTTAGCGTCTGGACAAGTAGGGTTAGCGTCAGGACAACTAGGGATAGCGTCAGGACAACTAGGGTTAGCGTCAGGAAAACTAGGGTTAGCGTCAGGACAACTAGGGTTAGCATCAGGACAAGTAGGGTTAGCGTCAGGACAACTAGGGTTAGCGTCAGGACAACTAGGGTTGGCGTCAGGACAAGTAGGGTTAGCGTCAGGACAACTAGGGTTAGCGTCAGGACAAGTAGGGTTAGCGTCAGGACAAGTAGGGTTAGCGTCAGGACAACTAGGGTTAGCGTCAGGACAACTAGGGTTAGCGTCAGGACAACTAGGGTTAGCGCCAGGACAACTAGGGTTAGCGTCAGGACAACTAGGGTTAGCGTCAGGACAACTAGGGTTAGCGTCAGGACAACTACGGTTAGCGTCAGGACAACTAGGGTTAGCGTCAGGACAACTAGGGTTAGCGTCAGGACAACTAGCGTTAGCGTCAGGACAACTAGGGTTAGCGTCAGGACAAGTAGGGATAGCGTCAGGACAACTAGTGTTAGCATCAGGACAACTAGGGTTAGCGTCAGGACAAGTAGGGTTAGCGCCAGGACAACTAGGGTTAGCGTCAGGACAACTAGGGTTAGCTTCAGGACAACTAGGGTTAGCGTCAGGACAACTAGGGTTAGCGTCAGGACAACTAGGGTTAGCGTCTGGACAACTAGGGTTAGCGTCAGGACAAGTAGGGTTAGCGTCAGGACAACTAGGGTTAGCGTCAGGACAACTAGGGTTAGCGTCAGGAAAACTAGGGTTAGCGTCAGGACAACTAGGGTTAGCGTCAGGACAAGTAGGGTTAGCGTCAGGACAACTAGGGTTAGCGTCAGGACAACTAGGGTTGGCGTCAGGACAAGTAGGGTTAGCGTCAGGACAACTAGGGTTAGCGTCAGGACAAGTAGGGTTAGCGTCAGGACAACTAGGGTTAGCGTCAGGACAACTAGGGTTAGCGTCAGGACAACTAGGGTTAGCGTCAGGACAACTAGGGTTAGCGCCAGGACAACTAGGGTTAGCGTCAGGACAACTAGGGTTAGCGTCAGGACAACTAGGGTTAGCGTCAGGACAACTAGGGTTAGCGTCAGGACAACTAGGGTTAGCGTCAGGACAACTAGGGTTAGCGTCAGGACAAGTAGGGATAGCGTCAGGACAACTAGTGTTAGCGTCAGGACAACTAGGGTTAGCGTCAGGACAAGTAGGGTTAGCGCCAGGACAACTAGGGTTAGCGTCAGGACAACTAGGGTTAGCGTCAGGACAACTAGGGTTAGCGCCAGGACAACTAGGGTTAGCGTCAGGACAACTAGGGTTAGCGTCAGGACAACTAGGGTTAGCGTCAGGACAACTAGGGTTAGCGTCAGGACAAGTAGGGATAGCGTCAGGACAACTAGTGTTAGCATCAGGACAACTAGGGTTAGCGTCAGGACAAGTAGGGTTAGAGTCAGGACAACTAGGGTTAGCGTCAGGAAAACTAGGGTTAGCGTCAGGACAACTAGGGTTAGCGTCAGGACAACTAGGGTTAGCGTCAGGACAAGTAGGGTTAGCATCAGGACAACTAGGGTTAGCGTCAGGACAACTAGGCTTAGCGCCAGGACAACTAGGGTTAGCACCAGGACAACTAGGGTTAGCGTCAGGACAACTAGGGTTAGCTTCAGGACAACTAGGGTTAGCGTCAGGACAACTAGGGTTAGCGTCAGGACAAGTAGGGTTAGCTTCAGGACAACTAGGGTTAGCGTCAGGACAAGTAGGGTTAGCGTCAGGACAACTAGGGTTAGCGTCAGGACAAGTAGGGTTAGCGTCAGGACAACTAGGGTTATCGTCAGGACAACTAGGGTTAGCGCCAGGACAACTAGGGTTAGCATCAGGACAACTAGGGTTAGCGCCAGGACAACTAGGCTTAGCGCCAGGACAACTAGGGTTAGCGCCAGGACAACTAGGGTTAGCGTCAGGACAACTAGGGTTAGCTTCAGGACAACTAGGGTTAGCGTCAGGACAACTAGGGTTAGCGTCAGGACAACTAGGGTTAGCGTCTGGACAACTAGGGTTAGCGTCAGGACAAGTAGGGTTAGCATCAGGACAACTAGGGTTAGCGTCAGGACAAATAGGGTTAGCGTCAGGAAAACTAGGGTTAGCGTCAGGACAACTAGGGTTAGCGTCAGGACAAGTAGGGTTAGCGTCAGGACAACTAGGGTTAGCGTCAGGACAAGTAGGGTTGGCGTCAGGACAAGTAGGGTTAGCGTCAGGACAACTAGGGTTAGCGTCAGGACAAGTAGGGTTAGCATCAGGACAACTAGGGTTAGCGTCAGGACAACTAGGGTTAGCGTCAGGACAACTAGGGTTAGCGTCAGGACAACTAGGGTTAGCGTCAGGACAACTAGGGTTAGCGTCAGGACAACTAGGGTTAGCGTCAGGACAACTAGGGTTAGCGTCAGGACAACTACGGTTAGCGTCAGGACAACTAGGGTTAGCGCCAGGACAACTAGGGTTAGCGCCAGGACAACTAGGGTTAGCGCCAGGACAACTAGGGTTAGCGTCAGGACAACTAGGGTTAGCGTCAGGACAACTAGGGTTAGCGTCAGGAAAAGTAGGGTTAGCGTCAGGACAAGTAGGGTTAGCGTCAGGACAACTAGGGTTCGTCAGGACAAGTAGGGTTAGCGTCAGGACAACTAGGGTTAGCGTCAGGACAACTAGGGTTAGCGTCAGGACAAGTAGGGTTAGCGTCAGGACAACTAGGGTTAGCGTCAGGACAAGTAGGGTTAGCGTCAGGACAACTAGGGTTAGCGTCAGGACAAGTAGGGTTAGCGTCAGGACAAGTAGGGTTAGCGTCAGGACAACTAGGGTTAGCGTCAGGACAACTAGGGTTAGCGTCAGGACAACTAGGGTTAGCGTCAGGACAAGTAGGGTTAGCGTCAGGACAAGTAGGGTTAGCGTCAGGACAACTAGGGTTAGCGTCAGGACAACTAGGGTTAGCGTCAGGACAAGTAGGGTTAGCGTCAGGACAACTAGGGTTAGCGTCAGGACAACTAGGGTTAGCGTCAGGACAAGTAGGGTTAGCGTCAGGACAAGTAGGGTTAGCGTCAGGACAAGTAGGGTTAGCGTCAGGACAACTAGGGTTAGCGTCAGGACAACTAGGGTTAGCGTCAGGACAACTAGGGTTAGCATCAGGACAACTAGGGTTAGCGTCAGGAAAACTAGGGTTAGCGTCAGGACAAGTAGGGTTAGCGTCAGGACAAGTAGGGTTAGCGTCAGGACAACTAGGGTTAGCGTCAGGACAACTAGGGTTAGCGTCAGGACAACTAGGGTTAGCGTCAGGACAAGTAGGGTTAGCGTCAGGACAACTAGGGTTAGCGTCAGGACAACTAGGTTGGTCAGCGTCAGGCAACTGGGGTTAGCGTCAGGACAACTAGGGTTAGCGTCAGGACAACTAGGGTTAGCGTCAGGACAAGTAGGGTTAGCGTCAGGACAACTAGGGTTAGCGTCAGGACAACTAGGGTTAGCGTCAGGACAAGTAGGGTTAGCGTCAGGACAAGTAGGGTTAGCGTCAGGACAAGTAGGGTTAGCGTCAGGACAAGTAGGGTTAGCGTCAGGACAACTAGGGTTAGCGTCAGGACAACTAGGGTTAGCGTCAGGACATCTAGGGTTAGCGTCAGGACAACTAGGGTTAGCGTCAGGACAAGTAGGGTTAGCGTCAGGACAAGTAGGGTTAGCGTCAGGACAACTAGGGTTAGCGTCAGGACAAGTAGGGTTAGCGTCAGGACAACTAGGGTTAGCGTCAGGACAAGTAGGGTTAGCGTCAGGACAAGTAGGGTTAGCGTCAGGACAAGTAGGGTTAGCGTCAGGACAACTAGGGTTAACGTCAGGACAACTAGGGTTAGCGTCAGGACAACTAGGGTTAGCGTCAGGACAAGTAGGGTTAGCGTCAGGACAAGTAGGGTTAGCGTCAGGACAACTAGGGTTATCGTCAGGACAACTAGGGTTAGCGTCAGGACAACTAGGGTTAGCGTCAGGACAAGTAGGGTTAGCGTCAGGACAAGTAGGATTAGCGTCAGGACAACTAGGGTTAGCGTCAGGACAACTAGGGTTAGCGTCAGGACAACTAGGGTTAGCGTCAGGACAACTAGGGTTAGCGTCAGGACAAGTAGGGTTAGCGTCAGGACAACTAGGGTTAGCGTCAGGACAACTAGGGTTAGCGTCAGGACAACTAGGGTTAGCGTCAGGACAACTACGGTTAGCGTCAGGACAAGTAGGGTTAGCGTCAGGACAACTAGGGTTAGCGTCAGGACAACTAGGGTTAGCGTCAGGACAAGTAGGGTTAGCGTCAGGACAACTAGGGTTAGCGTCAGGACAAGTAGGGTTAGCGTCAGGACAACTAGGGTTAGCGTCAGGACAACTAGGGTTAGCATGAGGACAACTAGGGTTAGCGTCAGGACAACTAGGGTTAGCGTCAGGACAACTAGGGTTAGCGTCAGGACAAGTAGGGTTAGCGTCAGGACAACTAGGGTTAGCGTCAGGACAACTAGGGTTAGCGTCAGGACAAGTAGGGTTAGCGTCAGGACAAGTAGGGTTAGCGTCAGGACAGCTAGGGTTAGCGTCAGTACAACTAGGGTTAGCGTCAGGACAACTAGGGTTAGCGTCAGGACAACTAGGGTTAGCGTCAGGACAACTAGGGTTAGCGTCAGGACAAGTAGGGCTAGCGTCAGGACAACTAGGGTTAGCGTCAGGACAAGTAGGGTTAGCTTCAGGACAACTAGGGTTAGCGTCAGGACAAGTAGGGTTAGCGTCAGGACAACTAGGGTTAGCGTCAGGACAAGTAGGTTTAGCGTCAGGACAACTAGGGTTATCGTCAGGACAACTAGGGTTAGCGCCAGGACAACTAGGGTTAGCATCAGGACAACTAGGGTTAGCGCCAGGACAACTAGGCTTAGCGCCAGGACAACTAGGGTTAGCACCAGGACAACTAGGGTTAGCGTCAGGACAACTAGGGTTAGCTTCAGGACAACTAGGGTTAGCGTCAGGACAACTAGGGTTAGCGTCAGGACAACTAGGGTTAGCGTCTGGACAAGTAGGGTTAGCGTCAGGACAACTAGGGATAGCGTCAGGACAACTAGGGTTAGCGTCAGGAAAACTAGGGTTAGCGTCAGGACAACTAGGGTTAGCGTCAGGACAAGTAGGGTTAGCGTCAGGACAACTAGGGTTAGCGTCAGGACAACTAGGGTTGGCGTCAGGACAAGTAGGGTTAGCGTCAGGACAACTAGGGTTAGCGTCAGGACAAGTAGGGTTAGCGTCAGGACAAGTAGGGTTAGCGTCAGGACAACTAGGGTTAGCGTCAGGACAACTAGGGTTAGCGTCAGGACAACTAGGGTTAGCGCCAGGACAACTAGGGTTAGCGTCAGGACAACTAGGGTTAGCGTCAGGACAACTAGGGTTAGCGTCAGGACAACTACGGTTAGCGTCAGGACAACTAGGGTTAGCGTCAGGACAACTAGGGTTAGCGTCAGGACAACTAGCGTTAGCGTCAGGACAACTAGGGTTAGCGTCAGGACAAGTAGGGATAGCGTCAGGACAACTAGTGTTAGCATCAGGACAACTAGGGTTAGCGTCAGGACAAGTAGGGTTAGCGCCAGGACAACTAGGGTTAGCGTCAGGACAACTAGGGTTAGCTTCAGGACAACTAGGGTTAGCGTCAGGACAACTAGGGTTAGCGTCAGGACAACTAGGGTTAGCGTCTGGACAACTAGGGTTAGCGTCAGGACAAGTAGGGTTAGCGTCAGGACAACTAGGGTTAGCGTCAGGACAACTAGGGTTAGCGTCAGGAAAACTAGGGTTAGCGTCAGGACAACTAGGGTTAGCGTCAGGACAAGTAGGGTTAGCGTCAGGACAACTAGGGTTAGCGTCAGGACAACTAGGGTTGGCGTCAGGACAAGTAGGGTTAGCGTCAGGACAACTAGGGTTAGCGTCAGGACAAGTAGGGTTAGCGTCAGGACAACTAGGGTTAGCGTCAGGACAACTAGGGTTAGCGTCAGGACAACTAGGGTTAGCGTCAGGACAACTAGGGTTAGCGCCAGGACAACTAGGGTTAGCGTCAGGACAACTAGGGTTAGCGTCAGGACAACTAGGGTTAGCGTCAGGACAACTAGGGTTAGCGTCAGGACAACTAGGGTTAGCGTCAGGACAACTAGGGTTAGCGTCAGGACAACTAGGGTTAGCGTCAGGACAACTAGGGTTAGCGTCAGGACAAGTAGGGATAGCGTCAGGACAACTAGTGTTAGCGTCAGGACAACTAGGGTTAGCGTCAGGACAAGTAGGGTTAGCGCCAGGACAACTAGGGTTAGCGTCAGGACAACTAGGGTTAGCGTCAGGACAACTAGGGTTAGCGCCAGGACAACTAGGGTTAGCGTCAGGACAACTAGGGTTAGCGTCAGGACAACTAGGGTTAGCGTCAGGACAACTAGGGTTAGCGTCAGGACAAGTAGGGATAGCGTCAGGACAACTAGTGTTAGCATCAGGACAACTAGGGTTAGCGTCAGGACAAGTAGGGTTAGAGTCAGGACAACTAGGGTTAGCGTCAGGAAAACTAGGGTTAGCGTCAGGACAACTAGGGTTAGCGTCAGGACAACTAGGGTTAGCGTCAGGACAAGTAGGGTTAGCATCAGGACAACTAGGGTTAGCGTCAGGACAACTAGGCTTAGCGCCAGGACAACTAGGGTTAGCACCAGGACAACTAGGGTTAGCGTCAGGACAACTAGGGTTAGCTTCAGGACAACTAGGGTTAGCGTCAGGACAACTAGGGTTAGCGTCAGGACAAGTAGGGTTAGCTTCAGGACAACTAGGGTTAGCGTCAGGACAAGTAGGGTTAGCGTCAGGACAACTAGGGTTAGCGTCAGGACAAGTAGGGTTAGCGTCAGGACAACTAGGGTTATCGTCAGGACAACTAGGGTTAGCGCCAGGACAACTAGGGTTAGCATCAGGACAACTAGGGTTAGCGCCAGGACAACTAGGCTTAGCGCCAGGACAACTAGGGTTAGCGCCAGGACAACTAGGGTTAGCGTCAGGACAACTAGGGTTAGCTTCAGGACAACTAGGGTTAGCGTCAGGACAACTAGGGTTAGCGTCAGGACAACTAGGGTTAGCGTCTGGACAACTAGGGTTAGCGTCAGGACAAGTAGGGTTAGCATCAGGACAACTAGGGTTAGCGTCAGGACAAATAGGGTTAGCGTCAGGAAAACTAGGGTTAGCGTCAGGACAACTAGGGTTAGCGTCAGGACAAGTAGGGTTAGCGTCAGGACAACTAGGGTTAGCGTCAGGACAAGTAGGGTTGGCGTCAGGACAAGTAGGGTTAGCGTCAGGACAACTAGGGTTAGCGTCAGGACAAGTAGGGTTAGCATCAGGACAACTAGGGTTAGCGTCAGGACAACTAGGGTTAGCGTCAGGACAACTAGGGTTAGCGTCAGGACAACTAGGGTTAGCGTCAGGACAACTAGGGTTAGCGTCAGGACAACTAGGGTTAGCGTCAGGACAACTACGGTTAGCGTCAGGACAACTAGGGTTAGCGCCAGGACAACTAGGGTTAGCGCCAGGACAACTAGGGTTAGCGCCAGGACAACTAGGGTTAGCGTCAGGACAACTAGGGTTAGCGCCAGGACAACTAGGGTTAGCGCCAGGACAACTAGGGTTAGCGTCAGGACAACTAGGGTTAGCGTCAGGACAACTAGGGTTTGCGTCAGGACAAGTAGGGTTAGCGTCAGGACAACTAGTGTTAGCGTCAGGACAACTAGGGTTAGCGTCAGGACAAGTAGGGTTAGAGTCAGGACAACTAGGGTTAGCGTCAGGACAACTAGGGTTAGCGTCAGGACAAGTAGGGTTAGCATCAGGACAACTAGGGTTAGCGTCAGGACAAGTAGGGTTAGCGTCAGGACAACTAGGGTTAGCGTCAGGACAACTAGGGTTAGCGTCAGGACAACTAGGGTTAGCGTCAGGACAAGTAGGGTTAGAGTCAGGACAACTAGGGTTAGCGTCAGGACAAGTAGGGTTAGCGTCAGGACAACTAGGGTTAGCGTCAGGACAACTAGGGTTAGCGTCAGGAGAACTAGGGTTAGCGTCAGGACAACTAGGGTTAGCGTCAGGACAAGTAGGGTTAGCGTCAGGACAAGTAGGGTTAGCGTCAGGACAACTAGGGTTAGCGTCAGGACAACTAGGGTTAGCGCCAGGACAACTAGGGTTAGCGTCAGGACAACTAGGGTTAGCGCCAGGACAACTAGGGTTAGCGTCAGGACAACTAGGGTTAGCGTCAGGACAACTAGGGTTATCGTCAGGACAACTAGGGTTAGCGTCAGGACAACTAGGGTTAGCGTCAGGACAAGTAGGGTTAGAGTCAGGACAACTAGGGTTAGCATCAGGACAACTAGGGTTAGCATCAGGACAACTAAGGTTAGCGTCAGGACAACTAGGGTTAGCGTCAGGACAAGTAGGGTTAGCGTCAGGACAACTAGGGTTAGCGTCAGGACAAGTAGGGTTAGCGTCAGGACAACTAGGGTTAGCGTCAGGACAACTAGGGTAAGCGTCAGGACAACTAGGGTTAGCGTCAGGACAACTAGGCTTAGCGTCAGGACAACTAGGGTTAGCGTCAGGACAACTAGGGTTAGCGTCAGGACAACTAGGGTTAGCGTCAGGACAAGACAACTAGGGTTAGCGTCAGGACAACTAGGGTTAGCGTCAGGACAACTAGGGTTATTGTCAGGACAAGTAGGGTTAGCGTCAGGACAACTAGGGTTAGCGTCAGGACAACTAGGGTTAGCGTCAGGACAACTAGGGTTAGCGTCAGGACAACTAGGGTTAGCGTCAGGACAAGTAGAGTTAGCGTCAGGACAAGTAGGATTAGCGTCAGGACAACTAGGGTTAGCGTCAGGACAAGTAGGGTTAGCTTCAGGACAACTAGGGTTAGCGTCAGGACAAGTAGGGTTAGCGTCAGTACAACTAGGGTTAGCGTCAGTACAACTAGGGTTAGCGTCAGGACAACTAGGGTTAGCGTCAGGACAACTAGGGTTAGCGTCAGGAAAACTAGGGTTATCGTCAGGACAACTAGGGTTAGCGTCAGGACAACTAGGGTTAGCGTCAGGACAACTATGGTTAGCGTCAGGACAACTAGGGTTAGCGCCAGGACAACTAGGGTTAGCGCCAGGACAACTAGGGTTAGCGTCAGGACAACTAGGGTTAGCGCCAGGACAACTAGGGTTAGCGTCAGGACAACTAAGGTTAGCGTCAGGACAACTAGGGTTAGCGTCAGGACAAGTAGGGTTAGCGTCAGGACAACTAGGGTTAGCGTCAGGACAAGTAGGGTTAGAGTCAGGACAACTAGGTTAGCATCAGGACAACTAGGGTTAGCGTCAGGACAACTAAGGTTAGCGTCAGGACAACTAGGGTTAGCGTCAGGACAAGTAGGGTTAGCGTCAGGACAACTAGGGTTAGCGTCAGGACAAGTAGGGTTAGCGTCAGGACAACTAGGGTTAGCGTCAGGACAACTAGGGTAAGCGTCAGGACAACTAGGCTTAGCGTCAGGACAACTAGGGTTAGCGTCAGGACAACTAGGGTTAGCGTCAGGACAACTAGGGTTAGCGTCAGGACAAGTAGGGTTAGCGTCAGGAAAACTAGGGTTAGCTTCAGGACAACTAGGGTTAGCATCAGGACAACTAGGGTTAGCGTCAGGACAACTAGGGTTAGCGTCAGGACAACTAGGGTTAGCGTCATGACAACTAGGGTTAGCGTCAGGACAACTAGGGTTAGCGTCAGGACAAGTAGGGTTAGCGTCAGGACAACTAGGGTTAGCGTCAGGACAACTAGGGTTAGCATCAGGACAACTAGGGTTAGCGTCAGGACAACTAGGGTTAGCGTCAGGACAAGTAGAGTTAGCGTCAGGACAAGTAGGATTAGCGTTAGGACAACTAGGGTTAGCGTCAGGACAAGTAGGGTTAACTTCAGGACAACTAGGGTTAGCGTCAGGACAAGTAGGGTTAGCGCCAGGACAACTAGGGTTAGCGTCAGGACAACTAGGGTTAGCGCCAGGACAACTAGGGTTAGCGCCAGGACAACTAGGGTTAGCGCCAGGACAACTAGGGTTAGCGTCAGGACAACTAGGGTTAGCGTCAGGACAACTAGGGTTAGCGCCAGGACAACTAGGATTAGCGTCAGGACAACTAGGGTTAGCGTCAGGACAACTAGGGTTAGCGTCAGGACAACTAGGGTTAGCGTCAGGACAACTAGGGTTAGCGTCAGGACAACTAGGGTTAGCGTCAGGATAACTAGGGTTAGCGTCAGGACAAGTAGGGTTAGCGTCAGGACAACTAGGGTTAGCGTCAGGACAACTAGGGTTAGCGTCAGGACAATTAGGGTTAGCGTCAGGACAACTAGGGTTAGCGTCAGGACAACTAGGGTTAGCGTCAGGACAAGTAGGTTTAGCGTCAAGACAACTAGGGTTAGCGTCAGGACAACTAGAGTTAGCGTCAGGACAAGTAGGGTTAGCGTCAGGACAACTAGGGTTAGCGTCAGGACAAGTAGGGTTAGCGTCAGGACAAGTAGGGTTAGCGTCAGGACAACTAGGGTTAGCGTCAGGACAACTAGGGTTAGCGTCAGGACAACTAGGGTTAGCGTCAGGACAACTAGGGTTAGCGTCAGGACAACTAGGGTTAGCGTCAGGACAAGTAGGGTTAGCGTCAGGACAACTAGGGTTAGCGTCAGGACAACTAGGGTTAGCGTCAGGACAAGTAGGGTTAGCGTCAGAACAAGTAGGGTTAGCGTCAGGACAGCTAGGGTTAGCGTCAGGACAGCTAGGGTTAGCGTCAGGACAACTAGGGTTAGCGTCAGGACAAGTAGGGTTAGCGTCAGGACAACTAGGGTTAGCGTCAGGACAACTAGGGTTAGCGTCAGGACAACTAGGGTTAGCGTCAGGACAAGTAGGGTTAGCGTTAGGACAACTAGGGTTAGCGTCAGGACAAGTAGGGTTAGCTTCAGGACAACTAGGGTTAGCGTCAGGACAAGTAGGGTTAGCGTCAGGACAACTAGGGTTAGCGTCAGGACAAGTAGGGTTATCGTCAGGACAACTAGGGTTATCGTCAGGACAACTAGGGTTAGCGTCAGGACAACTAGGGTTAGCGTCAGGACAACTAGGGTTAGCGTCAGGACAAGTAGGGTAAGCGTCAGGGCAACTAGGGTTAGCGTCAGGACAACTAGGGTTAGCGTCAGGACAAGTAGGGTTAGCGTCAGGACAAGTAGGGTTAGCGTCAGGACAACAAGGGTTAGCGTCAGGACAACTAGGGTTAGCGTCAGGACAACTAGGGTTAGCGTCAGGACAACTAGGGTTAGCGTCAGGACAAGTAGGGTTAGCGTCAGGACAACTAGGGTTAGCGTCAGGACAACTAGGGTTAGCGTCAGGACAAGTAGGGTTAGCGTCAGGACAACTAGGGTTAGCGTCAGGACAACTAGGGTTAGCGCCAGGACAACTAGGGTTAGCGCCAGGATAACTAGGGTTAGCGCCAGAACAACTAGGGTTAGCGCCAGGACAACTAGGGTTAGCGTCAGGACAACTAGGGTTAGCGTCAGGACAACTAGGGTTAGCGCCAGGACAACTAGGGTTAGCGTCAGGACAACTAGGGTTAGCGTCAGGACAACTAGGGTTATCGTCAGGACAACTAGGGTTAGCGTCAGGACAACTAGGGTTAGCGTCAGGACAAGTAGGGTTAGAGTCAGGACAACTAGGGTTAGCGTCAGGACAACTAGGGTTAGCGTCAGGACAACTAGGGTTAGCGTCAGGACAACTAGGGTTAGCGTCAGGACAAGTAGGGTTAGCGTCAGGACAAGTAGGGTTAGCGTCAGGACAACTAGGGTTAGCGTCAGGACAAGTAGGGTTAGCGTCAGGACAACTAGGGTTAGCGTCAGGACAACTAGGGTTAGCGTCAGGACAAGTAGGGTTAGCGTCAGGACAACTAGGGTTAGCGTCAGGACAACTAGGGTTAGCGTCAGGACAACTAGGGTTAGCGTCAGGACAACTAGGGTTAGCGTCAGGACAACTAGGGTTAGCGTCAGGACAAGTAGGGTTAGCGTCAGAACAACTAGGGTTAGCGTCAGGACAAGTAGGGTTAGCGTCAGGACAACTAGGGTTAGCGTCAGGACAACTAGGGTTAGCGTCAGGACAACTAGGGTTAGCGTCAGGACAAGTAGGGTTAGCGTCAGGACAAGTAGGGTTAGCGTCAGGACAAGTAGGGTTAGAGTCAGGACAACTAGGGTTAGCGTCAGGACAACTAGGGTTAGCGTCAGGACAACTAGGGTTATTGTCAGGACAAGTAGGGTTAGCGTCAGGACAACTAGGGTTAGCGTCAGGACAACTAGGGTTAGCGTCAGGACAACTAGGGTTAGCGTCAGGACAACTAGGGTTAGCGTCAGGACAACTAGGGTTAGCGTCAGGACAAGTAGAGTTAGCGTCAGGACAAGTAGGATTAGCGTCAGGACAACTAGGGTTAGCGTCAGGACAAGTAGGGTTAGCTTCAGGACAACTAGGGTTAGCGTCAGGACAAGTAGGGTTAGCGTCAGTACAACTAGGGTTAGCGTCAGTACAACTAGGGTTAGCGTCAGGACAACTAGGGTTAGCGTCAGGACAACTAGGGTTAGCGTCAGGAAAACTAGGGTTATCGTCAGGACAACTAGGGTTAGCGTCAGGACAACTAGGGTTAGCGTCAGGACAACTATGGTTAGCGTCAGGACAACTAGGGTTAGCGCCAGGACAACTAGGGTTAGCGCCAGGACAACTAGGGTTAGCGTCAGGACAACTAGGGTTAGCGCCAGGACAACTAGGGTTAGCGTCAGGACAACTAAGGTTAGCGTCAGGACAACTAGGGTTAGCGTCAGGACAAGTAGGGTTAGCGTCAGGACAACTAGGGTTAGCGTCAGGACAAGTAGGGTTAGAGTCAGGACAACTAGGGTTAGCATCAGGACAACTAGGGTTAGCGTCAGGACAACTAAGGTTAGCGTCAGGACAACTAGGGTTAGCGTCAGGACAAGTAGGGTTAGCGTCAGGACAACTAGGGTTAGCGTCAGGACAAGTAGGGTTAGCGTCAGGACAACTAGGGTTAGCGTCAGGACAACTAGGGTAAGCGTCAGGACAACTAGGGTTAGCGTCAGGACAACTAGGCTTAGCGTCAGGACAACTAGGGTTAGCGTCAGGACAACTAGGGTTAGCGTCAGGACAACTAGGGTTAGCGTCAGGACAAGTAGGGTTAGCGTCAGGAAAACTAGGGTTAGCTTCAGGACAACTAGGGTTAGCATCAGGACAACTAGGGTTAGCGTCAGGACAACTAGGGTTAGTGTCAGGACAACTAGGGTTAGCGTCATGACAACTAGGGTTAGCGTCAGGACAAGTAGGGTTAGCGTCAGGACAAGTAGGGTTAGCGTCAGGACAACTAGGGTTAGCGTCAGGACAACTAGGGTTAGCGTCAGGACAACTAGGGTTAGCGTCAGGACAAGTAGAGTTAGCGTCAGGACAAGTAGGATTAGCGTTAGGACAACTAGGGTTAGCGTCAGGACAAGTAGGGTTAACTTCAGGACAACTAGGGTTAGCGTCAGGACAAGTAGGGTTAGCGCCAGGACAACTAGGGTTAGCGTCAGGACAACTAGGGTTAGCGTCAGGACAACTAGGGTTAGCGCCAGGACAACTAGGGTTAGCGCCAGGACAACTAGGGTTAGCGCCAGGACAACTAGGGTTAGCGTCAGGACAACTAGGGTTAGCGTCAGGACAACTAGGGTTAGCGCCAGGACAACTAGGATTAGCGTCAGGACAACTAGGGTTAGCGTCAGGACAACTAGGGTTAGCGTCAGGACAACTAGGGTTAGCGTCAGGACAACTAGGGTTAGCGTCAGGACAAGTAGGGTAAGCGTCAGGACAACTAGGGTTAGCGTCAGGACAACTAGGGTTAGCGTCAGGACAAGTAGGGTTAGCGTCAGGACAACTAGGGTTAGCGTCAGGACAACTAGGGTTAGCGTCAGGACAACTAGGGTTAGCGTCAGGATAACTAGGGTTAGCGTCAGGACAAGTAGGGTTAGCGTCAGGACAACTAGGGTTAGCGTCAGGACAACTAGGGTTAGCGTCAGGACAATTAGGGTTAGCGTCAGGACAACTAGGGTTAGCGTCAGGACAACTAGGGTTAGCGTCAGGACAAGTAGGTTTAGCGTCAAGACAACTAGGGTTAGCGTCAGGACAACTAGAGTTAGCGTCAGGACAAGTAGGGTTAGCGTCAGGACAACTAGGGTTAGCGTCAGGACAAGCAGGGTTAGCGTCAGGACAAGTAGGGTTAGCGTCAGGACAACTAGGGTTAGCGTCAGGACAACTAGGGTTAGCGTCAGGACAACTAGGGTTAGCGTCAGGACAACTAGGGTTAGCGTCAGGACAAGTAGGGTTAGCGTCAGGACAACTAGGGTTAGCGTCAGGACAACTAGGGTTAGCGTCAGGACAAGTAGGGTTAGCGTCAGAACAAGTAGGGTTAGCGTCAGGACAGCTAGGGTTAGCGTCAGGACAACTAGGGTTAGCGTCAGGACAAGTAGGGTTAGCGTCAGGACAACTAGGGTTAGCGTCAGGACAACTAGGGTTAGCGTCAGGACAACTAGGGTTAGCGTCAGGACAAGTAGGGTTAGCGTTAGGACAACTAGGGTTAGCGTCAGGACAAGTAGGGTTAGCTTCAGGACAACTAGGGTTAGCGTCAGGACAAGTAGGGTTAGCGTCAGGACAACTAGGGTTAGCGTCAGGACAAGTAGGGTTATCGTCAGGACAACTAGGGTTATCGTCAGGACAACTAGGGTTAGCGTCAGGACAACTAGGGTTAGCGTCAGGACAACTAGGGTTAGCGTCAGGACAACTAGGGTTAGCGTCAGGACAAGTAGGGTAAGCGTCAGGGCAACTAGGGTTAGCGTCAGGACAACTAGGGTTAGCGTCAGGACAAGTAGGGTTAGCGTCAGGACAAGTAGGGTTAGCGTCAGGACAACTAGGGTTAGCGTCAGGACAACAAGGGTTAGCGTCAGGACAACTAGGGTTAGCGTCAGGACAACTAGGGTTAGCGTCAGGACAACTAGGGTTAGCGTCAGGACAACTAGGGTTAGCGTCAGGACAAGTAGGGTTAGCGTCAGGACAACTAGGTTTAGCGTCAGGACAACTAGGGTTAGCGTCAGGACAAGTAGGGTTAGCGTCAGGACAACTAGGGTTAGCGTCAGGACAACTAGGGTTAGCGCCAGGACAACTAGGGTTAGCGCCAGGATAACTAGGGTTAGCGCCAGAACAACTAGGGTTAGCGCCAGGACAACTAGGGTTAGCGTCAGGACAACTAGGGTTAGCGTCAGGACAACTAGGGTTAGCGCCAGGACAACTAGGGTTAGCGTCAGGACAACTAGGGTTAGCGTCAGGACAACTAGGGTTATCGTCAGGACAACTAGGGTTAGCGTCAGGACAACTAGGGTTAGCGTCAGGACAAGTAGGGTTAGAGTCAGGACAACTAGGGTTAGCGTCAGGACAACTAGGGTTAGCGTCAGGACAACTAGGGTTAGCGTCAGGACAACTAGGGTTAGCGTCAGGACAAGTAGGGTTAGCGTCAGGACAACTAGGGTTAGCGTCAGGACAAGTAGGGTTAGCGTCAGGACAACTAGGGTTAGCGTCAGGACAACTAGGGTTAGCGTCAGGACAAGTAGGGTTAGCGTCAGGACAACTAGGGTTAGCGTCAGGACAAGTAGGGTTAGCGTCAGGACAACTAGGGTTAGCGTCAGGACAACTAGGGTTAGCGTAAATAGGGTTAGCGTTAGGACAACTAGGGTTAGGACAGGGGGGACAAGTAGGGTTTGTGCTTCAGGACAACTAGGGTTAGCGTCAGGACAACTAGGGTTAGCGTCAGGACAACTAGTGTTAGCGTCAGGACAAAGTAGGGTTAGCGTCAGGACAACTAGGGTTAGCGTCAGGACAAGTAGGGTTAGCGTCAGGACAACTAGGGTTAGCGTCAGGGGGCAAGTAGGGTAGCGTCAGGAACAACGGGTTAGCGTCAGGACAATTAGGGTTAGCGTCAGGACAACTAGGGTTAGCGTCAGGACAAGTAGGGTTAGCGTCAGGACAACTAGGGTTAGCGTCAGGACAACTAGGGTTAGCGTCAGGACAACTAGGGTTAGCGTCAGGACAAGTAGGGTTAGCGTCAGGACAACTAGGGTTAGCGTCAGGACAAGTAGGGTTAGCGTCAGGACAACTAGGGTTAGCGTCAGGACAACTAGGGTTAGCGTCAGGACAACTAGGGTTAGCGTCAGGACAACTAGGGTTAGCGTCAGGACAACTAGGGTTAGCGTCAGGACAACTAGGGTTAGCGTCAGGACAAGTAGGGTTAGCGTCAGGACAACTAGGGTTAGCGTCAGGACAATAGGGTTAGCGTCAGGACAACTAGGGTTAGCGTCAGGACAACTAGGGTTAGCGTCAGGACAACTAGGGTTAGCGTCAGGACAACTAGGGTTAGCGTCAGGACAACTAGGGTTAGCGTCAGGACAACTAGGGTTAGCGTCAGGACAACTAGGGTTAGCGTCAGGACAACTAGGGTTAGCGTCAGGACAACTAGGGTTAGCGTCAGGACAAGTAGGGTTAGCGTCAGGACAACTAGGGTTAGCGTCAGGACAACTAGGGTTAGCGTCAGGACAAGTAGGGTTAGCGTCAGGACAAGTAGGGTTAGCGTCAGGACAAGTAGGGTTAGCGTCAGGACAACTAGGGTTAGCGTCAGGACAACTAGGGTTAGCGTCAGGACAACGTAGGGTTAGCGTCAGGACAACTAGGGTTAGCGTCAGGACAACTAGGGTTAGCGTCAGGAAAACTAGGGTTAGCGTCAGGACAACTAGGGTTAGCGTCAGGACAACTAGGGTTAGCGTCAGGAAAACTAGGGTTAGCGTCAGGACAACTAGGGTTAGCGTCAGGACAAGTAGGGTTAGCGTCAGGACAACTAGGGTTAGCGTCAGGACAACTAGGGTTAGCGTCAGGACAAGTACGGTTAGCGTCAGGACAACTAGGGTTAGCGTCAGGACAAGTAGGGTTAGCGTCAGGACAAATAGGGTTAGCGTCAAGACAACTAGGGTTAGCGTCAGGACAACTAGGGTTAGCGTCAGGACAACTAGGGTTAGCGTCAGGACAACTAGGGTTAGCGCCAGCACAACTAGGGTTAGCGTCAGGACAACTAGGGTTAGCGCCAGGACAACTAGGGTTAGCGCCAGGACAACTAGGGTTAGCGCCAGGACAACTAGGGTTAGCGTCAGGACAACTAGGGTTAGCGTCAGGACAACTAGGGTTAGCGTCAGGACAAGAGTTAGCGTCAGGACAACTAGGGTTAGCGTCAGGACAAGTAGGGTTAGCGTCAGGACAACTAGGGTTAGCGTCAGGACAACTAGGGTTAGCGTCAGGACAACTAGGGTTAGCGTCAGGACAACTAGGGTTAGCGTCAGGACAAGTAGAGTTAGCGTCAGGACAAGTAGGATTAGCGTTAGGACAACTAGGGTTAGCGTCAGGACAAGTAGGGTTAGCTTCAGGACAACTAGGGTTAGCGTCAGGACAAGTAGGGTTAGCGTCAGTACAACTAGGGTTAGCGTCAGTACAACTAGGGTTAGCGTCAGGACAACTAGGGTTAGCGTCAGGACAACTAGGGTTAGCGTCAGGAAAACTAGGGTTATCGTCAGGACAACTAGGGTTAGCGTCAGGACAACTAGGGTTAGCGTCAGGACAACTAGGGTTAGCGTCAGGACAAGTAGGGTAAGCGTCAGGACAACTAGGGTTAGCGTCAGGACAACTAGGGTTAGCGTCAGGACAAGTAGGGTTAGCGTCAGGACAAGTAGGGTTAGCGTCAGGACAACTAGGGTTAGCGTCAGGACAACTAGGGTTAGCGTCAGGACAACTAGGGTTAGCGTCAGGAAAACTAGGGTTAGCGTCAGGACAACTAGGGTTAGCGTCAGGAAAACTAGGGTTAGCGTCAGGACAACTAGGGTTAGCGTCAGGACAAGTAGGGTTAGCGTCAGGACAACTAGGGTTAGCGTCAGGACAACTAGGGTTAGCGTCAGGACAAGTACGGTTAGCGTCAGGACAACTAGGGTTAGCGTCAGGACAAGTAGGGTTAGCGTCAGGACAACTAGGGTTAGCGTCAGGACAAGTAGGGTTAGAGTCAGGACAACTAGGGTTAGCGTCAGGACAACTAGGGTTAGCGTCAGGACAACTAGGGTTATTGTCAGGACAAGTAGGGTTAGCGTCAGGACAACTAGGGTTAGCGTCAGGACAAGTAGGGTTAGCGTCAGGACAACTAGGGTTAGCGTCAGGACAACTAGGGTTAGCGTCAGGACAACTAGGGTTAGCGTCAGGACAACTAGGGTTAGCGTCAGGACAACTAGGGTTAGCGTCAGGACAAGTAGGGTTAGCGTCAGGACAAGTAGGGTTAGCGTCAGGACAACTAGGGTTAGCGTCAGGACAAGTAGGGTTAGCGTCAGGACAACTAGGGTTAGCGTCAGGACAAGTAGGGTTAGCGTCAGGACAAGTAGGGTTAGCGTCAGGACAAGTAGGGTTAGCGTCAGGACAGCTAGGGTTAGCGTCAGGACAACTAGGGTTAGCGTCAGGACAAGTAGGGTTAGCGTCAGGACAACTAGGGTTAGCGTCAGGACAACTAGGGTTAGCGTCAGGACAACTAGGGTTAGCGTCAGGACAAGTAGGGTTAGCGTTAGGACAACTAGGGTTAGCGTCAGGACAAGTAGGGTTAGCGTCAGGACAAGTAGGGTTAGCGTCAGGACAACTAGGGTTAGCGTCAGGACAAGTAGGGTTAGCGTCAGGACAAGTAGGGTTAGCGTCAGGACAAGTAGGGTTAGCGTCAGGACAACTAGGGTTATCGTCAGGACAACTAGGGTTAGCGTCAGGACAAGTAGGGTTAGCGTCAGGACAACTAGGGTTAGCGTCAGGACAACTAGGGTTAGCACCAGGACAACTAGGGTTAGCGTCAGGACAACTAGGGTTAGCGTCAGGACAACTAGGGTTAGCGCCAGGACAACTAGGGTTAGCGCCAGGACAACTAGGGTTAGCGTCAGGACAACTAGGGTTAGCGTCAGGACAACTAGGGTTAGCGCCAGGACAACTAGGGTTAGCGTCAGGACAACTAGGTTTAGCGTCAGGACAACTAGGGTTAGCGTGAGGACAACTAGGGTTAGCGTCAGGACAAGTAGGGTTAGCGTCAGGACAACTAGGGTTAGCGTCAGGACAAGTAGGGTTAGAGTCAAGACAACTAGGGTTAGCGTCAGGACAACTAGGGTTAGCGTCAGGACAACTAGGGTTAGCGTCAGGACAACTAGGGATAGCGTCAGGACAAGTAGGGTAAGCGTCAGGACAACTAGGGTTAGCGTCAGGACAAGTAGGGTTAGCGTCAGGACAACTAGGGTTAGCGTCAGGACAACTAGGGTTAGCGTCAGGACAAGTAGGGTTAGCGTCAGGACAAGTAGGGATAGCGTCAGGACAACTAGGGTTAGCGTCAGGACAAGTAGGGTTAGCGTCAGGACAAGTAGGGTTAGCGTCAGGACAACTAGGGTTAGCGTCAGGACAACTAGGGTTAGCGTCAGGACAAGTAGGTTTAGCGTCAGGACAAGTAGGGTTAGCGTCAGGACAAGTAGGGTTAGCGTCAGGACAACTAGGGTTAGCGTCAGGACAACTAGGGTTAGCGTCAGGACAACTAGGGTTAGCGTCAGGACAACTAGGGTTAGCGTCAGGACAACTAGGGTTAGCGTCAGGACAAGTAGGGTTAGCGTCAGGACAAGTAGGGTTAGCGTCAGGACAACTATGGTTAGCGTCAGGACAAGTAGGGTTAGCGTCAGGACAAGTAGGGTTAGCGTCAGTGCAAGTAGGGTTAGCTTTAGGACAACTAGGGTTAGCGTCAGGACAAGTAGGGTTAGCGTCAGGACAACTAGGGTTAGCGTCAGGACAAGTAGGGTTAGCGTCAGGACAACTAGGGTTATCGTCAGGACAACTAGGGTTAGCGTCAGGACAACTAGGGTTAGCGTCAGGACAACTAGGGTTAGCGTCAGGACAACTAGGGTTAGCGTCAGGACAACTAGGGTTAGCGTCAGGACAAGTAGGGTAAGCGTCAGGACAACTAGGGTTAGCGTCAGGACAACTAGGGTTAGCGTCAGGACAAGTAGGGTTAGCGTCAGGACAAGTAGGGTTAGCGTCAGGACAACTAGGGTTAGCGTCAGGACAACTAGGGTTAGCATCAGGACAAATAGGGTTAGCGTCAGGACAACTAGGGTTAGCATCAGGACAACTAGGGTTAGCGTCAGGACAACTAGGGTTAGCGTCAGGACAAGTAGGGTAAGCGTCAGGACAACTAGGGTTAGCGTCAGGACAACTAGGGTTAGCGTCAGGACAAGTAGGGTTAGCGTAAGGACAACTAGGGTTAGCGTCAGGACAACTAGGGTTAGCGTCAGGACAAGTACGGTTAGCGTCAGGACAACTAGGGTTAGCGTCAGGACAAGTAGGGTTAGCGTCAGGACAACTAGGGTTAGCGTCAGGACAACTAGGGTTAGCATCAGGAGGAGTAGGGTTAGAGTCAGGACAACTAGGGTTAGCGTCAGGACAACTAGGGTTAGCGTCAGGACAAGTAGGGTTAGCGTCAGGACAACTAGGGTTAGCGTCAGGACAACTAGGGTTAGCGTCAGGACAACTAGGGTTAGCGTCAGGACAAGTAGGGTTAACGTCAGGACAACTAGGGTTAGCGTCAGGACAACTAGGGTTAGCGTCAGGACAAGTAGGGTTAGCGTCAGGACAACTAGGGTTAGCGTCAGGACAAGTAGGGTTAGCGTCAGGACAACTAGGGTTAGGGTCAGGACAACTAGGGTTAGCGTCAGGAGAAGTAGGGTTAGAGTCAGGACAACTAGGGTTAGCGTCAGGACAATTAGGATTAGCGTCAGGACAACTAGGGTTAGCGTCAGAACAACTAGGGTTAGCGTCAGGACAACTAGGGTTAGCGTCAGGACAAGTAGGGTTAGCGTCAGGACAACTAGGGTTAGGGTCAGGACAACTAGGGTTAGCGTCAGGAGAAGTAGGGTTAGAGTCAGGACAACTAGGGTTAGCGTCAGGACAATTAGGATTAGCGTCAGGACAACTAGGGTTAGCGTCAGAACAACTAGGGTTAGCGTCAGGACAACTAGGGTTAGCGTCAGGACAACTAGGGTTAGCGTCAGGACAACAAGGGTTAGCGTCAGGACAAGTAGGGTTAGAGTCAAGACAACTAGGGTTAGCGTCAGGACAACTAGGATTAGCGTCAGGACAACTAGGGTTAGCGTCAGGACAACTAGGGTTAGCGTCAGGACAACTAGGGTTAGCGTCAGGACAAGTAGGGTTAGCGTCAGGACAACTAGGGTTAGCATCAGGACAACTATGGTTAGCGTCAGGACAAGTAGGGTTAGCGTCAGGACAAGTAGGGTTAGCGTCAGTGCAAGTAGGGTTAGCTTTAGGACAACTAGGGTTAGCGTCAGGACAAGTAGGGTTAGCGTCAGGACAACTAGGGTTAGCGTCAGGACAAGTAGGGTTAGCGTCAGGACAACTAGGGTTAGCGTCAGGACAACTAGGGTTAGCGTCAGGACAACTAGGGTTAGCGTCAGGACAACTAGGGTTAGCGTCAGGACAAGTAGGGTAAGCGTCAGGACAACTAGGGTTAGCGTCAGGACAAGTAGGGTTAGCGTCAGGACAAGTAGGGTTAGCGTCAGGACAAGTAGGGTTAGCGTCAGGACAACTAGGGTTAGCGTCAGGACAACTAGGGTTAGCGTCAGGACAAATAGGGTTAGCGTCAGGACAACTAGGGTTAGCATCAGGACAACTAGGGTTAGCGTCAGGACAACTAGGGTTAGCATCAGGACAAGTAGGGTAAGCGTCAGGACAACTAGGGTTAGCGTCAGGACAACTAGGGTTAGCGTCAGGACAAGTAGGGTTAGCGTAAGGACAACTAGGGTTAGCGTCAGGACAACTAGGGTTAGCGTCAGGACAAGTAGGGTTAGCGTCAGGACAACTAGGGTTAGCGTCAGGACAAGTAGGGTTAACGTCAGGACAACTAGGGTTAGCGTCAGGACAACTAGGGTTAGCGTCAGGACAAGTAGGGTTAGCGTCAGGACAACTAGGGTTAGCGTCAGGACAAGTAGGGTTAGCGTCAGGACAACTAGGGTTAGGGTCAGGACAACTAGGGTTAGCGTCAGGAGAAGTAGGGTTAGAGTCAGGACAACTAGGGTTAGCGTCAGGACAATTAGGATTAGCGTCAGGACAACTAGGGTTAGCGTCAGAACAACTAGGGTTAGCGTCAGGACAACTAGGGTTAGCGTCAGGACAACTAGGGTTAGCGTCAGGACAACAAGGGTTAGCGTCAGGACAAGTAGGGTTAGAGTCAAGACAACTAGGGTTAGCGTCAGGACAACTAGGATTAGCGTCAGGACAACTAGGGTTAGCGTCAGGACAACTAGGGTTAGCGTCAGGACAAGTAGGGTTAGCGTCAGGACAAGTAGGGTAAGCGTCAGGACAACTAGGGTTAGCGTCAGGACAAGTAGGGTTAGCGTCAGGACAAGTAGGGTTAGAGTCAGGACAACTAGGGTTAGCGTCAGGACAACTAGGGTTAGCGTCAGGACAACTAGGGTTAGCGTCAGGACAAGTAGGGTTAGCGTCAGGACAACTAGGGTTAGCGTCAGGACAACTAGGGTTAGCGTCAGGACAAGTAGGAATAGCGTCAGGACAACTAGGGTTAGCGTCAGGACAACTAGGGTTAGCGTCAGGACAAGTAGGGTTAGCGTCAGGACAACTAGGGTTAGCGTCAGGACAACTAGGGTTAGCGTCAGGACAAGTAGGGTTAGCGTCAGGACAACTAGGGTTAGCGTCAGGACAAGTAGGGTTAGCGTCAGGACAACTAGGGTTAGCGTCAGGACAACTAGGGTTAGCGTCAGGACAACTAGGGTTAGCGTCAGGACAACTAGGGTTAGCGTCAGGACAACTAGGGTTAGCGTCAGGACAAGTAGGGTTAGCGTCAGGACAACTAGGGTTAGCGTCAGGACAACTAGGGTTAGCATCAGGACAACTAGGGTTAGCGTCAGGACAAGTAGGGTTAGCATCAGGACAGCTAGGGTTAGCGTCAGGACAACTAGGGTTAGCGTCAGGACAAGTAGGGTTAGCGTCAGGACAACTAGGGATAGCGTCAGGACAACTAGGGTTAGCGTCAGGACAACTAGGGTTAGCGTCAGGACAACTAGGGTTAGCGTCAGGACAAGTAGGGTTAGCGTTAGGACAACTAGGGTTAGCGTCAGGACAAGTAGGGTTAGCTTCAGGACAACTAGGGTTAGCGTCAGGACAAGTAGGGTTAGCATCAGGACAACTAGGGTTAGCGTCAGGACAAGTAGGGTTAGCGTCAGGACAACTAGGGTTATCGTCAGGACAACTAGGGTTAGCGTCAGGACAACTAGGGTTAGCGTCAGGACAACTAGGGTTAGCGCCAGGACAACTAGGGTTAGCGTCAGGACAACTAGGGTTAGCGTCAGGACAACTAGGGTTAGCGCCAGGACAACTAGGGTTAGCGCCAGGACAACTAGGGTTAGCGCCAGGACAACTAGGGTTAGCGTCAGGACAACTAGGGTTAGCGTCAGGACAACTAGGGTTAGCGCCAGGACAACTAGGGTTAGCGTCAGGACAACTAGGTTTAGCGTCAGGACAACTAGGGTTAGCGTCAGGACAACTAGGGTTAGCGTCAGGACAACTAGGGTTAGCGTCAGGACAAGTAGGGTTAGCGTCAGGACAAGTAGGGTTAGAGTCAAGACAACTAGGGTTAGCGTCAGGACAACTAGGATTAGCGTCAGGACAACTAGGGTTAGCGTCAGGACAACTAGGGTTAGCGTCAGGACAACTAGGGTTAGCGTCAGGACAAGTAGGGTAAGCGTCAGGACAACTAGGGTTAGCGTCAGGACAAGTAGGGTTAGCGTCAGGACAAGTAGGGTTAGCGTCAGGACAACTAGGGTTAGCGTCAGGACAACTAGGGTTAGCGTCAGGACAACTAGGGTTAGCGTCAGGACAACTAGGGTTAGCGTCAGGACAACTAGGGTTAGCGTCAGGACAAGTAGGGATAGCGTCAGGACAACTAGGGTTAGCGTCAGGACAACTAGGGTTAGCGTCAGGACAAGTAGGGTTAGCGTCAGGACAACTAGGGTTAGCGTCAGGACAACTAGGGTTAGCGTCAGGACAAGTAGGGTTAGCGTCAGGACAACTAGGGTTAGCGTCAGGACAAGTAGGGTTAGCGTCAGGACAACTAGGGTTAGCGTCAGGACAACTAGGGTTAGCGTCAGGACAACTAGGGTTAGCGTCAGGACAACTAGGGTTAGCGTCAGGACAACTAGGGTTAGCGTCAGGACAAGTAGGGTTAGCGTCAGGACAACTAGGGTTAGCGTCAGGACAACTAGGGTTAGCGTCAGGACAACTAGGGTTAGCGTCAGGACAAGTAGGGTTAGCGTCAGCACTAGTAGGGTTAGCGTCAGGACAGCTAGGGTTAGCGTCAGGACAACTAGGGTTAGCGTCAGGACAAGTAGGGTTAGCGTCAGGACAACTAGGGTTAGCGTCAGGACAACTAGGGTTAGCGTCAGGACAACTAGGGTTAGCGTCAGGACAAGTAGGGTTAGCGTTAGGACAACTAGGGTTAGCGTCAGGGCAAGTAGGGTTAGCTTCAGGACAACTAGGGTTAGCGTCAGGACAAGTAGGGTTAGCATCAGGACAACTAGGGTTAGCGTCAGGACAAGTAGGGTTAGCGTCAGGACAACTAGGGTTATCGTCAGGACAACTAGGGTTAGCGTCAGGACAACTAGGGTTAGCGTCAGGACAACTAGGGTTAGCGTCAGGACAAGTAGGGTAAGCGTCAGGACAACTAGGGTTAGCGTCAGGACAACTAGGGTTAGCGTCAGGACAAGTAGGGTTAGCGTCAGGACAACTAGGGTTAGCGTCAGGACAACTAGGGTTAGCATCTGGACAAATAGGGTTAGCGTCAGGACAACTAGGGTTAGCATCAGGACAACTAGGGTTAGCGTCAGGACAACTAGGGTTAGCGTCAGGACAACTAGGGTTAGCGTCAGGACAAGTAGGGTTAGCGTAAGGACAACTAGGGTTAGAGTCAGGACAACTAGGGTTAGCGTCAGGACAAGTAGGGTTAGCGTCAGGACAACTAGGGTTAGCGTCAGGACAAGTAGGGTTAGCGTCAGGACAACTAGGGTTAGCGTCAGGACAAGTAGGGTTAGCGTCAGGACAACTAGGGTTAGCGTCAGGACAACTAGGGTTAGCGTCAGGACAACTAGGGTTAGCGTCAGGACAACTAGGGTTAGCATCAGGACAACTAGGGTTAGCGTCAGGACAACTAGGGTTAGCGTCAGGATAAGTAGGGTAAGCGTCAGGACAACTAGGGTTAGCGTCAGGACAACTAGGGTTAGCGTCAGGACAACTAGGGTTAGCGTCAGGACAAGTAGGGTTAGCGTAAGGACAACTAGGGTTAGCGTCAGGACAACTAGGGTTAGCGTCAGGACAAGTAGGGTTAGCGTCAGGACAACTAGGGTTAGCGTCAGGAGAAGTAGGGTTAGCGTCAGGACAACTAGGGTTAGCGTCAGGACAATTAGGATTAGCGTCAGGACAACTAGGGTTAGCGTCAGAACAACTAGGGTTAGCGTCAGGACAACTAGGGTTAGCGTCAGGACAACTAGGGTTAGCGTCAGGACAACAAGGGTTAGCGTCAGGACAAGTAGGGTTAGAGTCAAGACAACTAGGGTTAGCGTCAGGACAACTAGGATTAGCGTCAGGACAACTAGGGTTAGCGTCAGGACAACTAGGGTTAGCGTCAGGACAACTAGGGTTAGCGTCAGGACAAGTAGGGTTAGCGTCAGGACAACTAGGGTTAGCATCAGGACAACTATGGTTAGCGTCAGGACAAGTAGGGTTAGCGTCAGGACAAGTAGGGTTAGCGTCAGTGCAAGTAGGGTTAGCTTTAGGACAACTAGGGTTAGCGTCAGGACAAGTAGGGTTAGCGTCAGGACAACTAGGGTTAGCGTCAGGACAAGTAGGGTTAGCGTCAGGACAACTAGGGTTATCGTCAGGACAACTAGGGTTAGCGTCAGGACAACTAGGGTTAGCGTCAGGACAACTAGGGTTAGCGTCAGGACAAGTAGGGTAAGCGTCAGGACAACTAGGGTTAGCGTCAGGACAACTAGGGTTAGCGTCAGGACAAGTAGGGTTAGCGTCAGGACAAGTAGGGTTAGCGTCAGGACAACTAGGGTTAGCGTCAGGACAACTAGGGTTAGCATCAGGACAAATAGGGTTAGCGTCAGGACAACTAGGGTTAGCGTCAGGACAACTAGGGTTAGCGTCAGGACAACTAGGGTTAGCGTCAGGACAAGTAGGGTAAGCGTCAGGACAACTAGGGTTAGCGTCAGGACAACTAGGGTTAGCGTCAGGACAAGTAGGGTTAGCGTAAGGACAACTAGGGTTAGCGTCAGGACAACTAGGGTTAGCGTCAGGACAAGTAGGGTTAGCGTCAGGACAACTAGGGTTAGCGTCAGGACAAGTAGGGTTAACGTCAGGACAACTAGGGTTAGCGTCAGGACAACTAGGGTTAGCGTCAGGACAAGTAGGGTTAGCGTCAGGACAACTAGGGTTAGCGTCAGGACAAGTAGGGTTAGCGTCAGGACAACTAGGGTTAGGGTCAGGACAACTAGGGTTAGCGTCAGGAGAAGTAGGGTTAGAGTCAGGACAACTAGGGTTAGCGTCAGGACAATTAGGATTAGCGTCAGGACAACTAGGGTTAGCGTCAGAACAACTAGGGTTAGCGTCAGGACAACTAGGGTTAGCGTCAGGACAACTAGGGTTAGCGTCAGGACAACAAGGGTTAGCGTCAGGACAAGTAGGGTTAGAGTCAAGACAACTAGGGTTAGCGTCAGGACAACTAGGATTAGCGTCAGGACAACTAGGGTTAGCGTCAGGACAACTAGGGTTAGCATCAGGACAAGTAGGGTTAGCGTCAGGACAAGTAGGGTAAGCGTCAGGACAACTAGGGTTAGCGTCAGGACAAGTAGGGTTAGCGTCAGGACAAGTAGGGTTAGCGTCAGGACAAGTAGGGTTAGAGTCAGGACAACTAGGGTTAGCGTCAGGACAACTAGGGTTAGCGTCAGGACAACTAGGGTTAGCGTCAGGACAAGTAGGGTTAGCGTCAGGACAACTAGGGTTAGCGTCAGGACAACTAGGGTTAGCGTCAGGACAAGTAGGAATAGCGTCAGGACAACTAGGGTTAGCGTCAGGACAACTAGGGTTAGCGTCAGGACAAGTAGGGTTAGCGTCAGGACAACTAGGGTTAGCGTCAGGACAACTAGGGTTAGCGTCAGGACAAGTAGGGTTAGCGTCAGGACAACTAGGGTTAGCGTCAGGACAAGTAGGGTTAGCGTCAGGACAACTAGGGTTAGCGTCAGGACAACTAGGGTTAGCGTCAGGACAACTAGGGTTAGCGTCAGGACAACTAGGGTTAGCGTCAGGACAACTAGGGTTAGCGTCAGGACAACTAGGGTTAGCGTCAGGACAAGTAGGGTTAGCGTCAGGACAACTAGGGTTAGCGTCAGGACAACTAGGGTTAGCGTCAGGACAACTAGGGTTAGCGTCAGGACAGCTAGGGTTAGCGTCAGGACAACTAGGGTTAGCGTCAGGACAAGTAGGGTTAGCGTCAGGACAACTAGGGATAGCGTCAGGACAACTAGGGTTAGCGTCAGGACAACTAGGGTTAGCGTCAGGACAACTAGGGTTAGCGTCAGGACAAGTAGGGTTAGCGTTAGGACAACTAGGGTTAGCGTCAGGACAAGTAGGGTTAGCTTCAGGACAACTAGGGTTAGCGTCAGGACAAGTAGGGTTAGCGTCAGGACAACTAGGGTTAGCGTCAGGACAAGTAGGGTTAGCGTCAGGACAACTAGGGTTATCGTCAGGACAACTAGGGTTAGCGTCAGGACAACTAGGGTTAGCGTCAGGACAACTAGGGTTAGCGCCAGGACAACTAGGGTTAGCGTCAGGACAACTAGGGTTAGCGTCAGGACAACTAGGGTTAGCGCCAGGACAACTAGGGTTAGCGCCAGGACAACTAGGGTTAGCGCCAGGACAACTAGGGTTAGCGTCAGGACAACTAGGGTTAGCGTCAGGACAACTAGGGTTAGCGCCAGGACAACTAGGGTTAGCGTCAGGACAACTAGGTTTAGCGTCAGGACAACTAGGGTTAGCGTCAGGACAACTAGGGTTAGCGTCAGGACAACTAGGGTTAGCGTCAGGACAAGTAGGGTTAGCGTCAGGACAAGTAGGGTTAGAGTCAAGACAACTAGGGTTAGCGTCAGGACAACTAGGATTAGCGTCAGGACAACTAGGGTTAGCGTCAGGACAACTAGGGTTAGCGTCAAGACAACTAGGGTTAGCGTCAGGACAAGTAGGGTAAGCGTCAGGACAACTAGGGTTAGCGTCAGGACAAGTAGGGTTAGCGTCAGGACAAGTAGGGTTAGCGTCAGGACAACTAGGGTTAGCGTCAGGACAACTAGGGTTAGCGTCAGGACAATTAGGGTTAGCGTCAGGACAACTAGGGTTAGCGTCAGGACAAGTAGGGATAGCGTCAGGACAACTAGGGTTAGCGTCAGGACAACTAGGGTTAGCGTCAGGACAAGTAGGGTTAGCATCAGGACAACTAGGGTTAGCGTCAGGACAACTAGGGTTAGCGTCAGGACAAGTAGGGTTAGCGTCAGGACAACTAGGGTTAGCGTCAGGACAACTAGGGTTAGCGTCAGGACAACTAGGGTTAGCGTCAGGACAACTAGGGTTAGCGTCAGGACAACTAGGGTTAGCGTCAGGACAACTAGGGTTAGCGTCAGGACAAGTAGGGTTAGCGTCAGGACAACTAGGGTTAGCGTCAGGACAACTAGGGTTAGCGTCAGGACAAGTAGGGTTAGCGTCAGGACAAGTAGGGTTAGCGTCAGGACAGCTAGGGTTAGCGTCAGGACAGCTAGGGTTAGCGTCAGGACAAGTAGGGTTAGCGTCAGGACAACTAGGGTTAGCGTCAGGACAACTAGGGTTAGCGTCAGGACAACTAGGGTTAGCGTCAGGACAAGTAGGGTTAGCGTTAGGACAACTAGGGTTAGCGTCAGGGCAAGTAGGGTTAGCTTCAGGACAACTAGGGTTAGCGTCAGGACAAGTAGGGTTAGCGTCAGGACAACTAGGGTTAGCGTCAGGACAAGTAGGGTTAGCGTCAGGACAACTAGGGTTATCGTCAGGACAACTAGGGTTAGCGTCAGGACAACTAGGGTTAGCGTCAGGACAACTAGGGTTAGCGTCAGGACAAGTAGGGTAAGCGTCAGGACAACTAGGGTTAGCGTCAGGACAACTAGGGTTAGCGTCAGGACAAGTAGGGTTAGCGTCAGGACAACTAGGGTTAGCGTCAGGACAACTAGGGTTAGCATCTGGACAAATAGGGTTAGCGTCAGGACAACTAGGGTTAGCATCAGGACAACTAGGGTTAGCGTCAGGACAACTAGGGTTAGCGTCAGGACAACTAGGGTTAGCGTCAGGACAAGTAGGGTTAGCGTAAGGACAACTAGGGTTAGCGTCAGGACAACTAGGGTTAGCGTCAGGACAAGTAGGGTTAGCGTCAGGACAACTAGGGTTAGCGTCAGGACAAGTAGGGTTAGCGTCAGGACAACTAGGGTTAGCGTCAGGACAAGTAGGGTTAGCGTCAGGACAACTAGGGTTAGCGTCAGGACAACTAGGGTTAGCATCAGGACAAATAGGGTTAGCGTCAGGACAACTAGGGTTAGCATCAGGACAACTAGGGTTAGCGTCAGGACAACTAGGGTTAGCGTCAGGATAAGTAGGGTAAGCGTCAGGACAACTAGGGTTAGCGTCAGGACAACTAGGGTTAGCGTCAGGACAAGTAGGGTTAGCGTCAGGACAAGTAGGGTTAGCGTAAGGACAACTAGGGTTAGCGTCAGGACAACTAGGGTTAGCGTCAGGACAAGTAGGGTTAGCGTCAGGACAACTAGGGTTAGCGTCAGGACAAGTAGGGTTAGAGTCAGGACAAGTAGGGTTAGAGTCAGGACAACTAGGGTTAGCGTCAGGACAACTAGGGTTAGCGTCAGGACAAGTAGGGTTAGCGTCAGGACAACTAGGGTTAGCGTCAGGACAACTAGGGTTAGCGTCAGGACAAGTAGGGTTAGCGTCAGGACAAGTAGGGTTAGCGTCAGGACAACTAGGGTTAGCGTCAGGACAAGTAGGGTTAGCGTCAGGACAAGTAGGGTTAGCGTCAGGACAACTAGGGTTAGCGTCAGGACAAGTAGGGTTAGCGTCAGGACAACTAGGGTTAGCGTCAGGACAACTAGGGTTAGCGTCAGGACAAGTAGGGTTAGAGTCAGGACAACTAGGGTTAGCGTCAGGACAACTAGGGTTAGCGTCAGGACAACTAGGGTTAGCGTCAGGACAACTAGGGTTAGCGTCAGGACAAGTAGGGTAAGCGTCAGGACAACTAGGGTTAGCGTCAGGACAAGTAGGGTTAGCGTCAGGACAAGTAGGGTTAGCGTCAGGACAACTAGGGTTAGCGTCAGGACAACTAGGGTTAGCGTCAGGACAAGTAGGGTTAGCGTCAGGACAACTAGGGTTAGCGTCAGGACAACTAGGGTTAGCGTCAGGACAACTAGGGTTAGCGTCAGGACAAGTAGGGTTAGCGTCAGGACAACTAGGGTTAGCGTCAGGACAACTAGGGTTAGCGTCAGGACAACTAGGGTTAGCGTCAGGACAAGTAGTGTTAGCGTCAGGACAAGTAGGGTTAGCGTCAGGACAGCTAGGGTTAGCGTCAGGACAGCTAGGGTTAGCGTCAGGACAACTAGGGTTAGCGTCAGGACAACTAGGGTTAGCGTCAGGACAACTAGGGTTAGCGTCAGGACAAGTAGGGTTAGCGTTAGGACAACTAGGGTTAGCGTCAGGACAAGTAGGGTTAGCTTCAGGACAACTAGGGTTAGCGTCAGGACAAGTAGGGTTAGCGTCAGGACAACTAGGGTTAGCGTCAGGACAACTAGGGTTAGCGTCAGGACAAGTAGGGTTAGCGTCAGGACAACTAGGGTTATCGTCAGGACAACTAGGGTTACCGTCAGGACAACTAGGGTTAGCGTCAGGACAACTAGGGTAAGCGTCAGGACAACTAGGGTTAGCGTCAGGACAACTAGGGTTAGCGTCAGGACAAGTAGGGTTAGCGTCAGGACAAGTAGGGTTAGCGTCAGGACAACTAGGGTTAGCGTTAGGACAACTAGGGTTAGCATCAGGACAACTAGGGTTAGCGTCAGGACAACTAGGGTTAGCGTCAGGACAACTAGGGTTAGCGTCAGGACAAGTAGGGTTAGCGTCAGGACAAGTAGGGTTAGCGTCAGGACAACTAGGGTTAGCGTTAGGACAACTAGGGTTAGCGTCAGGACAACTAGGGTTAGCGTCAGGACAACTAGGGTTAGCGTCAGGACAACTAGGGTTAGCGTCAGGACAAGTAGGGTTAGCGTCAGGACAACTAGGGTTAGCGTCAGGACAACTAGGGTTATCGTCAGGACAACTAGGGTTATCGTCAGGACAACTAGGGTTAGCGTCAGGACAAGTAGGGTTAGCGTCAGGACAACTAGGGTTAGCGTCAGGACAACTAGGGTTAGCGTCAGGACAACTAGGGTTTGCGTCAGGACAACTACGGTTAGCGTCAGGACTAGTAGGGTTAGCGTCAGGACAACTAGGGTTAGCGTCAGGACAACTAGGGTTAGCTTCAGGACAACTAGGGTTAGCGTCAGGACAACTAGGGTTAGCGTCAGGACAACTAGGGTTAGCGTCAAGACAACTAGGGTTAGCGTCAGGACAACTAGGGTTTGCGTCAGGACAACTAGGGTTTGCGTCAGGACAACTAGGGTTAGCGTCAGGACAACTAGGGTTAGCGTCAGGACAACTAGGGTTAGCGTCAGGACAACTAGGGTTAGCGCCAGGACAACTAGGGTTAGCGTAAGGACAACTAGGGTTAGCGTCAGGACAACTAGGGTTAGCGCCAGGACAACTAGGGTTAGCGCCAGGACAACTAGGGTTAGCATCAGGACAACTAGAGTTAGCATCAGGACAACTAGAGTTAGCGCCAGGACAACTAGGGTTAGCACCAGGACAACTAGGGTTAGCGTCAGGACAACTAGGGTTAGCTTCAGGACAACTAGGGTTAGCGTCAGGACAACTAGGGTTAGCGTCAGGACAACTAGGGTTAGCGTCTGGACAACTAGGGTTAGCGTCAGGACAAGTAGGGTTAGCGTCAGGACAACTAGGGTTAGCGTCAGGACAACTAGGGTTAGCGTCAGGACAACTAGGGTTAGCGTCAGGACAACTAGGGTTAGCGTCAGGACAACTAGGGTTGGCGTCAGGACAAGTAGGGTTAGCGTCAGGACAACTAGGGTTAGCGTCAGGACAAGTAGGGTTAGCGTCAGGACAACTAGGGTTAGCGTCAGGACAACTAGGGTTAGCGTCAGGACAACTAGGGTTAGCGTCAGGACAACTAGGGCTAGCGTCAGGACAACTAGGGTTAGCGTCAGGACAACTAGGGTTAGCTTCAGGACAACTAGGGTTAGCGTCAGGACAACTAGGGTTAGCGTCAGGACAACTAGGGTTAGCGCCAGGACAACTAGGGTTAGCGTCAGGACAACTAGGGTTAGCGCCAGGACAACTAGGGTTAGCGTCAGGACAACTAGGGTTAGCGCCAGGACAACTAGGGTTAGCGTCAGGACAACTAGGGTTAGCGTCAGGACAACTAGGGTTAGCGTCAGGACAAGTAGGGTTAGCGTCAGGACAACTAGTGTTAGCGTCAGGACAACTAGGGTTAGCATCAGGACAAGTAGGGTTAGAGTCAGGACAACTAGGGTTAGCGTCAGGACAACTAGGGTTAGCGTCAGGACAACTAGGGTTAGCGCCAGGACAACTAGGGTTAGCGCCAGGACAACTAGGGTTAGCGCCAGGACAACTAGGGTTAGCGTCAGGACAACTAGGGTTAGCGTCAGGACAACTAGGGTTAGCGCCAGGACAACTAGGGTTAGCGTCAGGACAACTAGGGTTAGCGTCAGGACAAGTAGGGTTAGCGTCAGGACAACTAGTGTTAGCGTCAGGACAACTAGGGTTAGCATCAGGACAAGTAGGGTTAGAGTCAGGACAACTAGGGTTAGCGTCAGGACAACTAGGGTTAGCGTCAGGACAACTAGGGTTAGTGTCAGGACAAGTAGGGTTAGCATGAGGACAACTAGGGTTAGCGTCAGGACAAGTAGGGTTAGCGTCAATACAAGTAGGGTTAGCGTCAGGACAACTAGGGTTAGCGTCAGGACAACTAGGGTTAGCGTCAGGACAACTAGGGTTAGCGTCAGGACAAGTAGGGTTAGCGTCAGGACAACTAGGTTTAGCGTCAGGACAAGTAGGGTTAGCGTCAGGACAAGTAGGGTTAGCGTCAGGACAACTAGGGTTAGCGTCAGGACAACTAGGATTAGCGTCAGGACAACTAGGGTTAGCGTCAGGACAAGTAGGGTTAGCGTCAGGACAAGTAGGGTTAGCGTCAGGACAAGTAGGGTTAGCGTCAGGACAACTAGGGTTAGCGTCAGGACAACTAGGGTTAGCGTCAGGACAACTAGGGTTAGCGTCAGGACAACTAGGGTTAGCGTCAGGACAACTAGGGTTAGCGTCAGGACAAGTAGGGTTAGCGTCAGGACAACTAGGGTTAGCGTCAGGACAAGTAGGGTTAGCGTCAGGACAACTAGGGTTAGCGTCAGGACAACTAGGGTTAGCGTCAGGACAACTAGGGTTAGCGTCAGGACAACTATGGTTAGCGTCAGGACAACTAGGGTTAGCGTCAGGACAACTAGGGTTAGCGTCAGGACAAGTAGGGTTAGCGTCAGGACAACTAGGGTTAGCGTCAGGACAACTAGGGTTAGCGTCAGGACAACTAGGGTTAGCGTCAGGACAACTAGGGTTAGCGTCAGGACAAGTAGGGTTAGCGTCAGGACAAGTAGGGTTAGCGTCAGGACAAGTAGGGTTAGCGTCAGGACAACTAGGGTTAGCGTCAGGACAACTAGGGTTAGCGTCAGTACAACTAGGGTTAGCGCCAGGACAACTAGGCTTAGCGTCAGGACAACTAGGCTTAGCGTCAGGACAACTAGGGTTAGCGCCAGGACAACTAGGGTTAGCGCCAGGCAACTAGGGTTAGCGCCAGGACAACTATGGTTAGCGTCAGGACAACTAGGGTTAGCGTCAGGACAACTAGGGTTAGCGCCAGGACAACTAGGGTTAGCGTCAGGACAACTAGGGTTAGCGTCAGGACAACTAGGGTTAGCGCCAGGACAACTAGGGTTAGCATCAGGACAACTAGGGTTAGCGCCAGGACAACTAGGGTTAGCGCCAGGACAACTAGGGTTAGCGTCAGGACAACTAGGGTTAGCTTCAGGACAACTAGGGTTAGCGTCAGGACAACTAGGGCTAGCATCAGGACAAGTAGGGTTAGCGTCAGGACAACTAGGGTTAGCGTCAGGACAACTAGGGTTAGCGTCAGGACAACTAGGGTTAGCATCAGGACAACTAGGGTTAGCGTCAGGACAAGTAGGGTTAGCGTCAGGACAAGTAGGGTAAGCGTCAGGACAACTAGGGTTAGCGTCAGGACAACTAGGGTTAGCGTCAGGACAACTAGGGTTAGCGTCAGGACAAGTAGGGTTAGCGTCAGGAAAACTAGGGTTAGCGTCAGAACAACTAGGGTTAGCGTCAGGACAAGTAGGGTTAGCGTCAGGACAACTAGGGTTAGCGTCAGGACAAGTAGGGTTAGCGTCAGGACAACTAGGGTTAGCGTCAGGACAACTAGGGTTAGCGTCAGGACAAGTAGGGTTAGAGTCAGGACAACTAGTGTTAGCGTCAGGACAACTAGGGTTAGCATCAGGACAAGTAGGGTTAGCGTCAGGACAACTAGGGTTAGCGTCAGGACAACTAGGGTTAGCGTCAGGACAACTAGGGTTAGCGCCAGGACAACTAGGGTTAGCGCCAGGACAACTAGGGTTAGCGCCAGGACAACTAGGGTTAGCGTCAGGACAACTAGGGTTAGCGTCAGGACAACTAGGGTTAGCGCCAGGACAACTAGGGTTAGCGTCAGGACAACTAGGGTTAGCGTCAGGACAAGTAGGGTTAGCGTCAGGACAACTAGTGTTAGCGTCAGGACAACTAGGGTTAGCATCAGGACAAGTAGGGTTAGAGTCAGGACAACTAGGGTTAGCGTCAGGACAACTAGGGTTAGCGTCAGGACAACTAGGGTTAGCGTCAGGACAACTAGGGTTAGCGTCAGGACAAGTAGGGTTAGCGTCAATACAAGTAGGGTTAGCGTCAGGACAACTAGGGTTAGCGTCAGGACAACTAGGGTTAGCGTCAGGACAACTAGGGTTAGCGTCAGGACAAGTAGGGTTAGCGTCAGGACAACTAGGTTTAGCGTCAGGACAAGTAGGGTTAGCGTCAGGACAAGTAGGGTTAGCGTCAGGACAACTAGGGTTAGCGTCAGGACAACTAGGGTTAGCGTCAGGACAACTAGGATTAGCGTCAGGACAACTAGGGTTAGCGTCAGGACAAGTAGGGTTAGCGTCAGGACAAGTAGGGTTAGCGTCAGGACAAGTAGGGTTAGCGTCAGGACAAGTAGGGTTAGCGTCAGGACAACTAGGGTTAGCGTCAGGACAAGTAGGGTTAGCGTCAGGACAAGTAGGGTTAGCGTCAGGACAACTAGGGTTAGCGTCAGGACAACTAGGGTTAGCGTCAGGACAACTAGGGTTAGCGTCAGGACAACTAGGGTTAGCGTCAGGACAACTAGGGTTAGCGTCAGGACAACTAGGGTTAGCGTCAGGACAAGTAGGGTTAGCGTCAGGACAAGTAGGGTTAGCGTCAGGACAAGTAGGGTTAGCGTCAGGACAAGTAGGGTTAGCGTCAGGACAACTAGGGTTAGCGTCAGGACAACTAGGGTTAGCGTCAGTACAACTAGGGTTAGCGCCAGGACAACTAGGGTTAGCGTCAGGACAACTAGGCTTAGCGTCAGGACAACTAGGGTTAGCGCCAGGCAACTAGGGTTAGCGCCAGGACAACTATGGTTAGCGTCAGGACAACTAGGGTTAGCGCCAGGACAACTAGGGTTAGCGTCAGGACAACTAGGGTTAGCGTCAGGACAACTAGGGTTAGCGCCAGGACAACTAGGGTTAGCATCAGGACAACTAGGGTTAGCGCCAGGACAACTAGGGTTAGCGCCAGGACAACTAGGGTTAGCGTCAGGACAACTAGGGTTAGCTTCAGGACAACTAGGGTTAGCGTCAGGACAACTAGGGCTAGCGTCAGGACAAGTAGGGTTAGCGTCAGGACAACTAGGGTTAGCGTCAGGACAACTAGGGTTAGCGTCAGGACAAATAGGGTTAGCGTCAGGACAACTAGGGTTAGCATCAGGACAACTAGGGTTAGCGTCAGGACAACTAGGGTTAGCGTCAGGACAAGTAGGGTAAGCGTCAGGACAACTAGGGTTAGCGTCAGGACAACTAGGGTTAGCGTCAGGACAAGTAGGGTTAGCGTCAGGAAAACTAGGGTTAGCGTCAGAACAACTAGGGTTAGCGTCAGGACAAGTAGGGTTAGCGTCAGGACAACTAGGGTTAGCGTCAGGACAAGTAGGGTTAGCGTCAGGACAACTAGGGTTAGCGTCAGGACAACTAGGGTTAGCGTCAGGACAAGTAGGGTTAGAGTCAGGACAACTAGGGTTAGCGTCAGGACAACTAGGGTTAGCGTCAGGACAAGTAGGGTTAGCGTCAGGACAACTAGGGTTAGCGTCAGGACAACTAGGGTTAGCGTCAGGACAAGTAGGGTTAGCGTCAGGACAAGTAGGGTTAGCGTCAGGACAACTAGGGTTAGCGTCAAGACAACTAGGGTTAGCGTCAGGACAAGTAGGGTTAGCGTCAGGACAACTAGGGTAAGCGTCAGGACAAGTAGGGTTAGCGTCAGGACAAGTAGGGTTAGCGTCAGGAAAACTAGGGTTAGCGTCAGGACAACTAGGGTTAGCGTCAGGACAAGTAGGGTTAGCGTCAGGACAACTAGGGTTAGCGTCAGGACAAGTAGGGTTAGCGTCAGGACAACTAGGGTTAGCGTCAGGACAACTAGGGTTAGCGTCAGGACAACTAGGGTTAGCGCCAGGACAACTAGGGTTAGCGTCAGGACAACTAGGGTTAGCGTCAGGACAACTAGGGTTAGCGCCAGGACAACTAGGGTTAGCGTCAGGACAACTAGGGTTAGCGCCAGGACAACTAGGGTTAGCATCAGGACAACTAGGGTTAGCGCCAGGACAACTAGGGTTAGCGCCAGGACAACTAGGGTTAGCGTCAGGACAACTAGGGTTAGCTTCAGGACAACTAGGGTTAGCGTCAGGACAACTAGGGTTAGCGTCAGGACAAGTAGGGTTAGCGTCAGGACAACTAGGGTTAGCGTCAGGACAAATAGGGTTAGCGTCAGGACAACTAGGGTTAGCATCAGGACAACTAGGGTTAGCGTCAGGATAACTAGGGTTAGCGTCAGGACAAGTAGGGTAAGCGTCAGGACAACTAGGGTTAGCGTCAGGACAACTAGGGTTAGCGTCAGGACAACTAGGGTTAGCGTCTGGACAAGTAGGGTTAGCGTCAGGACAACTAGGGTTAGCGTCAGGACAAGTAGGGTTAGCGTCAGGACAACTAGGGTTAGCGTCAGGACAAGTAGGGTTAGAGTCAGGACAACTAGGGTTAGCGTCAGGACAACTAGGGTTAGCGTCAGGACAACTAGGGTTAGGGTCAGGACAACTAGGGTTAGCGTCAGGACAACTAGGGTTAGCGTCAGGACAAGTAGGGTTAGCGTCAGGACAAGTAGGGTTAGCGTCAGGACAACTAGGGTTAGCGTCAGGACAACTAGGGTTAGCGTCAGGACAAGTAGGGTTAGCGTCAGGACAACTAGGGTTAGCGTCAGGACAAGTAGGGTTAGCGTCAGGACAACTAGGGTTAGGGTCAGGACAACTAGGGTTAGCGTCAGGACAAGTAGGGTTAGAGTCAGGACAACTAGGGTTAGCATCAGGACAATTAGGGTTAGCGTCAGGACAACTAGGGTTAGCATCAGGACAACTAGGGTTAGCGTCAGGACAACTAGGGTTAGCGTCAGGACAAGTAGGGTAAGCGTCAGGACAAGTAGGGTTAGCGTCAGGACAAGTAGGGTTAGCGTCAGGACAACTAGGGTTAGCGTCAGGACAACTAGGGTTAGCGTCAGGACAAGTAGGGTTAGCGTCAGGACAACTAGGGTTAGCGTCAGGACAACTAGGGTTAGCGTCAGGACAAGTAGGGTTAGCGTCAGGACAACTAGGGTTAGCGTCAGGACAAGTAGGGTTAGCGTCAGGACAACTAGGGTTAGCGTCAGGACAACTAGGGTTAGCGTCAGGACAACTAGGGTTAGCGTCAGGACAACTAGGGTTAGCGTCAGGACAAGTAGGGTTAGCGTCAGGACAACTAGGGTTAGCGTCAGGACAACTAAGGTTAGCGTCAGGACAACTAGGGTTAGCGTCAGGACAACTAGGGTTAGCGTCAGGACAAGTAGGGTTAGCGTCAGGACAAGTAGGGTTAGCGTCAGGACAGCTAGGGTTAGCGTCAGGACAACTAGGGTTAGCGTCAGGACAACTAGGGTTAGCGTCAGGACAAGTAGGGTTAGCGTCAGGACAACTAGGGTTAGCGTCAGGACAAGTAGGGTTAGCTTCAGGACAACTAGGGTTAGCGTCAGGACAAGTAGGGTTAGCGTCAGGACAACTAGGGTTAGCGTCAGGACAAGTAGGGTTAGCGTCAGGACAACTAGGGTTATCGTCAGGACAACTAGGGTTAGCGTCAGGACAACTAGGGTTAGCGTCAGGACAACTAGGGTTAGCGTCAGGACAACTAGGGTTAGCGTCAGGACAAGTAGGGTAAGCGTCAGGACAACTAGGGTTAGCGTCAGGACAACTAGGGTTAGCGTCAGGACAAGTAGGGTTAGCGTCAGGACAAGTAGGGTTAGCGTCAGGACAACTAGGGTTAGCGTTAGGACAACTAGGGTTAGCATCAGGACAACTAGGGTTAGCGTCAGGACAACTAGGGTTAGCGTCAGGACAACTAGGGTTAGCGTCAGGACAAGTAGGGTTAGCGTCAGGACAACTAGGGTTAGCGTCAGGACAACTAGGGTTAGCGTCAGGACAACTAGGGTTAGCGTCAGGACAAGTAGGGTTAGCGTCAGGACAACTAGGGTTAGCGTCAGGACAACTAGGGTTAGCGTCAGGACAACTAGGGTTAGCGTCAGGACAACTAGGGTTAGCGCCAGGACAACTAGGGTTAGCGTAAGGACAACTAGGGTTAGCGTCAGGACAACTAGGGTTAGCGCCAGGACAACTAGGGTTAGCGCCAGGACAACTAGGGTTAGCGTCAGGACAACTAGGGTTAGCGCCAGGACAACTAGGGTTAGCGTCAGGACAACTAGGGTGTAACATACCTGGCGGCGTCCTTGCATGGTGGTCCATCTCCCACTGTGCAAGAGAGCGCACTTGATCTCCTGTCCAGAATGTCTCTCTGGCTTCCCTCCATGCTGTCTGTTTGTGTCTGTTTCTGCTGCTTAAGGGCGGCGCCCGATCACTTCCTGCTTTTTGTACCTGCTGTGGGTCACGCCCCTTGTGCGTCCTCAGCCTATTGCTGTCTGTCACTTGGTATATAGCTCAGCAGCTCCCTTCTATCCCTGCCTGAGCATAGTGTTTCCTTCAGTGTGTGCTTGCACTCTGAAGGTGCCAGGTCCCGTCTTTGTTTCCTTGTCTGCCTTTCCTGGAGGCTGTATTTCCAGGCCTGTCTGAACTTAGTCCTGTATGTCTCCTGCTTTGCGGTATCAGCTCCCGTGTCTGAACTGTGTCCTGTATGTCTCCTGCTTTGCGGTATCAGCTCCCGTGTCTGAACTGAGTCCTGTATGTCTCCTGCTTTGCGGTATTAGTTCCCGTGTCTGAACTGAGTCCTTTCTGTGTATCTTGTCTGTCCTGTCTGAACACGCTCCTAGCCTGTTCCTCCCGCCTTCTAGGGGCCGATTACCTGGACCCGCTCCTGTATCTTGTCTGTCCTGTCTGAACACGCTCCTTGCCTGTTCGTCCCGCCTCTCTGGGGGCAGTATTCCCAGACCCGCTCCTGTATCCCGCTGCAGTGTCGGTCTCCTCCGTACACTCAGTTCCAGTCTGTACTCTCTCCTATCCTTTACCTGTTTTGCCTCTATGTCCGTTCCCTTCCTTTTTCTGCAGAGTCTGAACTCGTACCTAACTCCTGCCTGTTGTCTCTGTACTCCCGTTTGTGAGTTTGTGGTCCACTCGCTACTTCACTGCAAGTACCCTGTGGGTGTCTGGCTCTGTCTTTCCCTTCCTGTCTGTTCCGTGTGAACAGAGTCCTGTCCTGCCCTGCTTCTGCCCGCTGCTCCGGCAGTCCTGTCCTGCCCTGCTTCTGCCCGCTGCTCCGGCAGTCCTGTCCTGCCCTGCTTCTGCCCGCTGCTCCGGCAGTCCTGTCCTGCCCTGCTTCTGCCCGCTGCTCCGGCAGTCCTGTCCTGCCCTGCCTGTACCCCTCTGCCTGTAATGTTCCTGAGTCCCAGTGTGTACTGGGCCCTATCCCGCCTGTGTTCCTACCTGCTAGTGCCTCCCTGTCTGCACTCTAGCTGTGCTTGCCTGTACCTCCCCTGCCTGCTTACCCGCCTGCCTGCATACCAGTCGTGCCTGCCTATACCCACCAGTCTGTGTGCCAGCCTACCAGTCTGTTCCTGTATTCCCCTGTGTGGGTCAACAGCCGTGTCCGGGGTCTGTCCTGGAGTAGCACCTGGTCCCTCTGCTCGGTTTCTCCTTGGTGCACTGGCGTCGTATGCCGTCGTGCGACCCTGGTCGGATCGGGTGAATACCTAGTTACGCCCCTCCAGGCATTCACTCTCCGGCACGGTCCAGTGGAATCACTACCAATCACACGCACACGCCGCTTAGCCCGGGCGAGTGCATAACATAGGGTTAGCGTCAGGACAACTAGGGTTAGCTTCAGGACAACTAGGGTTAGCGTCAGGACAACTAGGGTTAGCGTCAGGACAACTAGGGTTAGCGTCTGGACAACTAGGGTTAGCGTCAGGACAAGTAGGGTTAGCGTCAGGACAACTAGGGTTAGCGTCAGGACAACTAGGGTTAGCGTCAGGAAAACTAGGGTTAGCGTCAGGACAACTAGGGTTAGCGTCAGGACAACTAGGGTTAGCGTCAGGACAACTAGGGTTAGCGTCAGGACAACTAGGGTTGGCGTCAGGACAAGTAGGGTTAGCGTCAGGACAACTAGGGTTAGCGTCAGGACAAGTAGGGTTAGCGTCAGGACAACTAGGGTTAGCGTCAGGACAACTAGGGTTAGCGTCAGGACAACTAGGGTTAGCGTCAGGACAACTAGGGTTAGCGTCAGGACAACTGGGGTTAGCGCCAGGACAACTAGGGTTAGCGTCAGGACAACTAGGGTTAGCGTCAGGACAACTAGGGTTAGCGTCAGGACAACTAGGGTTAGCGTCAGGACAACTAGGGTTAGCGCCAGGACAACTACGGTTAGCGCCAGGACAACTAGGGTTAGCGCCAGGACAACTAGGGTTAGCGCCAGGACAACTAGGGTTAGCGTCAGGACAACTAGGGTTAGCGTCAGGACAACTAGGGTTAGTGCCAGGACAACTAGGGTTAGCGTCAGGACAACTAGGGTTAGCGTCAGGACAACTAGGGTTAGTGCCAGGACAACTAGGGTTAGCGTCAGGACAACTAGGGTTAGCGTCAGGACAACTAGGGTTAGCGTCCGGACAACTAGGGTTAGCGTCAGGACAACTAGGGTTAGCGTCAGGACAAGTAGGGTTAGCGTCAGGACAACTAGTGTTAGCGTCAGGACAACTAGGGTTAGCGTCAGGACAAGTAGGGTTAGAGTCAGGACAACTAGGGTTAGCGTCAGGACAACTAGGGTTAGCGTCAGGACAACTAGGGTTAGTGTCAGGACAAGTAGGGTTAGCATCAGGAAAACTAGGGTTAGCGTCAGGACAAGTAGGGTTAGAATCAGGACAACTAGGGTTAGCGTCAGGACAACTAGGATTAGCGTCAGGACAACTAGGGTTAGCGTCAGGACAACTAGGGTTAGCGTCAGGACAACTAGGGTTAGCGTCAGGACAAGTAGGGTTAGCGTCAGGACAAGTATTGTTAGCATCAGGACAACTAGGGTTAGCGTCAGGACAACTAGGGTTAGCGTCAGGACAACTAGGGTTAGCGTCAGGACAAGTAGGGTTAGCGTCAGGACAAGTAGGGTTAGCGTCAGGACAGCTAGGGTTAGCGTCAGGACAACTAGGGTTAGCGTCAGGACAACTAGGGTTAGCGTCAGGACAACTAGGGTTAGCGTCAGGACAACTAGGGTTAGCGTCAGGACAAGTAGGGTTAGCGTTAGGACAACTAGGGTTAGCGTCAGGACAAGTAGGGTTAGCTTCAGGACAACTAGGGTTAGCGTCAGGACAAGTAGGGTTAGCGTCAGGACAAGTAGGGTTAGCGTCAGGACAACTAGGGTTAGCGTCAGGACAAGTAGGGTTAGCGTCAGGACAACTAGGGTTAGCGTCAGGACAACTAGGGTTAGCATCAGGACAACTAGGGTTAGCGTCAGAACAACTAGGGTTAGCATCAGGACAACTAGGGTTAGCGTCAGGACAACTAGGGTTAGCGTCAGGACAAGTAGGGTTAGCGTGAGGACAACTAGGGTTAGCGTCAGGACAACTAGGGTTAGCGTCAGGACAACTAGGGTTAGCGTCAGGACAACTAGGGTTAGCATCAGGACAACTAGGGTTAGCGTCAGGAAAACTAGGGTTAGCGTCAGGACAACTAGGGTTAGCGTCAGGACAAGTAGGGTTAGCGTCAGGACAACTAGGGTTAGCGTCAGGACAACTAGGGTTAGCGTCAGGACAACTAGGGTTATCGTCAGGACAACTAGGGTTAGCGTCAGGACAACTAGGGTTAGCGTCAGGACAAGTAGGGTTAGCGTCAGGACAACTAGGGTTAGCGTCAGGACAACTAGGGTTAGCGTCAGGACAACTACGGTTAGCGTCAGGACAAGTAGGGTTAGCGTCAGGACAACTAGGGTTAGCGTCAGGACAACTAGGGTTAGCGTCAGGAAAACTAGGGTTAGCGTCAGGACAACTAGGGTTAGCGTCAGGACAACTAGGGTTAGCGTCAAGACAACTAGGGATAGCGTCAGGACAACTAGGGTTAGCGTCAGGACAACTAGGGTTAGCGTCAGGACAACTAGGGTTAGCGTCAGGACAACTAGGGTTAGCGTCAGGACAACTAGGGTTAGCGTCAGGACAACTAGGGTTAGCGCCAGGACAACTAGGGTTAGCGTAAGGACAACTAGGGTTAGCGTCAGGACAACTAGGGTTAGCGCCAGGACAACTAGGGTTAGCGCCAGGACAACTAGGGTTAGCATCAGGACAACTAGGGTTAGCGCCAGGGCAACTAGGGTTAGCGCCAGGACAACTAGGGTTAGCACCAGGACAACTAGGGTTAGCGTCAGGACAACTAGGGTTAGCTTCAGGACAACTAGGGTTAGCGTCAGGACAACTAGGGTTAGCGTCAGGACAACTAGGGTTAGCGTCAGGACAACTAGGGTTAGCGTCTGGACAACTAGGGTTAGCGTCAGGACAAGTAGGGTTAGCGTCAGGACAACTAGGGTTAGCGTCAGGACAACTAGGGTTAGCGTCAGGAAAACTAGGGTTAGCGTCAGGACAACTAGGGTTAGCGTCAGGACAACTAGGGTTAGCGTCAGGACAACTAGGGTTAGCGTCAGGACAACTAGGGTTGGCGTCAGGACAAGTAGGGTTAGCGTCAGGACAAGTAGGGTTAGCGTCAGGACAACTAGGGTTAGCGTCAGGACAACTAGGGTTAGCGTCAGGACAACTAGGGTTATCGTCAGGACAACTAGGGTTAGCGTCAGGACAACTAGGGTTAGCGTCAGGACAAGTAGGGTTAGCGTCAGGACAAGTAGGGTTAGCGTCAGGACAACTAGGGTTAGCGTCAGGACAACTACGGTTAGCGTCAGGACAAGTAGGGTTAGCGTCAGGACAACTAGGGTTAGCGTCAGGACAACTAGGGTTAGCGTCAGGACAACTAGGGTTAGCGTCAAGACAACTAGGGTTAGCGTCAGGACAACTAGGGTTAGCGTCAGGACAACTAGGGTTAGCGTCAGGACAACTAGGGTTAGCATCAGGACAACTAGGGTTAGCGTCAGGACAACTAGGGTTAGCGTAAGGACAACTAGGGTTAGCATCAGGACAACTAGGGTTAGCGCCAGGACAACTAGGGTTAGCGCCAGGACAACTAGGGTTAGCATCAGGACAACTAGGGTTAGCGCCAGGGCAACTAGGGTTAGCGCCAGGACAACTAGGGTTAGCACCAGGACAACTAGGGTTAGCGTCAGGACAACTAGGGTTAGCTTCAGGACAACTAGGGTTAGCGTCAGGACAACTAGGGTTAGCGTCAGGACAACTAGGGTTAGCGTCAGGACAAGTAGGGTTAGCGTCAGGACAACTAGGGTTAGCGTTAGGACAACTAGGGTTAGCATCAGGACAACTAGGGTTAGCGTCAGAACAACTAGGGTTAGCATCAGGACAACTAGGGTTAGCGTCAGGAAAACTAGGGTTAGCATCAGGACAAGTAGGGTTAGCGTGAGGACAACTAGGGTTAGCGTCAGGACAACTAGGGTTAGCGTCAGGACAACTAGGGTTAGCGTCAGGACAACTAGGGTTAGCGTCAGGACAACTAGGGTTAGCGTCAGGACAACTAGGGTTAGCGTCAGGACAACTAGGGTTAGCGTCAGGACAAGTAGGGTTAGCGTCAGGACAACTAGGGTTAGCGTCAGGACAACTAGGGTTAGCGTCAGGACAACTAGGGTTATCGTCAGGACAACTAGGGTTAGCGTCAGGACAACTAGGGTTAGCGTCAGGACAAGTAGGGTTAGCGTCAGGACAACTAGGGTTAGCGTCAGGACAACTAGGGTTAGCGTCAGGACAAGTAGGGTTAGCGTCAGGACAACTAGGGTTAGCGTCAGGACAACTAGGGTTAGCGTCAGGACAACTAGGGTTAGCGTCAGGACAACTAGGGTTAGCGTCAGGACAACTAGGGTTAGCGTCAAGACAACTAGGGTTAGCGTCAGGACAACTAGGGTTAGCGTCAGGACAACTAGGGTTAGCGTCAGGACAACTAGGGTTAGCGTCAGGACAACTAGGGTTAGCGTCAGGACAACTAGGGTTAGCGCCAGGACAACTAGGGTTAGCGTAAGGACAACTAGGGTTAGCATCAGGACAACTAGGGTTAGCGCCAGGACAACTAGGGTTAGCGCCAGGACAACTAGGGTTAGCGTCAGGACAACTAGGGTTAGCGCCAGGGCAACTAGGGTTAGCGCCAGGACAACTAGGGTTAGCACCAGGACAACTAGGGTTAGCACCAGGACAACTAGGGTTAGCGTCAGGACAACTAGGGTTAGCGTCAGGACAACTAGGGTTAGCGTCAGGACAACTAGGGTTAGCGTCTGGACAACTAGGGTTAGCGTCAGGACAAGTAGGGTTAGCGTCAGGACAACTAGGGATAGCGTCAGGACAACTAGGGTTAGCGTCAGGAAAACTAGGGTTAGCGTCAGGACAACTAGGGTTAGCGTCAGGACAACTAGGGTTAGCGTCAGGACAAGTAGGGTTGGCGTCAGGACAAGTAGGGTTAGCGTCAGGACAACTAGGGTTAGCGTCAGGACAACTAGGGTTAGCGTCAGGACAACTAGGGTTAGCGTCAGGACAACTAGGGTTAGCGTCAGGACAACTAGGGTTAGCGCCAGGACAACTAGGGTTAGCGTCAGGACAACTAGGGTTAGCGTCAGGACAACTAGGGTTAGCGTCAGGACAACTAGGGTTAGCGCCAGGACAACTAGGGTTAGCGCCAGGACAACTAGGGTTAGCGCCAGGACAACTAGGGTTAGCGTCAGGACAACTAGGGTTAGCGGCAGGACAACTAGGGTTAGCGTCAGGACAACTAGGGTTAGCGTCAGGACAACTAGGGTTAGCGTCAGGACAAGTAGGGTTAGCGTCAGGACAAGTAGGGTTAGCGTCAGGACAACTAGGGTTAGCTTCAGGACAACTAGGGTTAGCGTCAGGACAAGTAGGGTTAGAGTCAGGACAACTAGGGTTAGCGTCAGGACAACTAGGGTTAGCGTCAGGACAACTAGGGTTAGCGTCAGGACAAGTAGGGTTAGCGTCAGGACAACTAGGGTTAGCGTCAGGACAAGTAGGGTTAGCGTCAGGACAACTAGGGTTAGCGTCAGGACAACTAGGGTTAGCGTCAGGACAACTAGGGTTAGCGTCAGGACAACTAGGGTTAGCGTCAGGACAAGTAGGGTTAGCGTCAGGACAACTAGGGTTAGCGTCAGGACAACTAGGGTTAGCGCCAGGACAACTAGGGTTAGCGTCAGGACAACTAGGGTTAGCGTCCGGACAACTAGGGTTAGCGTCAGGACAACTAGGGTTAGCGTCAGGACAAGTAGGGTTAGCGTCAGGACAACTAGTGTTAGCGTCAGGACAACTAGGGTTAGCGTCAGGACAACTAGGGTTAGAGTCAGGACAAGTAGGGTTAGCGTCAGGACAACTAGGGTTAGCGTCAGGACAACTAGGGTTAGCGTCAGGACAACTAGGGTTAGCGTCAGGACAAGTAGGGTTAGCGTCAGGACAAGTAGGGTTAGCGTCAGGACAACTAGGGTTAGCGTCAGGACAACTAGGGTTAGCGTCAGGACAACTAGGGTTAGCGTCAGGACAACTAGGATTAGCGTCAGGACAACTAGGGTTAGCGTCAGGACAAGTAGGTTTAGCGTCAGGACAACTAGGGTTAGCGTCAGGACAACTAGGGTTAGCGTCAGGACAAGTAGGGTTAGCGTCAGGACAACTAGGGTTAGCGTCAGGACAACTAGGGTTAGCGTCAGGACAACTAGGATTAGCGTCAGGACAACTAGGGTTAGCGTCAGGACAACTAGGGTTAGCGTCAAGACAACTAGGGTTAGCGTCAGGACAACTAGGGTTAGCGTCAGGACAACTAGGGTTAGCGCCAGGACAACTAGGGTTAGCGTAAGGACAACTAGGGTTAGCATCAGGACAACTAGGGTTAGCGCCAGGACAACTAGGGTTAGCGCCAGGACAACTAGGGTTAGCATCAGGACAACTAGGGTTAGCGCCAGGGCAACTAGGGTTAGCGCCAGGACAACTAGGGTTAGCACCAGGACAACTAGGGTTAGCTTCAGGACAACTAGGGTTAGCGTCAGGACAACTAGGGTTAGCGTCAGGACAACTAGGGTTAGCGTCTGGACAACTAGGGTTAGCGTCAGGACAAGTAGGGTTAGCGTCAGGACAACTAGGGTTAGCGTCAGGAAAACTAGGGTTAGCGTCAGGACAACTAGGGTTAGCGTCAGGACAACTAGGGTTAGCGTCAGGACAACTAGGGTTAGCGTCAGGACAACTAGGGTTGGCGTCAGGACAACTAGGGTTAGCGTCAGGACAACTAGGGTTAGCGTCAGGACAACTAGGGTTAGCGTCAGGACAAGTAGGGTTAGAGTCAGGACAACTAGGGTAACTAGGGTTAGCGTCAGGACAACTAGGGTTAGCGTCAGGACAAGTAGGGTTAGCGTCAGGACAACTAGGGTTAGCGTCAGGACAAGTAGGGTTAGCGTCAGGACAACTAGGGTTAGCGTCAGGACAACTAGGGTTAGCGTCAGGACAACTAGGATTAGCGTCAGGACAACTAGGGTTAGCATCAGGACAAGTAGGTTTAGCGTCAGGACAACTAGGGTTAGCGTCAGGACAACTAGGGTTAGCGTCAGGACAAGTAGGGTTAGCGTCAGGACAACTAGGGTTAGCGTCAGGACAACTAGGGTTAGCGTCAGGACAACTAGGATTAGCGTCAGGACAACTAGGGTTAGCGTCAGGACAACTAGGGTTAGCGTCAAGACAACTAGGGTTAGCGTCAGGACAACTAGGGTTAGCGTCAGGACAACTAGGGTTAGCGCCAGGACAACTAGGGTTAGCGTAAGGACAACTAGGGTTAGCATCAGGACAACTAGGGTTAGCGCCAGGACAACTAGGGTTAGCGCCAGGACAACTAGGGTTAGCATCAGGACAACTAGGGTTAGCGCCAGGGCAACTAGGGTTAGCGCCAGGACAACTAGGGTTAGCACCAGGACAACTAGGGTTAGCTTCAGGACAACTAGGGTTAGCGTCAGGACAACTAGGGTTAGCGTCAGGACAACGAGGGTTAGCGTCTGGACAACTAGGGTTAGCGTCAGGACAAGTAGGGTTAGCGTCAGGACAACTAGGGTTAGCGTCAGGACAACTAGGGTTAGCGTCAGGAAAACTAGGGTTAGCGTCAGGACAACTAGGGTTAGCGTCAGGACAACTAGGGTTAGCGTCAGGACAACTAGGGTTAGCGTCAGGACAACTAGGGTTGGCGTCAGGACAACTAGGGTTGGCGTCAGGACAACTAGGGTTAGCGTCAGGACAACTAGGGTTAGCGTCAGGACAACTAGGGTTAGCGTCAGGACAACTAGGGTTAGCGTCAGGACAACTAGGGTTAGCGTCAGGACAACTAGGGTTAGCGCCAGGACAACTAGGGTTAGCGTCAGGACAACTAGGGTTAGCGTCAGGACAACTAGGGTTAGCGCCAGGACAACTAGGGTTAGCGCCAGGACAACTAGGGTTAGCGCCAGGACAACTAGGGTTAGCGTCAGGACAACTAGGGTTAGCGTCAGGACAACTAGGGTTAGCGTCAGGACAAGTAGGGTTAGCGTCAGGACAACTAGGGTTAGCGTCAGGACAAGTAGGGTTAGCGTCAGGACAAGTAGGGTTAGAGTCAGGACAACTAGGGTTAGCGTCAGGACAACTAGGGTTAGCGTCAGGACAACTAGGGTTAGCGTCAGGACAAGTAGGGTTAGCGTCAGGACAACTAGGGTTAGCGTCAGGACAACTAGGGTTAGCGTCAGGACAAGTAGGGTTAGCGTCAGGACAACTAGGGTTAGCGTCAGGACAACTAGGGTTAGCTTCAGGACAACTAGGGTTAGCGTCAGGACAACTAGGGTTAGCGTCAGGACAACTAGGGTTAGCGTCAGGACAAGTAGGGTTAGCGTCAGGACAAGTAGGGTTAGCGTCAGGACAACTAGGGTTAGCGTCAGGACAACTAGGGTTAGCGTCAGGACAACTAGGGTTAGCGTCAGGACAACTAGGGTTGGCGTCAGGACAACTAGAGTTGGCGTCAGGACAAGTAGGGTTAGCGTCAGGACAACTAGGGTTAGCGTCAGGACAAGTAGGGTTAGCGTCAGGACAAGTAGGGTTAGCGTCAGGACAACTAGGGTTAGCGTCAGGACAACTAGGGTTAGCGTCAGGACAACTAGGGTTAGCGCCAGGACAACTAGGGTTAGCGTCAGGACAACTAGGGTTAGCGTCAGGACAACTAGGGTTAGCGTCAGGACAACTAGGGTTAGCGCCAGGACAACTAGGGTTAGCGCCAGGACAACTAGGGTTAGCGCCAGGACAACTAGGGTTAGCGTCAGGACAACTAGGGTTAGCGTCAGGACAACTAGGGTTAGCGTCAGGACAAGTAGGGTTAGCGTCAGGACAACTAGTGTTAGCGTCAGGACAACTAGGGTTAGAGTCAGGACAAGTAGGGTTAGCGTCAGGACAACTAGGGTTAGCGTCAGGACAACTAGGGTTAGCGTCAGGACAAGTAGGGTTAGCGTCAGGACAACTAGGGTTAGCGTCAGGACAAGTAGGGTTAGCGTCAGGACAAGTAGGGTTAGCGTCAGGACAAGTAGGGTTAGCGTCAGGACAACTAGGGTTAGCGTCAGGACAACTAGGGTTAGCGTCAGGACAACTAGGGTTAGCGTCAGGACAAGTAGGGTTAGCGTCAGGACAACTAGGGTTAGCGTCAAGACAACTAGGGTTAGCGTCAGGACAACTAGGGTTAGCGTCAGGACAACTAGGGTTAGCGTCAGGACAAGTAGGGTTAGCGTCAGGACAAGTAGGGTTAGCGTCAGGACAACTAGGGTTAGCGTCAGGACAACTAGGGTTAGCGTCAGGACAACTAGGGTTAGCGTCAGGACAAGTAGAGTTAGCGTCAGGACAACTAGGGTTAGCGTCAGGACAACTAGGGTTAGCGTCAGGACAAGTAGGGTTAGCGTCAGGACAAGTAGGGTTAGCGTCAGGACAAGTAGGGTTAGCGTCAGGACAAGTAGGGTTAGCGTCAGGACAACTAGGGTTAGCGTCAGGACAACTAGGGTTAGCGTCAGGACAACTAGGGTTAGCGTCAGTACAACTAGGGTTAGCGCCAGGACAACTAGGGTTAGCATCAGGTCAACTAGGCTTAGCGTCAGGACAACTAGGGTTAGCGCCAGGACAACTAGGGTTAGCGCCAGGACAACTAGGGTTAGCGTCAGGACAACTAGGGTTAGCGCCAGGACAACTAGGGTTAGCGCCAGGACAACTAGGGTTAGCGTCAGGACAACTAGGGTTAGCGCCAGGACAACTAGGGTTAGCATCAGGACAACTAGGGTTAGCGCCAGGACAACTAGGGTTAGCGCCAGGACAACTAGGGTTAGCGCCAGGACAACTAGGGTTAGCGTCAGGACAACTAGGGTTAGCTTCAGGACAACTAGGGTTAGCGTCAGGACAACTAGGGTTAGCGTCTGGACAACTAGGGTTAGCGTCAGGACAAGTAGGGTTAGCGTCAGGACAACTAGGGTTAGCGTCAGGACAACTAGGGTTAGCGTCAGGAAAACTAGGGTTAGCGTCAGGACAAGTAGGGTTAGCGTCAGGACAAGTAGGGTTAGCGTCAGGACAAGTAGGGTTAGCGTCAGGACAAGTAGGGTTAGCGTCAGGACAACTAGAGTTAGCGTCAGGACAAGTAGGGTTAGCGTCAGGACAACTAGGGTTAGCGTCAGGACAACTAGGGTTAGCGTCAGGACAACTAGGGTTAGCGTCAGGACAACTAGGGTTAGCGTCAGGACAACTAGGGTTAGCGCCAGGACAACTAGGGTTAGCGTCAGGACAACTAGGGTTAGCGTCAGGACAACTAGGGTCAGCGCCAGGACAACTAGGGTTAGCGCCAGGACAACTAGGGTTAGCGCCAGGACAACTAGGGTTAGCGTCAGGACAACTAGGGTTTGCGCCAGGACAACTAGGGTTAGCGTCAGGACAACTAGGGTTAGCGTCAGGACAACTAGGGTTAGCGTCAGGACAAGTAGGGTTAGCGTCAGGACAACTAGGGTTAGCGTCAGGACAAGTAGGGTTAGAGTCAGGACAACTAGGGTTAGCGTCAGGACAACTAGGGTTAGCGTCAGGACAACTAGGGTTAGCGTCAGGACAAGTAGGGTTAGCATCAGGACAACTAGGGTTAGCGTCAGGACAAGTAGGGTTAGCGTCAGGACAAGTAGGGTTAGCGTCAGGACAACTAGGGTTAGCGTCAGGACAACTAGGGTTAGCGTCAGGACAACTAGGGTTAGCGTCAGGACAAGTAGGGTTAGCGTCAGGACAAGTAGGGTTAGCGTCAGGACAACTAGGGTTAGCGTCAGGACAACTAGGATTAGCGTCAGGACAAGTAGGGTTAGCGTCAGGACAACTAGGGTTAGCGACAGGACAACTAGGGTTAGCGTCAGGACAACTAGGGTTAGCGTCAGGACAACTAGGGTCAGCGCCAGGACAACTAGGGTCAGCGTCAGGACAACTAGGGTCAGCGTCAGGACAACTAGGGTCAGCGTCAGGACAACTAGGGTCAGCGCCAGGACAACTAGGGTTAGCGCCAGGACAACTAGGGTTAGCGCCAGGACAACTAGGGTTAGCGTCAGGACAACTAGGGTTTGCGCCAGGACAACTAGGGTTAGCGTCAGGACAACTAGGGTTAGCGTCAGGACAAGTAGGGTTAGCGTCAGGACAACTAGTGTTAGCGTCAGGACAACTAGGGTTAGCGTCAGGACAAGTAGGGTTAGAGTCAGGACAACTAGGGTTAGCATCAGGACAACTAGGGTTAGCGTCAGGACAACTAGGGTTAGCGTAAGGACAAGTAGGGTTAGCGTCAGGACAACTAGGGTTAGCGTCAGGACAAGTAGGGTTAGCGTCAGGACAAGTAGGGTTAGCGTCAGGACAACTAGGGTTAGCGTCAGGACAACTAGGGTTAGCGTCAGGACAACTAGGGTTAGCGTCAGGACAACTAGGGTTAGCGTCAGGACAACTAGGATTAGCGTCAGGACAAGTAGGGTTAGCGTCAGGACAACTAGGGTTAGCGTCAGGACAACTAGGGTTAGCGTCAGGACAACTAGGGTTAGCGTCAGGACAAGTAGGGTTAGCGTCAGGACAAGTAGGGTTAGCGTCAGGACAAGTAGGGTTAGCGTCAGGACAACTAGGGTTAGCGTCAGGACAACTAGGGTTAGCGCCAGGACAACTAGGGTTAGCGCCAGGACAACTAGGGTTAGCGCCAGGACAACTAGGGTTAGCGCCAGGACAACTAGGGTTAGCGTCAGGACAACTAGGGTTAGAGTCAGGACAACTAGGGTTAGCGCCAGGACAACTAGGGTTAGCGTCAGGACAACTAGGGTTAGCGTCAGGACAACTAGGGTTAGCGTCAGGACAACTAGGGTTAGCGTCAGGACAACTAGGATTAGCGTCAGGACAAGTAGGGTTAGCGTCAGGACAACTAGGGTTAGCGTCAGGACAACTAGGGTTAGCGTCAGGACAACTAGGGTTAGCGTCAGGACAAGTAGGGTTAGCGTCAGGACAACTAGGGTTAGCGTCAGGACAAGTAGGGTTAGCGTCAGGACAACTAGGGTTAGCGTCAGGACAACTAGGGTTAGCGTCAGGACAACTAGGGTTAGCGTCAGGACAACTAGGGTTAGCGCCAGGACAACTAGGGTTAGCGCCAGGACAACTAGGGTTAGCGCCAGGACAACTAGGGTTAGCGTCAGGACAACTAGGGTTAGAGTCAGGACAACTAGGGTTAGCGCCAGGACAACTAGGGTTAGCGTCAGGACAACTAGGGTTAGCGTCAGGACAACTAGGGTTAGCGTCAGGACAACTAGGGGTAGCGTCAGGACAAGTAGGGTTAGCGTCAGGACAACTAGTGTTAGCGTCAGGACAACTAGGGTTAGCGTCAGGACAAGTAGGGTTAGAGTCAGGACAACTAGGGTTAGCGTCAGGACAACTAGGGTTAGCGTCAGGACAAGTAGGGTTAGCGTCAGGACAAGTAGGGTTAGCGTCAGGACAAGTAGGGTTAGCGTCAGGACAAGTAGGGTTAGCGTCAGGACAACTAGGGTTAGCGTCAGGACAAGTAGGGTTAGCGTCAGGACAACTAGGGTTAGCGTCAGGACAAGTAGGGTTAGCGTCAGGACAAGTAGGGTTAGCGTCAGGACAACTAGGGTTAGCGTCAGGACAACTAGGGGTAGCGTCAGGACAACTAGGGTTAGCGTCAGGACAACTAGGAATAGCGTCAGGACAACTAGGGTTAGCGTCAGGACAACTAGGGTTAGCGTCAGGACAAGTAGGGTTAGCGTCAGGACAAGTAGGGTTAGCGTCAGGACAACTAAGGTTAGCGTCAGGACAACTAGGGTTAGCGTCAGGACAACTAGGGTTAGCGTCAGGACAACTAGGGTTAGCGTCAGGACAACTAGGGTTAGCGTCAGGACAACTAGGGTTAGCGTCAGGACAACTAGGGTTAGCGTCAGGACAACTAGGGATAGCGTCAGGACAAGTAGGGTTAGCGTCAGGACAAGTAGGGTTAGCGTCAGGACAAGTAGGGTTAGCGTCAGGACAACTAGGGTTAGCGTCAGGACAACTAGGGATAGCGTCAGGACAAGTAGGGTTAGCGTCAGGACAAGTAGGGTTAGCGTCAGGACAACTAGGGTTAGCGTCAGGACAACTAGGGTTAGCGTCAGGACAACTAGGGTTAGCGTCAGTACAACTAGGGTTAGCGCCAGGACAACTAGGGTTAGCGTCAGGACAACTAGGCTTAGCGTCAGGACAACTAGGGTTAGCGCCAGGACAACTAGGGTTAGCGCCAGGACAACTAGGGTTAGCGTCAGGACAACTAGGGTTAGCGCCAGGACAACTAGGGTTAGCGCCAGGACAACTAGGGTTAGCGTCAGGACAACTAGGGTTAGCGCCAGGACAACTAGGGTTAGCATCAGGACAACTAGGGTTAGCGCCAGGACAAGTAGGGTTAGCGCCAGGACAACTAGGGTTAGCGTCAGGACAACTAGGGTTAGCTTCAGGACAACTAGGGTTAGCGTCAGGACAACTAGGGTTAGAGTCAGGACAACTAGGGTTAGCGCCAGGACAACTAGGGATAGCGTCAGGACAACTAGGGTTAGCGTCAGGACAACTAGGGTTAGCGTCAGGACAACTAGGGTTAGCGTCAGGACAACTAGGGTTAGCGTCAGGACAAGTAGGGTTAGCGTCAGGACAACTAGTGTTAGCGTCAGGACAACTAGGGTTAGCGTCAGGACAAGTAGGGTTAGAGTCAGGACAACTAGGGTTAGCGTCAGGACAACTAGGGTTAGCGTCAGGACAAGTAGGGTTAGCGTCAGGACAAGTAGGGTTAGCGTCAGGACAAGTAGGGTTAGCGTCAGGACAAGTAGGGTTAGCGTCAGGACAAGTAGGGTTAGCGTCAGGACAACTAGGGTTAGCGTCAGGACAACTAGGGTTAGCGTCAGGACAACTAGGGTTAGCATCAGGACAAGTAGGGTTAGCGTCAGGACAACTAGGGTTAGCGTCAGGACAAGTAGGGTTAGCGTCAGGACAAGTAGGGTTAGCGTCAGGACAACTAGGGGTAGCGTCATGACAACTAGGGTTAGCGTCAGGACAACTAGGGTTAGCGTCAGGACAACTAGGGTTAGCGTCAGGACAACTAGGGTTAGCGTCAGGACAAGTAGGGTTAGCGTCAGGACAAGTAGGGTTAGCGTCAGGACAACTAGGGTTAGCGTCAGGACAACTAGGGTTAGCGTCAGGACAACTAGGGTTAGCGTCAGGACAAGTAGGGTTAGCGTCAGGACAACTAGGGTTAGCGTCAGGACAACTAGGGTTAGCGCCAGGACAACTAGGGTTAGCGTCAGGACAACTAGGGTTAGCGCCAGGACAACTAGGGTTAGCGCCAGGACAACTAGGGTTAGCGTCAGGACAACTAGGGTTAGCTTCAGGACAACTAGGGTTAGCGCCAGGACAACTAGGGTTAGCGTCAGGACAACTAGGGTTAGCGTCTGGACAACTAGGGTTAGCGTCAGGACAAGTAGGGTTAGCGTCAGGACAACTAGGGTTAGCGTCAGGACAACTAGGGTTAGCGTCAGGACAAGTAGGGTTAGCGTCAGGACAACTAGGGTTAGCGTCAGGACAACTAGGGTTAGCGTCAGGACAACTAGGGTTAGCGTCAGGACAACTAGGGTTAGCGCCAGGACAACTAGGGTTAGCGCCAGGACAACTAGGGTTAGCGCCAGGACAACTAGGGTTAGCGTCAGGACAACTAGGGTTAGCGTCAGGACAACTAGGGTTAGCGTCAGGACAACTAGGGTTAGCGTCAGGACAACTAGGGTTAGCGCCAGGACAACTAGGGTTAGCGCCAAGACAACTAGGGTTAGCGCCAGGACAACTAGGGTTAGCGCCAGGACAACTAGGGTTAGCGTCAGGACAACTAGGGTTAGCGTCAGGACAACTAGGGTTAGCGTCAGAACAAGTAGGGTTAGCGTCAGGACAACTAGTGTTAGCGTCAGGACAACTAGGGTTAGCGTCAGGACAAGTAGGGTTAGCGTCAGGACAACTAGGGTTAGCGTCAGGACAACTAGGGTTAGCGTCAGGACAAGTAGGGTTAGCGTCAGGACAACTAGGGTTAGCGTCAGGACAACTAGGGTTAGCGTCAGGACAACTAGGGTTAGCGTCAGGACAACTAGGGATAGCGTCAGGACAACTAGGGTTAGCGTCAGGACAACTAGGGTTAGCGTCAGGACAAGTAGGGTTAGCGTCAGGACAACTAGGGTTAGCGTCAGGACAACTAGGATTAGCGTCAGGACAAGTAGGGTTAGCGTCAGGACAACTAGGGTTAGCGTCAGGACAACTAGGGTTAGCGTCAGGACAAGTAGGGTTAGCGTCAGGACAACTAGGGTTAGCGTCAGGACAAGTAGGGTTAGCGTCAGGACAAGTAGGGTTAGCGTCAGGACAACTAGGGTTAGCGTCAGGACAACTAGGGTTAGCGTCAGGACAGCTAGGGTTAGCGTCAGGACAACTAGGGTTAGCGTCAGGACAAGTAGGGTTAGCGTCAGGACAACTAGGGTTAGCGTCAGGACAACTAGGGTTAGCGTCAGGACAAGAAGGGTTAGCGTCAGGACAACTAGGGTTAGCGTCAGGACAACTAGGGTTAGCGTCAGGACAAGTAGGGTAAGCGTCAGGACAACTAGGGTTAGCGTCAGGACAAGTAGGGTTAGCGTTAGGACAACTAGGGTTAGCGTCAGGACAAGTAGGGTTAGCTTCAGGACAACTAGGGTTAGCATCAGGACAACTAGGGTTAGCGTCAGGACAACTAGGGTTAGCGTCAGGACAACTAGGGTTAGCGTCAGGACAAGTAGGGTTAGCGTCAGGACAACTAGGGTTAGCGTCAGGACAACTAGGGTTAGCGTCAGGACAACTAGGGTTAGCGTCAGGACAAGTAGGGTTAGCGTCAGGACAACTAGGGTTAGCGTCAGGACAACTAGGGTTAGCGTCAGGACAAGTAGGGTTAGCGTCAGGACAACTAGGGTTAGCGTCAGGACAACTAGGGTTAGCGTCAGGACAACTAGGGTTAGCGTCAGGACAACTACGGTTAGCGTCAGGACAACTAGGGTTAGCGTCAGGACAAGTAGGGTTAGCGTTAGGACAACTAGGGTTAGCGTCAGGACAAGTAGGGTTAGCTTCAGGACAACTAGGGTTAGCGTCAGGACAAGTAGGGTTAGCGTCAGGACAACTAGGGTTAGCGTCAGGACAACTAGGGTTAGCGTCAGGACAACTAGGGTTAGCGTCAGGACAACTAGGGTTAGCGTCAGGACAAGTAGGATAAGCGTCAGGACAACTAGGGTTAGCGTCAGGACAACTAGGGTTAGCGTCAGGACAAGTAGGGTTAGCGTCAGGACAAGTAGGGTTAGCGTCAGGACAACTAGGGTTAGCGTCAGGACAACTAGGGTTAGCGTCAGGACAACTAGGGTTAGCGTCAGGACAACTAGGGTTAGCGTCAGGAAAAGTAGGGTTAGCGTCAGGACAACTAGGGTTAGCGTCAGGACAAGTAGGGTTAGCGTGAGGACAACTAGGGTTAGCGTCAGGACAAGTAGGGTTAGCGTCAGGACAAGTAGGGTTAGCGTCAGGACAACTAGGGTTAGCGTCAGGACAAGTAGGGAAAGCGTCAGGACAACTAGGGTTAGCGTCAGGACAACTAGGGTTAGCGTCAGGGCAACTAGGGTTAGCGTCAGGACAAGTAGGGTAAGCGTCAGGACAACTAGGGTTAGCGTCAGGACAAGTAGGGTAGGCGTCAGGACAAGTAGGGTTAGCGTCAGGACAACTAGGATTAGCGTCAGGATAACTAGGGTTAGCGTCAGGACAACTAGGGTTAGAGTCAGGACAACTAGGGTTAGCGTCAGGACAAGTAGGGTTAGCGTCAGGACAAGTAGGGTTAGCGTCAGGACAACTAGGGTTAGCGTCAGGACAACTAGGGTTAGCGTCAGGACAACTTGGGTTAGCGTCAGGACAAGTAGGGTTAGCGTCAGGACAAGTAGGGTTAGCGTCAGGACAACTAGGGTTAGCGTCAGGACAAGTAGGGTTAGCGTCAGGACAAGTAGGGTTAGCGTCAGGACAAGTAGGTTTAGCGTCAGGACAAGTAGGGTTAGCGTCAGGAAAACTAGGGTTAGCGTCAGGACAACTAGGGTTAGCGTCAGGACAACTAGGGTTAGCGTCAGGACAACTAGGGTTAGCGTCAGGACAACTAGGGTTAGCGTCAGGACAACTAGGGTTAGCGCCAGGACAACTAGGGTTAGCGCCAAGACAACTAGGGTTAGCGCCAGGACAACTAGGGTTAGCGCCAGGACAACTAGGGTTAGCGTCAGGACAACTAGGGTTAGCGTCAGGACAAGTAGGGTTAGCGTCAGGACAACTAGGGTTAGCGTCAGGACAACTAGGGTTAGCGCCAGGACAACTAGGGTTAGCGTCAGGACAACTAGGGTTAGCGCCAGGACAACTAGGGTTAGCGCCAGGACAACTAGGGTTAGCGTCAGGACAACTAGGGTTAGCTTCAGGACAACTAGGGTTAGCGCCAGGACAACTAGGGTTAGCGTCAGGACAACTAGGGTTAGCGTCTGGACAACTAGGGTTAGCGTCAGGACAAGTAGGGTTAGCGTCAGGACAACTAGGGTTAGCGTCAGGACAACTAGGGTTAGCGTCAGGACAAGTAGGGTTAGCGTCAGGACAACTAGGGTTAGCGTCAGGACAACTAGGGTTAGCGTCAGGACAACTAGGGTTAGCGTCAGGACAACTAGGGTTAGCGCCAGGACAACTAGGGTTAGCGCCAGGACAACTAGGGTTAGCGCCAGGACAACTAGGGTTAGCGTCAGGACAACTAGGGTTAGCGTCAGGACAACTAGGGTTAGCGTCAGGACAACTAGGGTTAGCGTCAGGACAACTAGGGTTAGCGCCAGGACAACTAGGGTTAGCGCCAAGACAACTAGGGTTAGCGCCAGGACAACTAGGGTTAGCGCCAGGACAACTAGGGTTAGCGTCAGGACAACTAGGGTTAGCGTCAGAACAAGTAGGGTTAGCGTCAGGACAACTAGGGTTAGCGTCAGGACAAGTAGGGTTAGCGTCAGGACAACTAGGGTTAGCGTCAGGACAACTAGGGTTAGCGTCAGGACAACTAGGGTTAGCGTCAGGACAACTAGGGATAGCGTCAGGACAACTAGGGTTAGCGTCAGGACAAGTAGGGTTAGCGTCAGGACAACTAGGGTTAGCGTCAGGACAACTAGGATTAGCGTCAGGACAAGTAGGGTTAGCGTCAGGACAACTAGGGTTAGCGTCAGGACAACTAGGGTTAGCGTCAGGACAAGTAGGGTTAGCGTCAGGACAACTAAGGTTAGCGTCAGGACAAGTAGGGTTAGCGTCAGGACAACTAGGGTTAGCGTCAGGACAACTAGGGTTAGCGTCAGGACAACTAGGGTTAGCGTCAGGACAGCTAGGGTTAGCGTCAGGACAACTAGGGTTAGCGTCAGGACAAGTAGGGTTAGCGTCAGGACAACTAGGGTTAGCGTCAGGACAACTAGGGTTAGCGTCAGGACAACTAGGGTTAGCGTCAGGACAAGAAGGGTTAGCGTCAGGACAACTAGGGTTAGCGTCAGGACAACTAGGGTTAGCGTCAGGACAAGTAGGGTAAGCGTCAGGACAACTAGGGTTAGCGTCAGGACAAGTAGGGTTAGCGTTAGGACAACTAGGGTTAGCGTCAGGACAAGTAGGGTTAGCTTCAGGACAACTAGGGTTAGCATCAGGACAACTAGGGTTAGCGTCAGGACAACTAGGGTTAGCGTCAGGACAAGTAGGGTTAGCGTCAGGACAACTAGGGTTAGCGTCAGGACAACTAGGGTTAGCGTCAGGACAACTAGGGTTAGCGTCAGGACAAGTAGGGTTAGCGTCAGGACAACTAGGGTTAGCGTCAGGACAACTAGGGTTAGCGTCAGGACAAGTAGGGTTAGCGTCAGGACAACTAGGGTTAGCGTCAGGACAACTAGGGTTAGCGTCAGGACAACTACGGTTAGCGTCAGGACAACTAGGGTTAGCGTCAGGACAAGTAGGGTTAGCGTTAGGACAACTAGGGTTAGCGTCAGGACAAGTAGGGTTAGCTTCAGGACAACTAGGGTTAGCGTCAGGACAAGTAGGGTTAGCGTCAGGACAACTAGGGTTAGCGTCAGGACAACTAGGGTTAGCGTCAGGACAACTAGGGTTAGCGTCAGGACAACTAGGGTTAGCGTCAGGACAAGTAGGATAAGCGTCAGGACAACTAGGGTTAGCGTCAGGACAACTAGGGTTAGCGTCAGGACAAGTAGGGTTAGCGTCAGGATAAGTAGGGTTAGCGTCAGGACAACTAGGGTTAGCGTCAGGACAACTAGGGTTAGCGTCAGGACAACTAGGGTTAGCGTCAGGAAAAGTAGGGTTAGCGTCAGGACAACTAGGGTTAGCGTCAGGACAAGTAGGGTTAGCGTGAGGACAACTAGGGTTAGCGTCAGGACAAGTAGGGTTAGCGTCAGGACAAGTAGGGTTAGCGTCAGGACAAGTAGGGTTAGCGTCAGGACAAGTAGGGAAAGCGTCAGGACAACTAGGGTTAGCGTCAGGACAACTAGGGTTAGCGTCAGGACAACTAGGGTTAGCGTCAGGACAAGTAGGGTAAGCGTCAGGACAACTAGGGTTAGCGTCAGGACAAGTAGGGTAGGCGTCAGGACAAGTAGGGTTAGCGTCAGGACAACTAGGATTAGCGTCAGGAAAACTAGGGTTAGCGTCAGGACAACTAGGGTTAGAGTCAGGACAACTAGGGTTAGCGTCAGGACAAGTAGGGTTAGCGTCAGGACAAGTAGGGTTAGCGTCAGGACAACTAGGGTTAGCGTCAGGACAACTAGGGTTAGCGTCAGGACAACTTGGGTTAGCGTCAGGACAAGTAGGGTTAGCGTCAGGACAAGTAGGGTTAGCGTCAGGACAACTAGGGTTAGCGTCAGGACAAGTAGGGTTAGCGTCAGGACAAGTAGGGTTAGCGTCAGGACAAGTAGGTTTAGCGTCAGGACAAGTAGGGTTAGCGTCAGGAAAACTAGGGTTAGCGTCAGGACAACTAGGGTTAGCGTCAGGACAACTAGGGTTAGCGTCAGGACAACTAGGGTTAGCGTCAGGACAACTAGGGTTAGCGCCAGGACAACTAGGGTTAGCGCCAAGACAACTAGGGTTAGCGCCAGGACAACTAGGGTTAGCGCCAGGACAACTAGGGTTAGCGTCAGGACAACTAGGGTTAGCGTCAGGACAACTAGGGTTAGCGTCAGAACAAGTAGGGTTAGCGTCAGGACAACTAGTGTTAGCGTCAGGACAACTAGGGTTAGCGTCAGGACAAGTAGGGTTAGAGTCAGGACAACTAGGGTTAGCGTCAGGACAACTAGGGTTAGCGTCAGGACAACTAGGGTTAGCGTCAGGACAAGTAGGGTTAGCGTCAGGACAACTAGGGTTAGCGTCAGGACAAGTAGGGTTAGCGTCAGGACAACTAGGGTTAGCGTCAGGACAACTAGGGTTAGCGTCAGGACAACTAGGGATAGCGTCAGGACAACTAGGGTTAGCGTCAGGACAACTAGGGTTAGCGTCAGGACAAGTAGGGTTAGCGTCAGGACAACTAGGGTTAGCGTCAGGACAACTAGGGTTAGCGTCAGGACAAGTAGGGTTAGCGTCAGGACAACTAGGGTTAGCGTCAGGACAACTAGGGTTAGCGTCAGGACAAGTAGGGTTAGCGTCAGGACAACTAGGGTTAGCGTCAGGACAAGTAGGGTTAGCGTCAGGACAACTAGGGTTAGCGTCAGGACAACTAGGGTTAGCGTCAGGACAGCTAGGGTTAGCGTCAGGACAAGTAGGGTTAGCGTCAGGACAACTAGGGTTAGCGTCAGGACAACTAGGGTTAGCGTCAGGACAACTAGGGTTAGCGTCAGGACAACTAGGGTTAGCGTCAGGACAAGTAGGGTTAGCGTCAGGACAACTAGGGTTAGCGTCAGGACAAGTAGGGTTAGCGTCAGGACAACTAGGGTTAGCGTCAGGACAACTAGGGTTAGCGTCAGGACAACTAGGGTTAGCGTCAGGACAACTAGGGTTAGCGTCAGGACAACTAGGATAAGCGTCAGGACAACTAGGGTTAGCGTCAGGACAACTAGGGTTAGCGTCAGGACAAGTAGGGTTAGCGTCAGGACAAGTAGGGTTAGCGTCAGGACAACTAGGGTTAGCGTCAGGACAACTAGGGTTAGCGTCAGGACAAGTAGGGTTAGCGTCAGGACAACTAGGGTTAGCGTCAGGACAAGTAGGATAAGCGTCAGGACAACTAGGGTTAGCGTCAGGACAAGTAGGGTTAGCGTCAGGACAAGTAGGGTTAGCGTCAGGACAAGTAGGGTTAGCGTCAGGACAACTAGGGTTAGCGTCAGGACAAGTAGGGTTAGCGTTAGGACAACTAGGGTTAGCGTCAGGACAAGTAGGGTTAGCTTCAGGACAACTAGGGTTAGCATCAGGACAACTAGGGTTAGCGTCAGGACAACTAGGGTTAGCGTCAGGACAAGTAGGGTTAGCGTCAGGACAAGTAGGGTTAGCGTCAGGACAACTAGGGTTAGCGTCAGGACAACTAGGGTTAGCGTCAGGACAACTAGGGTTAGCGTCAGGACAAGTAGGGTTAGCGTCAGGACAACTAGGGTTAGCGTCAGGACAACTAGGGTTAGCGTCAGGACAAGTAGGGTTAGCGTCAGGACAACTAGGGTTAGCGTCAGGACAACTACGGTTAGCGTCAGGACAAGTAGGGTTAGCGTCAGGACAAGTAGGGTTAGCGTTAGGACAACTAGGGTTAGCGTCAGGACAAGTAGGGTTAGCTTCAGGACAACTAGGGTTAGCGTCAGGACAAGTAGGGTTAGCGTCAGGACAACTAGGGTTAGCGTCAGGACAACTAGGGTTATCGTCAGGACAACTAGGGTTAGCGTCAGGACAACTAGGGTTAGCGTCAGGACAACTAGGGTTAGCGTCAGGACAACTAGGGTTAGCGTCAGGACAAGTAGGATAAGCGTCAGGACAACTAGGGTTAGCGTCAGGACAACTAGGGTTAGCGTCAGGACAAGTAGGGTTAGCGTCAGGACAAGTAGGGTTAGCGTCAGGACAACTAGGGTTAGCGTCAGGACAACTAGGGTTAGCATCAGGACAACTAGGGTTAGCGTCAGGACAACTAGGGTTAGCGTCAGGAAAAGTAGGGTTAGCGTCAGGACAACTAGGGTTAGCGTCAGGACAAGTAGGGTTAGCGTGAGGACAACTAGGGTTAGCGTCAGGACAAGTAGGGTTAGCGTCAGGACAAGTAGGGTTAGCGTCAGGACAAGTAGGGTTAGCGTCAGGACAACTAGGGTTAGCATCAGGACAAGTAGGGAAAGCGTCAGGACAACTAGGGTTAGCGTCAGGACAACTAGGGTTAGCGTCAGGACAACTAGGGTTAGCGTCAGGACAAGTAGGGTAAGCGTCAGGACAACTAGGGTTAGCGTCAGGACAAGTAGGGTAGGCGTCAGGACAAGTAGGGTTAGCGTCAGGACAACTAGGGTTAGCATTAGGACAACTAGGGTTAGCGTCAGGACAACTAGGGTTAGAGTCAGGACAACTAGGGTTAGCGTCAGGACAACTAGGGTTAGCGTCAGGACAAGTAGGGTTAGCGTCAGGACAACTAGGGTTAGCGTCAGGACAACTAGGGTTAGCGTCAGGACAACTAGGGTTAGCGTCAGGACAAGTAGGGTTAGCGACAGGACAAGTAGGGTTAGCGTCAGGACAACTAGGGTTAGCGTCAGGACAACTAGGGTTAGCGTCAGGACAACTAGGGTTAGCGTCAGGACAACTAGGGTTAGCGTCAGGACAACTAGGGTTAGCGTCAGGACAACTAGGGTTAGCGTCAAGACAACTAGGGTTAGCGTCAGGACAACTAGGGTTAGCGTCAGGACAACTAGGGTTAGCGTCAGGACAAGTAGGGTTAGCGTCAGGACAAGTAGGGTTAGCGTCAGGACAAGTAGGGTTAGCGTCAGGACAAGTAGGGTTAGCGTCAGGACAACTAGGGTTAGCGTCAGGACAACTAGGGTTAGCGTCAGGACAACTAGGGTTAGCGTCAGGACAACTAGGGTTAGCGTCAGGACAAGTAGGGTTAGCGTCAGGACAAGTAGGGTTAGCGTCAGGACAAGTAGGGTTAGCGTCAGGACAACTAGGGTTAGCGTCAGGACAAGTAGGGTTAGCGTCAGGACAAGTAGGGTTAGCGTCAGGACAACTAGGGTTAGCGTCAGGACAACTAGAGTTAGCGTCAGGACAACTAGGGTTAGCGTCAGGACAAGTAGGGTTAGCGTCAGGACAACTAGGGTTAGCATCAGGACAACTAGGGTTAGCGTCAGGACAAGTAGGGTTAGCGTCAGGACAACTAGGGTTAGCGTCAGGACAACTAGGGTTAGCGTCAGGACAACTACGGTTAGCGTCAGGACAACTAGGGTTAGCGTCAGGACAAGTAGGGTTAGCGTCAGGACAACAAGGGTTAGCGTCAGGACAAGTAGGGTTAGCTTCAGGACAACTAGGGTTAGCGTCAGGACAAGTAGGGTTAGCGTCAGGACAACTAGGGTTAGCGTCAGGACAACTAGGGTTAGCGTCAGGACAACTAGGGTTAGCGTCAGGACAACTAGGGTTATCGTCAGGACAACTAGGGTTAGCGTCAGGACAACTAGGGTTAGCGTCAGGACAACTAGGGTAAGCGTCAGGACAACTAGGGTTAGCGTCAGGACAACTAGGGTTAACGTCAGGACAACTAGGGTTAGCGTCAGGACAACTAGGGTTAGCGTCAGGACAACTAGGGTTAGCGTCAGGACAAGTAGGGTTAGCGTCAGGACAACTAGGGTTAGCGTCAGGACAACTAGGGTTAGCGTCAGGACAACTTGGGTTAGCGTCAGGACAAGTAGGGTTAGCGTCAGGACAAGTAGGGTTAGCGTCAGGACAACTAGGGTTAGCGTCAGGACAAGTAGGGTTAGCGTCAGGACAAGTAGGGTTAGCGTCAGGACAAGTAGGGTTAGCGTCAGGAAAACTAGGGTTAGCGTCAGGACAACTAGGGTTAGCGTCAGGACAACTAGGGTTAGCGTCAGGACAACTAGGGTTAGCGTCAAGACAACTAGGGTTAGCGTCAGGACAACTAGGGTTAGCGTCAGGACAACTAGGGTTAGCGTCAGGACAACTAGGGTTAGCGTCAGGACAACTAGGGTTAGCGTCAGGACAAGTAGGGTTAGCGTCAGGACAAGTAGGGTTAGCGTCAGGACAACTAGGGTTAGCGTCAGGACAAGTAGGGTTAGCGTCAGGACAAGTAGGGTTAGCGTCAGGACAACTAGGGTTAGCTTCAGGACAACTAGGGTTAGCATCAGGACAACTAGGGTTAGCGTCAAGACAACTAGGGTTAGCGTCAGGACAACTAGGGTTAGCGTCAGGACAACTAGGGTTAGCGTCAGGACAAGTAGGGTTAGCGTCAGGACAAGTAGGGTTAGCGTCAGGACAACTAGGGTTAGCGTCAGGACAAGTAGGGTTAGCGTCAGGACAAGTAGGGTTAGCGTCAGGACAACTAGGGTTAGCGTCAGGACAACTAGGGTTAGCGTCAGGACAACTAGGGTTAGCGTCAGGACAACTAGGGTTAGCGTCAGGACAAGTAGGGTTAGCGTCAGGACAACTAGGGTTAGCGTCAGGACAAGTAGGGTTAGGGTCAGGACAACTAGGGTTAGCGTCAGGACAACTAGGGTTAGCGTCAGGACAAGTAGAGTTAGCGTCAGGACAACTAGGGTTAGCGTCAGGACAAGTAGGGTTAGCGTCAGGACAACTAGGGTTAGCGTCAGGACAACTAGGGTTAGCGTCAAGACAACTAGGGTTAGCGTCAGGACAACTAGGGTTAGCGTCAGGACAACTAGGGTTAGCGTCAGGACAACTAGGGTTAGCGTCAGGACAACTAGGGTTAGCGTCAGGACAACTAGGGTTAGCGTCAGGACAAGTAGGGTTAGCGTCAGGACAACTAGGGTTAGCGTCAGGACAAGTAGGGTTAGCGTCAGGACAACTAGGGTTAGCGTCAGGACAACTAGGGTTAGCTTCAGGACAACTAGGGTTAGCATCAGGACAACTAGGGTTAGCGTCAAGACAACTAGGGTTAGCGTCAGGACAACTAGGGTTAGCGTCAGGACAACTAGGGTTAGCGTCAGGACAACTAGGGTTAGCGTCAGGACAAGTAGGGTTAGCGTCAGGACAAGTAGGGTTAGCGTCAGGACAACTAGGGTTAGCGTCAGGACAAGTAGGGTTAGCGTCAGGACAAGTAGGGTTAGCGTCAGGACAACTAGGGTTAGCGTCAGGACAACTAGGGTTAGCGTCAGGAGAACTAGGGTTAGCGTCAGGACAAGTAGGGTTAGCGTCAGGACAACTAGGGTTAGCGTCAGGACAAGTAGGGTTAGGGTCAGGACAACTAGGGTTAGCGTCAGGACAACTAGGGTTAGCGTCAGGACAAGTAGAGTTAGCGTCAGGACAACTAGGGTTAGCATCAGGACAAGTAGGGTTAGCGTCAGGACAACTAGGGTTAGCGTCAGGACAACTAGGGTTAGCGTCAGGACAACTAGGGTTAGCGTCAGGACAAGTAGGGTTAGCGTCAGGACAACTAGGGTTAGCGTCAGGACAACAAGGGTTAGCGTCAGGACAAGTAGAGTTAGCGTCAGGACAACTAGGGTTAGCGTCAGGACAAGTAGGGTTAGCGTCAGGACAACTAGGGTTAGCGTCAGGACAACTAGGGTTAGCGTCAGGACAACTAGGGTTAGCGTCAGGACAAGTAGGGTTAGCGTCAGGACAACTAGGGTTAGCGTCAGGACAACTAGGGTTAGCGTCAGGACAACTAGGGTTAGCGTCAGGACAACTAGGGTTAGCGTCAGGACAAGTAGGGTTAGCGTCAGGACAAGTAGGGTTAGCGTCAGGACAACTAGGGTTAGCGTCAGGACAACTAGGGTTAGCGTCAGGACAACTAGGGTTAGCGCCAGGACAACTAGGGTTAGCGTCAGGACAACTAGGCTTAGCGTCAGGACAACTAGGGTTAGCGCCAGGACAACTAGGGTTAGCGCCAGGACAACTAGGGTTAGCGCCAGGACAACTAGGGTTAGCGCCAGGACAACTAGGGTTAGCGCCAGGACAACTAGGGTTAGCGCCAGGACAACTAGGGTTAGCGCCAGGACAACTAGGGTTAGCGTCAGGACAACTAGGGTTAGCGTCAGGACAAGTAGAGTTAGCGTCAGGACAACTAGGGTTAGCGTCAGGACAAGTAGGGTTAGCGTCAGGACAACTAGGGTTAGCGTCAGGACAAGTAGGGTTAGCGTCAGGACAAGTAGGGTTAGCGTCAGGACAACTAGGGTTAGCGTCAGGACAACTAGGGTTAGCGTCAGGACAACTAAGGTTAGCGTCAGGACAACTAGGGTTAGCGTCAGGACAAGTAGGGTTAGCGTCAGGACAAGTAGGGTTAGCGTCAGGACAAGTAGGGTTAGCGTCAGGACAACTAGGGTTAGCGTCAGGACAACTAGGGTTAGCGTCAGGACAACTAGGGTTAGCGCCAGGACAACTAGGGTTAGCGCCAGGACAACTAGGGTTAGCTTCAGGACAACTAGGCTTAGCGTCAGGACAACTAGGGTTAGCGCCAGGACAACTAGGGTTAGCGCCAGGACAACTAGGGTTAGCGTCAGGACAACTAGGGTTAGCGCCAGGACAACTAGGGTTAGCGCCAGGACAACTAGGGTTAGCGTCAGGACAACTAGGGTTAGCGCCAGGACAACTAGGGTTAGCGCCAGGACAACTAGGGTTAGCGCCAGGACAACTAGGGTTAGCGTCAGGACAAGTAGGGTTAGCGTCAGGACAAGTAGGGTTAGCGTCAGGACAAGTAGGGTTAGCGTCAGGACAAGTAGGGTTAGCGTCAGGACAAGTAGGGTTAGCGTCAGGACAACTAGGGTTAGCGTCAGGACAGCTAGGGTTAGCGTCAGGACAGCTAGGGTTAGCGTCAGGACAGCTAGGGTTAGCGTCAGGACAGCTAGGGTTAGCGTCAGGACAGCTAGGGTTAGCGTCAGGACAGCTAGGGTTAGCGTGAGGACAACTAGGGTTAGCGTCAGGACAACTAGGGTTAGCGTCAGGACAAGTAGGGTTAGCGTCAGGACAACTAGGGTTAGCGTCAGGACAAGTAGGGTTAGCGTCAGGACAAGTAGGGTTAGCGTCAGGACAACTAGGGTTAGCGTCAGGACAAGTAGGGTTAGCGTCAGGACAACTAGGGTTAGCGTCAGGACAACTAGGGTTAGCGTCAGGACAACTAGGGTTAGCGTCAGGACAAGTAGGGTTAGCGTCAGGACAAGTAGGGTTAGCGTCAGGACAACTAGGGTTAGCGTCAGGACAAGTAGGGTTAGCGTCAGGACAAGTAGGGTTAGCGTCAGGACAAGTAGGGTTAGCGTCAGGACAAGTAGGGTTAGCGTCAGGACAGCTAGGGTTAGCGTCAGGACAAGTAGGGTTAGCGTCAGGACAACTAGGGTTAGCGTCAGGACAACTAGGGTTAGCGTCAGGACAACTAGGGTTAGCGTCAGGACAACTAGGGTTAGCGTCAGTACAACTAGGGTTAGCGTCAGGACAACTAGGGTTAGCGTCAGGACAAGTAGGGTAAGCGTCAGGACAACTAGGGTTAGCGTCAGGACAAGTAGGGTTAGCGTCAGGACAAGTAGGGTTAGCGTCAGGACAAGTAGGGTTAGCGTCAGGACAAGTAGGGTTAGCGTCAGGACAACTAGGGTTAGCGTCAGGACAAGTAGGGTTAGCGTCAGGACAACTAGGGTTAGCGTCAGGACAGGTAGGGTTAGCGTGAGGACAACTAGGGTTAGCGTCAGGACAACTAGGTTTAGCGTCAGGACAAGTAGGGTTAGCGTCAGGACAACTAGGGTTAGCGTCAGGACAACTAGGGTTAGCGTCAGGACAACTAGGGTTAGCGTCAGGACAAGTAGGGTTAGCGTCAGGACAACTAGGGTTAGCGTCAGGACAACTAGGGTTAGCGTCAGGACAACTAGGGTTAGCGTCAGGACAAGTAGGGTAAGCGTCAGGACAACTAGGGTTAGCGTCAGGACAAGTAGGGTTAGCGTCAGGACAACTAGGGTTAGCGTCAGGACAACTAGGGTTAGCGTCAGGACAAGTAGGGTTAGCGTCAGGACAAGTAGGGTTAGCGTCAGGACAGGTAGGGTTAGCGTGAGGACAACTAGGGTTAGCGTCAGGACAACTAGGGTTAGCGTCAGGACAAGTAGGGTTAGCGTCAGGACAACTAGGGTTAGCGTCAGGACAAGTAGGGTTAGCGTCAGGACAACTAGGGTTAGCGTCAGGACAACTAGGATTAGCGTCAGGACAACTAGGGTTAGCGTCAGGACAAGTAGGGTAAGCGTCAGGACAACTAGGGTTAGCGTCAGGACAAGTAGGGTTAGCGTCAGGACAAGTAGGGTTAGCGTCAGGACAACTAGGGTTAGCGTCAGGACAACTAGGGTTAGCGTCAGGACAACTAGGGTTAGCGTCAGGACAACTAGGGTTAGCGTCAGGACAACTTGGGTTAGCGTCAGGACAACTTGGGTTAGCGTCAGGACAAGTAGGGTTAGCGTCAGGACAAGTAGGGTTAGCGTCAGGACAAGTAGGGTTAGCTTCAGGACAACTAGGGTTAGCGTCAGGACAAGTAGGGTTAGCGTCAGGACAACTAGGGTTAGCGTCAGGACAACTAGGGTTAGCGTCAGGACAACTAGGGTTAGCGTCAGGACAACTAGGGTTAGCGTCAGGACAACTAGGGTTAGCGTCAGGACAAGTAGGGTAAGCGTCAGGACAACTAGGGTTAGCGTCAGGACAACTAGGGTTAGCGTCAGGACAAGTAGGGTTAGCGTCAGGACAAGTAGGGTTAGCGTCAGGACAACTAGGGTTAGCGTCAGGACAACTAGGGTTAGCGTCAGGACAACTAGGGTTAGCGTCAGGACAACAAGGGTTAGCGTCAGGACAACTAGGGTTAGCGTCAGGACAACTAGGGTTAGCGTCAGGACAAGTAGGGTTAGCGTCAGGACAACTAGGGTTAGCGTCAGGACAGGTAGGGTTAGCGTGAGGACAACTAGGGTTAGCGTCAGGACAACTAGGTTTAGCGTCAGGACAAGTAGGGTTAGCGTCAGGACAACTAGGGTTAGCGTCAGGACAACTAGGGTTAGCGTCAGGACAAGTAGGGTTAGCGTCAGGACAACTAGGGTTAGCGTCAGGACAAGTAGGGTTAGCGTCAGGACAACTAGGGTTAGCGTCAGGACAACTAGGGTTAGCGTCAGGACAAGTAGGGTTAGCGTCAGGACAAGTAGGGTTAGCGTCAGGACAAGTAGGGTTAGCGTCAGGACAACTAGGGTTAGCGTCAGGACAAGTAGGGTTAGCGTCAGGACAAGTAGGGTTAGCGTCAGGACAACTAGGGTTAGCGTCAGGACAACTAGGGTTAGCGTCAGGACAAGTAGGGTTAGCGTCAGGACAGGTAGGGTTAGCGTGAGGACAACTAGGGTTAGCGTCAGGACAACTAGGGTTAGCGTCAGGACAAGTAGGGTTAGCGTCAGGACAACTAGGGTTAGCGTCAGGACAACTAGGGTTAGCGTCAGGACAAGTAGGGTTAGCGTCAGGACAACTAGGGTTAGCGTCAGGACAAGTAGGGTTAGCGTCAGGACAACTAGGGTTAGCGTCAGGACAACTAGGGTTAGCGTCAGGACAACTAGGGTTAGCGTCAGGACAAGTAGGGTAAGCGTCAGGACAACTAGGGTTAGCGTCAGGACAAGTAGGGTTAGCGTCAGGACAAGTAGGGTTAGCGTCAGGACAACTAGGGTTAGCGTCAGGACAACTAGGGTTAGCGTCAGGACAACTAGGGTTAGCGTCAGGACAAGTAGGGTTAGCGTCAGGACAAGTAGGGTTAGCGTCAGGACAACTAGGGTTAGCGTCAGGACAACTAGGGTTAGCGTCAGGACAACTAGGGTTAGCGTCAGGACAACAAGGGTTAGCGTCAGGACAACTAGGGTTAGCGTCAGGACAACTAGGGTTAGCGTCAGGACAAGTAGGGTTAGCGTCAGGACAACTAGGGTTAGCGTCAGGACAGGTAGGGTTAGCGTGAGGACAACTAGGGTTAGCGTCAGGACAACTAGGTTTAGCGTCAGGACAAGTAGGGTTAGCGTCAGGACAACTAGGGTTAGCGTCAGGACAACTAGGGTTAGCGTCAGGACAAGTAGGGTTAGCGTCAGGACAACTAGGGTTAGCGTCAGGACAAGTAGGGTTAGCGTCAGGACAACTAGGGTTAGCGTCAGGACAACTAGGGTTAGCGTCAGGACAACTAGGGTTAGCGTCAGGACAAGTAGGGTTAGCGTCAGGACAAGTAGGGTTAGCGTCAGGACAAGTAGGGTTAGCGTCAGGACAACTAGGGTTAGCGTCAGGACAAGTAGGGTTAGCGTCAGGACAAGTAGGGTTAGCGTCAGGACAACTAGGGTTAGCGTCAGGACAACTAGGGTTAGCGTCAGGACAAGTAGGGTTAGCGTCAGGACAGGTAGGGTTAGCGTGAGGACAACTAGGGTTAGCGTCAGGACAACTAGGGTTAGCGTCAGGACAAGTAGGGTTAGCGTCAGGACAACTAGGGTTAGCGTCAGGACAACTAGGGTTAGCGTCAGGACAAGTAGGGTTAGCGTCAGGACAACTAGGGTTAGCGTCAGGACAAGTAGGGTTAGCGTCAGGACAACTAGGGTTAGCGTCAGGACAACTAGGGTTAGCGTCAGGACAACTAGGGTTAGCGTCAGGACAAGTAGGGTAAGCGTCAGGACAACTAGGGTTAGCGTCAGGACAACTAGGGTTAGCGTCAGGACAAGTAGGGTTAGCGTCAGGACAAGTAGGGTTAGCGTCAGGACAACTAGGGTTAGCGTCAGGACAACTAGGGTTAGCGTCAGGACAACTAGGGTTAGCGTCAGGACAAGTAGGGTTAGCGTCAGGACAAGTAGGGTTAGCGTCAGGACAACTAGGGTTAGCGTCAGGACAACTAGGGTTAGCGTCAGGACAACTTGGGTTAGCGTCAGGACAAGTAGGGTTAGCGTCAGGACAAGTAGGGTTAGCGTCAGGACAAGTAGGGTTAGCGTCAGGACAAGTAGGGTTAGCGTCAGGACAATTAGGGTTAGCGTCAGGACAACTAGGGTTAGCGTCAGGACAACTAGGGTTAGCGTCAGGACAACTAGGGTTAGCGTCAGGACAACTAGGGTTAGCGTCAGGACAAGTAGGGTAAGCGTCAGGACAACTAGGGTTAGCGTCAGGACAAGTAGGGTTAGCGTCAGGACAAGTAGGGTTAGCGTCAGGACAACTAGGGTTAGCGTCAGGACAACTAGGGTTAGAATAAGGACAACTAGGGTTAGCGTCAGGACAACTAGGGTTAGCGTCAGGACAACTAGGGTTAGCGTCAGGACAAGTAGGGTTAGCGTCAGGACAAGTAGGGTTAGCGTCAGGACAACTAGGGTTAGCGTCAGGACAACTAGGGTTAGCGTCAGGACAACTAGGGTTAGCGTCAGGACAACTAGGGTTAGCGTCAGGACAACTAGGGTTATCGTCAGGACAAGTAGGGTTAGCGTCAGGACAACTAGGGTTAGCGTCAGGACAACTAGGGTTAGCGTCAGGACAACTTGGGTTAGCGTCAGGACAAGTAGGGTTAGCGTCAGGACAAGTAGGGTTAGCGTCAGGACAACTAGGGTTAGCGTCAGGACAAGTAGGGTTAGCGTCAGGAAAACTAGGGTTAGCGTCAGGACAACTAGGGTTAGCGTCAGGACAACTAGGGTTAGCGTCAGGACAACTAGGGTTAGCGTCAGGACAACTAGGATTAGCGTCAGGACAACTAGGGTTAGCGTCAGGACAAGTAGGGTTAGCGTCAGGACAAGTAGGGTTAGCGTCAGGACAACTAGGGTTAGCGTCAGGACAACTAGGGTTAGCGTCAGGACAAGTAGGGTTAGCGTCAGGACAACTAGGGTTAGCGTCAGGACAGGTAGGGTTAGCGTGAGGACAACTAGGGTTAGCGTCAGGACAACTAGGGTTAGCGTCAGGACAACTAGGGTTAGCGTCAGGACAACTAGGGTTAGCGTCAGGACAAGTAGGGTTAGCGTCAGGACAACTAGGGTTAGCGTCAGGACAAGTAGGGTTAGCGTCAGGACAACTAGGGTTAGCGTCAGGACAACTAGGATTAGCGTCAGGACAACTAGGGTTAGCGTCAGGACAAGTAGGGTAAGCGTCAGGACAACTAGGGTTAGCGTCAGGACAACTAGGGTTAGCGTCAGGACAAGTAGGGTTAGCGTCAGGACAAGTAGGGTTAGCGTCAGGACAAGTAGGGTTAGCGTCAGGACAACTAGGGTTAGCGTCAGGACAACTAGGGTTAGCGTCAGGACAAGTAGGGTTAGCGTCAGGACAAGTAGGGTTAGCGTCAGGACAACTAGGGTTAGCGTCAGGACAACTAGGGTTAGCGTCAGGACAACTTGGGTTAGCGTCAGGACAAGTAGGGTTAGCGTCAGGACAAGTAGGGTTAGCTTCAGGACAACTAGGGTTAGCGTCAGGACAAGTAGGGTTAGCGTCAGGACAATTAGGGTTAGCGTCAGGACAACTAGGGTTAGCGTCAGGACAACTAGGGTTAGCGTCAGGACAACTAGGGTTAGCGTCAGGACAACTAGGGTTAGCGTCAGGACAACTAGGGTTAGCGTCAGGACAAGTAGGGTAAGCGTCAGGACAACTAGGGTTAGCGTCAGGACAAGTAGGGTTAGCGTCAGGACAAGTAGGGTTAGCGTCAGGACAACTAGGGTTAGCGTCAGGACAACTAGGGTTAGAATAAGGACAACTAGGGTTAGCGTCAGGACAACTAGGGTTAGCGTCAGGACAACTAGCGTTAGCGTCAGGACAAGTAGGGTTAGCGTCAGGACAAGTAGGGTTAGCGTCAGGACAACTAGGGTTAGCGTCAGGACAACTAGGGTTAGCGTCAGGACAACTAGGGTTAGCGTCAGGACAACTAGGGTTATCGTCAGGACAAGTAGGGTTAGCGTCAGGACAACTAGGGTTAGCGTCAGGACAACTAGGGTTAGCGTCAGGACAACTTGGGTTAGCGTCAGGACAAGTAGGGTTAGCGTCAGGACAAGTAGGGTTAGCGTCAGGACAACTAGGGTTAGCGTCAGGACAACTAGGGTTAGCGTCAGGACAAGTAGGGTTAGCGTCAGGAAAACTAGGGTTAGCGTCAGGACAACTAGGGTTAGCGTCAGGACAACTAGGGTTAGCGTCAGGACAACTAGTGTTAGCGTCAGGACAACTAGGGTTAGCGTCAAGACAACTAGGGTTAGCGTCAGGACAACTAGGGTTAGCGTCAGGACAACTAGGGTTAGCGTCAGGACAAGTAGGGTTAGCGTCAGGACAACTAGGGTTAGCGTCAGGACAAGTAGGGTTAGCGTCAGGACAAGTAGGGTTAGCGTCAGGACAACTAGAGTTAGCGTCAGGACAAGTAGGGTTAGCGTCAGGACAACTAGGGTTAGCGTCAGGACAACTAGGGTTAGCTTCAGGACAACTAGGGTTAGCATCAGGACAACTAGGGTTAGCGTCAAGACAACTAGGGTTAGCGTCAGGACAACTAGGGTTAGCGTCAGGACAACTAGGGTTAGCGTCAGGACAACTAGGGTTAGCGTCAGGACAAGTAGGGTTAGCGTCAGGACAACTAGGGTTAGCGTCAGGACAACTAGGGTTAGCGTCAGGACAACTAGGGTTAGCGTCAGGACAACTAGGGTTAGCGTCAGGACAACTAGGGTTAGCGTCAGGACAAGTAGGGTTAGCATCAGGACAACTAGGGTTAGCGTCAGGACAAGTAGAGTTAGCGTCAGGACAAGTAGAGTTAGCGTCAGGACAACTAAGGTTAGCGTCAGGACAAGTAGGGTTAGCGTCAGGAAAACTAGGGTTAGCGTCAGGACAACTAGGGTTAACGTCAGGACAACTAGGGTTAGCGTCAGGACAACTAGGGATAGCGTCAGGACAACTAGGGTTAGCGTCAAGACAACTAGGGTTAGCGTCAGGACAACTAGGGTTAGCGTCAGGACAACTAGGGTTAGCGTCAGGACAACTAGGGTTAGCGTCAGGACAAGTAGGGTTAGTGTCAGGACAACTAGGGTTAGCGTCAGGACAAGTAGGGTTAGTGTCAGGACAACTAGGGTTAGCGTCAGGACAAGTAGGGTTAGCGTCAGGACAACTAGGGTTAGAATAAGGACAACTAGGGTTAGCGTCAGGACAACTAGGGTTAGCGTCAGGACAACTAGGGTTAGCGTCAGGACAAGTAGGGTTAGTGTCAGGACAACTAGGGTTAGCGTCAGGACAGGTAGGGTTAGCGTGAGGACAACTAGGGTTAGCGTCAGGACAACTAGGTTTAGCGTCAGGACAAGTAGGGTTAGCGTCAGGACAACTAGGGTTAGCGTCAGGACAACTAGGGTTAGCGTCAGGACAAGTAGGGTTAGCGTCAGGACAACTAGGGTTAGCGTCAGGACAAGTAGGGTTAGCGTCAGGACAACTAGGGTTAGCGTCAGGACAACTAGGATTAGCGTCAGGACAACTAGGGTTAGCGTCAGGACAACTAGGGTTAGCGTCAGGACAAGTAGGGTAAGCGTCAGGACAACTAGGGTTAGCGTCAGGACAACTAGGGTTAGCGTCAGGACAACTAGGGTTAGCGTCAGGACAAGTAGGGTTAGCGTCAGGACAACTAGGGTTAGCGTCAGGACAACTAGGGTTAGCGTCAGGACAACTAGGGTTAGCGTCAGGACAACTAGGGTTATCGTCAGGACAAGTAGGGTTAGCGTCAGGACAACTAGGGTTAGCGTCAGGACAACTAGGGTTAGCGTCAGGACAACTTGGGTTAGCGTCAGGACAAGTAGGGTTAGCGTCAGGACAAGTAGGGTTAGCGTCAGGACAACTAGGGTTAGCGTCAGGACAACTAGGGTTAGCGTCAGGACAAGTAGGGTTAGCGTCAGGACAACTAGGGTTAGCGTCAGGACAAGTAGGGTTAGCGTCAGGAAAACTAGGGTTAGCGTCAGGACAACTAGGGTTAGCGTCAGGACAACTAGGGTTAGCGTCAAGACAACTAGAGTTAGCGTCAGGACAAGTAGGGTTAGCGTCAGGACAACTAGGGTTAGCGTCAGGACAACTAGGGTTAGCGTCAGGACAAGTAGGGTTAGCGTCAGGACAACTAGGGTTAGCGTCAGGACAACTAGGGTTAGCGTCAGGACAACTAGGGTTAGCGTCAGGACAAGTAGGGTTAGCGTCAGGACAACTAGGGTTAGCGTCAGGACAAGTAGGGTTAGCGTCAGGACAACTAGGGTTAGCGTCAGGACAACTAGGATTAGCGTCAGGACAACTAGGGTTAGCGTCAGGACAACTAGGGTTAGCGTCAGGACAAGTAGGGTTAGCGTCAGGACAAGTAGGGTTAGCGTCAGGACAACTAGGGTTAGCGTCAGGACAAGTAGGGTTAGCGTCAGGACAACTAGGGTTAGCGTCAGGACAACTAGGGTTAGCGTCAGGACAACTAGGGTTAGCGTCAGGACAAGTAGGGTTAGCGTCAGGACAACTAGGGTTAGCGTCAGGACAGGTAGGGTTAGCGTGAGGACAACTAGGGTTAGCGTCAGGACAACTAGGGTTAGCGTCAGGACAAGTAGGGTTAGCGTCAGGACAACTAGGGTTAGCGTCAGGACAACTAGGGTTAGCGTCAGGACAAGTAGGGTTAGCGTCAGGACAACTAGGGTTAGCGTCAGGACAAGTAGGGTTAGCGTCAGGACAACTAGGGTTAGCGTCAGGACAACTAGGATTAGCGTCAGGACAACTAGGGTTAGCGTCAGGACAAGTAGGGTAAGCGTCAGGACAACTAGGGTTAGCGTCAGGACAACTAGGGTTAGCGTCAGGACAAGTAGGGTTAGCGTCAGGACAACTAGGGTTAGCGTCAGGACAACTAGGGTTAGCGTCAGGACAACTAGGGTTAGCGTCAGGACAAGTAGGGTTAGCGTCAGGACAAGTAGGGTTAGCGTCAGGACAACTAGGGTTAGCGTCAGGACAACTAGGGTTAGCGTCAGGACAACTTGGGTTAGCGTCAGGACAAGTAGGGTTAGCGTCAGGACAAGTAGGGTTAGCGTCAGGACAAGTAGGGTTAGCTTCAGGACAACTAGGGTTAGCGTCAGGACAAGTAGGGTTAGCGTCAGGACAATTAGGGTTAGCGTCAGGACAACTAGGGTTAGCGTCAGGACAACTAGGGTTAGCGTCAGGACAACTAGGGTTAGCGTCAGGACAAGTAGGGTAAGCGTCAGGACAACTAGGGTTAGCGTCAGGACAAGTAGGGTAAGCGTCAGGACAACTAGGGTTAGCGTCAGGACAACTAGGGTTAGCGTCAGGACAAGTAGGGTTAGCGTCAGGACAACTAGGGTTAGCGTCAGGACAACTAGGGTTAGAATAAGGACAACTAGGGTTAGCGTCAGGACAAGTAGGGTTAGCGTCAGGACAAGTAGGGTTAGCGTCAGGACAACTAGGGTTAGCGTCAGGACAACTAGGGTTAGCGTCAGGACAACTAGGGTTAGCGTCAGGACAACTAGGGTTATCGTCAGGACAAGTAGGGTTAGCGTCAGGACAACTAGGGTTAGCGTCAGGACAACTAGGGTTAGCGTCAGGACAACTTGGGTTAGCGTCAGGACAAGTAGGGTTAGCGTCAGGACAAGTAGGGTTAGCGTCAGGACAACTAGGGTTAGCGTCAGGACAACTAGGGTCAGCGTCAGGACAAGTAGGGTTAGCGTCAGGACAAGTAGGGTTAGCGTCAGGAAAACTAGGGTTAGCGTCAGGACAACTAGGGTTAGCGTCAGGACAACTAGGGTTAGCGTCAGGACAACTAGGGTTAGCGTCAGGACAACTAGGGTTAGCGTCAGGACAACTAGGGTTAGCGTCAGGACAAGTAGGGTTAGCGTCAGGACAACTAGGGTTAGCGTCAGGACAAGTAGGGTTAGCGTCAGGACAAGTAGGGTTAGCGTCAGGACAACTAGAGTTAGCGTCAGGACAAGTAGGGTTAGCGTCAGGACAACTAGGGTTAGCGTCAGGACAAGTAGGGTTAGCGTCAGGACAACTAGGGTTAGCGTCAGGACAAGTAGGGTTAGCGTCAGGACAACTAGGGTTAGCGTCAGGACAACTAGGATTAGCGTCAGGACAACTAGGGTTAGCGTCAGGACAACTAGGGTTAGCGTCAGGACAAGTAGGGTTAGCGTCAGGACAAGTAGGGTTAGCGTCAGGACAACTAGGGTTAGCGTCAGGACAAGTAGGGTTAGCGTCAGGACAAGTAGGGTTAGCGTCAGGACAACTAGGGTTAGCGTCAGGACAACTAGGGTTAGCGTCAGGACAACTAGGGTTAGCGTCAGGACAAGTAGGGTTAGCGTCAGGACAACTAGGGTTAGCGTCAGGACAGGTAGGGTTAGCGTGAGGACAACTAGGGTTAGCGTCAGGACAACTAGGGTTAGCGTCAGGACAAGTAGGGTTAGCGTCAGGACAACTAGGGTTAGCGTCAGGACAACTAGGGTTAGCGTCAGGACAAGTAGGGTTAGCGTCAGGACAACTAGGGTTAGCGTCAGGACAAGTAGGGTTAGCGTCAGGACAACTAGGGTTAGCGTCAGGACAACTAGGATTAGCGTCAGGACAACTAGGGTTAGCGTCAGGACAAGTAGGGTAAGCGTCAGGACAACTAGGGTTAGCGTCAGGACAACTAGGGTTAGCGTCAGGACAAGTAGGGTTAGCGTCAGGACAACTAGGGTTAGCGTCAGGACAACTAGGGTTAGCGTCAGGACAACTAGGGTTAGCGTCAGGACAAGTAGGGTTAGCGTCAGGACAAGTAGGGTTAGCGTCAGGACAACTAGGGTTAGCGTCAGGACAACTAGGGTTAGCGTCAGGACAACTTGGGTTAGCGTCAGGACAAGTAGGGTTAGCGTCAGGACAAGTAGGGTTAGCGTCAGGACAAGTAGGGTTAGCTTCAGGACAACTAGGGTTAGCGTCAGGACAAGTAGGGTTAGCGTCAGGACAATTAGGGTTAGCGTCAGGACAACTAGGGTTAGCGTCAGGACAACTAGGGTTAGCGTCAGGACAACTAGGGTTAGCGTCAGGACAAGTAGGGTAAGCGTCAGGACAACTAGGGTTAGCGTCAGGACAAGTAGGGTAAGCGTCAGGACAACTAGGGTTAGCGTCAGGACAACTAGGGTTAGCGTCAGGACAAGTAGGGTTAGCGTCAGGACAACTAGGGTTAGCGTCAGGACAACTAGGGTTAGAATAAGGACAACTAGGGTTAGCGTCAGGACAACTAGGGTTAGCGTCAGGACAAGTAGGGTTAGCGTCAGGACAAGTAGGGTTAGCGTCAGGACAAGTAGGGTTAGCGTCAGGACAACTAGGGTTAGCGTCAGGACAACTAGGGTTAGCGTCAGGACAACTAGGGTTAGCGTCAGGACAACTAGGGTTATCGTCAGGACAAGTAGGGTTAGCGTCAGGACAACTAGGTTTAGCGTCAGGACAACTAGGGTTAGCGTCAGGACAACTTGGGTTAGCGTCAGGACAAGTAGGGTTAGCGTCAGGACAAGTAGGGTTAGCGTCAGGACAACTAGGGTTAGCGTCAGGACAACTAGGGTCAGCGTCAGGACAAGTAGGGTTAGCGTCAGGACAAGTAGGGTTAGCGTCAGGAAAACTAGGGTTAGCGTCAGGACAACTAGGGTTAGCGTCAGGACAACTAGGGTTAGCGTCAGGACAACTAGGGTTAGCGTCAGGACAACTAGGGTTAGCGTCAGGACAAGTAGGGTTAGCGTCAGGACAACTAGGGTTAGCGTCAGGACAAGTAGGGTTAGCGTCAGGACAAGTAGGGTTAGCGTCAGGACAACTAGAGTTAGCGTCAGGACAAGTAGGGTTAGCGTCAGGACAACTAGGGTTAGCGTCAGGACAACTAGGGTTAGCTTCAGGACAACTAGGGTTAGCATCAGGACAACTAGGGTTAGCGTCAAGACAACTAGGGTTAGCGTCAGGACAACTAGGATTAGCGTCAGGACAACTAGGGTTAGCGTCAGGACAACTAGGGTTAGCGTCAGGACAAGTAGGGTTAGCGTCAGGACAAGTAGGGTTAGCGTCAGGACAACTAGGGTTAGCGTCAGGACAACTAGGGTTAGCGTCAGGACAACTAGGGTTAGCGTCAGGACAACTAGGGTTAGCGTCAGGACAAGTAGGGTTAGCATCAGGACAACTAGGGTTAGCGTCAGGACAAGTAGAGTTAGCGTCAGGACAAGTAGAGTTAGCGTCAGGACAACTAAGGTTAGCGTCAGGACAAGTAGGGTTAGCGTCAGGAAAACTAGGGTTAGCGTCAGGACAACTAGGGTTAACGTCAGGACAACTAGGGTTAGCGTCAGGACAACTAGGGATAGCGTCAGGACAACTAGGGTTAGCGTCAAGACAACTAGGGTTAGCGTCAGGACAACTAGGGTTAGCGTCAGGACAACTAGGGTTAGCGTCAGGACAACTAGGGTTAGCGTCAGGACAAGTAGGGTTAGCGTCAGGACAACTAGGGTTAGTGTCAGGACAACTAGGGTTAGCGTCAGGACAAGTAGGGTTAGCGTCAGGACAACTAGGGTTAGAATAAGGACAACTAGGGTTAGCGTCAGGACAACTAGGGTTAGCGTCAGGACAACTAGGGTTAGCGTCAGGACAACTAGGGTTAGCGTCAGGACAAGTAGGGTTAGCGTCAGGACAACTAGGGTTAGCGTCAGGACAGGTAGGGTTAGCGTGAGGACAACTAGGGTTAGCGTCAGGACAACTAGGTTTAGCGTCAGGACAAGTAGGGTTAGCGTCAGGACAACTAGGGTTAGCGTCAGGACAACTAGGGTTAGCGTCAGGACAAGTAGGGTTAGCGTCAGGACAACTAGGGTTAGCGTCAGGACAAGTAGGGTTAGCGTCAGGACAACTAGGGTTAGCGTCAGGACAACTAGGATTAGCGTCAGGACAACTAGGGTTAGCGTCAGGACAACTACGGTTAGCGTCAGGACAAGTAGGGTAAGCGTCAGGACAACGAGGGTTAGCGTCAGGACAAGTAGGGTTAGCGTCAGGACAAGTAGGGTTAGCGTCAGGACAAGTAGGGTTAGCGTCAGGACAACTAGGGTTAGCGTCAGGACAACTAGGGTTAGCGTCAGGACAACTAGGGTTAGCGTCAGGACAACTAGGGTTAGCGTCAGGACAACTAGGGTTATCGTCAGGACAAGTAGGGTTAGCGTCAGGACAACTAGGGTTAGCGTCAGGACAACTAGGGTTAGCGTCAGGACAACTTGGGTTAGCGTCAGGACAAGTAGGGTTAGCGTCAGGACAAGTAGGGTTAGCGTCAGGACAACTAGGGTTAGCGTCAGGACAACTAGGGTTAGCGTCAGGACAAGTAGGGTTAGCGTCAGGACAACTAGGGTTAGCGTCAGGACAAGTAGGGTTAGCGTCAGGAAAACTAGGGTTAGCGTCAGGACAACTAGGGTTAGCGTCAGGACAACTAGGGTTAGCGTCAAGACAACTAGGGTTAGCGTCAGGACAAGTAGGGTTAGCGTCAGGACAACTAGGGTTAGCGTCAGGACAACTAGGGTTAGCGTCAGGACAAGTAGGGTTAGCGTCAGGACAACTAGGGTTAGCGTCAGGACAAGTAGGGTTAGCGTCAGGACAAGTAGGGTTAGCGTCAGGACAACTAGGGTTAGCGTCAGGACAACTAGGGTTAGCGTCAGGACAACTAGGGTTAGCTTCAGGACAACTAGGGTTAGCTTCAGGACAACTAGGGTTAGCGTCAGGACAACTAGGGTTAGCGTCAGGACAACTAGGGTTAGCGTCAGGACAACTAGGGTTAGCGTCAGGACAAGTAGGGTTAGCGTCAGGACAAGTAGGGTTAGCGTCAGGACAAGTAGGGTTAGCGTCAGGACAACTAGGGTTAGCGTCAGGACAACTAGGGTTAGCGTCAGGACAAGTAGGGTTAGCGTCAGGACAAGTAGGGTTAGCGTCAGGACAAGTAGGGTTAGCGTCAGGACAACTAGGGTTAGCGTCAGGACAAGTAGAGTTAGCGTCAGGACAAGTAGAGTTAGCGTCAGGACAACTAAGGTTAGCGTCAGGACAAGTAGGGTTAGCGTCAGGAAAACTAGGGTTAGCGTCAGGACAACTAGGGTTAGCGTCAGGACAACTAGGGTTAGCGTCAGGACAACTAGGGATAGCGTCAGGACAACTAGGGTTAGCGTCAAGACAACTAGGGTTAGCGTCAGGACAACTAGGGTTAGCGTCAGGACAACTAGGGTTAGCGTCAGGACAAGTAGGGTTAGCGTCAGGACAACTAGGGTTAGCGTCAGGACAAGTAGGGTTAGCGTCAGGACAACTAGGGTTAGCGTCAGGACAACTAGGGTTAGCGTCAGGACAACTAGGGTTAGCGTCAGGACAACTAGGGTTAGCGTCAGGACAAGTAGGGTAAGCGTCAGGACAACTAGGGTTAGCGTCAGGACAACTAGGGTTAGCGTCAGGACAAGTAGGGTTAGCGTCAGGACAAGTAGGGTTAGCGTCAGGACAACTAGGGTTAGCGTCAGGACAACTAGGGTTAGCGTCAGGACAACTAGGGTTATCGTCAGGACAAGTAGGGTTAGCGTCAGGACAACTAGGGTTAGCGTCAGGACAACTTGGGTTAGCGTCAGGACAAGTAGGGTTAGCGTCAGGACAAGTAGGGTTAGCGTCAGGACAACTAGGGTTAGCGTCAGGACAAGTAGGGTTAGCGTCAGGACAAGTAGGGTTAGCGTCAGGACAACTAGGGTTAGCGTCAGGACAAGTAGGGTTAGCGTCAGGAAAACTAGGGTTAGCGTCAGGACAACTAGGGTTAGCGTCAGGACAACTAGGGTTAGCGTCAGGACAACTAGGGTTAGCGTCAAGACAACTAGGGTTAGCGTCAGGACAAGTAGGGTTAGCGTCAGGACAACTAGGGTTAGCGTCAGGACAACTAGGGTTAGCGTCAGGACAAGTAGGGTTAGCGTCAGGACAACTAGGGTTAGCGTCAGGACAAGTAGGGTTAGCGTCAGGACAAGTAGGGTTAGCGTCAGGACAACTAGGGTTAGCGTCAGGACAACTAGGGTTAGCGTCAGGACAACTAGGGTTAGCTTCAGGACAACTAGGGTTAGCTTCAGGACAACTAGGGTTAGCGTCAAGACAACTAGGGTTAGCGTCAGGACAACTAGGGTTAGCGTCAGGACAACTAGGGTTAGCGTCAGGACAACTAGGGTTAGCGTCAGGACAAGTAGGGTTAGCGTCAGGACAAGTAGGGTTAGCGTCAGGACAACTAGGGTTAGCGTCAGGACAACTAGGGTTAGCGTCAGGACAAGTTGGGTTAGCGTCAGGACAAGTAGGGTTAGCGTCAGGACAAGTAGGGTTAGCGTCAGGACAAGTAGGGTTAGCGTCAGGACAAGTAGGGTTAGCGTCAGGACAACTAGGGTTAGCGTCAGGACAAGTAGAGTTAGCGTCAGGACAAGTAGAGTTAGCGTCAGGACAACTAAGGTTAGCGTCAGGACAAGTAGGGTTAGCGTCAGGAAAACTAGGGTTAGCGTCAGGACAACTAGGGTTAGCGTCAGGACAACTAGGGTTAGCGTCAGGACAACTAGGGATAGCGTCAGGACAACTAGGGTTAGCGTCAAGACAACTAGGGTTAGCGTCAGGACAACTAGGGTTAGCGTCAGGACAACTAGGGTTAGCGTCAGGACAAGTAGGGTTAGCGTCAGGACAACTAGGGTTAGCGTCAGGACAAGTAGGGTTAGCGTCAGGACAACTAGGGTTAGCGTCAGGACAACTAGGGTTAGCGTCAGGACAACTAGGGTTAGCGTCAGGACAACTAGGGTTAGCGTCAGGACAACTAGGGTTAGCGTCAAGACAACTAGGGTTAGCGTCAGGACAACTAGGGTTAGCGTCAGGACAACTAGGGTTAGCGTCAGGACAACTAGGGTTAGCGTCAGGACAACTAGGGTTAGCGTCAGGACAATTAGGGTTAGCGTCAGGACAACTAGGGTTAGCGTCAGGACAACTAGGGTTAGCGTCAGGACAACTAGGGTTAGCGTCAGGACAACTAGGGTTAGCGTCAGGACAAGTAGGGTTAGCGTCAGGACAACTAGGGTTAGCGTCAGGACAACTAGGGTTAGCGTCAGGACAAGTAGGGTTAGCGTCAGGAAAACTAGGGTTAGCGTCAGGAAAACTAGGGTTAGCGTCAGGAAAACTAGGGTTAGCGTCAGGACAAGTAGGGTTAGCGTCAGGACAAGTAGGGTTAGCGTCAGGACAAGTAGGGTTAGTGTCAGGACAACTAGGGTTAGCGTCAGGACAAGTAGGGTTAGCGTCAGGACAACTAGGGTTAGCGTCAGGACAACTAGGGTTAGCGTCAGGACAACTAGGGTTAGCATCAGGACAACTTGGGTTAGCGTCAAGACAACTAGGGTTAGCGTCAGGACAACTAGGGTTAGCGTCAGGACAACTAGGGTTAGCGTCAGGACAACTAGGGTTAGCGTCAGGACAACTAGGGTTAGCGTCAGGACAAGTAGGGTTAGCGTCAGGACAAGTAGGGTTAGCGTCAGGACAACTAGGGTTAGCGTCAGGACAACTAGGGTTAGCGTCAGGACAACTAGGGTTAGCGTCAGGACAACTAGGGTTAGCTTCAGGACAACTAGGGTTAGCTTCAGGACAACTAGGGTTAGCGTCAAGACAACTAGGGTTAGCGTCAGGACAACTAGGGTTAGCGTCAGGACAACTAGGGTTAGCGTCAGGACAAGTAGGGTTAGCGTCAGGACAAGTAGGGTTAGCGTCAGGACAACTAGGGTTAGCGTCAGGACAACTAGGGTTAGCGTCAGGACAAGTAGGGTTAGCGTCAGGACAAGTAGGGTTAGCGTCAGGACAAGTAGGGTTAGCGTCAGGACAAGTAGGGTTAGCGTCAGGACAACTAGGGTTAGCGTCAGGACAAGTAGAGTTAGCGTCAGGACAAGTAGAGTTAGCGTCAGGACAACTAAGGTTAGCGTCAGGACAAGTAGGGTTAGCGTCAGGAAAACTAGGGTTAGCGTCAGGACAACTAGGGTTAGCGTCAGGACAACTAGGGTTAGCGTCAGGACAACTAGGGATAGCGTCAGGACAACTAGGGTTAGCGTCAAGACAACTAGGGTTAGCGTCAGGACAACTAGGGTTAGCGTCAGGACAACTAGGGTTAGCGTCAGGACAAGTAGGGTTAGCGTCAGGACAACTAGGGTTAGCGTCAGGACAAGTAGGGTTAGCGTCAGGACAACTAGGGTTAGCGTCAGGACAACTAGGGTTAGCGTCAGGACAACTAGGGTTAGCGTCAGGACAACTAGGGTTAGCGTCAGGACAACTAGGGTTAGCGTCAAGACAACTAGGGTTAGCGTCAGGACAACTAGGGTTAGCGTCAGGACAACTAGGGTTAGCGTCAGGACAACTAGGGTTAGCGTCAGGACAACTAGGGTTAGCGTCAGGACAACTAGGGTTAGCGTCAGGACAATTAGGGTTAGCGTCAGGACAACTAGGGTTAGCGTCAGGACAACTAGGGTTAGCGTCAGGACAACTAGGGTTAGCGTCAGGACAACTAGGGTTAGCGTCAGGACAAGTAGGGTTAGCGTCAGGACAACTAGGGTTAGCGTCAGGACAACTAGGGTTAGCGTCAGGACAAGTAGGGTTAGCGTCAGGACAACTAGGGTTAGCGTCAGGAAAACTAGGGTTAGCGTCAGGACAACTAGGGTTAGCGTCAGGACAACTAGGGTTAGCGTCAGGACAAGTAGGGTTAGCGTCAGGACAACTAGGGTTAGCGTCAGGACAACTAGGGTTAGCGTCAGGACAACTAGGGTTAGCTTCAGGACAACTAGGGTTAGCATCAGGACAACTTGGGTTAGCGTCAAGACAACTAGGGTTAGCGTCAGGACAACTAGGGTTAGCGTCAGGACAACTAGGGTTAGCGTCAGGACAACTAGGGTTAGCGTCAGGACAAGTAGGGTTAGCGTCAGGACAACTAGGGTTAGCGTCAGGACAACTAGGGTTAGCGTCAGGACAACTAGGGTTAGCGCCAGGACAACTAGGGTTAGCGCCAGGACAACTAGGGTTAGCGTCAGGACAACTAGGGTTAGCGTCAGGACAACTAGGGTTAGCGTCAGGACAACTAGGGTTAGCGTCAGGACAACTAGGGTTAGCGCCAGGACAACTAGGGTTAGCGCCAGGACAACTAGGGTTAGCGTCAGGACAACTAGGGTTAGCGTCAGGACAAGTAGGGTTAGCGTCAGGACAAGTAGGGTTAGCGTCAGGACAACTAGGGTTAGCGTCAGGACAAGTAGGGTTAGCGTCAGGACAAGTAGGGTTAGCGTCAGGACAACTAGGGTTAGCGTCAGGACAACTAGGGTTAGCGTCAAGACAACTAGGGTTAGCGTCAAGACAACTAGGGTTAGCGTCAGGACAAGTAGGGTTAGCGTCAGGACAACTAGGGTTAGCGTCAGGACAACTAGGGTTAGCGTCAGGACAAGTAGAGTTAGCGTCAGGACAACTAGGGTTAGCATCAGCACAACTAGGGTTAGCGTCAGGACAACTAGGGTTAGCGTCAGGACAAGTAGGGTTAGCGTCAGGACAAGTAGGGTTAGCGTCAGGACAAGTAGGGTTAGCGTCAGGACAACTAGGGTTAGCGTCAGGACAACTAGGGTTAGCGTCAGGACAACTAGGGTTAGCGCCAGGACAACTAGGGTTAGCGTCAGGACAACTAGGCTTAGCGTCAGGACAAGTAGGGTTAGCTTCAGGACAACTAGGGTTAGCGTCAGGACAACTAGGGTTAGCGTCAGGACAACTAGGGTTAGCGTCAGGACAACTAGGGTTAGCGTCAGGACAAGTAGGGTTAGCATCAGGACAACTAGGGTTAGCGTCAGGACAACTAGGGTTAGCATCAGGACAACTAGAGTTAGCGTCAGGACAACTAGGGTTAGCGTAAGGACAAGTAGGGTTAGCGTCAGGACAACTAGGGTTAGCGTCAGGACAACTAGGGTTAGCGTCAGGACAACTAGGGTTAGCGTCAGGACTAGTAGGGTTAGCGTCAGGACAACTAGGGTTAGCGTCAGGACAACTAGGGTTAGCGTCAGGACAACTAGGGTTAGCGTCAGGACAAGTAGGGTTAGCGTCAGGACAACTAGGGTTAGCGTCAGGACAAGTAGGGTTAGCTTCAGGACAACTAGGGTTAGCGTCAGGACAACTAGGGTTAGCGTCAGGACAACTAGGGTTAGCGTCAGGACAAGTAGGGTTAGCGTCAGGACAAGTAGGGTTAGCGTCAGGACAACTAGGGTTAGCGTCAGGACAACTAGAGTTAGCGTCAGGACAACTAGGTTTAGCGTCAGGACAAGTAGGGTTAGCGTCAGGACAACTAGGGTTAGCGTCAGGACAACTAGGGTTAGCGTCAGGACTAGTAGGGTTAGCGTCAGGACAACTAGGGTTAGCGTCAGGACAACTAGGGTTAGCGCCAGGACAACTACGGTTAGCATCAGGACAACTACGGTTAGCGTCAGGACAACTAGGGTTAGCGTCAGGAAAAGTAGGGTTAGCGTCAGGACAACTAGGGTTAGCATCAGGACAACTACGGTTAGCGTCAGGACAACTAGGGTTAGCATCAGGACAAGTAGGGTTAGCGTCAGGACAACTAGGGTTAGCGTCAGGACAACTACGGTTAGCGTCAGGACAACTAGGGTTAGCGTCAGGACAAGTAGGGTTAGCGTCAGGACAACTAGGGTTAGCGTCAGGACAACTAGGGTTAGCGTCAGGACAACTAGGGTTAGCGTCAAAACAACTAGGGTTAGCGTCAGGACAACTAGGGTTAGCGTCAGGACAACTAGGGTTAGCGTCAGGACAAGTAGGGTTAGCGTCAGGACAACTAGGGTTAGCGTCAGGACAAGTAGGGTTAGCGTCACGACAACTAGGGTTAGCGTCAGGACAAGTAGGGTTAGCGTCAGGACAACTAGGGTTAGCATCAGGACAACTAGGGTTAGCTTCAGGACAACTAGGGTTAGCATCAGGACAACTAGGGTTAGCGTCAAGACAACTAGGGTTAGCGTCAGGACAACTAGGGTTAGCGTCAGGACAACTAGGGTTAGCGTCAGGACAACTAGGGTTAGCGTCAGGACAAGTAGGGTTAGCGTCAGGACAAGTAGGGTTAGCGTCAGGACAACTAGGTTAGCGTCAGGACAAGTAGGGTTAGCGTCAGGACAAGTAGGGTTAGCGTCAGGACAACTAGGGTTAGCGTCAGGACAACTAGGGTTAGCATCAAGACAACTAGGGTTAGCGTCAGGACAACTAGGGTTAGCGTCAGGACAAGTAGGGTTAGCGTCAGGACAACTAGGGTTAGCGTCAGGACAAGTAGGGTTAGCGTCAGGACAACTAGGGTTAGCATCAGGACAACTAGGGTTAGCGTCAGGACAAGTAGAGTTAGCGTCAGGACAACTAGGGTTAGCATCAGCACAACTAGGGTTAGCGTCAGGACAACTAGGGTTAGCATCAGGACAAGTAGGGTTAGCGTCAGGACAAGTAGGGTTAGCGTCAGGACAAGTAGGGTTAGCGTCAGGACAACTAGGGTTAGCGTCAGGACAACTAGGGTTAGCGTCAGGACAACTAGGGTTAGCGTCAGTACAACTAGGGTTAGCGCCAGGACAACTAGGGTTAGCGTCAGGACAACTAGGCTTAGCGTCAGGACAACTAGGGTTAGCGCCAGGACAACTAGGGTTAGCATCAGGACAACTAGGGTTAGCGCCAGGACAACTAGGGTTAGCGCCAGGACAACTAGGGTTAGCGCCAGGACAACTAGGGTTAGCGTCAGGACAACTAGGGTTAGCGCCAGGACTACTAGGGTTAGCGCCAGGACAACTAGGGTTAGCATCAGGACAACTAGGGTTAGCGCCAGGACAACTAGGGTTAGCGCCAGGACAACTAGGGTTAGCGTCAGGACAACTAGGGTTAGCTTCAGGACAACTAGGGTTAGCGTCAGGACAACTAGGGTTAGCGTCTGGACAACTAGGGTTAGCGTCAGGACAAGTAGGGTTAGCGTCAGGACAACTAGGGTTAGCGTCAGGACAACTAGGGTTAGCGTCAGGAAAACTAGGGTTAGCGTCAGGACAACTAGGGTTAGCGTCAGGACAAGTAGGGTTAGCGTCAGGAAAACTAGGGTAAGCGTCAGGACAACTAGGGTTGGCGTCAGGACAAGTAGGGTTAGCGTCAGGACAACTAGGGTTAGCGTCAGGACAAGTAGGGTTAGCGTCAGGACAACTAGGGTTAGCGTCAGGACAACTAGGGCTAGCGTCAGGACAACTAGGGTTAGCGTCAGGACAAGTAGGGTTAGCGTCAGGACAACTAGGGTTAGCGTCAGGACAAGTAGGGTTAGCTTCAGGACAACTAGGGTTAGCGTCAGGACAAGTAGGGTTAGCGTCAGGACAAGTAGGGTTAGCGTCAGGACAACTAGGGTTAGCGTCAGGACAAGTAGGGTTAGCGTCAGGACAAGTAGGGTTAGCGTCAGGACAACTAGGGTTAGCATCAGGACAACTAGGGTTAGCGTCAGGACAAGTAGAGTTAGCGTCAGGACAACTAGGGTTAGCATCAGCACAACTAGGGTTAGCGTCAGGACAACTAGGGTTAGCATCAGGACAAGTAGGGTTAGCGTCAGGACAAGTAGGGTTAGCGTCAGGACAAGTAGGGTTAGCGTCAGGACAACTAGGGTTAGCGTCAGGACAACTAGGGTTAGCGTCAGGACAACTAGGGTTAGCGTCAGTACAACTAGGGTTAGCGCTAGGACAACTAGGGTTAGCGTCAGGACAACTAGGCTTAGCGTCAGGACAACTAGGGTTAGCGCCAGGACAACTAGGGTTAGCGTCAGGACAACTAGGGTTAGCGCCAGGACAACTAGGGTTAGCGCCAGGACAACTAGGGTTAGCGCCAGGACAACTAGGGTTAGCGTCAGGACAACTAGGGTTAGCGCCAGGACTACTAGGGTTAGCGCCAGGACAACTAGGGTTAGCATCAGGACAACTAGGGTTAGCGCCAGGACAACTAGGGTTAGCGTCAGGACAACTAGGGTTAGCTTCAGGACAACTAGGGTTAGCGTCAGGACAACTAGGGTTAGCGTCTGGACAACTAGGGTTAGCGTCAGGACAAGTAGGGTTAGCGTCAGGACAACTAGGGTTAGCGTCAGGACAACTAGGGTTAGCGTCAGGAAAACTAGGGTTAGCGTCAGGACAACTAGGGTTAGCATCAGGACAAGTAGGGTTAGCGTCAGGAAAACTAGGGTAAGCGTCAGGACAACTAGGGTTGGCGTCAGGACAAGTAGGGTTAGCGTCAGGACAACTAGGGTTAGCGTCAGGACAAGTAGGGTTAGCGTCAGGACAACTAGGGTTAGCGTCAGGACAACTAGGGCTAGCGTCAGGACAACTAGGGTTAGCGTCAGGACAAGTAGGGTTAGCGTTAGGACAACTAGGGTTAGCGTCACGACAAGTAGGGTTAGCTTCAGGACAACTAGGGTTAGCGTCAGGACAACTAGGGTTAGCGTCAGGACAACTAGGGTTAGCGTCAGGACAAGTAGGGTTAGCGTCAGGACAACTAGGGTTAGCGTCACGACAACTAGGGTTAGCATCAGGACAACTAGGGTTAGCGTCAGGACAACTAGGGTTAGCGTCAGGACAAGTAGGGTTAGCGTCAGGACAACTAGGGTTAGCGTCAGGACAACTAGGGTTAGCGTCAGGACAACTAGGGTTAGCGTCAGGACAAGTAGGGTTAGCGTCAGGACAACTAGGGTTAGCGTCAGGACAACTAGGGTTAGCGTCAGGACAACTAGGGTTAGCGTCAGGACAACTACGGTTAGCGTCAGGACAACTAGGGTTAGCGTCAGGACAAGTAGGGTTAGCGTCAGGACAACTAGGGTTAGCGTCAGGACAACTAGGGTTAGCGTCAGGACAACTAGGGTTAGCGTCAGGACAAGTAGGGTTAGCGTCAGGACAACTAGGGTTAGCGTCAGGACAACTAGGGTTAGCGTCAGGACAACTAGGGTTAGCGTCAGGACAACTACGGTTAGCGTCAGGACAACTAGGGTTAGCGTCAGGACAAGTAGGGTTAGCGTCAGGACAACTAGGGTTAGCGTCAGGACAAGTAGGGTTAGCTTCAGGACAACTAGGGTTAGCGTCAGGACAAGTAGGGTTAGCATCAGGACAACTAGGGTTAGCGTCAGGACAACTAGGGTTAGCGTCAGGACAACTAGGGTTAGCGTCAGGACAACTAGGGTTAGCGTCAGGACAAGTAGGGTTAGCGTCAGGACAACTAGGGTTAGCGTCAGGACAAGTAGGGTTAGCTTCAGGACAACTAGGGTTAGCGTCAGGACAACTAGGGTTAGCGTCAGGACAACTAGGGTTAGCGTCAGGACAACTAGGGTTAGCGTTAGGACAACTAGGGTTAGCGTCAGGACAAGTAGGGTTAGCATCAGGACAACTAGGGTTAGCGTCAGGACAACTAGGGTTAGCGTCAGGACAACTAGAGTTAGCGTCAGGACAACTAGGGTTAGCGTCAGGACAAGTAGGGTTAGCGTCAGGACAACTAGGGTTAGCGTCAGGACAACTAGGGTTAGCGTCAGGACAACTAGGGTTAGCGTCAGGACTAGTAGGGTTAGCGTCAGGACAACTAGGGTTAGCGTCAGGACAACTAGGGTTAGCGTCAGGACAACTAGGGTTAGCGTCAGGACAAGTAGGGTTAGCGTCAGGACAACTAGGGTTAGCGTCAGGACAACTAGGGTTAGCATCAGGACAACTAGGTTTAGCGTCAGGACAAGTAGGGTTAGCGTCAGGACAACTAGGGTTAGCGTCAGGACAACTAGGGTTAGCGTCAGGACTAGTAGGGTTAGCGTCAGGACAACTAGGGTTAGCGTCAGGACAACTAGGGTTAGCGCCAGGACAACTAGGGTTAGCATCAGGACAACTACGGTTAGCGTCAGGACAACTAGGGTTAGCGTCAGGACAAGTAGGGTTAGCGTCAGGACAACTAGGGTTAGCGTCAGGACAACTACGGTTAGCGTCAGGACAACTAGGGTTAGCATCAGGACAAGTAGGGTTAGCGTCAGGACAACTAGGGTTAGCATCAGGACAACTACGGTTAGCGTCAGGACAACTAGGGTTAGCGTCAGGACAAGTAGGGTTAGCGTCAGGACAACTAGGGTTAGCGTCAGGACAAGTAGGGTTAGCTTCAGGACAACTAGGGTTAGCGTCAGGACAAGTAGTGTTAGCGTCAGGACAACTAGGGTTAGCGTCAGGACAACTAGGGTTAGCGTCAGGACAACTAGGGTTAGCGTCAGGACAAGTAGGGTTAGCGTCAGGACAACTAGGGTTAGCGTCAGGACAACTAGGGTTGGCGTCAGGACAACTAGAGTTAGCGTCAGGACAACTAGGGTTAGGGTCAGGACAAGTAGGGTTAGCGTCAGGACAACTAGGGTTAGCGTCAGGACAAATAGGGTTAGCGTCAGGACAACTAGGGTTAGCGTCAGGACTAGTAGGGTTAGCGTCAGGACAACTAGGGTTAGCGTCAGGACAAGTAGGGTTAGCGTCAGGACAACTAGGGTTAGCGTCAGGACAAATAGGGTTAGCGTCAGGACAACTAGGGTTAGCGTCAGGACTAGTAGGGTTAGCGTCAGGACAACTAGGGTTAGCGTCAGGACAACTAGGGTTAGCGTCAGGACAACTAGGGTTAGCGTCAGGACTAGTAGGGTTAGCGTCAGGACAACTAGGGTTAGCGTCAGGACAACTAGGGTTAGCGTCAGGACAACTAGGGTTAGCGTCAGGACAAGTAGGGTTAGCGTCAGGACAACTAGGGTTAGCGTCAGGACAAGTAGGGTTAGCTTCAGGACAACTAGGGTTAGCGTCAGGACAAGTAGGGTTAGCGTCAGGACAACTAGGGTTAGCGTCAGGACAACTAGGGTTAGCGTCAGGACAACTAGGGTTAGCGTCAGGACAAGTAGGGTTAGCGTCAGGACAACTAGGGTTAGCGTCAGGACAACTAGGGTTAGCGTCAGGACAACTAGAGTTAGCGTCAGGACAACTAGGTTTAGCGTCAGGACAAGTAGGGTTAGCGTCAGGACAACTAGGGTTAGCGTCAGGACAACTAGGGTTAGCGTCAGGACTAGTAGGGTTAGCGTCAGGACAACTAGGGTTAGCGTCAGGACAACTAGGGTTAGCGCCAGGACAACTAGGGTTAGCATCAGGACAACTACGGTTAGCGTCAGGACAACTAGGGTTAGCGTCAGGACAAGTAGGGTTAGCGTCAGGACAACTAGGGTTAGCGTCAGGACAACTACGGTTAGCGTCAGGACAACTAGGGTTAGCATCAGGACAAGTAGGGTTAGCGTCAGGACAACTAGGGTTAGCATCAGGACAACTACGGTTAGCGTCAGGACAACTAGGGTTAGCGTCAGGACAAGTAGGGTTAGCGTCAGGACAACTAGGGTTAGCGTCAGGACAAGTAGGGTTAGCTTCAGGACAACTAGGGTTAGCGTCAGGACAAGTAGTGTTAGCGTCAGGACAACTAGGGTTAGCGTCAGGACAACTAGGGTTAGCGTCAGGACAAGTAGGGTTAGCGTCAGGACAACTAGGGTTAGCGTCAGGACAACTAGGGTTGGCGTCAGGACAACTAGAGTTAGCGTCAGGACAACTAGGGTTAGGGTCAGGACAAGTAGGGTTAGCGTCAGGACAACTAGGGTTAGCGTCAGGACAACTAGGGTTAGCGTCAGGACAACTAGGGTTAGCGTCAGGACTAGTAGGGTTAGCGTCAGGACAACTAGGGTTAGCGTCAGGACAACTAGGGTTAGCGTCAGGACAACTAGGGTTAGCGTCAGGACAACTACGGTTAGCGTCAGGACAACTAGGGTTAGCGTCAGGACAAGTAGGGTTAGCGTCAGGACAACTAGGGTTAGCGTCAGGACAAGTAGGGTTAGCTTCAGGACAACTAGGGTTAGCGTCAGGACAAGTAGGGTTAGCGTCAGGACAACTAGGGTTAGCGTCAGGACAACTAGGGTTAGCGTCAGGACAAGTAGGGTTAGCGTCAGGACAAGTAGGGTTAGCGTCAGGACAAGTAGGGTTAGCGTCAGGACAACTAGGGTTAGCGTCAGGACAACTAGGGTTAGCGTCAGGACAACTAGGGTTAGCGTCAGGACAACTAGGGTTAGCGTCAGGACAAGTAGGGTTAGCGTCAGGACAACTAGGGTTAGCGTCAGGACAACTAGGGTTAGCGTCAGGACAACTTGGGTTAGCGTCAGGACAAGTAGGGTTAGCGTCAGGACAAGTAGGGTTAGCGTCAGGACAACTAGGGTTAGCGTCAGGACAAGTAGGGTTAGCGTCAGGACAAGTAGGGTTAGCGTCAGGACAAGTAGGGTTAGCGTCAGGAAAACTAGGGTTAGCGTCAGGACAACTAGGGTTAGCGTCAGGACAACTAGGGTTAGCGTCAGGACAACTAGGGTTAGCGTCAAGACAACTAGGGTTAGCGTCAGGACAACTAGGGTTAGCGTCAGGACAACTAGGGTTAGCGTCAGGACAAGTAGGGTTAGCGTCAGGACAACTAGGGTTAGCGTCAGGACAAGTAGGGTTAGCGTCAGGACAAGTAGGGTTAGCTTCAGGACAACTAGGGTTAGCGTCAGGACAAGTAGGGTTAGCGTCAGGACAACTAGGGTTAGCGTCAGGACAACTAGGGTTAGCTTCAGGACAACTAGGGTTAGCGTCAGGACAACTAGGGTTAGCGTCAAGACAACTAGGGTTAGCGTCAGGACAACTAGGGTTAGCGTCAGGACAACTAGGGTTAGCGTCAGGACAAGTAGGGTTAGCGTCAGGACAACTAGGGTTAGCGTCAGAACAAGTAGGGTTAGCGTCAGGACAACTAGGGTTAGCGTCAGGACAACTAGGGTTAGCGTCAGGACAACTAGGGTTAGCGTCAGGACAACTAGGGTTAGCGTCAGCACAAGTAGGGTTAGCGTCAGGACAACTAGGGTTAGCGTCAGGACAACTAGGGTTAGCGTCAGGACAACTAGGGTTAGCGTCAGGACAACTAGGGTTAGCGTCAGGACAAGTAGAGTTAGCGTCAGGACAACTAGGGTTAGCGTCAGGACAAGTAGGGTTAGCGTCAGGACAACTAGGTTTAGCGTCAGGACAACTAGGGTTAGCGTCAGGACAAGTAGGGTTAGCGTCAGGACAAGTAGGGTTAGCGTCAGGACAACTAGGGTTAGCGTCAGGACAACTAGGGTTAGCGTCAGGACAACTAGGGTTAGCGTCAGGACAACTAGGGTTAGCGTCAGGACAACTAGGGTTAGCGTCAGGACAACTAGGGTTAGCGTCAGGACAAGTAGGGTTAGCGTCAGGACAAGTAGTGTTAGCGTCAGGACAAGTAGGGTTAGCGTCAGGACAACTAGGGTTAGCGTCAGGACAACTAGGGTTAGCGTCAGGACAACTAGGGTTAGCGTCAGGACAACTAGGCTTAGCGTCAGGACAACTAGGGTTAGCGCCAGGACAACTAGGGTTAGCGTCAGGACAACTAGGGTTAGCGCCAGGACAACTAGGGTTAGCGCCAGGACAACTAGGGTTAGCGTCAGGACAACTAGGGTTAGCGCCAGGACTACTAGGGTTAGCGCCAGGACAACTAGGGTTAGCATCAGGACAACTAGGGTTAGCGCCAGGACAACTAGGGCTAGCGCCAGGACAACTAGGGTTAGCGCCAGGACAACTAGGGTTAGCGTCAGGACAACTAGGGTTAGCTTCAGCACAACTAGGGTTAGCGTCAGGACAACTAGGGTTAGCGTCTGGACAACTAGGGTTAGCGTCAGGACAAGTAGGGTTAGCGTCAGGACAACTAGGGTTAGCGTCAGGACAACTAGGGTTAGCGTCAGGAAAACTAGGGTTAGCGTCAGGACAACTAGGGTTAGCATCAGGACAAGTAGGGTTAGCGTCAGGAAAACTAGGGTAAGCGTCAGGACAACTAGGGTTGGCGTCAGCACAAGTAGGGTTAGCGTCAGGACAACTAGGGTTAGCGTCAGGACAACTAGGGTTAGCGTCAGTACAACTAGGGTTAGCGCCAGGACAACTAGGGTTAGCGTCAGGACAACTAGGCTTAGCGTCAGGACAACTAGGGTTAGCGCCAGGACAACTAGGGTTAGCGCCAGGACAACTAGGGTTAGCGTCAGGACAACTAGGGTTAGCGTCAGGACAACTAGGGTTAGCGCCAGGACAACTAGGGTTAGCGCCAGGACAAGTATAGCAGTCAGGACACAACTAGGTTAGCGTCAGGACAACTAGGGTTAGCGCCAGGACCCAACCTAGGTTGACTCAGGACAACTAGGGTTAGCGCCAGGAAACTAGGGTTAGCAGTCAGGACACAACTAGGTTAGCGCCCAGGACAACTAGGGTTAGCCAGGACAACTAGGGTTAGCTCCAGGACAACTAGGGTTAGCGCCAGGACACTAGGGTTAGCGCCAGGACAACTAGGGTTAGCGCCAGGACAACTAGGGTTGCGTCAGGACAACTAGGGTTAGCTCTAAGACACGATGGGTTAGCGTCAGGACAACTAGGGTTAGCGTCAGGACAACTAGGGTTAGCGTCAGGACAACTAGGGTTAGCGTCAGGACAACTAGGGTTAGCGTCAGGACTACTAGGGTTAGCGTCAGGACAACTAGGGTTAGCGTCAGGACAACTAGGGTTAGCGTCAGGACAACTTAGGTTAGCGTCAGGACAACTAGGGTTAGCGTCAGGACAACTAGGGTTAGCGTCAGGACAACTAGGGTTAGCGTCAGGACAAGTAGGGTTAGCGTCAGGACAACTAGGGTTAGCGTCAGGACACTAGGGTTAGCGTCAGGACAACTAGGGTTAGCGTCAGGACAAGTAGGGTTAGCGTCAGGACAACTAGGGTTAGCGTCAGGACAACTAGGGTTAGCGTCAGGACAAGTAGGGTTAGCGTCAGGGACAAGTAGGGTTAGCGTCAGGACAACTAGGGTTAGCGTCAGGACAAGTAGGGTTAGCGTCAGGACAACTTGGGTTAGCGTCAGGACAACTAGGGTACAGGACAACTAGGGTTAGCGTCAGGACAAGCTAGGGTTAGCGTCAGGACAAGCTAGGGTTAGCGTCAGGACAACTAGGGTTAGCGTCAGGACAAGTGGGTTAGCATCAGGACAACTAGGGTTAGCGTCAGGACCAACTAGGGTTAGCGTCAGGACAACTAGGGTAGCGTCAGGACAACTAGGGTTAGCGTCAGGACAACTAGGGTTAGCGTCAGGACAACTAGGGTTAGCGTCAGGACAAGCTAGGGTTAGCGTCAGGACAAGTAGGGTTAGCGTCAGGACAACTAGGGTTAGCGTCAGGACAAGTAGGGTTAGCGTCAGGACAACTAGGGTTAGCGTCAGGACATGGTAGGGTTAGCGTCAGGACAACTAGGGTTAGCGTCAGGACAATAGGGTTAGCGTCAGGACAACTACGGGTTAGCGTCAGGACAACTAGGGTTAGCGTCAGGACAATAGGGTTAGCGTCAGGACAAGCTAGGGGTAGCTCAGGACAACTAGGGTTAGCGTCAGGACAACTAGGATTAGCGTCAGGACAACTAGGGTTAGCGTCAGGACAACTAGGGTTAGCGTCAAGGACAAGTAGGGTAAGCGTCAGGACAACTAGGGTTAGCGTCAGGACAAGTAGGGTTAGCGTCAGGACAACTAGGGTTAGCGTCAGGACAACTAGGGATAGCGTCAGGACAACTAGGGTTAGCGTCAGGACAACAGTGGCAGGGTTAGCGTCAGGACAACTAGGGTTAGCGTCAGGACAACTAGGGTTAGCGTCAGGACAAGCTAGGGTTAGCGTCAGGACAAGTAGGGTTAGCGTCAGGACAACTAGGGTTAGCGTCAGGACAACTAGGGTTAGCGTCAGGACAACTAGGGTTAGCGTCAGGACAACTAGGGTTAGCGTCAGGACAACTAGGTTAGCGTCAGGACAACTAGGGTTAGCGTCAGGACAACTAGAGTTAGCGTCAGGACAAGTAGGGTTAGCGTCAGGACAAGTAGGGTTAGCGTCAGGACAACTAATGTTAGCGTCAGGACAACTAGGGTTGGCGTCAGGACTAGTAGGGGTTAGCGTCAGGACAACTAGGGTTAGCGTCAGGACAACTAGGGTTAGCGTCAGGACAATAGGGTTAGCATCAGGACAACTACGGTTAGCGTCAGGACAACTAGGGTTAGCGTCAGGACAAGTAGGGTTAGCGTCAGGACAGGTAGGGTTAGCATCAGGACAACTACGGTTAGCGTCAGGACAACTAGGGTTAGCGTCAGGACAAGTAGGGTTAGCGTCAGGACAACTAGGGTTAGCATCAGGACAACTACGGTTAGCGTCAGGACAACTAGGGTTAGCGTCAGGACAAGTAGGGTTAGCGTCAGGACAACTAGGGTTAGCGTCAGGACAAGTAGGGTTAGCTTCAGGACAACTAGGGTTAGCGTCAGGACAACTAGGGTTAGCGTCAGGACAACTAGGGTTAGCGTCAGGACAACTAGGTTCAGCGTCAGGACAAGTAGGGTTAGCGTCAGGACAACTAGGGTTAGCGTCAGGACAACTAGGGTTAGCATCAGGACAACTAGAGTTAGCGTCAGGACAACTAGGGTTAGCGTCAGGACAAGTAGGGTTAGCGTCAGGACAACTAGGGTTAGCGTCAGGACAACTAGGGTTAGCGTCAGGACAAGTAGGGTTAGCGTCAGGACTAGTAGGGTTAGCGTCAGGACAACTAGGGTTAGCGTCAGGACAACTAGGGTTAGCGTCAGGACAACTAGGGTTAGCGTCAGGACAACTACGGTTAGCGTCAGGACAACTAGGGTTAGCGTCAGGACAAGTAGGGTTAGCGTCAGGACAACTAGGGTTAGCGTCAGGACAAGTAGGGTTAGCTTCAGGACAACTAGGGTTAGCGTCAGGACAAGTAGGTTTAGCGTCAGGACAACTAGGGTTAGCGTCAGGACAACTAGGGTTAGCGTCAGGACAACTAGGGTTAGCGTCAGGACAACTAGGGTTAGCGTCAGGACAAGTAGGGTTAGCGTCAGGACAACTAGGGTTAGCGTCAGGACAACTAGGGTTAGCGTCAGGACAACTAGGGTTAGCGTCAGGACAACTAGGGTTAGCGTCAGGACAAGTAGGGTTAGCGTCAGGACAACTAGGGTTAGCGTCAGGACAACTAGGGTTAGCGTCAGGACAACTTGGGTTAGCGTCAGGACAAGTAGGGTTAGCGTCAGGACAAGTAGGGTTAGCGTCAGGACAAGTAGGATTAGCGTCAGGACAAGTAGGGTTAGCGTCAGGAAAACTAGGGTTAGCGTCAGGACAACTAGGGTTAGCGTCAGGACAGCTAGGGTTAGCGTCAGGACAACTAGGGTTAGCGTCAGGACAACTAGGGTTAGCGTCAAGACAACTAGGGTTAGCGTCAGGACAACTAGGGTTAGCGTCAGGACAACTAGGGTTAGCGTCAGGACAAGTAGGGTTAGCGTCAGGACAACTAGGGTTAGCGTCAGGACAACTAGGGTTAGCGTCAGGACAAGTAGGGTTAGCGTCAGGACAAGTAGGGTTAGCGTCAGGACAACTAGGGTTAGCGTCAGGACAAGTAGGGTTAGCGTCAGGACAACTAGGGTTAGCGTCAGGACAACTAGGGTTAGCTTCAGGACAACTAGGGTTAGCATCAGGACAACTAGGGTTAGCGTCAAGACAACTAGGGTTAGCGTCAGGACAACTAGGGTTAGCGTCAGGACAAGTAGGGTTAGCGTCAGGACAAGTAGGGTTAGCGTCAGGACAAGTAGGGTTAGCGTCAGGACAAGTAGGGTTAGCGTCAGGACAAGTAGGGTTAGCGTCAGGACAACTAGGGTTAGCGTCAGGACAACTAGGGTTAGCGTCAGGACAACTAGGGTTAGCGTCAGGACAACTAGGGTTAGCGTCAGCACAAGTAGGGTTAGCGTCAGGACAAGTAGGGTTAGCGTCAGGACAACTAGGGTTAGCGTCAGGACAACTAGGGTTAGCGTCAGGACAAGTAGAGTTAGCGTCAGGACAACTAGGGTTAGCGTCAGGACAAGTAGGGTTAGCGTCAGGACAACTAGGGTTAGCGTCAGGACAACTAGGGTTAGCGTCAGGACAACTAGGGTTAGCGTCAGGACAAGTAGGGTTAGCGTCAGGACAACTAGGGTTAGCGTCAGGACAACTAGGGTTAGCGTCAGGACAACTAGGGTTAGCGTCAGGACAAGTAGGGTTAGCGTCAGGACAAGTAGGGTTAGCGTCAGGACAACTAGGGTTAGCGCCAGGACAACTAGGGTTAGCGCCAGGACAACTAGGGTTAGCGCCAGGACAACTAGGGTTAGCGCCAGGACAACTAGGGTTAGCGCCAGGACAACTAGGGTTAGCGCCAGGACAACTAGGGTTAGCGTCAGGACAACTAGGGTTAGCGCCAGGACTACTAGGGTTAGCGCCAGGACAACTAGGGTTAGCATCAGGACAACTAGGGTTAGCGCCAGGACAACTAGGGTTAGCGCCAGGACAACTAGGGTTAGCGCCAGGACAACTAGGGTTAGCGTCAGGACAACTAGGGTTAGCGTCAGGACAACTAGGGTTAGCGTCAGGACAAGTAGGGTTAGCGTCAGGACAACTAGGGTTAGCGTCAGGACAACTAGGGTTAGCGTCAGGAAAACTAGGGTTAGCGTCAGGACAACTAGGGTTAGCGTCAGGACAAGTAGGGTTAGCGTCAGGAAAACTAGGGTAAGCGTCAGGACAACTAGGGTTGGCGTCAGGACAAGTAGGGTTAGCGTCAGGACAACTAGGGTTAGCGTCAGGACAAGTAGGGTTAGCGTCAGGACAACTAGGGTTAGCGTCAGGACAACTAGGGTTAGCGTCAGGACAAGTAGGGTTAGCGTCAGGACAACTAGGGTTAGCGTCAGGACAAGTAGGGTTAGCTTCAGGACAACTAGGGTTAGCGTCAGGACAACTAGGGTTAGCGTCAGGACAAGTAGGGTTAGCATCAGGACAACTAGGGTTAGCGTCAGGACAACTAGGGTTAGCGTCAGGACAACTAGGGTTAGCGTCAGGACAACTAGGGTTAGCGTCAGGACAGGTAGGATTAGCGTGAGGACAACTAGGGTTAGCGTCAGGACAACTAGGGTTAGCGTCAGGACAACTAGGGTTAGCGTCAGGACAACTAGGGTTAGCGTCAGGACAAGTAGGGTTAGCGTCAGGACAACTAGGGTTAGCGTCAGGACAAGTAGGGTTAGCGTCAGGACAACTAGGGTTAGCGTCAGGACAACTAGGGTTAGCGTCAGGACAACTAGGGTTAGCGTCAGGACAAGTAGGGTAAGCGTCAGGACAACTAGGGTTAGCGTCAGGACAACTAGGGTTAGCGTCAGGACAAGTAGGGTTAGCGTCAGGACAAGTAGGGTTAGCGTCAGGACAAGTAGGGTTAGCGTCAGGACAAGTAGGGTTAGCGTCAGGACAAGTAGGGTTAGCGTCAGGACAACTAGGGTTAGCGTCAGGACAACTAGGGTTAGCGTCAGGACAAGTAGGGTTAGCGTCAGGACAACTAGGGTTAGCGTCAGGACAAGTAGGGTTAGCGTCAGGACAAGTAGGGTTAGCGTCAGGACAAGTAGGGTTAGCTTCAGGACAACTAGGGTTAGCGTCAGGACAAGTAGGGTTAGCGTCAGGACAACTAGGGTTAGCGTCAGGACAACTAGGGTTAGCGTCAGGACAACTAGGGTTAGCGTCAGGACAACTAGGGTTAGCGTCAGGACAAGTAGGGTAAGCGTCAGGACAACTAGGGTTAGCGTCAGGACAACTAGGGTTAGCGTCAGGACAAGTAGGGTTAGCGTCAGGACAACTAGGGTTAGCGTCAGGACAACTAGGGTTAGCGTCAGGACAACTAGGGTTAGCTTCAGGACAACTAGGGTTAGCGTCAGGACAAGTAGGGTTAGCGTCAGGACAACTAGGGTTAGCGTCAGGACAGGTAGGGTTAGCGTGAGGACAACTAGGGTTAGCGTCAGGACAACTAGGTTTAGCGTCAGGACAAGTAGGGTTAGCGTCAGGACAACTAGGGTTAGCGTCAGGACAACTAGGGTTAGCGTCAGGACAAGTAGGGTTAGCGTCAGGACAACTAGGGTTAGCGTCAGGACAAGTAGGGTTAGCGTCAGGACAAGTAGGGTTAGCGTCAGGACAACTAGGGTTAGCGTCAGGACAAGTAGGGTTAGCGTCAGGACAACTAGGGTTAGCGTCAGGACAACTAGGGTTAGCGTCAGGACAACTAGGGTTAGCTTCAGGACAACTAGGGTTAGCATCAGGACAACTAGGGTTAGCGTCAAGACAACTAGGGTTAGCGTCAGGACAACTAGGGTTAGCGTCAGGACAACTAGGGTTAGCGTCAGGACAAGTAGGGTTAGCGTCAGGACAAGTAGGGTTAGCGTCAGGACAACTAGGGTTAGCGTCAGGACAAGTAGGGTTAGCGTCAGGACAAGTAGGGTTAGAGTCAGGACAACTAGGGTTAGCGTCAGGACAACTAGGGTTAGCGTCAGGACAAGTAGGGTTAGCGTCAGGACAACTAGGGTTAGCGTCAGGACAACTAGGGTTAGCGTTAGGACAAGTAGGGTTAGCGTCAGGACAACTAGGGTTAGCGTCAGGACAAGTAGGGTTAGCGTCAGGACAACTAGGGTTAGCGTCAGGACAACTAGGGTTAGCGTCAGGACAAGTAGAGTTAGCGTCAGGACAACTAGGGTTAGCGTCAGGACAACTAGGGTTAGCGTCAGGACAACTAGGGTTAGCGTCAGGACAAGTAGGGTTAGCGTCAGGACAACTAGGGTTAGCGTCAGGACAACTACGGTTAGCGTCAGGACAACTACGGTTAGCGTCAGGACAAGTAGGGTTAGCGTCAGGACAACTAGGGTTAGCGTCAGGACAAGTAGGGTTAGCTTCAGGACAACTAGGGTTAGCGTCAGGACAAGTAGGGTTAGCGTCAGGACAACCAGGGTTAGCGTCAGGACAACCAGGGTTAGCGTCAGGACAACCAGGGTTAGCGTCAGGACAACTAGGGTTAGCGTCAGGACAAGTAGGGTAAGCGTCAGGACAACTAGGGTTAGCGTCAGGACAACTAGGGTTAGCGTCAGGACAAGTAGGGTTAGCGTCAGGACAAGTAGGGTTAGCGTCAGGACAAGTAGGGTTAGCGTCAGGACAACTAGGGTTAGCGTCAGGACAACTAGGGTTAGCGTCAGGACAACTAGGGTTAGCGTCAGGACAAGTAGGGTTAGCGTCAGGACAACTAGGGTTAGCGTCAGGACAGGTAGGGTTAGCGTGAGGACAACTAGGGTTAGCGTCAGGACAAGTAGGGTTAGCGTCAGGACAAGTAGGGTTAGCGTCAGGACAAGTAGGGTTAGCGTCAGGACAACTAGGGTTAGCGTCAGGACAAGTAGGGTTAGCGTCAGGACAACTAGGGTTAGCGTCAGGACAAGTAGGGTTAGCGTCAGGACAACTAGGGTTAGCGTCAGGACAACTAGGGTTAGCGTCAGGACAACTAGGGTTAGCGTCAGGACAAGTAGGGTTAGCGTTAGGACAACTAGGGTTAGCGTCAGGACAAGTAGGGTTAGCTTCAGGACAACTAGGGTTAGCGTCAGGACAACTAGGGTTAGCGTCAGGACAACTAGGGTTAGCGTCAGGACAACTAGGGTTAGCGTCAGGACAACTAGGGTTAGCGTCAGGACAAGTAGGGTTAGCGTCAGGACAAGTAGGGTTAGCGTCAGGACAACTAGGGTTAGCGTCAGGACAACTAGGGTTAGCGTCAGGACAACTAGGGTTAGCGTCAGGACAAGTAGGGTTAGCGTCAGGACAACTAGGGTTAGCGTCAGGACAACTAGGGTTAGCGTCAGGACAACTACGGTTAGCGTCAGGACAACTAGTGTTAGCGTCAGGACAAGTAGGGTTAGCGTCAGGACAACTAGGGTTAGCGTCAGGACAAGTAGGGTTAGCTTCAGGACAACTAGGGTTAGCGTCAGGACAAGTAGGGTTAGCGTCAGGACAACTAGGGTTAGCGTCAGGACAACTAGGGTTAGCGTCAGGACAACTAGGGTTAGCGTCAGGACAAGTAGGGTAAGCGTCAGGACAACTAGGGTTAGCGTCAGGACAACTAGGGTTAGCGTCAGGACAAGTAGGGTTAGCGTCAGGACAAGTAGGGTTAGCGTCAGGACAACTAGGGTTAGCGTCAGGACAACTAGGGTTAGCGTCAGGACAACTAGGGTTAGCGTCAGGACAACTAGGGTTAGCGTCAGGACAAGTAGGGTTAGCGTCAGGACAACTAGGGTTAGCGTCAGGACAGGTAGGGTTAGCGTGAGGACAACTAGGGTTAGCGTCAGGACAACTAGGGTTAGCGTCAGGACAAGTAGGGTTAGCGTCAGGACAACTAGGGTTAGCGTCAGGACAAGTAGGGTTAGCGTCAGGACAAGTAGGGTTAGCGTCAGGACAACTAGGGTTAGCGTCAGGACAACTAGGATTAGCGTCAGGACAACTAGGGTTAGCGTCAGGACAACTAGGGTTAGCGTCAGGACAAGTAGGGTAAGCGTCAGGACAACTAGGGTTAGCGTCAGGACAAGTAGGGTTAGCGTCAGGACAACTAGGGTTAGCGTCAGGACAAGTAGGGTTAGCGTCAGGACAACTAGGGTTAGCGTCAGGACAAGTAGGGTTAGCGTCAGGACAACTAGGGTTAGCGTCAGGACAACTAGGGTTAGCGTCAGGACAAGTAGAGTTAGCGTCAGGACAACTAGGGTTAGCGTCAGGACAACTAGGGTTAGCGTCAGGACAAGTAGGGTTAGCGTCAGGACAAGTAGGGTTAGCGTCAGGACAAGTAGGGTTAGCGTCAGGACAACTAGGGTTAGCGTCAGGACAAGTAGAGTTAGCGTCAGGACAAGTAGGGTTAGCGTCAGGACAAGTAGGGTTAGCGTCAGGACAACTAGGGTTAGCGTCAGGACAACTAGGGTTAGCGTCAGGACAACTAGGGTTAGCGTCAGGACAAGTAGGGTTAGCGTCAGGACAACTAGGGTTAGCGTCAGGACAACTAGGGTTAGCGTCAGGACAACTAGGGTTAGCGTCAGGACAAGTAGGGTTAGCATGAGGACAAGTAGGGTTAGCGTCAGGACAAGTAGGGTTAGCGTCAGGACAAGTAGGGTTAGCGTCAGGACAACTAGGGTTAGCGTCAGGACAACTAGGGTTAGCGTCAGGACAACTAGGGTTAGCGTCAGTACAACTAGGGTTAGCGCCAGGACAACTAGGGTTAGCGTCAGGACAACTAGGCTTAGCGTCAGGACAACTAGGGTTAGCGCCAGGACAACTAGGGTTAGCGTCAGGACAACTAGGGTTGGCGTCAGGACAACTAGGGTTGGCGTCAGGACAACTAGGGTTAGCGCCAGGACAACTAGGGTTAGCGCCAGGACAACTAGGGTTAGCGTCAGGACAACTAGGGTTAGCGCCAGGACAACTAGGGTTAGCGCCAGGACAACTAGGGTTAGCATCAGGACAACTAGGGTTAGCGCCAGGACAACTAGGGTTAGCACCAGGACAACTAGGGTTAGCGTCAGGACAACTAGGGTTAGCATCAGGACAACTAGGGTTAGCGTCAGGACAACTAGGGTTAGCGTCAGGACAACTAGGGTTAGCGTCAGGACAACTAGGGTTAGCGTCAGGACAACTAGGGTTAGCGTCAGGACAAGTAGGGTTAGCGTCAGGACAACTAGGGTTAGCGTCAGGACAAGTAGGGTTAGCGTCAGGACAAGTAGGGTTAGCGTCAGGACAACTAGGGTTAGCGTCAGGACAAGTAGGGTTAGCGTCAGGACAACTAGGGTTAGCGTCAGGACAACTAGGGTTAGCGTCAGGACAACTAGGGTTAGCGTCAGGACAAGTAGGGTAAGCGTCAGGACAACTAGGGTTAGCGTCAGGACAACTAGGGTTAGCGTCAGGACAAGTAGGGTTAGCGTCAGGACAACTAGGGTTAGCGTCAGGACAACTAGGGTTAGCGTCAGGACAACTAGGGTTAGCGTCAGGACAAGTAGGGTTAGCGTCAGGACAACTAGGGTTAGCGTCAGGACAACTAGGGTTAGCGTCAGGACAAGTAGGGTTAGCGTCAGGACAAGTAGGGTTAGCATGAGGACAAGTAGGGTTAGCGTCAGGACAAGTAGGGTTAGCGTCAGGACAAGTAGGGTTAGCGTCAGGACAACTAGGGTTAGCGTCAGGACAACTAGGGTTAGCGTCAGGACAACTAGGGTTAGCGTCAGTACAACTAGGGTTAGCGCCAGGACAACTAGGGTTAGCGTCAGGACAACTAGGCTTAGCGTCAGGACAACTAGGGTTAGCGCCAGGACAACTAGGGTTAGCGTCAGGACAACTAGGGTTAGCGCCAGGACAACTAGGGTTAGCGCCAGGACAACTAGGGTTAGCGCCAGGACAACTAGGGTTAGCGTCAGGACAACTAGGGTTAGCGCCAGGACAACTAGGGTTAGCGCCAGGACAACTAGGGTTAGCATCAGGACAACTAGGGTTAGCGCCAGGACAACTAGGGTTAGCACCAGGACAACTAGGGTTAGCGTCAGGACAACTAGGGTTAGCATCAGGACAACTAGGGTTAGCGTCAGGACAACTAGGGTTAGCGTCAGGACAACTAGGGTTAGCGTCAGGACAACTAGGGTTAGCGTCAGGACAACTAGGGTTAGCGTCAGGACAAGTAGGGTTAGCGTCAGGACAAGTAGGGTTAGCGTCAGGACAACTAGGGTTAGCGTCAGGACAAGTAGGGTTAGCGTCAGGACAACTAGGGTTAGCGTCAGGACAACTAGGGTTAGCGTCAGGACAACTAGGGTTAGCGTCAGGACAAGTAGGGTAAGCGTCAGGACAACTAGGGTTAGCGTCAGGACAAGTAGGGTTAGCGTCAGGACAAGTAGGGTTAGCGTCAGGACAAGTAGGGTTAGCGTCAGGACAACTAGGGTTAGCGTCAGGACAACTAGGGTTAGCGTCAGGACAAGTAGGGTTAGCGTCAGGACAAGTAGGGTTAGCGTCAGGACAACTAGGGTTAGCGTCAGGACAACTAGGGTTAGCGTCAGGACAACTTGGGTTAGCGTCAGGACAAGTAGGGTTAGCGTCAGGACAAGTAGGGTTAGCTTCAGGACAAGTAGGGTTAGCGTCAGGACAAGTAGGGTTAGCGTCAGGACAACTAGGATAGCGTCAGGACAACTAGGGTTAGCGTCAGGACAACTAGGGTTAGCGTCAGGACAACTAGGGTTAGCGTCAGGACAAGTAGGGTAAGCGTCAGGACAACTAGGGTTAGCGTCAGGACAACTAGGGTTAGCGTCAGGACAAGTAGGGTTAGCGTCAGGACAAGTAGGGTTAGCGTCAGGACAACTAGGGTTAGCGTCAGGACAACTAGGGTTAGCGTCAGGACAAGTAGGGTTAGCGTCAGGACAAGTAGGGTTAGCGTCAGGACAACTAGGGTTAGCGTCAGGACAGGTAGGGTTAGCGTGAGGACAACTAGGGTTAGCGTCAGGACAACTAGGTTTAGCGTCAGGACAAGTAGGGTTAGCGTCAGGACAACTAGGGTTAGCGTCAGGACAACTAGGGTTAGCGTCAGGACAAGTAGGGTTAGCGTCAGGACAACTAGGGTTAGCGTCAGGACAAGTAGGGTTAGCGTCAGGACAAGTAGGGTTAGCGTCAGGACAACTAGGGTTAGCGTCAGGACAAGTAGGGTTAGCGTCAGGACAACTAGGGTTAGCGTCAGGACAACTAGGGTTAGCGTCAGGACAACTAGGGTTAGCTTCAGGACAACTAGGGTTAGCATCAGGACAACTAGGGTTAGCGTCAAGACAACTAGGGTTAGCGTCAGGACAACTAGGGTTAGCGTCAGGACAACTAGGGTTAGCGTCAGGACAACTAGGGTTAGCGTCAGGACAAGTAGGGTTAGCGTCAGGACAAGTAGGGTTAGCGTCAGGACAACTAGGGTTAGCGTCAGGACAACTAGGGTTAGAGTCAGGACAACTAGGGTTAGCGTCAGGACAACTAGGGTTAGCGTCAGGACAAGTAGGGTTAGCGTCAGGACAACTAGGGTTAGCGTCAGGACAAGTAGGGTTAGCGTCAGGACAAGTAGGGTTAGCGTCAGGACAACTAGGGTTAGCGTCAGGACAAGTAGGGTTAGCGTCAGGACAACTAGGGTTAGCGTCAGGACAACTAGGGTTAGCGTCAGGACAAGTAGAGTTAGCGTCAGGACAACTAGGGTTAGCGTCAGGACAACTAGGGTTAGCGTCAGGACAACTAGGGTTAGCGTCAGGACAAGTAGGGTTAGCGTCAGGACAACTAGGGTTAGCGTCAGGACAACTACGGTTAGCGTCAGGACAACTACGGTTAGCGTCAGGACAACTAGGGTTAGCGTCAGGACAAGTAGGGTTAGCGTCAGGACAACTAGGGTTAGCGTCAGGACAAGTAGGGTTAGCGTCAGGACAACTAGGGTTAGCGTCAGGACAAGTAGGGTTAGCGTCAGGACAACTAGGGTTAGCGTCAGGACAACTAGGGTTAGCGTCAGGACAACTAGGGTTAGCGTCAGGACAACCAGGGTTAGCGTCAGGACAACTAGGGTTAGCGTCAGGACAAGTAGGGTAAGCGTCAGGACAACTAGGGTTAGCGTCAGGACAACTAGGGTTAGCGTCAGGACAAGTAGGGTTAGCGTCAGGACAAGTAGGGTTAGCGTCAGGACAAGTAGGGTTAGCGTCAGGACAACTAGGGTTAGCGTCAGGACAACTAGGGTTAGCGTCAGGACAACTAGGGTTAGCGTCAGGACAAGTAGGGTTAGCGTCAGGACAACTAGGGTTAGCGTCAGGACAGGTAGGGTTAGCGTCAGGACAACTAGGGTTAGCGTCAGGACAAGTAGGGTTAGCGTCAGGACAACTAGGGTTAGCGTCAGGACAACTAGGGTTAGCGTCAGGACAACTAGGGTTAGCATGAGGACAAGTAGGGTTAGCGTCAGGACAAGTAGGGTTAGCGTCAGGACAAGTAAGGTTAGCGTCAGGACAACTAGGGTTAGCGTCAGGACAACTAGGGTTAGCGTCAGGACAACTAGGGTTAGCGTCAGTACAACTAGGGTTAGCGCCAGGACAACTAGGGTTAGCATCAGGACAACTAGGCTTAGCGTCAGGACAACTAGGGTTAGCGCCAGGACAACTAGGGTTAGCGCCAGGACAACTAGGGTTAGCGCCAGGACAACTAGGGTTAGCGTCAGGACAACTAGGGTTAGCGCCAGGACAACTAGGGTTAGCGCCAGGACAACTAGGGTTAGCGCCAGGACAACTAGGGTTAGCGCCAGGACAACTAGGGTTAGCATCAGGACAACTAGGGTTAGCGCCAGGACAATTAGGGTTAGCGCCAGGACAACTAGGGTTAGCGTCAGGACAACTAGGGTTAGCTTCAGGACAACTAGGGTTAGCGTCAGGACAACTAGGGTTAGCGTCAGGACAAGTAGGGTTCGCATCAGGACAACTAGGGTTAGCGTCAGGACAACTAGGGTTAGCGTCAGGAAAACTAGGGTTAGCGTCAGGACAACTAGGGTTAGCGTCAGGACAAGTAGGGTTAGCGTCAGGACAACTAGGGTTAGCGTCAGGACAACTAGGGTTAGCGTCAGGACAACTAGGGTTAGCGTCAGGACAACTAGGGTTAGCGTCAGGACAAGTAGGGTTAGCGTCAGGACAAGTAGGGTTAGCGTCAGGACAGGTAGGGTTAGCGTGAGGACAAGTAGGGTTAGCGTCAGGACAAGTAGGGTTAGCGTCAGGACAACTAGGGTTAGCGTCAGGACAAGTAGGGTTAGCGTCAGGACAACTAGGGTTAGCGTCAGGACAAGTAGGGTTAGCGTCAGGACAAGTAGGGTTAGCGTCAGGACAAGTAGGGTTAGCGTCAGGACAACTAGGGTTAGCGTCAGGACAAGTAGGGTTAGCGTCAGGACAAGTAGGGTTAGCGTCAGGACAACTAGGGTTAGCGTCAGGACAAGTAGGGTTAGCGTCAGGACAACTAGGGTTAGCGTCAGGACAACTAGGGTTAGCGTCAGGACAACTAGGGTTAGCGTCAGGACAAGTAGGGTTAGCGTCAGGACAACTAGGGTTAGCGTCAGGACAACTAGGGTTAGCGTCAGGACAACTAGGGTTAGCATGAGGACAAGTAGGGTTAGCGTCAGGACAAGTAGGGTTAGCGTCAGGACAAGTAAGGTTAGCGTCAGGACAACTAGGGTTAGCGTCAGGACAACTAGGGTTAGCGTCAGGACAACTAGGGTTAGCGTCAGTACAACTAGGGTTAGCGCCAGGACAACTAGGGTTAGCATCAGGACAACTAGGCTTAGCGTCAGGACAACTAGGGTTAGCGCCAGGACAACTAGGGTTAGCGCCAGGACAACTAGGGTTAGCGCCAGGACAACTAGGGTTAGCGTCAGGACAACTAGGGTTAGCGCCAGGACAACTAGGGTTAGCGCCAGGACAACTAGGGTTAGCGCCAGGACAACTAGGGTTAGCGCCAGGACAACTAGGGTTAGCATCAGGACAACTAGGGTTAGCGCCAGGACAATTAGGGTTAGCGCCAGGACAACTAGGGTTAGCGTCAGGACAACTAGGGTTAGCTTCAGGACAACTAGGGTTAGCGTCAGGACAACTAGGGTTAGCGTCAGGACAAGTAGGGTTCGCATCAGGACAACTAGGGTTAGCGTCAGGACAACTAGGGTTAGCGTCAGGAAAACTAGGGTTAGCGTCAGGACAACTAGGGTTAGCGTCAGGACAAGTAGGGTTAGCGTCAGGACAACTAGGGTTAGCGTCAGGACAACTAGGGTTAGCGTCAGGACAACTAGGGTTAGCATCAGGACAACTAGGGTTAGCGTCAGGACAAGTAGGGTTAGCGTCAGGACAAGTAGGGTTAGCGTCAGGACAGGTAGGGTTAGCGTGAGGACAACTAGGGTTAGCGTCAGGACAACTAGGGTTAGCGTCAGGACAAGTAGGGTTAGCGTCAGGACAACTAGGGTTAGCGTCAGGACAACTAGGGTTAGCGTCAGGACAAGTAGGGTTAGCGTCAGGACAACTAGGGTTAGCGTCAGGACAACTAGGATTAGCGTCAGGAAAACTAGGGTTAGCGTCAGGACAACTAGGGTTAGCGTCAGGACAAGTAGGGTTAGCGTCAGGACAACTAGGGTTAGCGTCAGGACAACTAGGGTTAGCGTCAGGACAACTAGGGTTAGCGTCAGGACAACTAGGGTTAGCGTCAGGACAAGTAGGGTTAGCGTCAGGACAACTAGGGTTAGCGTCAGGACAGGTAGGGTTAGCGTGAGGACAACTAGGGTTAGCGTCAGGACAACTAGGGTTAGCGTCAGGACAAGTAGGGTTAGCGTCAGGACAACTAGGGTTAGCGTCAGGACAACTAGGGTTAGCGTCAGGACAACTAGGATTAGCGTCAGGACAACTAGGGTTAGCGTCAGGACAAGTAGGGTTAGCGTCAGGACAAGTAGGGTAAGCGTCAGGACAACTAGGGTTAGCGTCAGGACAAGTAGGGTTAGCGTCAGGACAACTAGGGTTAGCGTCAGGACAACTAGGATTAGCGTCAGGACAACTAGGGTTAGCGTCAGGACAAGTAGGGTTAGCGTCAGGACAAGTAGGGTAAGCGTCAGGACAACTAGGGTTAGCGTCAGGACAACTAGGGTTAGCGTCAGGACAACTAGGGTTAGCGTCAGGACAACTAGGGTTAGCGTCAGGACAACTAGGGTTAGCGTCAGGACAAGTAGGGTTAGCGTCAGGACAAGTAGGGTTAGCGTCAGGACAACTTGGGTTAGCGTCAGGACAAGTAGGGTTAGCGTCAGGACAAGTAGGGTTAGCTTCAGGACAACTAGGGTTAGCGTCAGGACAAGTAGGGTTAGCGTCAGGACAACTAGGGTTAGCGTCAGGACAACTAGGGTTAGCGTCAGGACAAGTAGGGTTAGCGTCAGGACAACTAGGGTTAGCGTCAGGACAACTAGGGTTAGCGTCAGTACAACTAGGGTTAGCGTCAGGACAACTAGGGTTAGCGTCAGGACAAGTAGGGTAAGCGTCAGGACAACTAGGGTTAGCGTCAGGACAACTAGGGTTAGCGTCAGGACAAGTAGGGTTAGCGTCAGGACAAATAGGGTTAGCGTCAGGACAACTAGGGTTAGCGTCAGGACAACTAGGGTTAGCGTGAGGACAACTAGGGTTAGCGTCAGGACAACTAGGGTTAGCGTCAGGACAAGTAGGGTTAGCGTCAGGACAAGTAGGGTTAGCGTCAGGACAAGTAGGGTTAGCGTCAGGACAAGTAGGGTTAGCGTCAGGACAACTAGGGTTAGCGTCAGGACAACTAGGGTTAGCGTCAGGACAACTAGGGTTAGCGTCAGGACAAGTAGGGTTAGCGTCAGGACAAGTAGGGTTAGCGTCAGGACAACTAGGGTTAGCGTCAGGACAACTAGGGTTAGCGTCAGGACAACTAGGGTTAGCGTCAGGACAAGTAGGGTAAGCGTCAGGACAACTAGGGTCAGCGTCAGGACAAGTAGGGTTAGCGTCAGGACAACTAGGGTTAGCGTCAGGACAACTAGGATTAGCATCAGGACAACTAGGGTTAGCGTCAGGACAACTAGGGTTAGCGTCAGGACAAGTAGGGTAAGCGTCAGGACAACTAGGATTAGCGTCAGGACAACTAGGGTTAGCGTCAGGACAAGTAGGGTTAGCGTCAGGACAACTAGGATTAGCGTAAGGACAACTAGGATTAGCGTCAGGACAACTAGGGTTAGCGTCAGGACAAGTAGGGTTAGCGTCAGGACAACTAGGGTTAGCGTCAGGACAACTAGGATTAGCGTCAGGACAACTAGGGTTAGCGTCAGGACAACTAGGGTTAGCGTCAGGACAAGTAGGGTAAGCGTCAGGACAACTAGGGTTAGCATCAGGACAAGTAGGGTTAGCGTCAGGACAACTAGGGTTAGCGTCAGGACAACTAGGATTAGCGTCAGGACAACTAGGGTTAGCGTCAGGACAACTAGGGTTAGCGTCAGGACAAGTAGGGTAAGCGTCAGGACAACTAGGGTAAGCGTCAGGACAACTAGGGTTAGCGTCAGGACAAGTAGGGTTAGCGTAAGGACAAGTAGGGTTAGCGTAAGGACAAGTAGGGTTAGCGTCAGGACAAGTAGGGTTAGCGTCAGGACAACTAGGGTTAGCGTCAGGACAACTAGGGTTAGCGTCAGGACAAGTAGGGTTAGCGTCAGGACAAGTAGGGTTAGCGTCAGGACAACTAGGATTAGCGTCAGGACAAGTAGGGTTAGCGTCAGGACAACTAGGGTTAGCGTCAGGACAACTAGGATTAGCGTCAGGACAACTAGGGTTAGCATCAGGACAACTAGGGTTAGCGTCAGGACAAGTAGGGTAAGCGTCAGGACAACTAGGGTTAGCATCAGGACAAGTAGGGTTAGCGTCAGGACAACTAGGGTTAGCGTCAGGACAACTAGGATTAGCGTCAGGACAACTAGGGTTAGCGTCAGGACAACTAGGGTTAGCGTCAGGACAAGTAGGGTAAGCGTCAGGACAACTAGGGTTAGCGTCAGGACAACTAGGGTTAGCGTCAGGACAAGTAGGGTTAGCGTCAGGACAAGTAGGGTTAGCGTCAGGACAACTAGGGTTAGCGTCAGGAAAACTAGGGTTAGCGTCAGGACATCTAGGGTTAGCGTCAGGACAACTAGGGTTAGCGTCAGGACAACTAGGGTTAGCGTCAGGACAAGTAGGGTTAGCGTCAGGACAACTAGGGTTAGCGTCAGGACAACTTGGGTTAGCGTCAGGACAAGTAGGGTTAGCGTCAGGACAAGTAGGGTTAGCGTCAGGACAAGTAGGGTTAGCTTCAGGACAACTAGGGTTAGCGTCAGGACAAGTAGGGTTAGCGTCAGGACAACTAGGGTTAGCGTCAGGACAACTAGGGTTAGCGTCAGGACAACTAGGGTTAGCGTCAGGACAACTAGGGTTAGCGTCAGTACAACTAGGGTTAGCGTCAGGACAACTAGTTTTAGCGTCAGGACAAGTAGGGTTAGCGTCAGGACAACTAGGGTTAGCGTCAGGACAACTAGGGTTAGCGTCAGGACAAGTAGGGTTAGCGTCAGGACAAGTAGGGTTAGCGTCAGGACAAATAGGGTTAGCGTCAGGACAACTAGGGTTAGCGTCAGGACAACTAGGGTTAGCGTCAGGACAACTAGGGTTAGCGTCAGGACAACTAGGGTTAGCGTCAGGACAAGTAGGGTTAGCGTCAGGACAACTAGGGTTAGCGTCAGGACAAGTAGGGTTAGCGTCAGGACAAGTAGGGTTAGCGTCAGGACAACTAGGGTTAGCGTCAGGACAACTAGGGTTAGCGTCAGGACAAGTAGGGTAAGCGTCAGGACAACTAGGGTTAGCGTCAGGACAACTAGGGTTAGCGTCAGGACAAGTAGGGTTAGCGTCAGGACAAGTAGGGTTAGCGTCAGGACAACGAGGGTTAGCGTCAGGACAACTAGGGTTAGCATCAGGACAACTAGGGTTAGCGTCAGGACAACTAGGGTTAGCGTCAGGACAACTAGGGTTAGCGTCAGGACAACTAGGGTTAGCGTCAGGACAAGTAGGGTTAGCGTCAGGACAACTAGGGTTAGCGTCAGGACAACTTGGGTTAGCGTCAGGACAAGTAGGGTTAGCGTCAGGACAAGTAGGGTTAGCTTCAGGACAAGTAGGGTTAGCGTCAGGACAAGTAGGGTTAGCGTCAGGACAACTAGGGTTAGCGTCAGGACAACTAGGGTTAGCGTCAGGACAACTAGGGTTAGCGTCAGTACAACTAAGGTTAGCGTCAGGACAACTAGGGTTAGCGTCAGGACAAGTAGGGTAAGCGTCAGGACAACTAGGGTTAGCGTCAGGACAACTAGGGTTAGCGTCAGGACAAGTAGGGTTAGCGTCAGGACAAGTAGGGTTAGCGTCAGGACAACTAGGGTTAGCGTCAGGACAACTAGGGTTAGCATCAGGACAACTAGGGTTAGCGTCAGGACAACTAGGGTTAGCGTCAGGACAACTAGGGTTAGCGTCAGGACAACTAGGGTTAGCGTCAGGACAAGTAGGGTTAGCGTCACGACAACTAGGGTTAGCGTCAGGACAACTAGGGTTAGCGTCAGGACAACTAGGGTTAGCGTCAGGACAAGTAGGGTTAGCGTCAGGACAACTAGGGTTAGCGTCAGGACAAGTAGGGTAAGCGTCAGGACAACTAGGGTTAGCGTCAGGACAAGTAGGGTTAGCGTCAGGACAACTAGGGTTAGCGTCAGGACAACTAGGATTAGCGTCAGGACAACTAGGGTTAGCGTCAGGACAACTAGGGTTAGCGTCAGGACAAGTAGGGTAAGCGTCAGGACAACTAGGGTTAGCGTCAGGACAAGTAGGGTTAGCGTCAGGACAAGTAGGGTTAGCGTCAGGACAACTAGGGTTAGCGTCAGGACAAGTAGGGTTAGCGTCAGGACAAGTAGGGTTAGCGTCAGGACAACTAGGGTTAGCGTCAGGACAACTAGGATTAGCGTCAGGACAACTAGGGTTAGCGTCAGGACAAGTAGGGTTAGCGTCAGGACAACTAGGGTTAGCGTCAGGACAACTAGGATTAGCGTCAGGACAACTAGGGTTAGCGTCAGGACAACTAGGGTTAGCGTCAGGACAAGTAGGGTAAGCGTCAGGACAACTAGGGTTAGCATCAGGACAAGTAGGGTTAGCGTCAGGACAACTAGGGTTAGCGTCAGGACAACTAGGATTAGCGTCAGGACAACTAGGGTTAGCGTCAGGACAACTAGGGTTAGCGTCAGGACAAGTAGGGTAAGCGTCAGGACAACTAGGGTTAGCGTCAGGACAACTAGGGTTAGCGTCAGGACAAGTAGGGTTAGCGTCAGGACAACTAGGGTTAGCGTCAGGACAACTAGGGTTAGCGTCAGGACAACTAGGGTTAGCGTCAGGACAAGTAGGGTTAGCGTCAGGACAACTAGGGTTAGCGTCAGGACAACTAGGGTTAGCGTCAGGACAACTTGGGTTAGCGTCAGGACAAGTAGGGTTAGCGTCAGGACAAGTAGGGTAAGCGTCAGGACAACTAGGGTTAGCGTCAGGACAAGTAGGGTTAGCGTCAGGACAACTAGGGTTAGCGTCAGGACAACTAGGATTAGCGTCAGGACAACTAGGGTTAGCGTCAGGACAAGTAGGGTAAGCGTCAGGACAACTAGGGTTAGCATCAGGACAAGTAGGGTTAGCGTCAGGACAACTAGGGTTAGCGTCAGGACAACTAGGATTAGCGTCAGGACAACTAGGGTTAGCGTCAGGACAACTAGGGTTAGCGTCAGGACAAGTAGGGTAAGCGTCAGGACAACTAGGGTTAGCGTCAGGACAACTAGGGTTAGCGTCAGGACAAGTAGGGTTAGCGTCAGGACAACTAGGGTTAGCGTCAGGACAACTAGGGTTAGCGTCAGGACAACTAGGGTTAGCGTCAGGACAACTAGGGTTAGCGTCAGGACAAGTAGGGTTAGCGTCAGGACAACTAGGGTTAGCGTCAGGACAACTAGGGTTAGCGTCAGGACAACTTGGGTTAGCGTCAGGACAAGTAGGGTTAGCGTCAGGACAAGTAGGGTTAGCGTCAGGACAAGTAGGGTTAGCTTCAGGACAACTAGGGTTAGCGTCAGGACAAGTAGGGTTAGCGTCAGGACAACTAGGGTTAGCGTCAGGACAACTAGGGTTAGCGTCAGGACAACTAGGGTTAGCGTCAGGACAACTAGGGTTAGCGTCAGTACAACTAAGGTTAGCGTCAGGACAACTAGGGTTAGCGTCAGGACAAGTAGGGTAAGCGTCAGGACAACTAGGGTTAGCGTCAGGACAACTAGGGTTAGCGTCAGGACAAGTAGGGTTAGCGTCAGGACAAGTAGGGTTAGCGTCAGGACAAATAGGGTTAGCGTCAGGACAACTAGGGTTAGCGTCAGGACAACTAGGGTTAGCGTCAGGACAACTAGGGTTAGCGTCAGGACAACTAGGGTTAGCGTCAGGACAACTAGGGTTAGCGTCAGGACAAGTAGGGTTAGCGTCACGACAACTAGGGTTAGCGTCAGGACAGGTAGGGTTAGCGTGAGGACAACTAGGGTTAGCGTCAGGACAACTAGGTTTAGCGTCAGGACAACTAGGGTTAGCGTCAGGACAACTAGGGTTAGCATCAGGACAACTAGGGTTAGCGTCAGGACAACTAGGGTTAGCGTCAGGACAAGTAGGGTTAGCGTCAGGACAACTAGGGTTAGCGTCAGGACAGGTAGGGTTAGCGTGAGGACAACTAGGGTTAGCGTCAGGACAACTAGGGTTAGCGTCAGGACAAGTAGGGTTAGCGTCAGGACAACTAGGGTTAGCGTCAGGACAACTAGGGTTAGCGTCAGGACAAGTAGGGTTAGCGTCAGGACAACTAGGGTTAGCGTCAGGACAACTAGGATTAGCGTCAGGACAACTAGGGTTAGCGTCAGGACAAGTAGGGTTAGCGTCAGGACAACTAGGGTTAGCGTCAGGACAACTAGGATTAGCGTCAGGACAACTAGGATTAGCGTCAGGACAACTAGGGTTAGCGTCAGGACAACTAGGGTTAGCGTCAGGACAAGTAGGGTAAGCGTCAGGACAACTAGGGTTAGCATCAGGACAAGTAGGGTTAGCGTCAGGACAACTAGGGTTAGCGTCAGGACAACTAGGATTAGCGTCAGGACAACTAGGGTTAGCGTCAGGACAAGTAGGGTTAGCGTCAGGACAAGTAGGGTTAGCGTCAGGACAACTAGGGTTAGCGTCAGGACAACTAGGATTAGCGTCAGGACAACTAGGGTTAGCGTCAGGACAAGTAGGGTTAGCGTCAGGACAAGTAGGGTAAGCGTCAGGACAACTAGGGTTAGCGTCAGGACAAGTAGGGTTAGCGTCAGGACAACTAGGGTTAGCGTCAGGACAACTAGGGTTAGCGTCAGGACAAGTAGGGTTAGCGTCAGGACAAGTAGGGTAAGCGTCAGGACAACTAGGGTTAGCGTCAGGACAACTAGGGTTAGCGTCAGGACAAGTAGGGTTAGCGTCAGGACAAGTAGGGTTAGCGTCAGGACAACTAGGGTTAGCGTCAGGACAACTAGGGTTAGCGTCAGGACAACTAGGGTTAGCGTCAGGACAAGTAGGGTTAGCGTCAGGACAACTAGGGTTAGCGTCAGGACAACTAGGGTTAGCGTCAGGACAAGTAGGGTTAGCGTCAGGACAAGTAGGGTTAGCTTCAGGACAACTAGGGTTAGCGTCAGGACAAGTAGGGTTAGCGTCAGGACAACTAGGGTTAGCGTCAGGACAACTAGGGTTAGCGTCAGGACAACTAGGGTTAGCGTCAGTACAACTAAGGTTAGCGTCAGGACAACTAGGGTTAGCGTCAGGACAAGTAGGGTAAGCGTCAGGACAACTAGGGTTAGCGTCAGGACAACTAGGGTTAGCGTCAGGACAAGTAGGGTTAGCGTCAGGACAAATAGGGTTAGCGTCAGGACAACTAGGGTTAGCGTCAGGACAACTAGGGTTAGCGTCAGGACAACTAGGGTTAGCGTCAGGACAACTAGGGTTAGCGTCAGGACAAGTAGGGTTAGCGTCACGACAACTAGGGTTAGCGTCAGGACAACTAGGGTTAGCGTCAGGACAACTAGGATTAGCGTCAGGACAAGTAGGGTTAGCGTCAGGACAACTAGGGTTAGCGTCAGGACAAGTAGGGTAAGCGTCAGGACAACTAGGGTTAGCGTCAGGACAAGTAGGGTTAGCGTCAGGACAACTAGGGTTAGCGTCAGGACAACTAGGATTAGCGTCAGGACAACTAGGATTAGCGTCAGGACAACTAGGGTTAGCGTCAGGACAACTAGGGTTAGCGTCAGGACAAGTAGGGTAAGCGTCAGGACAACTAGGATTAGCGTCAGGACAAGTAGGGTTAGCGTCAGGACAACTAGGGTTAGCGTCAGGACAACTAGGGTTAGCGTCAGGACAAGTAGGGTTAGCGTCAGGACAACTAGGGTTAGCGTCAGGACAACTAGGATTAGCGTCAGGACAACTAGGGTTAGCATCAGGACAAGTAGGGTTAGCGTCAGGACAACTAGGGTTAGCGTCAGGACAACTAGGATTAGCGTCAGGACAACTAGGGTTAGCGTCAGGACAACTAGGGTTAGCGTCAGGACAAGTAGGGTAAGCGTCAGGACAACTAGGGTTAGCATCAGGACAAGTAGGGTTAGCGTCAGGACAACTAGGGTTAGCGTCAGGACAACTAGGATTAGCGTCAGGACAACTAGGGTTAGCGTCAGGACAACTAGGGTTAGCGTCAGGACAAGTAGGGTAAGCGTCAGGACAACTAGGGTTAGCGTCAGGACAAGTAGGGTTAGCGTCAGGACAAGTAGGGTTAGCGTCAGGACAACTAGGGTTAGCGTCAGGACAACTAGGGTTAGCGTCAGGACAACTAGGGTTAGCGTCAGGACAACTAGGGTTAGCGTCAGGACAAGTAGGGTTAGCGTCAGGACAACTAGGGTTAGCGTCAGGACAACTAGGGTTAGCGTCAGGACAACTTGGGTTAGCGTCAGGACAAGTAGGGTTAGCGTCAGGACAAGTAGGGTTAGCGTCAGGACAAGTAGGGTTAGCTTCAGGACAACTAGGGTTAGCGTCAGGACAAGTAGGGTTAGCGTCAGGACAACTAGGGTTAGCGTCAGGACAACTAGGGTTAGCGTCAGGACAACTAGGGTTAGAGTCAGGACAACTAGGGTTAGCGTCAGGACAAGTAGGGTTAGCGTCAGGACAACTAGGGTTAGCGTCAGGACAACTAGGGTTAGCGTCAGGACAACTAGGGTTAGCGTCAGGACAACTAGGGTTAGCGTCAGGACAACTAGGGTTAGCGTCAGTACAACTAAGGTTAGCGTCAGGACAACTAGGGTTAGCGTCAGGACAAGTAGGGTAAGCGTCAGGACAACTAGGGTTAGCGTCAGGACAACTAGGGTTAGCGTCAGGACAAGTAGGGTTAGCGTCAGGACAAGTAGGGTTAGCGTCAGGACAACTAGGGTTAGCGTCAGGACAACTAGGGTTAGCGTCAGGACAACTAGGGTTAGCGTCAGGACAACTAGGGTTAGCGTCAGGACAAGTAGGGTTAGCGTCACGACAACTAGGGTTAGCGTCAGGACAGGTAGGGTTAGCGTGAGGACAACTAGGGTTAGCGTCAGGACAACTAGGTTTAGCGTCAGGACAACTAGGGTTAGCGTCAGGACAAGTAGGGTTAGCGTCAGGACAAGTAGGGTTAGCGTCAGGACAACTAGGGTTAGCGTCAGGACAACTAGGGTTAGCGTCAGGACAACTAGGGTTAGCGTCAGGACAACTAGGGTTAGCGTCAGGACAAGTAGGGTTAGCGTCAGGACAACTAGGGTTAGCGTCAGGACAACTAGGGTTAGCGTCAGGACAACTTGGGTTAGCGTCAGGACAAGTAGGGTTAGCGTCAGGACAAGTAGGGTTAGCGTCAGGACAAGTAGGGTTAGCTTCAGGACAACTAGGGTTAGCGTCAGGACAAGTAGGGTTAGCGTCAGGACAACTAGGGTTAGCGTCAGGACAACTAGGGTTAGCGTCAGTACAACTAAGGTTAGCGTCAGGACAAGTAGGGTTAGCGTCAGGACAAGTAGGGTAAGCGTCAGGACAACTAGGGTTAGCGTCAGGACAACTAGGGTTAGCGTCAGGACAAGTAGGGTTAGCGTCAGGACAAGTAGGGTTAGCGTCAGGACAAATAGGGTTAGCGTCAGGACAACTAGGGTTAGCATCAGGACAACTAGGGTTAGCGTCAGGACAACTAGGGTTAGCGTCAGGACAACTAGGGTTAGCGTCAGGACAAGTAGGGTTAGCGTCACGACAACTAGGGTTAGCGTCAGGACAACTAGGGTTAGCGTCAGGACAACTAGGATTAGCGTCAGGACAAGTAGGGTTAGCGTCAGGACAACTAGGGTTAGCGTCAGGACAAGTAGGGTAAGCGTCAGGACAACTAGGGTTAGCGTCAGGACAAGTAGGGTTAGCGTCAGGACAACTAGGGTTAGCGTCAGGACAACTAGGATTAGCGTCAGGACAACTAGGGTTAGCGTCAGGACAAGTAGGGTAAGCGTCAGGACAACTAGGATTAGCGTCAGGACAAGTAGGGTTAGCGTCAGGACAAGTAGGGTTAGCGTCAGGACAACTAGGGTTAGCGTCAGGACAACTAGGGTTAGCGTCAGGACAAGTAGGGTTAGCGTCAGGACAACTAGGGTTAGCGTCAGGACAACTAGGATTAGCGTCAGGACAACTAGGGTTAGCATCAGGACAAGTAGGGTTAGCGTCAGGACAACTAGGGTTAGCGTCAGGACAACTAGGATTAGCGTCAGGACAACTAGGGTTAGCGTCAGGACAACTAGGGTTAGCGTCAGGACAAGTAGGGTAAGCGTCAGGACAACTAGGGTTAGCGTCAGGACAAGTAGGGTTAGCGTCAGGACAACTAGGGTTAGCGTCAGGACAACTAGGATTAGCGTCAGGACAACTAGGGTTAGCGTCAGGACAACTAGGGTTAGCGTCAGGACAAGTAGGGTAAGCGTCAGGACAACTAGGGTTAGCGTCAGGACAACTAGGGTTAGCGTCAGGACAAGTAGGGTTAGCGTCAGGACAAGTAGGGTTAGCGTCAGGACAACTAGGGTTAGCATCAGGACAACTAGGGTTAGCGTCAGGACAACTAGGGTTAGCGTCAGGACAACTAGGGTTAGCGTCAGGACAAGTAGGGTTAGCGTCAGGACAACTAGGGTTAGCGTCAGGACAACTAGGGTTAGCGTCAGGACAACTTGGGTTAGCGTCAGGACAAGTAGGGTTAGCGTCAGGACAAGTAGGGTTAGCGTCAGGACAAGTAGGGTTAGCTTCAGGACAACTAGGGTTAGCGTCAGGACAACTAGGGTTAGCGTCAGGACAACTAGGGTTAGCGTCAGGACAACTAGGGTTAGAGTCAGGACAACTAGGGTTAGCGTCAGGACAACTAGGGTTAGCGTCAGTACAACTAAGGTTAGCGTCAGGACAACTAGGGTTAGCGTCAGGACAAGTAGGGTAAGCGTCAGGACAACTAGGGTTAGCGTCAGGACAACTAGGGTTAGCGTCAGGACAACTAGGGTTAGCGTCAGGACAAGTAGGGTTAGCGTCAGGACAAGTAGGGTTAGCGTCAGGACAAGTAGGGTTAGCGTCAGGACAACTAGGGTTAGCGTCAGGACAACTAGGGTTAGCGTCAGGACAACTAGGGTTAGCGTCAGGACAACTAGGGTTAGCGTCAGGACAAGTAGGGTTAGCGTCACGACAACTAGGGTTAGCGTCAGGACAGGTAGGGTTAGCGTGAGGACAACTAGGGTTAGCGTCAGGACAACTAGGTTTAGCGTCAGGACAAGTAGGGTTAGCGTCAGGACAACTAGGGTTAGCGTCAGGACAACTAGGGTTAGCGTCAGGACAAGTAGGGTTAGCGTCAGGACAACTAGGGTTAGCGTCAGGACAACTAGGGTTAGCGTCAGGACAACTAGGGTTAGCGTCAGGACAAGTAGGGAAAGCGTCAGGACAACTAGGGTTAGCGTCAGGACAACTAGGGTTAGCGTCAGGACAAGTAGGGTTAGCGTCAGGACAAGTAGGGTTAGCGTCAGGACAACTAGGGTTAGCGTCAGGACAACTAGGGTTAGCGTCAGGACAACTAGGGTTAGCGTCAGGACAACTAGGGTTAGCGTCAGGACAAGTAGGGTTAGCGTCAGGACAAGTAGGGTTAGCGTCAGGACAACTAGGGTTAGCGTCAGGACAAGTAGGGTTAGCGTCAGGACAAGTAGGGTTAGCGTCAGGACAACTAGGGTTAGCGTCAGGACAACTAGGGTTAGCGTCAGGAAAACTAGGGTTAGCGTCAGGACAACTAGGGTTAGCGTCAGGACAACTAGGGTTAGCGTCAGGACAACTAGGGTTAGCGTCAAGACAACTAGGGTTAGCGTCAGGACAACTAGGGTTAGCGTCAGGACAACTAGGGTTAGCGTCAGGACAACTAGGGTTAGCGTCAGGACAAGTAGGGTTAGCGTCAGGACAACTAGGGTTAGCGTCAGGACAAGTAGGGTTAGCGTCAGGACAACTAGGGTTAGCGTCAGGACAACTAGGGTTAGCGTCAGGACAACTAGGGTTAGCGTCAGGACAACTAGGTTTAGCGTCAAGACAACTAGGGTTAGCGTCAGGACAACTAGGGTTAGCGTCAGGACAACTAGGGTTAGCGTCAGGACAACTAGGGTTAGCGTCAGGACAACTAGGGTTAGCGTCAGGACAAGTAGGGTTAGCGTCAGGAAAAGTAGGGTTAGCGTCAGGACAACTAGGGTTAGCGTCAGGACAAGTAGGGTTAGCGTCAGGACAAGTAGGGTTAGCGTCAGGACAAGTAGGGTTAGCGTCAGGACAAGTAGGGTTAGCGTCAGGAAAACTAGGGTTAGCGTCAGGAAAACTAGGGTTAGCGTCAGGACAACTAGGGTTAGCGTCAGGACAAGTAGGGTTAGCGTCAGGACAAGTAGGGTTAGCGTCAGGACAAGTAGGGTTAGCGTCAGGACAACTAGGGTTAGCGTCAGGACAACTAGGGTTAGCGTCAGACAACTAGGGTTAGCGTCAGGACAACTAGGGTTAGCGTCAGGACAACTAGGGTTAGCGTCAGGACAACTAGGGTTAGCGTCAGGACAACTAGGGTTAGCGTCAGGATAAGTAGGGTTAGCGTCAGGACAACTAGGGTTAGCGTCAGGACAACTAGGGTTAGCGTCAGGACAACTAGGGTTAGCGTCAAGACAACTAGGGTTAGCGTCAGGACAACTAGGGTTAGCGTCAGGACAACTAGGGTTAGCGTCAGGACAACTGGGGTTAGCGTCAGGACAAGTAGGGTTAGCGTCAGGACAACTAGGGTTAGCGTCAGGACAAGTAGGGTTAGCGTCAGGACAACTAGGGTTAGCCTCAGGACAACTAGGGTTAGCGTCAGGACAACTAGGGTTAGCTTCAGGACAACTAGGGTTAGCATCAGGACAACTAGGGTTAGCGTCAAGACAACTAGGGTTAGCGTCAGGACAACTAGGGTTAGCGTCAGGACAACTAGGGTTAGCGTCAGGACAACTAGGGTTAGCGTCAGGACAACTAGGGTTAGCGTCAGGACAACTAGGGTTAGAGTCAGGACAACTAGGGTTAGCATCAGGACAACTAGGGTTAGCGTCAGGACAACTAGGGTTAGCGTCAGGACAAGTAGGGTTAGCGTCAGGACAACTAGGGTTAGCGTCAGGACAACTAGGGTTAGCGTCAGGACAACTAGGATTAGCGTCAGAACAACTAGGGTTAGCGTCAGGACAAGTAGGGTTAGCGTCAGGACAAGTAGGGTAAGCGTCAGGACAACTAGGGTTAGCGTCAGGACAAGTAGGGTTAGCGTCAGGACAACTAGGGTTAGCGTCAGGACAACTAGGGTTAGCGTCAGGACAACTAGGGTT